>NC_137795.1:44811989-45411989 GCF_963383645.1 Muscardinus avellanarius
CCCTAAAGTCCACGCACTCATCTCTGGAGTGGGGCACGCAGTAGGATGAGGATAGGGATGTGTGAGATGATGGATTTGATTGTCTTTCTCTGTCTTGTCCTTACAGAACCGTATGGTTCTGTGCCTGACATTCTCAGTGTCCACTGCATAATTCTCATAATTCTCAGGTTTACTGATATTTACTGGATATAAGGTTTATTTTCAAAGTTTTCCTTATTTCCTTATTTTCTTTATTTTCAAAGTTTCCACTGGCTGCTGTACACCATTTTTTGTGTTTTCACTTATTTGTTTCTTTCACTTAGTTGTTTCTTTTCCTTTTTCATCCTGGGGGTTTAAAAGTGGACTTTTAGATATTATTGAGTTTCTCTGTCTTTAGTTCCCACCTCCCATGAAGGTAGTCTGGGATGTGGGGTACCGCTCAGTTTGGAGCTCCCCAAGACAAGTTAGAGGTTGGCTTGCCTAAAGGGTCTTGTGCCATTGCCATCTTCCCTCCCAGTGGATCATATTGCTGAGAGAGTGACCAATAATTCTGTCATCTTTGACCCATTTCTGAACTATATTGTAGAGTCTAGAAGGTCTGTTATGGTTTCTCATTTTCCATTTGTTCTGCTTCAGTAGTTGAGAATCCTGTATTTTTCCACATCTTCCCATTGCTTAAGACAACTCCAATTGGTCTTTGTTTCTTATAACCTAAACGAATTTTACTAGCAAGTCTACTCAGACAAATAAGGCTGCTCTTCATTTGAAGTTTGAGCTATAGTTTTATATCATAACATCATATCTGATAATTGTAAAAAATTGCTAAGATTGAGGAAAACATGAATATATTAACTCAATTATTTATTTATTTTTCATATTTAATTTTCAGGTTATTTGAACTCAGAGATCAGAGTTCTAAAAACAAGTTAATCTGAATTGAGGTGGAGAGGGCTGCAAGTAAGAAACTTTTGACTACAGGTCAAGACCCATGCCAGTGAAACTGGTTATCAGAGATGGCACAAGAGTCCCCAAAGCTTGATTATGCATGCATGAGTGCTATAGTGAGATCATCAATGTCCCCAAAGGTTCATGTGTTAAAGGCTTGGATTCCAGTCTGTGGCATTTTCAGAAAATGATGAAACCATTAATAAATGAGGCCTAATCGAACAAAGTTAGGTCATAGGGGTATGTTCTTAAAGTGATATGGGACTTCATACCCTTCCCCTCTTTTTCTTTGTTTCCCTCTTGCCATTAAGTAAATAGGCCTCCTACTATCATATGTTGTTTTGCTACAGACCCAAAACCATAGAGCCAACCAACTATGGACTGAACTTCTGAAACCATGAGCCAAAATAAACTTTTCCTCCTTAGAAATTATTTTTCTCAGGTATTTTGTCACAGCAATGAAAAACTAACACAATGAGGCATAACATGTCACACTTAAGGTCATGAGCTGAATGTCACAATACCTGGATTTACAGGTCATCCCTATGAGATGAGCTGTGTGGTATTGGCAGATTCCAAAGCCTTGTTGAGCTTCAATTACTTCTTGTAAAACAGGGGTGAATCTTCCATCAAGTGCTCAATAACTGTGAGGCTCTTTACATTGCTCCCTGATATTCCCCAGGAGTCATGCCAGGAACTGGAGGCCTGTTTTTGGTCCTGAATTTTTAGGATACTTGTTCACTTTGTGGTAAAGGCCTCTCATTTCCTTGAGCCACCCCATCTGTCCATCCATTTCTCTCCCTGTGCAGTTTCCCTCCTCCTTTTTAAGACCCTTAATTGGTTTTGGTGATAGAATGACCAGCACCACCCAGGCACCCGCTATCAGAAACAAACACAGTCCTTCAAGGAGCTGTGGCATGCTAATGATTTGCGAATAAAGAGAGTATTCTGCTGTATCTTGGATTAACAGCTATGTTATTATACCAGTGGTTTTTTTTTTTTTTTTACAAGTTTTGTTTTGTTTTGAAATCACTTGTCTCATGGCCAGCTAGTCAACCTAGGAGCACCTGCAATAACATTGGGCTAAAATTCCTTTGTCTTATTTCCTTTCAATGTTTAACTCCATTTCATTTGTAAAGTATTCCATTGGGAAGTTCTATTTTTTCTATTTTTTTCTGGCTCATGTTTCTTAAACAGCCAATTAATTTTTAATAGATGCTATCTCTGGGATATTGTTTCTCTTTGCCAGGCATTAGTATTGTCATGCCAAGCCTGGCATGTGAATCCTTTTACTATCTCCCCGGGTCCACATGACAAAGGCAGCAGGCCAAAGGAACTACTGAGTTGAAGCAGCTAAAAAGTCAAGTAGGATTAGGTTAGCACCTGCTGAAGCAGTAGGCATAAAGGTTAGATCAGGAGATATGGAAAAAATCTCAAGTGGGCTGGGTTATAAGAAAAAAAAAAAACCCTCCATTTCCAGTATTATAATAAAGCTTTATTTAATTTTGCCAAAATATGGTGTGTGTGACATGATACAAATATACTCTCTTGGGTGCTTATTTTAATTTTCATACTGGGTCTCAGTGTTGGAATCCCATAGGGAGTGGTATACATGTCCAGTCTCAAGGGCTAGAGCTATTTAGATCTGATATATTTTTTATAACAGTTTGGATAGTAGAAACATTACAGAGTTAGTAAAAAAAAAAGATTGGAGGATTGTAATTGAAGAGAAACCTAGTTGGGGACCCATTGTAGTAGTCGAGGGGAGCTAAAAATAACAGGGATTAGAGGGGAGGCAGGAGCTATAAAGTAGAGAAATAAGGACAGATGCGATTTTTCAAATGCTTTTGTGTTGTTTAATTAACAAATCACATAAAATTAACTTTTTTTGGTAGACAGTAGTATGACCTTTCAATACCATTTCAACCCAAATATAGAATAGTCTCATCACACCCTGCCAAAAATCCCTATTGTACTCAACCCCTTTTGATCCCAACCCTGAGAGCCACTCATCTCTGTTCTACAGTTTAGCTCCTCTGCAATATAATAAAAATGGAATTTTATTGTAGTTAACTTTTATTTTGCAGTACTGGGGATGGAACCCAGGGGAATTCTACCTCTGAGGTACTCCCCCAGCCCTATTTTTAATTTTTTTTTTAAACAGGGTCTCACTGAGTTGCGAAGGGCCTTGCTAAGTAGCTGAGGCTGTCCGTGAACCGCCATCCTCTGGTCTCAGCCTCCTGAATGCTGGAATTACAAGCATGTGCTATTCACCCGACCTGTAGTTAACTTTTTGAAAATAGTTTTTTCTTTGCATTTATCTGTATGTCTTTGAGATGCAGCCATATCGTTCTTATATCAATAGTTCCTTTTTTTTTTCTGAATGACATTTGATATTATGGATATCCCAGAGTGTTACAATTCACCCGTTGAAAGACATTTGTGTTTTTTTCCAGTTTTGGTGACTTATGGATAGATCTTGTACAAATATTTTTGTACAGATTTTTGTATGAGCATGTTATCACTACTTTAGAGTAAATACCCCAGAGTGAGATAAGTGCATAATATTCTAAGCAAACATAAGAATCTATCAAACTATTTCCCAAAGTATGTAAACTGCTGAGCATAGTGGTACATGTCTGAAATCCCAGTATTCAGGACTCTAAGAACAATTGCAGATTTGAGGCCATCCTCAACAATTTAGCCAGATCCTCATCAACTTAGTGAGACCTTGTTTCAAAATAAAAAATAAAAAAGGATGCAGGTGTAACTTGGAAGTAGAATGATCCTATGCTCAATCCCCAGTATCAAAACAAACAAAACCAAAAATTGTGTATATAATTTTTTTATTCCCAACAGCAATTAATGAGAATCACAGTTGCTTTTCACTATTACCAGTGTTTGATACTGTCTTCTTAAGATCATATCTACTTTTTAGCCATTATATTGGATGTATATTTGTGCTTCATTATGGTTTTAATTTACATTTTCCTAAATGCTAATGATATTAAGCTTCTTTTCACATACTTGTGTATATGATATTCTGGATGCAAGACCATTGTTGAATTTGTGATTTACAAATACTTTCCCCCAATCTATATATAGCTTGACTTTTTGTTCTCCTACTAGTGTCTTTCACAAAGAGAAAGTTTTAATTTCAATAAATTGCAGTCTGTTGTTTTTCTTACAACTCCAGATATAAAACTTGTGCTCTTTGTCACATGTATTTATTATTATTTAATTACATCAGAATGTTTTGGGTTTTAGCTTTTATTAACACAAGTTATGAACAATACACATGATTTACATAGAATACAATGTGAATGACATTGATTTAAGTGCCATGAATGCAAGTGGTGTTGCTTTATATGTCATCATTTATACGGAATACAATATGAATGGCAACTCTTAGAGTTGCACAGTGTACAACATCTACACCATACATATCTGTCCAGTGTCTTCTCTACTGAAAACATTCTGTCATTGCTATGCTTATGGTTTACTTCCTTTGCCTCTTACTTATTTAAGAAGCTCCTGCATATGATCCATTCAAAGCTGACTTGCTCCCTCTGACTCTTGATGGTCTATCCTTAAGGTTCTAGCACCATTGTGCTTTCAGGCTGCCTTTCTGGGCTGACTTTTTCCATCAACTTTCTTTTGTGGAAATTGGAAACTCCCTGCATTCAGCCAATTTTTGTGGTGAAGACAGCCATGGTTTTGAAACTCTTTAAACACATGACTAAAAAAATGTAGACTTGTAACATCATATCTTATTTATGAATTTCTGGATTTAACCTCATAGAAACAAAATCAACAGAATGTAAAGATGGAAGTGCCATTCTGCAGGTGATACTTTGTTTATGAGTAATAGTGAGGAAGTAAATGCCAAAGCAGATGACTTCCCTCTGATTATGTAAGACACTGTTCCACATCTGAGAAGTTTATATTTTAATATCTGGCTAGTTGTATTTTCTTGCTCCCAGTTAAAAACGGGATCACAAGCTTTTAACTCCTCAGCGGTATCAGAACAGAATCAGAAGAACTTCACGGACACAGAATTGTTCACAGTGTGCTGCCAGTTCATCTTATCATGAATATCAGCTCTAAATTCTATGCAATGAGGCACAAATAAGACAAGAGAAAAACATCCTTTATATGAATTATTTCATTAAAAATCAGACTGTGTTTTATGGAATGAGGACACAGAATCTGACTGTATCTTGGGAATGAGTATAACTTACATGTGGAAATAGTGAAGGAGGACATCTTGGAAGATGTGGTCTTTAAAAGTTGAAGGTTTAGGAGGAGTGTGTCATATAACAGGTAGGCAAGAGATTGCCCATGCAGGGATTCCTGCGTAGAGGGCCAAGGAAAAGGTTTGAGGAAAGGGACTGATGTATTTTATGGTCTATTGACCCTCCATAAGAAGTGATAATATACAAAGGGGATAATTAACAGGTGTCTTTTGTTGTTTTGTGATCTTATTGGGTGTCTTTCACCTACCTGAATTCTTCTGAATTCTTTTTTTTTTGTTTTGTTTTTTTTGTTTTTTTGGTGGTGGTACTGGGGTTCCTGGAAATCCTTCTACCTCCGGGCTACACTTCCAGACCTATTTTATACTTTTTATTTGTAAACAGGGTCTCTTAAGCCAGTGCAGCTGGCTTCGAACCTGCGCAATCCTCCTGTCTCCGCCTCCCAAGCGTGGGGATTACAAGCGTGCACCCCAACTCCGGCTTACCTGAATTCTTTATAATGGGCAATAGTATGATTCCAGAAAGTATCTAGTTTATCACCATGAGATATGACACTGCTGTAACCTTTTTGTTTTTGTTTGTAGATGCTCTTTATGAGGTTGAGGAAGTTCCCTTTATTCCTAGTTTGCTGAGATTTTTGTTTTTGTTCTTTTATTTTTCAATCGAGGAAGGGTATTAGGTTTGTCAAGTGCTTTTATATATCTGTTGATGTGATAATATACTTTTTTCTTTAGTTTTTTGATGTCATGTATTTCATTGATTTTACAATTAGTTTTCAAAAGTTAAACTAAAGCCGGGTGTGGTGGCACATGCTTGTAATCCTAGTATGTGGGAGGCTAAGACAGGAAGATCCTGGTTCATGAATAGCCTCAGCTACTTAGTGAGGCCCTTTGCAACTTAGTGAGACCCTATTTCAAAATAAAGAATAAAAAATAGGGCTGGAGGTATAACTCAAAGGTAGAATGGCCCTGGGTTCCATCCCCATTATCGAAAAAAAAAAAAAAAAGTTAAACTAGCCTTGAATATCTGGAATAAATCTCCCTTGGTTGTGTTCTATATTCTTTTTGAATATTATTGGATTTTACTTGCTAATATTTCATTGAAGATTTTGGCATTTATGTTCACGAGAGACATTGGTCTGTAGTTTTCATTTCTTAGAATGTTTTTATTTAGTTTTATTATTAGGTTTATAGAATCAGTTGAAATTTTTCCCTTTGCTTTTGTTTTTTGGATGAGGTTCCAGGGAACTGGCATCATTTTATATTTAGTTTGGAAAATTCAAACAGTGAAACCATATAGGCCTGGTAATTTTTTAAAAGTTATTAATTCTTCATTAATATATATATTTTTGGTGGTACTGGGGTTCCTGGAAGCCCTTCTACCTCTGGGCTACACTCCCAGACCTATTTTTATATTTTTTATTTAGAAACAGGGTCTCCTAAGCCAGCGCGCGCTGCTGGCTTCAAACCTGCGCGATCCTCCTGTCTCCGCCTCCCAAGCGCGGGGATTACAAGCGTGCGCCACCACGCCCGGCTAATTCTTCATTAATATTTTTATACATATAGGCCTACCAAGATTATTTCTCTATCCTTGTATGAATTTTGGTAGTCTGTGTCTTTTAAAGAGTTGATCCATTTCATGTAATTTGTCCAATTTGTGGACACAGAATAATTAATAGCATTCTTTTATTATCATTTTAATGTTCATGGGATCGGTAGCGCTGTCCTTCTTTCATTTCTGATATTAGCAATTTATGCCCTTTTCCCCCTCCCTTCCTCTCTTCTTTCCATCTTTGTGTGTGTGTGTGTGTGTGTGTGTGTGTGTGTGTGTGTGTAGAACCCAGAGACACTCTACCACTGAGCTATACACCATTTATTTTAAATTATTTTTTGAAACAGGTTCTCTATACGTTATGTATGCTATATTTGAACCTGTGATCCTCCTTTCTCAGTCTCCCAAGTACTGTGATTACAGACATGCATCATTGTGCCTGGCTCTTTACCTTTTAAATTTTGTTGAAAGAGTATCAATCTTATTGACCTTTTCAGAGAACCATCTTTTGGTTTTATTGATTATTCTTTAATTGAATTTCTGATGTTAGGTATCATTGATTTTTGCTTTAATTTTTATTTCTTTTCTTCCTTATGGTTTAGTCTATCTGCACTTCTTTCTCTAGATTCTGAAAGTGGAAATTTTGGATAAAGAAACTCTTCTTTTCTAATATGTATGTAGTAAGTGCTATAAGTTTCATTCTGCAGACTATACATTTTATTTTATTTATTTTTAAAATTTTTATTTATTTTTATGTGAATCATATTGAAAATGGCCTACATTCAGACTGTGCTTGGTGCCCTCTCCCACCCCTACTGTCTGTTCCCCCCTCCCAACAATTAGTGTCCAGGTTAACCACGCTACATTTGTACTTTATACATATTCAAATGTAGCTCCTCCATTAATCAACCTCAGCCTTCTTCCTCTCCTACCCTTCCATTTCAGCTTTGCTGAGGTTTCCCCTCCATTATCTGGAGACTCTCTGGTATCCCCAATATTCTGTAGTTTGGGCATATTAGAGAAAACATATGTCCCTTCTCTGATCTCACTTAACATAATGTCCTCCAGGTCTTTTCATCTTCTTGCGAATGTCATGATCTTGTTCTTCTTTATAGCTGAATAGAATTCCATTGTGTGCATTTCCCATAATTTTGCAATCCATTCATCTGTTGATAGAGATCTAGGTTGGTCCCATATTTTGGCTTATTCCAAATTGTGCTTCTATGAACATGGGTATGCATATGTTACTATAGTTCTCTGGTTTCCACCCCTTTGGAAAGGTACCCAGGAGTGTTATAGCTGGATCATATGGTGGATCCATTCCCAATTTTCTAAGGAATCCTCACACTGATCTCCTTGCTGCTGAACTAGTTTGCACTCTTACACCAACAGTGTAAAAGAGTTCCTCTTTCCCCAGCAGGCCATACATTTTAATAGGTTATATTTTCATTTACATTTAGTTAAAAGTTTTAAATTTCTTTTGGGACATCTTATTTGAACTATGTGTCAGTTTAGATTTTTTTCCATGTGCTTTCTGTTTTTTATTTCTAGTTTAATCCCATTGTGGTCTGAGAGCATACTTCATGTGATTTTTACTTCTTTCAAGTGCTAAGATATATTTTATTGCACAGAATATAGTCTGTGTGGTGAATGTTTTATATATGTTTTTGAGAAAAGTTTATTCTGTTGCCAAGGCATTCTATAACTATTAATTAGATTCAGCTAGTTATTTCTGTTTTGTTCAATTATATCTTTACTGATTTCCTACTATCTTGATTTATCAATTCCTAATAGGAGGATGTTGAAGTCTTTAGCTATCACAATAAATTTTTTCTGTCTCTTGAAGCTCTATTTTTGTCTCAAGTGGGTTGATGTTCTTGTTATGTTTTCTTCACATAACTGGCCCTGTTATTCCTCATAATTTTCCATGTTCTTGTGAGAATATAATTAGATCTTTTCTATCAAAGAAATAGTTGACTTAAACTGCCCTTTTCTAAAATGTATGAAATTATTATTATTATTATTATTATTATTATTATTATTATTGTGTGTGTGTGTGTGTGTGTGTGTGTGTGTTACTGGGATGAAACCCAGGGACATTCTACCTCCAAACTACACCACCAGCCCTATTTTTTTTTTCATTCTTTATTTTAAAGCAAGGTCTCAATGAGTTGCAAATGGCCTCACTAAGTAGTTGAGGCTGTCTGAGAACTGTGATCCTCCTGTTTGAGCCTTCCAAATGCTGGGACTACAAGTGTACACCACCACACCTGGCTCATTTCTTTTCTAAAGTCAGAATTTCCCAGAAATTGTAGGTGCACCTCCTTACACAAGAGGATCCTTTATCAGCATCCCCTTCAACCAATGGTGTAAAGATTGAGCAGTTAAGACTCCCAACAACGGGTGTACGGCAGAGGAGCTTTGTGTTGGAAATAAAGATCCTAGCAAGTTCCTGCCATAGTGTTCCTACACACCTGACTTTACTGGTGGCAAGACCCTTTTTGCAAAAAGTAAAATTGCCTTGTTGAGCCACTTCCAAACATGTATATTTTCTTCTGACACCATGGAAATATATTTATAACAATTTGGTGGCCTTTACAGGGTAGAAATTGTCACCAGAGGGTAACAGGGACCTCTCTCTTAAGAAGATGCATCTAGTTGCTGAGTTGCCAGCAGCCCTGGATAAAGGAAATATGGCCATTCCCTGGCAGACAATAAACTAACTCTAAGTCAAAAGTCAATTAGCAAAGCAGGAAGGGTGACTCAGCAAGTATCTGTTGTGGTGAGCAGGTAACTCACCGTGCATAGACCAAGGGGAAAAAATGTCATGGGATATGATCAAGTATTTTCTTGGCAGTTGGGATATTTCAGGGTGAGGGTTGTGCATAAATAATAGAGATATCTAAGGAAGCCTAATAAAAGTGTACTCCAAAGGTTCTAATTTTCTTTCAAGGAAGCTATCCAGAGGGGGAAGTGGGGTCAGAATTCAGAAAACCTCCAGGAACAAAAGGGAGGGGGGTTGAGACTATGATGAGAATTTTTAAAAAAGGTATACTGAGATAAACAAGAATAAAGACATCAGTTATAAATGTGCCAGGGTCTCACTCATTGAAAGAGACTAAAAATTGTGTCTACAAATTGACATCATCAATATAGGTTACAGAGCAAATGAGAGCATTTGGAACCTAAAAAAGCAAGTTAACCTTAAACAGCTGAAAGTATCATTTAAACCCAGGAGGACTTCAGAGGTCAAGTCTGCGTGTGTGTGTATATGCTTGTTTGTTCTTTCCCCCACCCCTTTTATAAGCTTCTTCCCTCTCTATATCTACTCTCTTCTTTCTCCCCCTTTTCCCTTTTGTTTTCTTTTTCTTATATTAAATTAATCTCACATCACTAAACCTTAATACTCTACACTGGTTACTAGAATCCTTCTATATATATACTATCTCTAATCTCTACTATATATTACCTTATTACACTCAAACTCATACTCAATCCTATATGCTACTTTACCCTATTTTTGCACTACTCCAGCTTCTTCCTCTTCACTCGACCTTCACCATTATGTATAATGCAGTTTGCCTTTGTATATATCCGCTGATACCTACAGAGTGAGAAAATGCTATCAAAAGCAACAAAGATACAAAGTTAAGAAGCCTGAAATAATAAGAAAGAATAGCAAGAAAACTGCCGGGTGTGGTGGCGCACGCTTGTAATCCCTGCTCTTGAGAGGCAGAGGCAGGAGGATCGAGGCCAGCCACGCTGGTTTAAGAGACTCTGTTTCAAAAATACAGAAAATAGGTCTGGGAGTGTAGCCCAGAGGTAGAAGGGTTTCTAGGAACCCCAGTACCACCAAAAAAAAAAAAAAAAAAAAAAGAAAACTATGAGTTCCCACAGCCCCAAAGTAGCAGAACCAGTCAACACAGAATTGCAGAGATCACCAGAAAAACAAATCAGAACTTTAATAGTAGAAATGATACTGGATTTCTGAAAAGAATTTGGAGAGAGCTTGAAAGAAATAAAAGAACAAATAAAGAATCTGACACCCTGAACAGGAATCAGAAAGAAACTCTGAAGGAAGTGAAGTATATGATAATTGAAGTGAAAACATCAATATAAACTATAAACTGTAGACTAGACCACATGGAAAATAAAATCTCACTCTTAGAGAACAATCACTCCAAAAAATCAACAAATATTATATAATTTATAAAAAACAATTTGACAACATTAATTGGACATTAAAAAAGATATGGGACAATTATAAGAGCTGATCTAAGAATCATAGACATAGAAGAGGGAATAAAAGCTGAAATAAAAGGAATCCATAATCTTTTCAGAGAAATATCAGAAAAATTCCCAAACACCCCCCAGTAGATGAGATCCAAAAAAAGTTTCTCTATGCCACATAGTAATTCAATTGACAAATGTAGAAGCTAAGGAGAAAATCTTAAAGGCAACAAAAATAAAAGAATATGTGACATTCAGAAGCAAACCAAGAAGAACAACTCCAGATTTCCCAAAGAAAGTCAGGAGGGCCAGGAGAGCCTGAAGCAGCATATTGAAAACTCTGAAATAAAACAACTTCCAGCCAAAACTATTCTACCCAGAAAAGCTATCTCTCAAATTTTATGGGGAAATAAACATTTTTTATGACAAACAAAAGCTGGAAGAATTTATGTCATAGAAGTTAGCACTAGAGAAAATACTCAGAGATTAATTATGAAGAAGAATTAATAAACACCAAAATCAGAGGAACAATGATTTAGATCAAACAACTGAGCCCTCCTCCCGGGTGGGCTGCTGCTGGAGCAGCCGCAGTGGCAGTGGCGGTGGCGATCGTGGCAGCACGGTGCTGAGGCAAGGAGGCCTGGTGGCCTTGGCACTGCGCGGGAGCCAGAGGGCGGGCTAGCGCGCCCCTAGTGGGCGGCCATGGTGGGAGGGCACTGCGGCAGCTCCATGGCAGCAGCCCCCGTGCAGCTGAAAGTGGGGGGAACCAGATTTACTATAAGACAAACTCTAATGTGGTTACCAGATTCTTTTTTTTTTTTTTTTCCAGTTTGCTGAGTGGAAGAATTTCAACACTTCAAAATGAAGCTGGTGCTATATTTATTGATAGAGACCCAGCAGCATTTGCACCCATTTTAAATTTTCTTCAGACAAAAGAACTAGACTTAAGGGGAGTAAGTATTAATGTTCTCAGGCATGAGGCATAATTTTATGGAATCACTCCACTGGTAAGAAGGCTTCTCTTATGTGAAGAACTGGAATGCTCGTCCTGTGGAAGTGTCCTTTTTTCATGGTTACTTGCCCCCACCAGGCATTCCTAGTCGTAAAATAAACAATGCAGCTAGGTCTTCTGCTGATCCTAGGAATGGACTAAATCCTACAGAAGGGGAGGCTCAGGGAAATGGTACACAGCCTGTTCTCTCTGGAGCTGGAGAAGAGACTGTTAGGCTTGGATTTCCTGTGGATCCACGGAAGGTGCTAATAGTAGCTGGCCATCACAACTGGATTGTAGCTGCATATGCTCATTTTGCTGTGTGTTACAGAATCAAAGAACCTTTCAGGATGGCAACAAGTGTTTATAAGCCCATGTGTAGATTGGACTATTGAACGTGTGGCTTTAAATGCAAAAGTGGTTGGAGGTCCACATGAAGATAAAGATAAGATGGTTGCTGTTGCCTCTGAGAGTAGCATCATACTCTGGAATATTCAGCATGGAGGCAGTGGAAGTGAAATTGGGGTGTTCAGCCTTGGTGTTCCTGTAGATGCCCTCTTCTTTATTGATAACCAGTTGGTGGCCACAAGTCATACAGGGAAAGTGGGAGTGTGGAACGCTGTCACTCAGCACTGGCAGGTTCAAGATGTTATTCCTATAACTAGTTATGACACTGCTGGGTCATTTCTTCTCCTGGGATGTAACAATGGATCAATATATTACATAGATATGCAGAAGTTCCCTTTGCGAATGAAGGATAATGATCTTCTTGTTACTGAACTTTACCATGGTCCTTCAAATGATGCCATTACTGCTCTGAGTGTTCACCTCACACCAAAAACAAGTGTCAGTGGCAACTGGATTGAGACCGCCTATGGCACAAGTTCTGGAGTAGTGAGAGTGATTGTCCAGCACCCAGAGACGGTCGGGTCTGGCCCACAGCTTTTTTAGACTTTTACACTTCACCAAAGCCCCGTCACAAAAATTATGCTGTCAGAGAAGCATCTAGTGTCAGTCTGTGCAGATAATAATCACGTACAGACATGGACAGTAACACGATTCAGAGGAATGATCTCTACTCAGCCAGGTTCCACTCTTCTAGCATAATTCAAAATACTGTCTTTGGAGGAGACAGAAAGTCATGGTAGCTATTCTTCTGAAAATGACATAGGGCCCTTTGAAGAGCGAGATGATCAACAGGTGTTTATCCAGAAAGTTGCTCCCATCACTAACAAATTATTTGTAAGACTTTCATCTACTGGGAAAAGAATATGTGAGATCCAGGCTGTTGACTGTACTACAATATCCTCATTTACTGTGAGAGAATGTGAGGGTCCAGTAAGATGCGCTCAAGGCCAAGGTGCTACTTGTTCACAGGCCACGCAAATGGCAGCAATCAGATGTGGGATCTGACCACTGCTATGGATATGGTTAACAAAAGTGAAGATAAGAATGTAGGTGGTTCAACTGAAGAAGAACTGCTCAAATTACTCGATCAGTGTGATCTGACCATGTCTCGCTGTGCTACTCCTAATATTAGTCCAGCAACTTCTGTGGTTCAGCATAGCCATCTGTGAGAATCAAATTCTAGCCTTCAATTTCAGCACCATGAAACCATCCATGAAGCAGCTATTTACGGTTCTATGAGGCCTTACAGAGATAGTCCTTTGTTAGCAAGGGCAAGAAAGACTGAGGGCTTTCATAGTTACAGGGACTTCTAGACTATTAATTTGAACAGAAATATAGAAAGAGCTGTTCCTGAAAATGGTAACTTGGGTCCAATACAAGCTGAAGTGAGGGGTGCAACAGGGGAATGTAATGTATCTGAAAGAAAGTCTCCTGGAACAGAAATAAAGGTTTGAGAGAACTGGATAGTGGATTGGAAGTGCATAAAATAGCTGAAGGCTTCTCAGAATATAAGAAAAGGTCATCAGAAGATGAAAGTGAAAATAAAGTGGAGTTAAGGAAGAAAGGAGGATTCGAAGGGGGAGGATTCCTTGGAAGGAAGAGCGTTCCTTATCTGGCATCATCACCAAGTACTTCTGATACAGAAACTGACTCGTCTGGTACTGCACCCCCATCTCCTACAAAGAACTTCGTCTCTTCAGCATAAAAAAAGCGATTCTTCGGGGCAAGAGTACAGCTTGTGAAAACTCACCAGAACCAGTGGTAGTTTTAGTAAATTAAAATGAAAATCAAAATTTCATGGATTTCAATACATTAGTTTTTACTCTGATACTTTGCAAGATAAAGTTGGACTTCATTTGTTATCTTTCTAACAGAATTACCTGGGATAAGGAGATATACAATAATCTTATCTCTTGACATTTTGGAATTTTTTTAGTTTTACAAACACATTTAACAGATCATTTGTAAAGCAGGACCCATTTTAATGTTTAGCTACTTTTTCTTGGCTTTGTTATCATTGTACCACATCTTAATAGCATGGTGCACATATGGATGAATATCCGTTGGAGCATGGGAACCAACAGACTGCAATCCTAATCTTTATTATGCCTGAAACTTGTCTTGCAATGTTATCTTAAGTGAATCACAATTCTCTCTGGAACTTGGTCTTTCAACCCTAATTGTGATTGCATTGTGTTTACCAGATATTTGATGAGGTGCTATGTTTGTGAAAAAATATCATGTAATTCAAAAACACTATTGATGCTGAATCTAGTTGCATACTAGATTCCACTGTGTAGTAAGACTTCTGTTTCATTTTGTTTAATTGGGGGTTATCTTCTGATTCTCATTGTTGGGAGTTCTTAAATCTTAGCATGCATCACCAATTTTCAGTGTCAAAAGTCCATATAAACTTTTTCAAGTTAGAGAATTTGTTTGCTTTTGAAATGATGGAATAAAAATAATCTGGGATAGGCCAGGCGTGGTGGCGCATGCTTGTAATCCCCACGCTTGGGAGGTGGAGACAGGAGGATCACGCAGGTTCGAAGCCAGCCATGCTGGCTTAAGAGATCCTGTTTCAAAATATAAAATAGATCCAGGAGTGTAGCCCGGAGGTAGAAGGGCTTCCAGGAACCTCAGTACCATCCAAAAAAAAAAAAAAAAAAAATCTGGGATAAAGCTTTGACAACTTTGGAAAATTCTTCTAGTTGCTATTTGCTAATCTACCTTGTTTAAGGAGCCACTTTTTTTTTTAGTTTTAATAATCCACATAATTAAATGTGGCCATTTGTTACACTTATAAGACTATAGGTCTGGATTTTTGGTTAAAGACTTTGACTATTATAAAATATTTTTAAAATATATTTTGAATTGTAAGAGTAAAATAAATTTTGTACATTTTTCTTCATTTAATTGGAGTAATTTTCAAGTTTCTGCAAATAGAATAAGTGTAAATTTAAACCATTAAGCATTTATTGGTGAATAATAATATATATTCCCATTCCAAGAAATATAATAAGTGAGTGGGGTTGAAACAAATACTTTAACAGTGGAATCAAATAAAAATGATTTAGACAAAAAAAAAAACCTGAGCAAAGAAGAACAAAAACTTCAAACAGAAGTAAAAACTAAAAAAGTTAGGAATTAAAAATTATCTCTCAATAGTCATGCTGAATACAAATGGCCTCAACTCCCCAATAAAAAGACATAAGGTGGCAGAAAGGATTAAAAACCTTAATATATCTATATGCTGTCTGCAAGAAACACCATTCAAATAAAGATACTCACAGACTAAAGGTAAAGGGCTGGAGCAAGGTAATCCATGCTAATGGAACTCAAAGGCAAGCAGGAGTAACAATTATGATATCAGGCAAATTAGACCTCAAGACTAAACATATCAGAAGAGAAAAAGTAAGCCAATTTTTACTGGCAAAAACAATCTACTGAACAATCCAGCAAGAGCATTAATTGTAGTTAACATATGCCCCAAATAGAGGCACAAACATGTTCATAAAACAAATTCTTTGTGCCATTAAGCCACACATAGATCCCAATACAATAATAATGGGAGACTCGAACACTCCTCTCACACAACTAGACTGATCTAGACAATAGGTCAGTAACGATGCTTCAGACCTAAAAACACCATAAACCAAATGGACCTATTAGACAAATACAGAATATTCCACCCAAATACAGCTAAATTCACATTTTCCTCAGCTGCTCACAGAAACTTCTCTAAAACAGGCCACATCCTGAGCCACAAAACAAGCACCAGCAAATTCAAAGAATGTGACATAATCTTTGTGTCTTTTCAGACCGCAGTGGAATGAAACTAGAAATCAACTAACAGAAAACCCAGAGAAACCACATAAATACATGGAAACTGAAAACTTCACTGCTGAATAAGGAATGGATTATAGAAAAAATAAAAGAGAAATTAAGAAATTCCTAGAAAAAACAAAAACAGAGACACAGCATATCAAAATCTCTGGAAAACCTTGAAGACAATATTAAGAGGAAAATTCATAGCACTGAGCATGCACATTAAAAGAACAGAAAGTCACCAAATATATAGCCTAATGACACACCTCAAAGCCCCTGAAAAGCAGGAACAGTTTAACCACAAAGTCAGAGCAGAAATCAATGAATTAGAGAATTTTAAAAAACAATATATAAGTCAACAAAACCTAAAGCTGGGGGGGATGGCAGCTTTGGGACACAGCACATGTCAGTAGCTATAACAAATAAAATTCAACTACGGAAAAGGCAGCATCTTGATAAAAAGAAAAAGCAGTGGAAGATATTTATGAACAAAAACAAAAAAGGGGAACCATAGTGGGAGGAAATCCAATATTCTGAACACGAGATCCACTGTGACCTCAATCTATTCCATGAAATAGAAAGAAATGGGACTTTTTCAAATATATTCTATGAAGCCAACATCACGTTAATACTGAAACCAAATAAAGACAGCTTAAGAAAAGAAAACTGCAGGCCTATATCACTGATGAACTTAGATGCAAAACTGGTAACAAAATATTAGCAACAGGCTTTCAAAACTACATCAAGAAAATGATGCACCATGACCAAGTAGGGTTCATCTCATGGGTACAAGCCTGGTTCAACATACAAAAACAATTCATTTAATTCACCATATAAACAGAACCAAAGACAAAATAACATGATCATTCAATAGATGATGAAAAAGCATTGACAAAATCCAACACCCATTCATGCTAAAATAACTGCAAAGAATCAGAATAGAAGGAACATACCTCACTATCATAAAGGCAATATATAATAGGTCCACAGCCAATATCATATTAAACAGAGAAAAACTACAAAAATTCCCCCTAAAAACAGAAACAAGTATGTCCACTATCACCACTCCTTTTCAACACAGTACTTGAAACTCTAGTCAAAGCAATAAAGCAAGAGAAGGAAATCATAGAAGCACAAATAGGAAAAGAAGAATTGAAACTATTTTTATTTGCAGAAGACTTATTTACTTAGAAGACCCAACAAACTTAAAAGGCTCATAGAACTAGTCAACAAATTCAGCAAACTCTCTGCATACAAAATCAATCTTAAGAAAGTAGAAGCTTTTCTGAATGCCAACCATAAATCCACTGAAAAAAAAATCCCCGAAACACTTCCACTCACAATATCCCCCTACAAAATAAGATACTTAGGAATAAAACTAACCAGGGAGGTAAAAGACCTCTACAAGGAAAATTATAAAACATTGACAAAAGAAATTGAAGAAGACCTCAGAAGATGGAAAGACCTTCCATGCTCTTCAATGGACAGAATAAATACTATCAAAATGACCGTTTTTCCAAAAGTGATCTACAGATTCAGTGCAACACTCATTAAACTACCAAGGTCATTCTTCACAGACATTAAAAAAAAGTCAGTCCTTAAATTTATTTGGAACAACAACAACAACAACAACAAAAAACCCCTAGAATAGCTGAAGTAATTCTCAGCAATGATAACCATGCAGGAGGCATCACAATACCTGACTTCAAACTATACTATAAAGCCACAGTAATAAAAACAGCATGGGACTGGCACAAAAACAGATACATAGACCAATAGAGCAGAATAGAAGACTCAGAAACAAATCTGCACACATACAGCCATTTGATTTTTGACAAAGGGAGCATAAATACACATTGGAAAAAAGAATAACTTCTTCAACAAGTGGCATTGGCAAAACATATGTAGAAAAAAATGGAAATAAACCCCACTTTCTCACCCCACATAAGAATCAATTCAAGATGAATCAAAGACCTGGAAATTTGACCAAAGACTTTGAAACTACTTGAAGAGGGCATAGGTCCAATGATTAAACATTGTAAAAAAAAAAAAAAAAGTAAAATTTTTCTCAACAAGAACCCAAAGAGACAAGAAATTAAAAAGAAGATCAACACATGCATTGTATTAAACTGAAGAGCTTCTGAACAGCTCTTCAACAGAGAGCAGAGAGAATGGGAGAATATTTTTGCCAGCTACTCCTCTGATAGAGGACTAGTATCTAGAATCTACAAAGAACTCAAGAAACGCAGCACTAAGAAAACAAATAACCCAATCAAAAAATGGGCATGTGAACTAAATAGAACACTTGGCAAAAGAAGAAATTCAAATGGCCAATAAATGTATGAAAGAAATGTTCAATATCATTAGCCATTAAAGAGATGCAAATCAAATATCATTAGCCATTAAAGAGATGCAAATCAAAACCACCCTGAGATTTCAACTAACCCAAATTAGAATGGCAATTATTAAAAAATACACACAACAAATTCTGGGTGTGGAGAAGTATAAACTCTAATACATTGCTGGTGAGATTGCAAATTAGTGCAACAACTTTGGAAAACAGTATGGAGGATTCTTAGAAGAATGGAAATAAATATACATAATAAAATCCCTAAGAATAATCATGAGGAGCCTTGATTGACCTTCATAATAAAATAATTTTATAAAAATTTACCTTTGCTCAATATAGGGCTATCTACTTGGTCTTAAATACCCAGCAGAAAAATATAACCAAAAACAAATATGCTATTATGGGGTATAAAGAGATATGTCACTGATGCCTAAAACCTCTTTCAAATGAAATCTTTCTAAGATGTTATGAAACTAACTCTATTCTTCTTGAGGTGTTGCAGGTCTAGAAACACTGGACACCTACAGTAATAACAAGATACTGATAACAAGATGGCTCAACCAAATATGTGAAAAGAAGAGACAGTCATCGATAACTAGTAGTTTTTATAATAAATTGTATGCTGCTTGTTTTTGTTTTTATGTAGAGTAAATTAATTATTGATATGACCATCAATAGAGACTTGTCAACTATACTCAAGATACCATCAAAGGAATAGCTAAATAAATCATTGCCACCCATAGGATGATCTAGGAAATCATTTAGCTCTAGATATGAATTAGCTGAGGATGCTGGAATGGAAGACACCTTTGAGAGCAAAAGTTACTTTATGCTAACAGAATTTGGAGGAAAGAGTAGTAGTGTATTTAAAAAAAGGAGAGAATTGTGAGAATATAATTAGATCTTTTCTATTGAAGGAATATCTTGATTTAAGCTCCATTTTGTAAAAACCAGTTTTTGTAACCTTGTGTGTGTTCATGTTCTTTTGTAAAATTAGCATTTCTTGAAAACTGCAAGTGCTAACCCCTGCCCTGGTATCTCCTCTAGCCAGGCATATGAAAATTGTGACACTATGCTCCCAATAATAGGACTACAGTACAGAAGCCTTATATTAGGAATTATAGACCCAGCAGGTGTTCACCATTTTGTGCTTGCATACCTAACCATACTGGTGGCAAGAAAAAACATCTTGCCGAGACACTTTTGAACAACTGTCTTTTCTTACAATGCCAAGGAAATATATTTCTAACATTGATGACTCTCATTCTTATGCAAACCATTCTTATGCAAACCATAGTGTGCATAAGAATTATTTTACCATTGGGGTTGATGGTGAAAGGACAAGTTCAATTTTATCTGTAATGTATTATTTCTCTTATCTAAAAAAATAAACATGACAAAATTGACAAAATATTAACAGGATGATGAAAATGGATTTTTTACACTGTCTTAATTTTATTTTAGGTTTTTTTTCCCAAAAGAAAGAATAACATTTAAATAATTTTAGTTCAGAGTTGAACATACTTAATGGAGGACTGAGAGGATTTTTGAGGTAACTGTGACTCACATGATTTTTGCCAATTGCATAGATTTCATGTCCCACTCTTACATAAGATATAGCCCCACTCTAATAACATCCTCCATAAAGCATTTTGAGGAGCATTGTCCCATATGTCTGGGTTCTCCATGAACTGGCATCCCAGAGCTTGCACCTACCTCCACCTCCTTGTTTCTTGGCCATAGGACTATGAGATCAATATCTTCCTGCAGCAGGAGTGAAATGACCCATAGCTGGCTTATAACAAATGGCCTGATGTTTCTGTGGGCCGGGAATCATTCATGTTAAAGTCCATCTGAAGTCCCAACCTGTTCCTCACCAATTAGAAAAGGTCCCATTTCCATGAGATTTCAACATACAACACACTGCTGGGATGCTCTGTAACAGGAGTGTCCTCTGCAGCATAAGATGAGTTCTGTACAGGTTTGTCCACTCCCACCTTGGAACTGACTTCTGGAAGAATACACTAAGAGCCAAGCAGAGGGGAGAGGGGAATTATCTATTAAATAATTGTAGAATAAGAAAAATAAAAGATTTCATTTTACCTTCATTTATTCTTTTCTTTATTGTTCTTCCTTTCTTTACATAGAACTGATTTTTCTAATCTATATTATTTTCTTCTGTCAAAAATATGCTTTTAGTAATTTCCTGCAAGGCAGGTCTACTCAAAGCAAATTCCTCCAGTATTGACCTGAAAAACTATTTGTTCTTCTCTTCTGAAGGATAGTTTTGAAGGATATAAATTTTTATCCTCCCATGCTTTCAACAATAAATATTTCATTTTGCTCTCTTGATTTCATGGTTTCTGAAGACATAATTGTATATAATTTTTATCAATTTTTCTATAGCTAAGGTATGTTTTGCTTAGAATCTGTATCCCTCTGCTTACATTTCTTATCTTTTCTCATATGTTGTCTGCCTTTATTTTCTATTTGACTCTTTAACATCCTAACCATAGTTATGTTAAATTCACTATTTGGCCAGGCACAGTGACCCACACTTGTAATTTCAGTACTTGAATTGCTGAGACAGGAGGATTGAAGGTGCAAGGCCAGCCTCGGCAATTTAGTAAGATCCTAGAAACTCAGTGAAGCCCTGTTTCTAAATAAATAAATAAATAAATAAATAAATAAATAAATAACAAATAGGCTTGGAGATAGAATGCCCCTGTGTTCAATCCCTAGTACCATAAAATGTAAATTTACTGTCTTATAATTACGTATATGTACCCTATCATATCTATGTCTGGTTCTGATGCTTGCTTTCTTTAGTTAGACTATTTTTTTCTGGCCTTTTAGTATGCCTTGTTTCTTGTTTGTTAGTTTGCTTGCTTACTTTTTGTTGTTGAAAGTCATATGTAATGTATCTCATAATAGAAACAAAAGTAATGAATCTCTTAGTGTGAGGTTTTGTGTTTGTCTAGGAGTTGAGCTGTGTTTAATGTTTCCTGTAATTGGTGGTAGCAGAGGCCCCAGTTTCTTTTTCATTTGTTTTTCTTCACTTGTTTTTGGTTTTCCCATGGGGCTTCTTCCTAAAGAGAGTTGTGTCTTACCTCTTTGTCATTTAGTTATGATGAAACTCTGTTGCTATGGTGGATGTGGAGCTTTGTTGCTGTGGCTGTGGTGGATATGGTGGTATATTGGAGAAGGAGAACTCTGAGTTCCTGAAATACAACTCTTTGAAACATTAAAAGCCTGTTTTTGTTTATTCTCCCCTTATGTATTATGGGAAGGCTAGAGGGGCTAGCATTGTCTAGTTGCTCTCCCTCCAGGTTGGATAAGACTAGGGCAAATAATTTCCCTTGAGGGCAGGCCCTTCCTGTGGAGAAGCTCTGAATTTATTTTAAAATGTTTATTTTTCTCTCCTTTTTCCAAAAGCATGAGACTTTTTCCCTCTTGTCTTTGGAGAACCTGGGACAGCTTTTGGAGGTAAAATCAATGAGAATGTGGAGTCTTCCTGCAAGATCAGGCCTCTGAGGTTTTTACTTCCTTTTTTAAAAAATGCTTTTATTAGTGTACTATAATTATACATCATAATGAGGTTCAAAGTAATATAAATATACCTGCACATAGTACTTGGTGTATTTCCTTCCACATCCAATCCCTCTCCACCCTCCTACCTCCTCGTGCATGTTAGTAAAATTGGTAGTGATACCTTCAGATATTGAGTTTCATAACAGTATTTGAAATGTTTCCAGCTTAAGTCCACCCTTTCCCCCTTCCCACTCTGCTCCCACAATACCCTTCAACTATTCCATTCCTCATTAATCTAAAGTTCCTTTTATTTCCTATTTTTTCCTCTAGCCTTTACATATAAGATAAAATTTATGATACTTGACTTTCTGAGACTGGGTAATCTCACTAGGCACAGTATTCTCTATTCCATTCATTTTTCTACAGCTGGCATAATTTTGTTCTGAATAAAATTCCATTATGTTTATATCACATTTTCTTGATCAGTTCATTTGTTGAAGGACAAATCAGTTGGTTCCATAAGTTGGCTACTGTGAACTGTACTACAATAAACATGGATATATTCGTATATCCCTACAGTATTGTGATTTTAATTCTTTTGGAAAGATACTGAGGAATGGTATAGCAGGGTCATTTGGTCTTTCAAGGAACCTCCACACTGATATCCATAGTATCTGTACTAATTTACAATCCCAGCAGCAGTGTATAACAGTTATTTCCCCACATCTTCACTAGCACTTATAATTGTTTGTATTCTTGATTATTGCCATTCTAACTAGAGTTAGATGAGATCTCAATGTAGTTTTGATTTGCATTTCCATGATTGCTAGTGATTTTGACCATTTTTAAAAACATATTTGTTGACCATTTTTATTTCATTTTTTGAGAAGGGTCCAGTTTAATGTCCATTTTAATTTTTTTAGTGTTAAGTTTTTTTATTTCTTTTATATATTATGGGTATTAGTCCCCTGTCAGAAGCAAAGGTTTTCTCCTATTCTATAGGCTTTCTGTTCAGAATTTTGACTTCCTTTGCTATATAGAAGCCTTTTTAATTTGATGCCATCTCATTTTATTGATTTCTTTTTGCACTAGGGATGGAACCCAGAGGCATTCTACCTCCAAGTTACACCACCAGCCAGATTTTAAATTTACATATAGTAAAGTTTTTCTTTTACTTCCTTCAGTCTTTCTGCCTTTACCTCTATTCTTCCTTCTTCCTCTCACACCTTCCTTTCTTTCTTTCTCTTTCTTTCTTTCTTTCTTTCTTTCTTTCTTTCTTTCTTTCTTTCCTTCTTTCTTTCTTTCTTTCTTTCTTTCCCTTTCTTCCTTCCCTTTTCCCTTTCTTCATCTCCCTCTCTTTATTTATTTCCTATTAATTAAAACAGTAACTATCATTCAAGATGAGGATACTGACTGTGTTTGTCTTGACTTCAGGACAAGCCATACAAAAGCAGGGGGGAGAATAGACTTTGAATATAATACTTTTAAGACACAGTGAAATATGGATTAGTTATTGGATTAGATGGTAAAATATTTTGCTTATTATACAATAGCATTAGAGTTGTGCTAAAATAATAAAATATAGGTCAACATAACCAAAGCAAACAATTATCTGAATACCCTGATTCACAGGAAATCATTGATTAGAAAAATTTTAAACAGAAGTTTTCTTCATGGCAGGATTTCTTCACAAAAATAAAACAATGAAAATGAGATTACAACCAAATAAAATTTCTAAATGGCAAATTGGTTAGCCAAACAAGGAAAACTGTTAACCATTGATGAGTTCACTAAGATGCAACCAGTTGAAGAAATCAAAGAAATGTGTCTATAGAAAATAAACTTACCGAGACTTTTAGTCCTTCAGGAAAAATACTTTCTCAGAGAGTGGAGGACAATGGAAGCAACATAAATAGTAATTAAAAATCAAGGCAAAAACTTGCAGTGACTTTTCCTGGCTCTTGATGAACCCGCAGATATTGTTGATTATTGCTCAGTTGTTATTTATTCAAGAAGCCAGTGCCAGTTTGGAAGTGACTGAAGAATTGGCTTCTCTGAATAGTCTGCAGGGAAAAACTAGAGGTGAGAATATTTTCAAAGAATTTGAGAAAACACTAATTTAGTACAACCTGAGGTGGATTCTGCTGATATGTCACACTTGGTAGCAGCAGAAATATATACAAAACAGGTAAAACCTTAGGTAAATAGACAAAGATGGAGAAAATGTGTCAGACATTTAAAATCTATGATTATTGGTTGTATTTTCATCTGCAGTTTCTTTGCAGAAAATATTTTAATCTATCATATGCCATTGATCCAGTAGTTTCAAATGTGACCTTATCACTTTCATGGACATAACCAAAGGCAATTCTTTAAGTTTTTATCAGGAAAATAAGCTTAAAGTTCTAACTTGCTGTCCCACCCAGCACTTCAGTGTCTCAGCAGTGGTAAAGTTTTACTGTAATTTCTTGAAGTCAGGGCTGAAATTACTTTAATGAGAATAACTGCCCTGAGCCACAACTATTGAACACTGGATGGCTTTGAAAATTACTTTTTGCTGCATATTTGATGATGTTTCTTAATGAATTTCACCTAAAATTACAAAGCCAAACAGTGCTCATGTGAAAAACTTATGCTGTGGTAAATTCATTTTAACAGCAACTAACATCATTTGAATGATGACTTATTCATTTCTGGTGCTGATAGAGGTAAAACAAGAAGTGACATCTACATGGAATTTTTCCATGTAAATTTGCAGTATTCACTATATATATTTTCTGAATTTTAATTTCAGCTCCAGCACTTTTTTTTCCTTTTGGATTTCAATGCAGAGGCAAACAAAATAAATTTTTATATTTTGAAATACTGAACTGAGCATGTGAGGAGATTTTACCTTCAGTTGGAAGTGGTTAATCTGCAGTGTAATCGTTAGCAATCTATGCTGGTGAGAGGCTAATCACATTTGAATCCAATTAAGTTAAATGCTATCACTTCAAAAAGAGTTTTATTTTTCTTATTACTATACTAGTATTGTAAAAATTATACTCAATTGATATTTTGAATTAGATCAGTAAAAACGTGTAAAAATTTGTATATTTTAATAAGTATCTAGATAATATTTTGCCTTTATGTTTTTTTGTTCTGTTTTGTTTTTGGTGCTGGGGATTGAACTGAGGAGCATTTACCACCTGGCAAAACCCCAGCCTTTTATATTTTGAAACAGGGTCTTGCTAAGTTGCTGAGGTTGGCTTTGAACCTGTGATCCTCTGTTTTAGCCTCCCAAGTACTGAGATTACAGGCTTGGACCACTGTGCACAGCAACATTTTGCTTTAGGATCTAGAAAGCTGAAAATATTTACTGTCTCTTCCAAATTGTTTGCCAATCCCTGATTTAGGCCTTTCTTGATTTTTCTGTATGTTAGAAGACAGTCTGTGGTTCTCAACTAAAGAAATCCCAGGCACAGAGCCAATAATCTACAAAGATCCTTGTGTGTTATAAATGGAACAAAGAAAGCTCTTAGGGGCTGGTCAGTTTACATGTCAGTCAAAATATCTCTATGGAAAATCTGAAACATGAACAAAATATGGTGTTTCCTTATTAGCATATCCTATTAATCTCCCAGGGCTTCTGTAATAAAACACCATGAACTAGGAGCTTAAGAGAGCAGATATTTATTCTCCCGTAGTTCTGGAGGCTAACAGCCTGAAACTAGGATATCTGCAGGGCTGTGCTTCCTCCACAGCCTCTAGAAAAAACCCTTTCCTTGCCTTTTTCTAGCTTCTGGAGTTTGCCTGGGACTCCTTGCCTTCCAAGCTGGCAGCTACATCACTCTGCTCTTGCCCTCCGTTATCACAGGCCCTTCATCTTTGTGTGCCTGTGTGTTTAAATCTCACCTTCCTTTGAAGGCACCAATCATATTAGACTTAGGACCTACCCTAATTCAGTATGAATTTATCTTAATTTACCTAATATGCCTACAAAGTCTATTTTAGAAGATTCTGGGTGGACATAAATTTGGGGGGGGGGGAGACACTATTCAACTCCAAATATTTTAGAGAGTGAACGGTGCTTAGCTAGAAAACCTCAGGACACATAGTTATCAAAAATAAGGGCTCAAAACCCCCAGTAAAGGTATTCCCACTCCAGACCCTAACACCTGTGAATATGTAGCTTTGTTATGTGGCATAAAGCAAATTTGCTGATGTGCTTGAGTTGATAATCTTAAAATGAGATTATCCTGGTTTACTGGAACGTGCCCAATGTAATCACAATGTGGCTCTTATTGGAAGGCAGGAGTCAAAGGCAGACTGAGATGAAATGATGGGAGCAGAAATTGGGGAGATGCATTTTCAAGATGAAAAATAAAGCAGTGAGCCAAGGAATGCTGGCAATTCCAGAAGGTAGAAGAAGCAAGAAAATAGATTTTTCTTTGGAGTTTCCAGAAGGAACACAGCTCTGGTGACACCTTGATTTTAACTCTGTAAGAGTCATTTTTGGACTCTGATACCGAGAACTGTATGAGAACACAATTATGTTGTTTTAAACGATGAAACTGATGGTTATTTGTTACAGTAGCAACAGAAAGCTAATACCCACTTCTTGGTATCTGTAGGAATCAGTTCTAGGACACCCATGGATACCAAAATCCTCAGATTCTTGATTCCTTTATAGAAAATGGTGTAAGCATTTGCACATAACCTGTGCATCCCCCCTGTGTACTCTAAATCACCTTTAGATTACTCATAATGCCTAATACAATGCTGTGTAAGTAGTATCCTTTAGGGAATAATGACAAGAAAGAGTGTGTACATGTTTTATAGAGATGCATTTTCTCCAAACATTTTTGATCCTTGGTTGGTTCAATCTGCAGATGTGAAACTCATGCAAGGAGGAGATTTGGTTAAACTAGTTTCTACTGCAGATGATTTGAGACCTGGAGAGTGCAACAAGGGGATATAGGAGGAGAGGCTGATGCAAGAAAGATCATGTGATAATAGGTGTGTTATTACAGCCATAATCTAAAGACCCGACCATGTAACTCAGAGGAAAGAAGATTTATATTCTTAAGGTTTTGGGCTCAGGGCTCAGTCCATGTGAGGCTGGAGACTATGGATCTCAGGGCATGGTGGTGGGAGGTAAGCAGAGGGAGAGCATGTTGCTGTGCTCCTCACATTATGAAGACTAGAAGCAAGAGAGTGAGCAGAGGAAGGAGGAACCATATGTATATAATTCCCAAGGCTGCACCCCAGGGTACCCATCGTCCAGCCACAGCCCAGATAAATCTATTGCAATAAATTTATACTCTGTTGTGACTCATTTATATAAATCCCAAACTTCAAGACTCAATTACATCAACTCCAAACACCAGTTTATGCGCTCTTCAAGGTGTCTGTCCATATCTAATCATAACATGTGTGCATCTAACACAAATTAAAAATCAGAGATGATAATTTTTGTGCTTCTGCTCTGCAAGAGGAATGCACTGCATAGTAGCTGATATAAAAGGGCAGGCAAATTCTGTTTGGGGCATGACATTTTAGGCAAATAAGATTTAAGTTTATAGAAAACAGGTGGTACTTTCTTAAATTAATGACAGGCCTTAGCATTTATGAGTTTTTCAGTTGTTCAGATTCAAAATACTCTCAAGACTATAAACAAATAAGCACCAAAATAAAATTTTAAAACACCAAAAAGCAAAAACACCCCTTCCCTAACACCACTTGCAAGTAATTTTATGATCATTGTTACTTCTGGGTGGTACCACAAAAATCCCTCCTTCGTGTTCTAAAAAAACAAGAATGCGGCATAGACTACTCAGAGTTTTGTATCTGAGGGTAATTACACTTTCGCCTGGGGAGCTAAGAAATATTTGTAGCTAAACAAATGGTTGGCAGGTAGAGTCTTCCCTGAGGAAAAAAAAAGATTTTTCCAAGACCACAGAAAAGATGGCAGAGTAGAATAAAGTTGGAAATTAATATTTGTTATTGGCTTGGATAAAAATAAATAAAAGTATTTTCTAGCCATTTTTTTTTTCTGTCATGACCCCAAACTTCTTGTAACACTGTAATCTTATAACTATTTCTCAAAGACATAGTAAGTTAAGAGAAAATCTGCCAAACAGGGAATAAAAGATCAGATATCCAGAAAACAACTTTAAAACCTTTTGAATATTGTTGGGGATCCAGCCCGACAGCTGTTGGAGAGATGATGAGTACCGACAACTTGAACACAAACCCATGAGCTGGGAGTCAAGTCAAGCAAGATCTCATTTATTTCTCTCCAAGCAGTCCTATATATAGCACCAAGCCACAAGGGGAATTACCATGAGAAATAGCCTAGCCTATCCGGGATAACGATCACTAGCACGGAGTTCACAGCCAATCCCAGGCCAGTACATGAGCCATTCATGTGTGCGGAAAGCTCCTTTAAAGGGAAAAAGGGAAAAACCGCTCAGTCTCCCCACCCATAATGAATGGGGAAACCACGCCTTCCTAGCTTCCTCCAGGCGCCATCTTTGCCCCTTTTCTGCTGAATCACTTTACTTAAAGTTTTGCCTTAGGCTGTAGGCTGCTCAGGCCGAGGAAGGCTGCATCTCCTTAGGCGCAGTATGGGCACACCCCATCAGAATATTATAAAACTAATATCTTATTTGAAAAATGCATTATGATAGCTACATGTTTCTTTCAACACTTGATTTTATCTATTTATTTTAAAGCAGAAAACTTCTTTAGAAGGGAAGGGAAATTCTAAAATAGTGTCCCCAGAGATTCTATAAAACAATAATAACAATGAGATGTCTATCTCCCTGGCATGGAGATAGGATGTTATTGTCCAGTCATAAGTGACTAGACAAGATCAGAGCTTCAACCTTGGCTACTTATGGTTTTAAAGTTTTTCCTCCAGCTAGAAAAAGCCTACTGTTGTCCATAGCCTAAATCCTAATAATCTGATACAACTGACTGAGAAATCCAATTAGATGGTACCTGGAGTTTCTTAAAAAGATAGACTCTTTGGTTAGCAGAAATTTACAAATTTATAATGATCAAAGCTTTAGTAGGAGCACACACCTGTAATCCTAGTAATTTTGAGGCTGTTACTGGAGGACTGCAGATTCAAGACCAGCCTCAGCAGTTTAGAAGACCCTCTGCAACTTAGTGAGATACTGTTTCAAAATAAAAAATGAAAAGAGCTGGAGGTATAGCTTAGAGGTAGAATGCCTTTGGGTTTAATCCCTAGTACCACCACCACCAAACAAATGAACAAACAAGCAAATGAACAAACACAAAAATACATCTTTAGTGGGTGAGATTTTTAACAGATTTCATGTAGTAAACATATGTCACGTAAACATAATAAGCAACCCTACTCCAGAAAACTTCAATCCAGACCAGGTGTGGTGACATATGCTTGTAATCCCAGTACACAGGAAGCCGAGACGGAAGATTGCAGGTTGGAGGGCAGCCCCAGCAACTTAGTGAGGCCCTCCGAAACTTAGTGAGACCTTGTTTCAAAGTAAAAAATAAATATATGGCTGGGAATGTGGCTCAGAGGTAGAATGTCCCAGGGTTTAATCCCCTGGACCACACACACACACACACACACACACACACACACACACACAAAGGAAAAGGCATGTAAAAAATAAAGTCATGTCACGTAACAGGTACCAGCATGGGATTATGTTTAAAGAAGTAGGGGAGAGAGGGGATGGGGGGAGAGAAGTGAGGGGAATAAATTAATTAAAGGGTGATGTAGAGTCGTAGATGTAAAGATAAAAGAAGGCTCTGGTCTCAGCTGAGATGGGAAAACTAACAAGAGCGTGCCAGATCAACAAACCAAAATAATGTTTCCAAAACTTGGGAGGACATGCAAAATATCTCAGACATGAGACAGCGTGCCCAGAAGGTAATTATTAGTACTGCTGGAGGGTAATGTCTGGGGGGTTAAAGGAGGAGCTGGATTTGGTAGAAGGGACAGCAGGCAGGCAGTGAGACTGGGGAAGGAGCTGTGAAGATCTGCCAACATTCCAGACCTCGGGAGACATGGGTAGAACTGATGCACCTCTACATATAAAAAGATTCGCTTTTTTACAGACGCCTTCTGAAATCTGGGGGAAGGTGCACCTGGGAGGAGTGAGAAGAGGTAGGGAGATACATACCAAGACTGCTGCCAGACTGGAGAGAAAGATTTGAACTGATGTTCAAGAGAGGAAGCGATAGACCTAAAAGATACGGAAGAAGCAGAATGAACAAGACCTGGCCAATGACTATGAGATATAAAGAGGACTGAGAGACTAAATTGACTTGCTTTTTTATTATTATTTGACTAACCATACGGCTTAGGATGCCTGCCAGTCACTGAACATTGCAGCCCAATTTATTTTATAGAATCAGTCATAGAGGAACATTTTTTTTTTCAGTTGTTAGGGACAGAACCTAGGGTCTCATGCATGGTAGGCAAGTGCTTTACTACTGAGCCATGCTCCTGACCCCCTAGGAACAAACATCTCGAAAGCAAACTATGAATCTGCAGGTTACCCCAGCCTTTAAATGTGCAGCTGGGGAGTCAGAGTGTGAGGCATGTGTAAGTATTCAGGGTGGAATATGGTAATGAAGTAATGGCCCCTCCTTGCCCTAGATTCCATTACCTAAAGCAATTGCAGCCCCTGGATCATTCATATGGTCAAAGGATCCATGAGGTGGTGGTTGTTTTTTTTTTTTTTTAAACATAATTATCACACAGTGCTTTAGCCTGTTTTTTTTCCTGGTCATTGTTGAGATAACCTTCCTAGACACAGATGCTCTTTATTGGTGAGCCAATGTCCAGAATGGCTGCCTCAAAACTGTGGCTCATTCTTGCTCTGGTCTAACAGACATCAGGAAGTTTTTGAAAAGCGAGGCTATGACCCTCCTCCTACCTGCCAATCAGTTTCCAGCAGAGCACCCCACAGCCTTTTCTCCACTGATGACCTCAATCAGCCACTTGACTTGCATTTTAGTCTGTCACTGCCCTGACCCCAACTACCTGATACAAGGGGGTTGGCCTGAAAAAAAAGTGAAAGATGAAAGTTGTGCTGCTCTACAACACTGTCCCCCTTTCCTGTAGGAAGCTGATTCCCCTTCACTCCTTCTTCCCTGGAGTAAGTTCCTTCTGCATCCTGAACACTGAACTGGACTGGCCACCATACACATAGACCCTGAGCCCTAAAGGATGGCTGCCACCTCCACAACATGCAAGCACTGTCCATGTGAGGCTAACTGGGACTTTTCTGCAAATCAAACTACTCAGGAACACTTAGTTACCAAGGGTGTTAGTGCAGATCTTCCCTCTGGCCCCTCACTTTGGTGTCACAAAGATTTCAGGCAAGATTGCTAGAATTTAAACATATTTCTTCTGTCTAATTTAGAGTTACTCATTTTCAAATGTCCTATAGGTCTTGGTTGTTTGGTTCCCACAGTAGGTCAAAGTAATTCTATAAATTATTTTCATTTTACTTCTATGCTCAGACCTAAGGCATGGGGCTTAATTAATTTTCTAAGTAACTTTTTAATTTTTAAAAATTTTTATTGGTGCATTGTAGTTATACATCTTAATGGGATAAAAGATGGTGGAGACATATATGCACACCAAATTAGACATTACCCATTTCCAACCCCCTTTTCTCCTCCTCCCTCCTTCTCATGCTTGGCTTAGTGATTGACTTTGATATGTTTGTTAAAGTACATCATGTGCTTTAGAGAATTTCCCTCTTCCCCCCTCCTATCCCCTCAGTTTGGTTGCTTTATTTGCTGAATATATATATATATATATATATATATATATATATATATATATATATTCAGCCATGAGAGAGCCCCAAATCATCTCATCATTGATTGTTCCACCAAGATAGTGACCTAGAAAAAAGATTCATTTGATAATTGGCTGGTAGGATAAACTAGGAGATGGTTCCTTTTGCCATTACGGTTAGGAAAATCATATTTGGTTTTCAAAAGAGTATTATTAGTGATGTTATAGGGTCACACATATATTTATACACTTTCCAAAAAATACTATCTTTATTTATTTTTGCTTTAAGTAAATCTTCCCTTTACTGTGGTGAATTCCCTTGGTTTTTCATTCTGACTTCATACCTTTCCCCAGAACTTAACAGATGATTTACTTTTTTGGAGTGTCTCCTAGCCAGGCATGGTGACATATGCCTGTAATCCCTGTACTTGGGAGGGTAAGATAGGCATATAATACTTTCAGGGTTAGCCTCAGCAACTTAGCAAGGCCCTCAGCAACACCTTCTTCCTCACTTAACCTTCTTCCTCACTTAGCCTTCACCACTGAATACAACACAACTTGCCTTGTATATACCAGTACAGAGAGAAAGCTACCAAAAGCAACAAAGACACAAACTTTTTTTTTAATGAATAAACTTATTTTCAGTTTTTTTTTTTTTTTGGTGGCAAACAACAAAGAAAAGAAGAACAAACACTACCTCAATCAGAAGTTAAGAATTGAAAAACATCTCTTAATAATCACTCTGAATATAAATGGCTTAAACCCCCCAATAAAAACAAATAAGGTGGAAAAATGGATTAAAAACCTTAATCCATCTATATGTTGCCTTCAAGAAACACATCTTACAAGTAAAGAAGTCACAAACTAAAGGCGAAGGGCTAGAACAAGGTAATCCATGCCAATGGAACTTGAAGACAAAAAAGAGTAGCAACTATGATATCAGACAAATTAGACTTCAAGTTCAAGCTTATCAGAAGAAACAAAGCAGGTCAGTTTTTACTGGTAAAAGTAAAAATCCATCAAGAGGAAATTACAATAGTCAATATTTATGCCCCAAACATAGGTGTGGCCACTTTCATAAAACAAATGCTTTGTGACATTAAGCCTCACATAGTTTCCAATACAATAATCTTGGAAATACTCCTATAAAACCACTAGACTGATCTTCAGGACAAAAGGTCAGTGAAGATGCCTCAGATCAAAAGAACACCATAAACAAAATGGACCTATTAGATACATACAGCACAGTTCATATTTTTCGCAGCTGCTCATTGAACCTTCTCAAAAATAGACCACAACCTGGACCACAAAGTGAGCACTAGCATATTAAAAAATGTGACATACTCCCCTACATATTTTCAGACCACAAAGGAATGAAACAGAAATTAACTATAGGAAGATCCAAAGTAACCACATAAACACATGGAGACTGAATACTACACTGCTGAATGGGGAATGGGTCACAGAAAAAGTAAGGAGTGAAATTAAGAAATTCATAGAAACAAATCCAAACAGACACAACATATCAAAACCTCTAGGATACCCTGAAGGCAGTATTAAAAGGAAAATTCATAGCACTGAGTGCCCACATAAGAACAGAAAATTACCAAATAAATAACCAAATTACATACCTCAGAGTCCTTGAAAACCAGAAACAATCTAACCTCAAAGCCAGTAGAAGACATAAAATTATTAAAAATCAAAATAGAAATCAGTGAAGTAATAAAAGAACAATACAGAAAATCAATAAAACCAAAAGCTTGTTTCTTGAAAAAATAAACAAAATGAATAAACCACTATATAACCTAACAAAAAAATCCAAATTACTAAAATAAGAGAGGAAAAAGAAGATATTACCACTGACAGCATGAAAATTCAGAAGATTATCAGAAACTACTTTGAGAAACTATACTCCAACAAATAAAAATACCTAGAAAAATTGACTAATATCTAGACACATAAAACCTTCCTAAATTGAAACAAGGAGATATAGAAAATTTAAACAATTTAAACCTATCAATAGCAATCAAAGAGAATGAAGCAGCAACAAAGAGCCTACCATCAAACAAAAGCCTAGGACCAGATGGTTTCTTAAGTTAATTTTATAAAGCCTTTTTAAAAGAGCTAATCTCAATATTTCTATTCTATGAAATAGAAACAGAACTCTCCCAAATATATTCAACAAAGCCAAATCATGTTAATGCCAAAACCAAATAAAAACAGTTTAAGAAAAGAAAACTGGAAGCCTATATTATTGATGAACTTAGATGCAAAACTGCTAAACAAAATACTAGCAATACACATTTCAAAACCACATCAAGAAAATCATACACTATGACCAAGTAGAGTTCATCCCAGGGATGCTAGCCTAGTTGAACATACAAAAAAAAAAATCATGCAATTCACCACATAAACAAAATTAAAGACAAAAATCACATGATCATTTCAATAGATGCTGAAAAGTATTCAACAAAATCTAACACCCATTTATACTAAGAGCACTGCAGAGAATAAGAATATAAGGACCATACCTCAGCATCATAAAGGTAATATATAATAGGCCCACAGCCAACATCATATTAAACATGAAAAAACTGTAAGAATATAGTACTGAGACTCTACCTAGAGCAATAGGCAAGAGAAGGAAATCAGAAGATTACAAATAGGGAAAAAAAGAACTAAAACTATCCCTATTTGCATATGACATCACACTGTATTTAGAAAACCCAACAAACTAAAAAAAAGCTTATAGAACTGATCAACAAATTCAGCAAAGTGTCTGGATACAAAATCAGTCTTAAAATCCCAGTACTTGGGAGGCTGAGACAGGAGGATCTCAGGTTTGTGGCCAGTCTCAGCTACTTACTGAGGCCATCCTCAACTTAGTGAGACTCTGTTTCAAATTAAAGAACAAAAATAATAGAGCCAGGTGTAGCTCAAAGGTACAATGCCCCTGAGTTCAATCCCTGGTAACACACACACACACACACACACACACACACACACATCAGAAGCATTTCTGTATGCCAACCATAAGTCCACTGAAAAAGAATTCCAGAAAACACTTTCACTCAGGATATTCCACAAAAAATTAAAATACTTAGGAATAAACATCACCAAGGAGGTAAAAGACCTCTGCAAAGAAAATGATAAAATATTGGAAAAAGAAATCAAAGAAGACCTTAGGAAACGGAAAGATCTTCCATATTCTTGGGTAGGCAGAATAAATATCATCAAAATGACCATTCTTCCAAAAGTAATCTACCAGATTCAATGCAATATCCATTAAATTACCAAGGTCATTCCTCACAGACATAGAAAAATCAGTCCTTAAATTCATTTGGAACAACAAAAAACACAGAATAGCCAAAGTAATTCTCAGCAACAAGAACCATGCAAAAGGCATCATAATACCTGACTTCAAACTATACTTCAAAGCCATAGTAATTAAAAAAAAAAAGCATGGTACTGGCACAAAAACAGACACATAGACCAATGGAACAGAATACTCAGAAACAAACATGTACATTTACAGCCAATTGATTTTTGACATAGGAGCCAAAAACATACACTAGGGAAAAGATAGCATCTTCAACAAGTGGTGTTGGCAAAACTGGTTAACCATATGCAGAAAATGAAAATAAACCCCACTTTTTCACCCTGAAAAAGAGTCAATTCAAGATGGCTCAACAACTTAGAAATCAGACCAGATACCTTGCAGTTTCTTGAAGAAGGCATAGGTTCAATACTTCAGCACATAGGAACAGGTAAAAATTTTCTCAACAAGATCCCAAAGGCACAAGGAAAAATGAAGATCAATATGTGGGATTGCATGAAACTGAAGAGCTTCTGTACAGTGAATAAAGCTATCAAGAACTTTAACAGAGCTGACAGAACGGGAGAAAATTTTTGCCAACTCCTCCTCTGATAGAGATCCAATATCTAGTATATACAGAGAACTCAAGAAACTCAGCACTAAGCAAATAACCCAATAAAAAATTGACAAGTGAACTAAATAAACACTTCACAAAAGAAGAAATTTAAATGGCCAAGAAATGTGTGAAAAAATGCTCAACATCATTAGCAATCAGATAGATGCAAATCTAAACTATCCTGAGATTTTTACCTAACTCCAACTAGAATGACAATCATTAAAAACACAAACAACAACAAATGCTGGTGAAGATGTGGAGAAGTGGAACTCGAATACATTATTGGAGGATTGCAAATTAGTGCAACCACTTTGGAAAACAATGAAGGATCCTCAGAAAAATGGGAACAAACCTACCATATAATCTGGATATGTACCCAAAAGAATGAAAAGCAACCTCCCAAACTAATGTATGTGTATCTATGTTCATAGCTGCACTATTCACCATTGCCAAACTATGGGAACCATCAACAGATGAATGGATTACAAAACTATGGGATATGTACACAATGGAATTTTACTCAGCCATAAAGAAGAACAAAATTATGTCATTTGCAGAGAAATGTTTGGAACTGGAGAACATTATGCTAAATGAGATGAGTCAGTCAGAAAAAGTGAAAAGTCAGATGCTTTCCCTCATATGCAGAAGCTAGGGAGAAATTGGGACATAGGAGGAACTCTAGATGAAGAAAGAGAAACCATAGATGAGCAAATAAGGTAAAATAACTGAAGGGGATGGGATGGGAGAAGAGGGAAATTCCCTAATGTACATCAAAGTCAATCAATAAGCCAAACATGAGATGGAGGAAGGGGGTACGGAATGGGGTGAGAATTGGAGAAGGGCTAAATAAGTGATGTGTGCATGTATACCTCTACCATCATGTACCCCAGTAAGATGTATGGCTATAATGCACCAATAAAAATTTTTAAAAAGACAAATTGGAATTAGCTTCCCGGGACTAGTGCAAGATATGAGAACTGGCCTAAAGGTGTGAGCCCAGAAAGGGAGATGGGACACCTTAAAGTAAAGAGGTATAGTCCTCCTGTGTGTGCTGCATTGAAGTAGCTGGAGGCAAACTAAGGTGGTGAAATGAGGTGAGAGAATTTTTATCTTCATGGGAACAAAAAAGCTATAATAATAACTGAAACATGTGTTTAACTTGTCAAGAAAATGGCTAAAAATTATGAGAAATTGCTACAGAGCCCTTTTGCCATTTGACCTGCCTGAGTTTGCCTGCATAAAGGTAACACAATATCATACAGTTGTCTTCTGCCAGAAGTCCTCTGAAATATATTCCTTCAATATGGAAAAGACAGTCAATCTGAATAGACTAGAGATAAAAGAATCCATCCATCTATCCACGTGCCAGTCCATCAATCTAAAAGCACTTTGAATATCTATGATGTATTGCAGATAAAAAGATACTATAGTGTGATGCTAAAATTACTTTTCTTTTCAATCTGAGGATTCTGGGGTTCTATAGTTTTTCCCATTAGATGAGAAATCTACCAATCTTCCTCTAGCCATGTGGAAGTGATTACTAGAGAAAAAGAGTTCGACAACCACACATTTGGATTTCATATCCATGTCACGAGTTGGATGATTGTAATGAAAGTTTCTGACCTGGGCGTGGTAGTACACATCTGTAAGCCCAGTACTTGGGAGGCTGAGATGGGAGAATTGCAGGTTCAAGGCCAGCCTCAGCAATTTAGTGAATCTCTCAATTATCTAGAGAGATCTTGTTTAAAAACAAAACAAAACAAAAGGGCTGGGGGAGTTGGAGATGTAAATTGAAGATAGACTGCCCCTGGGTTCAATCCCCAGTTCCCCCCCACCACACACACACAAACAATGTTGGTGATGCTGTTCAGCAGTACAGTGCTTGCCTAGCATGTGCAAGGCCTTGGGTTCAACAACCCTCTGCCCAATATCGAAAAATAAAGTTTCAGGGCCATGGTTTCCTTATCTTTTATCTCTAAGAGAGAAGTTATTCAAACTTTGGGAAGTTATTGTATGAGATAATAGCTATATAACTCCTAGATATAATAGTTTTCTTTCTCTTCATTCTTATGGGAAGCTCTTTCTCTCCAAAAGAAATGTGGCATTTCTGTCTAAAACAGTCTGTGGTGTTCATAACTTTAGTTTCAGGCCCTTGCAGGAAGGAATTTAACTCTACACCCTAAGCCGGGTTTCTTGGCAGGTCTCCTAGTTGTTTCCCTACCCCCTACAAAAGCTGCCTTCCAAGGCTCTTAAAATGCCCACATTTGAAGAGGTTTCAAAACTCTCATGCAGACTTCTGCTTCATTCCATTGCAGTTTGTATTTCTTTTCTTAGCAGTACTGCATCTCCTTGAATATTTGTGGTGTAGTGCATGCAAGTGCATTGAGAATTTCCAAAGGAGCCATCATTGCTCTTACTCAGACTTAAATGCTTGCTCGTCCACCCTATAAACTCAGTGACACATACCGGAAAGCCACGTGCATCTCCCAAGTATTTGGGTCAACGAGTGTTGCTTATCATTTGTGTCAGACACATACTATTTATTAAATTTATTTTAAATGGATTTTAGGCTTTTTAAAAAATTCTAAGGCTCTAACCAAGACTTCAGAATCAGAAGAAATTTATGTTTATGTCTAAGTGATATTCTTTATTGTTTATTTAACTTTGTTATGTATTTCTGGTCCTTAAAAAATGAAGACAAACATTGGTAAATGTCATTACAACCAAATGGAAAATATTAATTGATGTGCATAATGTACAATGTGTTAATAATTTCATAGAGGTTACATTGGGTAAATTGTAAATTCTTTAAAGAACTTTCCTCCAATTCTTCCTGCCAAGTACTAAAGTTATTTTTTTCTAATTAAATTTTTTTTTTTTTTAGTACTGGAGAATAAACCCAGGGGAATTTTACCTCCAATCTACACCACCAGACCTTTAAATATTTTTAAAATTTGAAACAGGATATTGCTAAGTTTCTGAGGGTCTTGCTAAATTCCAGAGGTTGGCATTGAACCTGCAATACTCTTTTCTCAACCTCACAAATACTAGGCTTACAGGTATGTGCTACCATGCCCAGCCTGGTTGTCTTTCCTGTTACTGTGGGCCAGAACTCTACTGTTTTTAATTTGTAACATGGGGCAATAATACTTACAATCAGAATAGTATAAGATCACAGATAATGTCTATAAAAGGTAGAGCAGAAAGCCTGGACATTACACTCAATAAACACCAAATTATTAAGATATCTTTCCCAAACTGAGTTTTTACTATTTGTTTGTCACTGTGTCTCAAAGGTGGGGACTTTTGTAGATCACAATGTCATCTATATGAGATCTAAATGATCTAAAAATAAGTCAGGCATGATGGCTCATGCCTGTAATCCTAGTACTTGGGAAGCTGACACAGGAGGGTCACAGGACAGCCTCAGCAAGTAGTGAGGCTCAGAAAATTAGACCCTGTTCCAAAATAAAAAGGGCTGGGGTGAGTAGCTCAGTGATAGAATGCCCCTCGGTCCAATCCCCAGGAAAACACACACACACACACACACACACACACACACACACACCCTAAGTCTGTAATAGTTTTCTTCTGTATTTGGAATAAGTCACCATTCTCTTTTAAAATATATGGATAAGGACTACTTGCAAGAGATTAATAAGGAGAGTTACTATATTTGATGTTAGAGATTACAGAAAACTGGAATCCGTATTGCAGTGTAGCACATGGAGCTAATTTTTTCTCCTCCAAATAGCTGCCTTCCAAGATTCTTAAAATGTTCAAGTTAAAAAACGTATCCAAATACTGTGAACATATGAGTTTGGAAAGTACATTTCCAACATGTGAACTTTGGGGAACACACAAGTATCTTTCTACATCAGGTAGAAAGAATGAGGAAGGCATGCAGGTGAAGAAAGAAAACAGGAAGGCCAGGTGGAAAGTGGTGAGAGGTGAGCAGACTTGGCCAAGGGTGGTGGTAAGTAGAAAGACAAGACTGAGAACACTTGAGCTGAGCATGGTGGCATTGCCTGTAACTCCAGTGTTTGGAAGGCTGAGACAGGAGGGTCACAGGTTCAAGGCCAGCCTCAGAAACCTAGCAAGATTCTTTTTCAAAATAAAAATTAAGCCGAGTGTGGTGGCGCACGCTTGTAATGCCTGCGCTTGGGAGGTGGAGACAGGAGGATCGCGCAGGTTCGAAGCCAGCCTCGAAGAGACCCTGTTTCCAAATAAAAATATAAAAAAATAGGTCTGGAAGTGTAGCCTGGAGGTAGAAGGGCTTCCAGGAACCCCAGTACCGCAAAAATTAAAAAACTAAAAAAAATTTAAAAATAAAAATGAAAAGGGCTGGAGTGTATAGCTCAGAGACAGAATGCTTCTGGCTTCAATCCCCACTACTAGAAAAAATAAAAATAAAAAAGGGAGGCTTTGATGAGGTTGGGATACTGGAGAAGTTCCAGGTACCTACTCAAGCATCTAGAAAGAATGACCTGTTGATAAGGCATCAGAAGAGGGGTCTTAGTTGGGGGTTTCTGTTGCTGCTATGTTTGATATAAATTCATATATTTAAAAAATTTTGCTTAGAATTTCTTGATTGTCTTATGTCTGCTGAACAGTTTAGTTGTGACCTCTTGACTGGTCAGTAGATCACCTCTAATTCTTTGCTGTCACCAAGTTCTTTTCACTCTGAATATGGAAATGGGAGGTTAGTTATATCATCTTTTGCTCTGCTTCCAGCTACAAACCTTTAGTAACCATGCTTTAGAAGAGTCTCTCACTCCAACACAACTGGTCTCCTTCTTGTTCTTTGACTTCTGCCCCCTTTTCTTCCTGAATCTTTGCTCTGGACTGTAAAGCCGTTACCCTTCCTAATTACCTAATAGGAGTCTGACTTTTCTTTAAGACCAAGCTCATGCCCATTGCTTATGAGAAACCTTTGCTGACTGCTCAGCTTCCTGTTTTTTGTTTGTTTTGTTTTTTTAACCTATCATGCTCCAAAAGATTATAAGCTTCCTGAAGGCAGGGATGAGATCTTTATAAGACCTATAGAGCCTTGCAAAAATACTGTCACCTGGTCAAAGTGCAAATGTTTTTTAGTTAAATGGCTGGGTAGTTCATATCAAGTTAGGTAGGAAGGAGGCCAGTGAAGGAATTATTCTGGACCAGGTGAGACTTTATTTTTTCTGGTACTGGGGATGGAATCCAGGGGCATTCTACCTCTGAGCTACACCCCCATCCCTATTTTTTATTCTTTATTTTGATACAGGGTCTCACTGAGTTGCAAAGGGCCTCACTAAGTAGCTGAGGCTGGCTGTGAACCGTAATCCTCCTGTCTCGACTTCCCAAATGCTGGGGTTACAAGTGTGCGCCACCATGCCCAGCTCAGGTAAGACTTTAAAACAGCCCTTCTCAAGCCTAGCATGGTGGTGCATGTTTGTAATCCCCGCGCTTGGGAGGCAGAGACAGGAGGATCACCCAGGTTCGAAGCCAGCCGTACTGGCTTAAGAGACCCTGTTTCCAAATAAAAAAGTATAAAATGGGTCTGGGAGTGTAGCCCGGAGGTAGAATGCCCCTGGATTCCATCCCCAGTACCAGAAAACAAACAAACAAAAAAAAACCTCCTCATACTGGCAAGTTGAAGAGACTCAAATACCTGATTATAAATAAAAAATAATGAATTCAAAGCATACTTTTTACATATGACAAAAGAATCATGTTTATAGTCTCTGTTCTCATCTAGCTACCAATGCATTTTGTGAGGTTGAATTGAAAGAAAAAACAATTTTTAGAGCTTTGTGATATTTCCATGCTCTTTGTTGCTGTACTTTCTAGAGCTACATTTTCCATTTTGTGATTTTCATTCTCTGGGCTGCATTTATCAAGACAGCTCCTGGGCATGGATCCAAAAACACAGTTTCAAAAAATTAGGGAATTAAACAGTACCAACCAAATTTTTAGTTGCAAAAGCTAAATGAATTTCATAATTCTGACTGTGATCTGGTCCATGGAAAATTAACTCTTGGCTTTTTAAAGTAAATTTACAAACCTAGCAAACTAATGTTCTGTCTAAATTTTTGATAGCCTAATCCCCCACCCAAAGTATGATAAATCACAACACATATAATCTTTGAAACAGTGGGTCTATAGTAACTTTCCTTTGAGAATTTGGAGAATTTAAAAAATGATCTAGAGGTCATTTACAGTATCATAATACCCATACACATCATCTTTTTGGTTTTGGAGACTGAAGTAAAAAAGAAAGATGAAGTCAAATATGGACCAAATCTAATTTTAGCATTGCATTGAGTGTGTGTGTGTGTGAGTGTGTGTGTGTGTGTGTGTGTGTGTGTGTGTTAGTGGAGACTGAAACTACACCCCATCCTTTTAATTATTTATTTACTTATTTATTTTTGGTGGTACTGGGGTTCCCGGAAACCCTTCTACCTCTGGGCTACACTCCCAGACCTATTTTATATATTTTTTAAATTTGGAAACAGGGTTTCTTAAGCCAGCGAGGCTGGCTTTGAACCTGTGCGATCCTCCTGTCTCTGCCTCCCAAGTGCGGGGATTACAAGCTTGCTCCACCACGCCTAGCTATTTTTTTGTTTTGAAATTAGGTCTTACCAAGTTGTTGAGAATCTTGCTACATTGCTGAGGCTGTCCTTGAACTTGTGATCCTCCTGTCTCAACCTCCCAAGCACACACTGAATTGTTTTTGTTTTTACACATTGCATTTAAATGTCTTCTTTCTGAAACACACACACACACACACACACACACACACACACAGAGACAGACACACACAGACACACACATACACACATTGAGAATTTCTGATATGGGTTCACTTACGCTTTTTGCCCAAGGGTCTCAACACCTAGCTTAGTAGTTCTTAATTCCAGCTTAAATAGAATTACTTACAGGATTGATACCCAGACAACCAGTGTGATTCCAAAGTACAGCCAGGGTTTAAGACCAAGGCAGATACCATAACAATTGCCATACTGTCTTGGATATGATTCCATTTAAACACAACGGAACAGGAAGGTTCTTAACAGCCTTCATTATAATAACTCCAGCCTAGAAACAACCCAAACTTCTACTACATTAACTGGAGAACAAAATTGTGGCATTGTCATACAAGGGAATAGATACAACAGTGAAAACTACTGGGTTATTGCTGCCCCAAAGGCATGTATGAGCTCATAAGGTTGAGTGAAAGAAGCAGGACATAAATGAGTGCAGGCTGTTTCATTCCACCTTTATAGGTTTCAAGCACAGGCAAATCCACTCCACAGCTTATAAAGTCAGGATATTGGTTAGATTTGGAGAGGGAGATGGGGGCAGTGTTTGGTAGTGAACAAGATCAAGATTCCATGATGCTAGTAATGTTCATTTTTTTAACTCCTGTAAAAATTAGCATCTAAAGGTTACACAAAATAAATATTTGCTTTGTCACTTCAGTATGTTCTGAAATCTACACATTGAAGTAATTAAAGAGACTCACTTATAATATAAAACAACATAATCTTTTAGAAGATATTTTATTAAAAAGAATAATGGCATTTTACAGTAACATTTACCACTGTGAGTCTTGATTTTTAACCATTCCTGGGTCTTTTATAATACAGTTTTGAGATGAACCTACTTAAGATAATATTTTCTAAGTTAATATAGTAGTTTCAGTAAATCAGATCCAAGATGAATTTATTCATTCAGTTCTGCTCTAAAATATGTAGCATATGGCATAAAGCCATTTATATAATTTTCAAGTAATTTTAATATCACAGACTCATTGCAATATAGATCTTAACAATGTTAACCCTGGACTATTTTAAATTCCCTTAATACATTGAAGGCATTTAATAAATTTATAAGTTGAAGAATTTTATTGAGGATGAAGTAACACTGGATTATATTACTTAATTCATTTCCAAATGTCATCATTTTCTGATTTTAATAGTAATATAAATTTATTTTAGAAGAGTTAAAATAATAAAAGAATAAAAATGCTCAAAATTCAACCACTTAGCAATAAGTACTTTATTTTTTTATTCATTCATTTATTTTGTAGTACTGGTGATAGAACCCAGAGGTACTCTGCCACTGGGCTATACCTCCAGTGGTAGAGATTTATTTATTTTATTTAAAGACAGGGTTTTACTAAGTTGCAGAGGCTGGCCTTCAACTTGCAATCTTCCTGCCTCAGGCTCTGAGTTGCTGGGATCACAGGAGTGCACCATCACGCTGGCAGAAGCAAGTACTTTTATAATTGTGGTACAATTCTCTAGGGAAGAAAATGATTTTTTAAAAAAATTAGTCACCCATCTTTGATTTCCACTTTTTCCACTTAGTGTTAGAAGCATTATTTCTAAGTCTTAATGTTCTGTGGAGGCCAACCTCCTTAAAACTCTATCGTTGGATATTTATTTCCATTTCCTTAGATGCTAAGAATTATTTGAGTCTTGTTTGGTGGAGAAAACGCTCTAATGACTTGTCAGGGAATGTGAGGGGGGAAGTGCTTGCATTCTTCTCTCCCCTCTCTTCCTCTTCTCTTTCTTCTTCCTTCAGTCCTTCCCCCTCCACTTCCTCTCACTCCTCCATTCCAGCTACACTGACTTCCTTCACATTCATCATATGCCAGGCTCTTTGGCTCTCATGCGTCTTGACCTCCCCTTCCCTGCGTTATTTTTCTTTCTGTATGTTCCTCATCTCTTCTTTCAAATATCACCTTTTTAATGAGTCCCACTTTTGTTGCGATAATAAGCATTTCATACACAAAATCCGAATTCTTTTAATCCCTCCCAAGAATTAATTACTATTCCCCTCTAGCATGGATCACTATTGTCATCTTTAAGAAACAACAGAAAATGTGAGTGTGGGGTAGTGTTTCAGGTGGATTATGATCCAGGATATGTGCAGTCATGGGCCTATCCAGAGAGGCTGAAATAAGGGGAAATGTGTATTTATATTTATTTTTGGTACTAGATTGAACCCAGGAGCATTTTACCTCTAAACTATACCCTAAGCCCTATTTATTTATTTATTTATTTATTCATTTATTTATTTATTTTTGTTGAGAAAAAAGGTCGCACTAAGTTGCTGAGGCTGGCTTTGAATCTGTGATACTCCTAGGATCAACCTTCCAAGTACTGGAAATCAGGTGTGTACCACCACACCCAGCTAAGGGGAAATTTTTAAAGGCAATAAAGAGAAGTACATACATGTTGTTTTGAAATGAAAGTTCATGATTACAGGGCCTTATCACTGATGGTAATGTGTGTACTGGATATTGCTAGGAGAGGATGCTTTGGTGTGTCCCCCAAGGGTTCATGTGTTGGAGACTTGGTCCCCAGGGTGGTGTTATTGGGAGTTGGTGGCACTTTTAAGAGTTGTGGCCTAGTAGGAGATCCTTAGGTCACTGGGGATGTATACTTCAGAAGGGATTGTGGGAGCCCAGCCTTAGGGGTTTCCTCTTCCAAAATGTGATCTTTCTCTCACCTGTGCTCCCACCCTTCTGTGATATAGTCAGGGGGTCCCTCTTTAGAGCTGAGCTATTGCCAGCACCACGGCCTGAACCTCTAAAACTGTGAGTAAGCAAACCTCCTTTTCTTATAAGTTAGATGGCCTCATGAACTCCATTATAGTAATGAAAAATGTACTAATGCAAAGCATCTTCATAAAAACTACTCTGTAATGCTGTGGTTTAGGAAGGCTGTTTGCAAGGTTATGGCTAGGACTGGCTGTTACTGGAAAGCTGTCTTTATAGAACTGGCCTTAACTGCAAGGTCCTTGATTGGGCAGTCTTTTGTGATAGTTACCATTATCAGGCAAATATGCATGATGACCCCCTCTCCCACACTTCATCACCTGCCAACTCTTTTTTTTAAAGTGATTCCATTTTTATTCTGGCCACTTTCTTACTATCTGCCAGAATTTGTATTTCTTTTCTTTTCTTTTCTTTCTTTCTTTTTTTTTTTTTGTCTTCTCTACTGGAATGTAAGTACCAAGAGAAAATGGAGTTTTGCGTCTTCACTGTTAGGTGCTCAGTGTCTGGCCTTTGCCTGTGTTATTCAAAATTCTCAAAAATGTTTTCTTGGATGAATCAATGACTCAATATCACTGACACAACCATAGTCATCAGCAGCTTATTTTCATTAGAAATCCTTTATATTTAAGGTGTATGGGAACTTATAATCTGGTCTGAATGATCAATTGTATACTTCTAAATATACTTAATTGTTTAAAGTGGCCCTGGAGCCAGGCATGATGGCGCACACTTGTAATCCCCACTTGTAATCTCTGGGAGGCAGAGACAGGAGGATCACGCAGGTTTGTAGTCAGCCTCGCTGGCTTAAGAGACCCTGTTTCCAAATAAATTTAAAAAATATAAAATGGTCTGGGAGTGTAGCCGGGGGTAGAAGGGCTTCCAGGAACCCCAGTACCACCAAAAAACAAAAACAAAAACAAAAACAGAAACAAAAAACAAAACAAAACAAATAAAGTGGCCCTGGAGTATCTCATTAGAGGTGTATCAAACCATGAAGTTTGCCGAGCGTGGTGGCGCACGCTTGTAATCCCCGCGCTTGGGAGGCTGAGACAGGAGGATCGCACAGGTTTGAAGCCAGCCTCAGCTACTGAGTGAGGCTTTCAGCAACTTAGTGAGACCCCGTTTGAAATAAAATATAAAATAGGTCTGGGAGTATAGCCTGGAGGTAGAAAGCCTCTGGGTTCCACCCCTAGTACCACCAAAAAACACAAAACAAAACAAAACATGAAGTTTAGTTGATCTCTGTTTATGTCACCCAACATAACGGCTACACAATAAGAAGCTGAAAAAACTACCTGAAGTGTTATAATCAATTAGAGTAAAATAATCTAAATGTGATTTGTGCAGGAACAGGAAGCTCAGGATTTTAAAACTTCATGAGCTTCTCAATTCTTGCAAGATGTGAAGATTAATTTATTTAGAGGATGGCTTTATCCTCCTTATTTGAAAGAACAAGACAGCTTGACCTATTCCAGCCACAGCAACTCTGCCAATCCCCATTATTGGATCAACAGAACAATATATTTTCTTTGTTCCTCTTCCTGCTCCAAGGCAGTAAATGCTGTTGAAGGAAATGGAGTTAGCCGCTCCACTGTGAGTTATTCAGCTTCAGGCAAGCTCTCAATTCTGTTTAACAATCTTGGAACACAGCAGCTCTCAAACAAGTTTGGGGGGGTCTCAGAATCCCAATTTATAATCACTGAGGACCCTAAAAAGCTTTTGTAAATATGCCTCATATTTATGAATATTTACTGAATTATGAGTTGAAAATGAGAAATTCAAAAGAATAAATATGAGAAGGGAATGCAAAGGAAACAATGTCTTAATAGTTTTTAATTTATCCTTCTTTCTTCTTTACTTTGGTATGTATGCTCAGAAGCCATGGAAGGTGACAGGGAGACTAGCTTGGAGGCTAAGAATACCGAATGACACCTCTCTAAGACAGGAAGAAAGGGATCAAAGAATAAGACACTGATATTGGTATTAATGAAGCATAGAAGCATGCTCACTCACTCGCTCATTCATTTGATATGTTTACATGGAACACTTACTATATGTCAGATAACTGATAGCTTCTGTTTGCTCCTTGTTATTAAATTAATGCCATTTGTTAATAATGAAAAGGGAGGAAGCGTGTGGCTGTATCTTAGATGAGCAGTAAAAGTTTGGAGCAACTTCTGGAACTAGGCATTGTTGAGAGGGTTAGAGAAAGCAGGAGTCAGTCAGAGGACAGACTAACCCACATTTGGAATTTGTCAAAGCCAGTAGAAAAGAAGACCAAAAGAAAAATTAAACTATGGGTGCTGATGATGGTATGGTTAAAATGACTGATCCTGGACTTGATACATAAATTATTAGCTGGGAGAAGTGATACAGACCTATAATCCCAGTACTTGGGAGGCTGAGAAAGAAGGATCTCAGGTTTGAGACCAGTCTCAGTAACTTAGTGAGACCCTGTTTCAAAATTAAAAAATAAAAAGGACAGGAGTACAAATTTGGAGTTAGAATGCCTCTGGGTCCAATCCTCAGTATCTTTCTCTCTCTCTCTCTCTCTCTCTCTCTCTCTCTCTCTCTCTCTCTCTCTCTCTCATTGGGGTAAAATTCACACAACATAAAATTTAACCATTTTTTAGTGACATTTAGTACAGTTATAATGTTCTATAACAATCATTTCTGTCTAGTCCCAAAATATTTTATCACCCTAAACGGAAATCCTGTAACCAGTGAGTAGTCATTCCCCATTCACCTCTCCTCCCCATCCCAGGCACACTTAATCTACATTCTGTCTCTATGGACTTTCATAATCTATGTATTTCATGCAAGTAGAATCACAGGATTTTGAGAAAGGAATGCAACCTTTTATATCAAGTTACAAGATCACTTAGAAAATGGCAGGCTTCCATTCTGTAACTGTAACTTAGGCATCCATTTTGTAACTTTTGTCTCTATGTGCCACTTCTGGATGTACTGGTTTTATGATTCTCCTCTTGTAAAATCTACCAGTGAAAACAAGCCAACCAGATTAGATTATGGAGTCATACTCTAGTCAATGGGAAGGCACAGTGGCTTCCACATTGTAGAATAAAAGGTTGAGCTGACTGCATGCCCAGTGTGCTGGCTGTACCAGTTTTATGGTGGCTCTTAAACCCTTCTCTGTAGAAGTAATTTGCCTTGCTGAGTTATTTTTATTTTCATGAGTTTTTAATTTGTGTATTTCCTAAAATCCACTTCTAATACAATACATGGTCCTTTGTGACTGACATCTTTCACTTAATTATTTCAGGGGTTATCTATCTTGTAGCTTGTGTCACTACTTTATTCCTCTTAACTGCCAAATAAATTTCATTTTATGGATATATTAGATTTTATCTCTTCATTTTATCTATTCATTAGTAACATTTGGGTTGTTTACAATTTTTGGTGTTTATGAACAATGCTGCTATGAACAAAATTGTGTATATATGTTTTTATTTCTCTTGGTGTATGCATAGGTCTTGGTATATGAATAGATCTCTTGGTATATGCATAGCATTGCTGAGTCAAAAGGCAACTTTAACATTTTGAAGATGAGCAAGGTGGTTGTTCATGGTGTGATTCTAGTATTTGGGAGGCTAGTATTTTGCAGGGTTGAGGATAGCCTAAGCAATTTAGTGAGACCCTCAGCAACTTACAAGACCCTGTTTTGAAATTAAAAAAAAATAGCTGGGGTTATAGCTTGGAGGTAGAATGCTCCTGGGTTCAATTCCCAGTAACAAAACAAAACTAAAATCAAACAAACAACAACAACAAAAAAAGCTACACAAAACCTATGGGGCTATTTAGTTTCTTTGTCTTTCCATATGAATTTTAGAATCATCTTGTTGATATCTATGGAAAATTATTCTGGCATTTTGATTGGAATTATGTTGCATCTGGAGATCCATTTAGAGAGAACTGGTATCTGAAAAGTTTTAAGTCCTTCATCTACAAACATGTCAATCCTCCATTTCTTAGGTCTTTCCCAATTTATTTCACCAGTCTTCTGCAATTTTCAGCATACAGATCCTATACATGTTTCATTAGATTACATCTGAATTTGCCAGTTTTTGGTATTATTTTAAATGGTGCTTTTAAAACAATTTCATATTTTAATTGTTCATTGCTAGCATATGTGTGCTGGTATTGCAAAATTTCTTTGGTATTAATTTCCAAAATGAAAAAAGTAGTCAGAGCCTGGGTGCTGTGCAGGCACTCAGGCAGGGAGGGGGCGGCAGCTGTTATAATGCAGAGTTCCTCTCTCTCTTTGCCCTTTGTTCTAATGATTAACTATAGTAAAAGCCTTAGAGTCAATTGAAGCCTTTAGCCCTAAAAATATCAATCAGTGCCTCTGTTTACCTCCTCTCCTCTGTGACCTGGCCTGGGTATAGGGAAGGTAAACCCCGTGTGCTGCTTCGAAGCTTCTATAGTTGATGAGCAACCAATACTTCCCAATACAATAGAGGCAAAGGCCAGGTAGATTATTGACCTCTGCACTTAGTAAGTGCACTGACCAGTGACAAAGAGGCACCATCTGCCTAAGAAATAAATTATTAGCCCATTGCCTTGGTAATGCTGACAAGAAAATACCAATACAGAATCTACTTAAGGGCTGGAATCCCAGAAGGGGGAGAGTGCATGCCAGCACACTGCTTTTTCTTCTCTATTTCCTACTGATTTTGTAATAAAGATTTGTTATAGCTGCACCAAGCTGCCTATTAGTATTAATTTTTCTAATCAACAAACCTTAGTTGAATAAGAAAAAGAGCCCGTATATTGACCTTATTTGTGTCTAGTTGTCAGTAGTGAAAGAGAACCTACAATGGTTTACTCTCTTGAGGGGGGGGGTGTTAGTGAGTAAACCCAGGGGCATTTTACCTCTAAACTACACTCCTATCCCTTTTTATTTTTTGTTTCAAAACACAGTCTTGCTAGGTTGCTGAATCTTGCTACATTGCTGAGGCTGTCCCTCACCAGAGATCCTCCTGTTTCAGCCTCCCAATTACTGAGATTACAGATGTGTACCATGCATGGTCAGCTTATTTCCTTTGACTACCAGAAGGTTGAGGCAGGTCTCTGAAATAGGCCAAAGGGCAAGGACATCTTGGAACCAGAAGACTCATGCATTATATAGAGCATGAATGAAGATGTTGAAATTATCTAAATGATAACAGGAATTTGGGTGATGAATGCCTGAGAGTCTCAGGTACCAGTGATTTTTCTTTTGTAATTTTTGGTGGTTTTTGTTTGGTTCAGTTTGTTAACTAAGGATTGAACTCAGGGGCATTCTGCCTCTAGCTACACTCTACATCTTTTTATTTTTTATTTTGAAAGAGAGTTTCACTAAGTTACTGAGGGTGTCACTAAATTGCTGAGGCTGGCCTTAAACCTCTCCTGCTCAGCATCCCAAGTTCTTGTATTACAGGCATGTGCCGGCATGACCGCAGGTGCCAAAGTTTTTGGCACAGAAGTAGAGTTAGTGCCTATTCCAGTCATACCACTTGAGTCAAGTGTGAGCTCAGAAAAGCTACTTAACCTCTCTGAGTCTCAGTTGCCTCTTCCATAAAACAGACAATAACAATGGGTTACAAAAATCAGATGACAGAACATGTGAAGTTATCACTGTAGTACCCGAGAACATGGAGCAAGTGCTCAGGAAACGATTCCTGTTATGATTCTAATTTTCACCAATAAGAGGGGCTCGATAATCTTCCTTGGGTCAGATCCTAAGTGGTGCATTTAGGTCTTCTGGCTTCCATCCTTGAGGAGGGAGCCTGGGGCTGAGATAGTTTGATGAGTAGAAGTAAATGGGCCAGTAAGCTGGTCAAGCTCTTCTTAACTTTCATCTGATAGTCCACAGCCAAAATTCATCTCTTGTACTTAAGACATTTTTTTTTCAGTTTTTAAAAAAGTCAATACTTCTAGAAGAGATCATGCAGATGGTTTCATGTAGTATGAAGTGTCCGTGACAGGCATTATCTTGTTTAACCCTCAGGGAGACCCCTTGAAGAGTTTTCAGTTGAGGAAATGCAGGCTTAGGGAAGTGAGGGGCCTTCTGAATCTCCCAGGGCTGGTTGTGGTACTAGAGGGGTTACTGTCAGAGACTCCTACTCAACGTCCCACATGTTTTCTTTTCTACAGTAATTAACTCTCTCTCTCTCTCTCTGAACCATAGCTAGGTAATCATATAATAGTACCCAGGTACTATTCTCTGGGTGCTTTTTACTTTGTCACTCTGAGAGAGAGATGGACAAATTCCTAAGTTTTGTTTTTGTTGGCCTGCCAGGCAGACCAGCAAAAATTAGCAAATCCCTCTGACAGATTAAATTTACCAAGTTGGCCAGGTGGTGTTTGTCTTATTATAATCCTAGTACTTGGGAGGCTGAGTCAGGAGGATCGCAGATTCAAGACCAACCTCAGCAATTTAGCGAGACTTTGTTTTAAAATGGAAAATAAAAAAGTGCTGGGGTGTAACTCAGAGGTAGAATCCCTCTAGTTTCAACCTCCAGTAATCCCCAGAATTTACCAAATTGAAGAGAATGGCTTGAGCTCTTTTTCATCTACACATTAGGCCTGTTACAGGTAAGATGTGGGGTTTTGAATGGCTTTGATAATCTCCATCAACTCCTGTTTTTATGATCTGCTTGTTCTTATTTCATCTCTGATTCTCCTGTTTTTATGATCTGCTTGTTCTTATTTCATCTCTGATTCTTTCCCTTTTTTTTAAAAACTGTTTTCCCCCATCTGTCAGCTCCTTCTCTTTAATTTCTCTCCATGTCTAGCAATTGTCATTCCCCATATGCCCACATAAAATCTACTATCCAAAAAGAAAAAATATATCAGAAAACAAAACCAGAAAAGTAAGACTCAACCATCAAATATAATTTGGAGTTAGCTCCTTCATTAATCAACCTCAGCCTTCTTCCTCCCCTACCCTTTCTTTCTAGCTTTGCCGAGGTTTCCTCTCCATTATCTGGAGTCTCTCTGGTATCCCCAGTACTCCCAACTTTGGACATATTAGAGAAAACATATGTCCCTTCTCTTTCTGTGCTTGGCTGATTAGTGTGAATGTAGCATGGTTAACCTGGACATCCATTGTCAGGAATATGGGAGGGGAAAGGGGGTTGGGGGGAGGACACTGTACTGTGTGAATTATGCCATTGTCAATATGATCCACATTACAATGTGAAACTATATTGTACCAATAAAACGAAATAAAAATATAATTTGGAGTTAACATTTTTACTTCCAATGAAAATATAATAGGGACCAGATTTGCATTCTTTCTACAAATAACTAAAATAGGTGGACAGAGTATATAAAATTAATTTTCTCCAGACATCAGTCAATGAAAGACAATGATCTTTGAGATATGGGAAATAAATGAAGCAATCCCTACACTTTTCCTAGTTTACTGACTGTTTAAGTCATGGTGCAGAGGGGAAGGACCAGGCAGAGCCGAGGAGTTTCTCTGGATGGTGGAGATGGTGTTAGTGGTTGAGGCGGCTGCTTGATTTCACATATCTTGTGAAGGAGCTAACTATGTGAGGTCAGAGGAATTAACAGCCCTAAAGATCAGAAGCAACAACACTTAGGGTAACAGAGAGCCCGCTTGCAGCAGCTAGTGTGGAAAACCTCTGAGCTCACATGCATTGGTAGAATGCTGAGGAAAGTCTTTCTTCAGTAGTGAGGAAAAATTCTCTCTCCACTGAATGCTGTTCTGTTCCAGCCTAAAAGAAGCTTAAAAGTGAGACTTGAAAGGGTCCGACTCTTCCAAGTAACTTAACTAGTCTCAAAGAAAACATCAATAAACTTGAAGATACAGCAATGGAAAGCATCTAACGTGAGATACACAAAGAGATAAGAAGACTCCAAGTAGCCTCATATACATGTTATTGGAGTCTCAGAGGGGTGGCGCAGGCAGGATAAATAATTAGATGAAAAAATAGATATGATTTTTTTATATCTTAGAGACTGAATCCAGGGACACTCTACCACAGAGCTACAACCCTAGACCTTTTTATTTGTTTAGTTGTCTTTTTATTTTAAGATAGTGTTTTGCCAAGGCAAGATCTTCTTGCCTCAGCTTCCTGAGTTGCTGAGATTAGAAACCAGGCCATATCACCATATTTTTCTCCCTTCTCCTTTTTTTTTTTTTTTTTTTTGTCTTAGTGCTAGGGTTGAACCCGGATGCTAGGCAAGCCTCAGCCCAATACTTTTTAAATTTGGTGAAAACCATAAACCCATAGATCAAAAAACCTTGATGAAGCCAGGTATGATTGTGCACACCTCTACTCCCAGTACTTGGGAGGCTGAGACAATAGGATGCGCAACCAACGTCAGCAAATTAGTGAGGCCCTTCACAATTTAGGGAAACCCTGCTTCAAAAAAAAAAAAAAAACTAATGCATGCATATCTATGTTCATGCTGCACAATTCTCCATTGCCAAACTATGGAGCCAGCCAAGATACCCATCAACAGATAAATGGATTAGAAAACTATGGGATATGTACACAATGGAATTTTACTCAGCCATTAAAAAGGAAGAAAATTATATCATTTATAGTAAAATGGATGGAACTGGAGAAGATTATGCTAAGTGAGATTAGTCAGTCACAAAAAGATAAGAAATTGGATGCTCTCCTTAGTATGTGGAAGCTAGGGAGAAAATGGGTCATAGGAGGAACTCTAGACGAAGAAGGAGATAGTATAGATGAGCAAATAAGGCAGCCTGAGGGGATGGGAGGGGGAAGAGGGACATTCCCTAATGTACATGAAGTACATTCACAAACACATCAAAGCCAGTCACTAAGCCAAACATGAGAAGGAGGAAGGGGAGAGGGAATGGGGTGGGAATTGGGAATGGTAAGGGCTAATTGGGTGATGTGTGCATGTATGCCTCCACCATCTTGTACTCCATTAAGATATATGACTACAATGCACCAATAAAAAAAAATTAACAAAATTAAGTAGATCAGAGGGTGTAGCTCAGAGGTAGAATGCCCCTGGGTTTAATCCCTAGTACTACACACACACACACACACACACACACACACACACACACTCAACGAACCCCAAAAACAGGAAAACATGAGGAAGACCACACTGAGGCACTCTATAGCATATTATTTAAATGCAAAGATATAAAGGCGATTTTTAAAGAAGCTAGAGTAAAAATACACAAATGAAAGTAAATGTCTCATCAGAACTGATGCAGTCCAGAGTACAGTGGTGCAACATCTTTAAAGTAGTTGAAGAAATAATCATTGTGGCCTTGGATTGCGCAAATATTTCTTAGTTGCAACACCAGGAGGATGACTCATTAAAAGAAAAAAGTTGGGGACTTCGCAGCTGTTCAACATCATAAGGCATTATTAGGTAAGGGAAATGCAAATAAAATCTACAAAAAGACAACACTAAACATTTATTTGAATGCCTAAAATTAAATGCCGGCTTATTAAATGTTAGCAAGGGTGCAGTAGCAGGAACCTCCATACACTGCTGATGTATGGAAGGGGAACAACTAGTTTGAAAAACAAGTTAAAAGTTTTTTTTAAATGTATAGCTTCCATCCAATCCACATGACCTAATTAATATACTTCCATGTAATTTTACATAAGAGATTTTAGCATATATCTATAAGAAGAAACTTATAGGAATGCTTATAGAAGCTTTATTTATAATAAGCCATATGTGAAAACAAATCCAATATCACTGAGATATCAACAGACTGATATATACAACAGAGAGGGGCGGGGGGCTGCCCACCCAAAGCTGGCGGTAGGTCGCAGATGCTGAATCCCAGGGTGCTCTTTACCTTGTTAATTCAGTCATTATTTGTTTTCTGTTTTTCTCTGCTTCCTCCTATTATATAATAAGTAAGGTTTTGTTTTGATCACTTCTGCATTTACAAAACTATAAATACCACATAGTAGGTGCTCATTAAATTATTATTAAATGAATGAGTTCTACTGCACCTGTGTAGAGCATATATCCAGGTAAGTGGCAGTTCTCATGATGAACGTCCCCAACCCAACCTCACTGGTTTCAAGATTTTCCAGTCTTTAATTTGTAGGTTTTACTACAATTGTCACAAGTTAGCCCTGAAGTTTCACTTTTTATATCATATGATGTCTCTGTTTCCCCTCATTCACAGTGTTATGTAACTGAATAACGACTATAACAGGGTCCTTGTTTAGGGAAGCCCAATTCTCAGTTTCTTCTCACACAGAGTGAAATCTGACCATGCAAAGCTCTGTGGTGACGTGGCAGCAAAGATAAAGAGGATTGATTCAGGTCAAGTTAAGGGCTGATCTCGTGGGCTGCTCAGAGCTTGAGTGCAGTTAAATGACAATTCTGCACTTTTGAATATGTCTACTGTGTATTCAAATAACAATCAAACATTGAAAAAAGCCATTTCGTCTGAGAGCAGTTTTGCAAGAGAGGCGGGGTGGTGGAACACTGATGACTTCACTAGCGCCTGCCTTTCCTCAGAGACTCAGCTCACCATCTGGAGGGACCCTGTCTGTGTGCAGAGGGATGGGCAGCAGAAATGTAAAACCTGGGCAGTTGTTGAGAGATCAGGGTTGTCTTAGTAACAACATTCTCTAAATTGTGCTGTAAGCATTGACATGGTAATCAAAGCCATTGAACTCTTATTATAAGTGGCTCTCAGCTGGCAGATTTTACATGATTGAACACCTGTTTATAATATTGAATCACATGTGTCCTTTGCATATGCCTATCCTCTTGGTGGATAATTTTTTTACCCCCCTGGGAAATGGATCCCATAGAGTCCAATGGATTTACAAACTTAACTTTCTTGAGTGGGATTGAGAGATAATAAAAGATTATCTCTCCAGGTCCATTTAAAAAAATTTATTACACAGTTATGAACCTATCCTCTAAAAGGATTCAGATTTTTCTCAGTCTGTCTTCAGATTAAATTGAAAGCATTTTGTGCATATTAAATCTAACTGAACAAAAATGTTATTTTCCGGACACTGTAAAATAAAATAAATTTGAGGAAAGTTTGCCCCTCAAAGGTGCTTGTAACGGGCACATGCGATTGATCCTCAGAATCAGTCCATCTTCCTAATAATGCTTCGCCTTCTGGAAGGCCATGCATTCATTTAGTAGATCAAAATCAGCATGGCTTACAAGGAAACAGAACGCGTTTAACAATGCATACATACATCGACAGTCAAGATGTATACCAAATATATATATAATTCCTATGGGTCCCTTATACCTCAATAAAGCTAGAAAAAAATTTAAAAGTAGAATGATAAAGAAAATATCAGAGTAAATTACACTTAGTAAGGGTAATAATGTTCCATAAAAGTTTTGTTTCATGTATTTAGGTTTGTTTATACTGGGTATGATGAAATACACATTTCTTTCTTTCTATTTTTTTTTTTTTGTTTGTCTTTGTGCATGGACGCATGGGTGTGGTACTGGAGATGGAACCCAGGAGCATTCTACTGCTGAGTTACACCCCCAGACATTTTACTTTATTTTTCACTTTTTATTTTGAGACAAGGTTTTGCAAGGTTGCTGAGAGTCTCACTACATCGCTGATGATGGCCTCAAACCCAGGACCCTGCTGTCTCAGCTTCCCAAGTACTGGGATTATAGGCATATACCACCAAACCTGGCTAAAATACATGTCTTGTAGAGATTAGATCAAAATACATTTCTCGTAGAAATGAGAAATGACATATTTAAGACTTTATTCCAATGCACCTTTCTGAACTGTCTCCCTTGCTCCTGAGGTTCTGGATAGAACTTTGTTTCAGCCAATAAAATGAATAAAATGTACTTGCTTGGGATTTACAAAGTGTGATAGTTAATTTAATGCACCTAGGTATTTGGTGGAACATTATTTTGGGTGTTCTGGTGGGTGACATTTTGGGGGGAGGAGGGCTTTGTTCGGTTTTGTTTGGTATCAGGGATTGAACTCTGGAGCATTCTGTTTCTCAGCTATACCCTCAATATTTTTTATTTTTTGGTTTTGAAACGCTTTCTCTAAGCTGCCAAGGCTGGCCTTGAACCTGCAGTCCTCCTGTCTTAGCCTCCCAAGTACTGGGATTACAAGCATGGACCACAGTGCTGGGCTAGTGAGTATCTGGGAATGATGTTAACATCTTAATCAGTAGACAGTAAAGCATGAGGATGGCCCTCATACAATAAGTCTAAGAGTCTGATTAGAACAGAAAGGCTGATCATCCCCTGAGTAAGAGAGAACTCCTCCTGTCTAATGTCTGACTGCCTGTGAGTTGGGACTTTTTTTTATGCTGTCCTTGGACTCAAACTGAAACATTGGCAAGTCCTAGTCCTTGAGACTGCCGAGCTTGCGGCTGGAGCTATGCCTGGGCCTCCTGCGTCTCCAGCTTGCCCACTCACAGTGTAGATCTTGGGACTTGTTTGCCTCCGCAGTCGTGAGAGCCAATTCCTTATAAGAAATCTCTTTATATATACAGCCCATTGGTTCTGTTTCTCTGGAGAACTCTGACAGCAGCCAATCAGTTATATTGCTTTTTCTGGCCAACGCAATGTGGCAAGCAGAATTCTAAAAATAGCCTCTGAGGTTCCACATCTTAGTTCTGGAGTGTGTAAATGTAAAGAGACACCACTCCTGCAATTAGGTCATTACAGGCACAGTTGATCTCAAATTAAAGAGGTGATCTGGGTAAGCCTAATCTCATCTTATTTGTTTATTTACTGTTGCAGTACTGGGGATGGAACCCAGGTGCTTGCTACATCTGAGCTACACCCCCAGCACTATTTTCTTTATTATTATTATTATTATTCTTTATTTTGAAACAAGGTCTCACTGAGTTGCAGAGGGCCTCATTAAGTAGCTGAGGCTGTTCCTGAATGATGGTCCTCCTGTCTCAGCTTCCCAAGTACTGGGATCGCAAGCACGCACCATCATGCCCAGCGAATCTCATCTCTTGAGCCCATTTAAAAGCAGGGAGGTTACAGCAGGGTGTTTTGGCACGTGCCTGTATTTACAGAATTTGGGAGGCTGAGACAGAAGGATTACAAATTTGAGGCCAGCTGGATGGACCTGGAGAACATCATGTGAAGGGAAACTAGCCAGTCACAGAAAGTGAAGGTCGTGTTTTCCCTCATCTGTGGAAATTTGGGAGTAATAGAGATATAAGAGGGAATTCAGATATTGGAGGAGAAACCCCGGTGGAGTGAGGGAGGTAATCTCAGGGTGGAGAGTTAATGAAGAAATCACTTTCATTGACAGTGTGTACATATGTGAGAATCCCAATCCCAATCTCAAAATCTTGTTTGGGGAAGGAGGGAAGAATGAGGAGGAAGCGAGGGGAAAATTCACCAAGTGCGGTGTGCAGGTATGTCACTATCACTCTGAACCACATTCTGAAGTGAGACTACAATGCACCAATAATAATATAAAAATATAAGTGTGTATAAAATAGAAAGGGCTGGAGCATACCTCAGAGGTAGTCTGTCCCTAAATTTCAGTACCTAGTACCAAAATTAATTAATTAGTTAAATTAAAAAATAAAAATAAAAGAGAGTTTTTCTAGCTGTATGCAATAAAGGAAGTCAGCCAGCTCTATGTTGGGGGATTTCTAGCTGAGAGAGCTAGCTTCCAGCTTGGATATTGTGAAGACCTGTGAGAAGTTTCATGGAGGGAATTCTTGAGCCTCTAGAACTTAGGAGGGACCCCAGCCCAATGCCAGAAAACAAGACTACAGCCCTATCACCACAGGGATTCAATTTTGCCAAGCCTAAATTTCAGCATTAGGACCCAGCCTGCCAGCACCTTGACTCCCACCTGGTCAAAGCATGGAACCCTGCTGAATCCTCCTGGACTTTTGACCTACAGTACTGATATTAAAAAAAAAAAAACAGATATTGTTTTAACCCACCAAGTCTAAGGTAAATTGTTTCAGAGCAATAGAAAATGAATGTGCATAGTCATGGAGGTGTGTTAAGGGAGATGCTTGGGGCCAGTTATGGTATCAGGTGGCCAAGAGTGGGGTTCGGTACAGATCTAGCAGGTGTCGGCTCTGGATCTTGCCTTCCAGTGGCAGGCACCTTGTTTCCAGCTGTCTCTCTGGGGTTATTCTGGGACGATGGACAGTTCTGCTGTGTTTTTCTAGGATTCCAGGGGACACAGCCTAAGGCCCATTTGTCCAGTCCTTCTAATGATGTTATAAGCACCCAGTTCCCCATGTTAAATCACTAGTTGGTGAAATATAGATGCCTGTTACCTGCTACTGAACCAGTACTATTGCATCTCTAATTCTTCTCTATTTGTTAACTATAGATATAACTATCAACTTATTTAGTTCTCTGAAATACTGAGAATCCTTTATTTCTTAAAAATCCATCTCCTTTTTTAAATTTAAATTTATTTTATTTATTTTTGTGGTATTGGGGATTGAGCCCAGGGACATTCTACTGCTGGCCTATAACTCCAGGCCTTTTTTATTTTATTTTGAAACAGGGTCTCACTAAATTGCTGAGGATTTCCCTATATTGTTGATGTTAATCTTGAGATCCTCCTGTCTCCACCTCCCAAGTACAGGTATTTACTGCACCACCACACCTGGTTTAAATTTATTTTTTTCTTTTTCATTATTTTTTTGATATTAGGGATTGAACCCATGGGTGTTCTACCTCTGAGTTATATCTCCAGTCCTATTTTATTTTTTTATTTTGAAAAAGGGTCTCACTAAGTTTTTAAAGGCCTCACTGAGTTCTTGAGGCTGGTCTCAAACCTGTATTCCTCAATCTCACCCTCTCAAGTACTGGGTTTACAAACATGCACCACCACATCCGGCTTAAATTTACTTTGTAATCTGATTATAAAAACAAAAATTGGCTAGAAATAGTAGTGCATGCCTATAATTCCAGTGCTTAAGAGGCTAAAATAGAAGGATCACAGGTTCAAGGACAGCCTCAAGTAACAAAGTGAAACTCTCAGCAACCTAGCAAAACTCTGTTTCCAAAAAATATATAAAGGGCTGGGGGTATAGCTTGAAGGTAGAATGTCTCTGTGTTCAGTCTCTAGAAACACACACACACACACACACACACACACACACACACACACACACACCAACCATACAAATTGTACATATTTGTAGGGTGCCATGTGATGCTTCACTTGTTTGGTATTCAGTCCACCATGTTTGAGGTAAATTGTTTTACAGCAATAGAAAATGAAAGTGTATAGTTCATGGAGGTGTGTTTTTCTGTAGCACCATTAGCAGAGGTCCTTGGTTCAAATCTCTCTCTCCTGTTTTCTTTTACACATTTTTCTCAACTAATATTCATTCTATGTCAGTAGCTCCTTTTCATTCAGAAAAAAACAACAAAAACAAGAACTCAAAGAGAACATCTACTAGGTTGAAGATCCTGTGTGAGGAAATTTCAGGGACCCCTTCAAGAACTGGCCCTGGACCTGGTCTCCAGGGATATACCTATATGTAACAAATAGCTATAGTGATGTGATAAAATATATACTAGACATAGATAAAATGTACCTTGGAAGCCCAGAGAAGGAAGCATGTAGCTCTGGGTGGTTAAGGAGGGCTCCCCAAAAGGTGGTACTTGAGGAGAGTCTAGAAAAATGAGTAGACATGTTTCAGATCATTTAATGCCAGTCATTCTAGTCAGAAGGAAAAGAAAGGGAAGAAAAGCTCAGGAAGAGGCATGGAAGTTTGAAAATGTGGCACATTAAAGGAACAACAAGGAGTTTTCTGTGGCTGATTTCGAGGCACAAATGGGAGATTTGAGAAGTGAAGCTGAGATTTGTATAGAAGGTGACATGTGGGTAAGAGTATAGAAATAGAATTTACTAGAGATAGATATTATCTTTCTGAAATTCTAAGACTTTGAGGACTATTTATTATATTCAGATACAGTCTGAACTCCTTAATTTGTCTAAAGATGTTGTCTAGCATCTTTCTGTCAGTTTCATCTCCCTTACCATCTCCTCAATCACCTGCTCCTTCATTTACATAGTCAGAGAGGGGGTGAAGGACAGATCATGTAGGCTGTGCAGGTCATTAAAAACATATGGGCTTTTACCCTAGGTTAAGGTAGAAAGTCAGTTGAGCACCCTGATTTAATTTATATTTTAAATTAGGATACTAGTTGAAGAATAGATTGAGATGGGAGGCAAGAACAGAAGCCAAGAGACAAATAAAGAAGGTATTATATTAATCCAGAAATGTCCGTGACTTGGATCGATATGGATGAGATGGAGATGGTGAGAGGGGTTATGATTCTGTAGGTGGTTTGGAAGCCAAGGGAAGCACTGTTGGACTGAATATGGGGAATAAAAGAAAACTAAACAGGGGAGGGGATGAAGGTTGATGCCTGAGTTTTTCCTTGGACCACAAGATTAAGCCAGTTTCCATTTACTGTTGGAGTTCATGGAAAGAGTGGGCTTTAGAAAAAAAATGTTGGGAGTTGGGTTTTAGTGTGATTTTGAAATGCCTGTCATATATCTAAACGCCACTTGGATTAGCTCTTGAATTTAGGAGGGAGTGGGGATTTAGGTGCGTCATGAGTAGAGAACTTACTATTTAAAGCCATGAGACTGGATGAGATCAACTAGGACAAGAGAGTAGATGAGGAAGAGAAGAAATACCAAGGATAGATCCTTAGGGGCTCCCTTCCTAAACTTCTGCAGATACAGGGAACAACAACAACAAAAAGTAGTGAGACAAACTCCAGGAGGGAAAGTCTCCATAGGGCTAGAATTTCTGAAGTCAAGTGAAAGAAGTGTTTTAAAGAGGGAGGGATCAAATGTGTCAAATGAAGGTCAAGTAGGATAAAGTCAAAGAAATGACTGCTGGAGTTGGTAATGTAGAAACCAGCAGGACACAGCAAAAAACATTTGATTACCACTGGGAGAAACCTAAAGGGAGTGTGTTCAACAGAAAATTGAAGAAGCAAGAAAGACTGTCTGTAAGACAGTTCCTTCAAGGAGACCTGTTATTTAATGAAGAAGAAAAAAAATGAGAAGTTACAGAGCACGGAGGTCAAGAGGACACTTTTTTCCTTAAAAACTTGAGAAATAGCCATTTTGCAAACTGGAAGAAATGATAGGGGAGAGCAGGTGAGAACCACTTGCAGCAATGGGGTTAAGAAGACAAACATGTCTCAAGTCCAGCGTCCAATGAAGAGAGGGATGAACAGTTCACCCAGGGTAGTATTGAATGTGGGAATAGACATAGATTGGATGGCAGATGTGGCAGTGGGTGATTTTGCAGGTGCTTGTCCCACTGATTTGATTTTCTCAGTGAAATAATAAACAGCATTATCAAATGACAGACAAGAGGGTTGAGAAGAATTGAAAGTCAGCTGAGAAAGACTGTAAAGTGGTAGCCCATGAGCGGATGGCCGAGTGACCACACTTAAGGTTAGTGGCCTTGAAGTAACTGTAATAGATTTTATTTTTGCCTCCATCACACTGTTGATGGAGTGTTGATACAGATGAGAGATAAGTGATACAACATTGTGATGGGAGGTGATAAAGGATATGATATCACTGAAGTTCTTCCAGTCCCACTCTTTTACCTTTGCACTGGTTGTTCCATCTACCGGGAATTCCCTGTCCACCTTATTTACTCACCTTTCAACTTCAGGCTCAACTGTTATTTAAGCCTAGCAGGCAGAGTTAATTACTCCCTTTTTGGAATTATGCAGGCGCCAAGTGCATTCCTTCATTATAATAGTTGCCATATTATAATAACTTGCTTTCCTGACTCACCAACCAGTTTGTCCACTCCTTGAAGGTGTTCATTTAGTAATCTCCATTTCTAGCATAGTGTTTGGCCCATGTTTGGCATTCACTAATTGTATTCTGAATTGAATTGAATTTCATAAAAAGAAATGGCAGAAAGAGTTGGCTGGTAGGAGAGACAGGGTCTAGAGAAACCAGGGTCTATTTAAACCCAGACTCAGCTGTTCTACAAAGAGAGGGGCTCCTGTTCCCTGAGATTTATAATAAAACTGGATTTATAATACCCCACTCTCGTGGTAGGGTGAAGGGTCCTGAACCTGAAGTGGATGAAGTCAATTGATATTCACTTCTATGGAGTTTTCTTTGAAGGTAAGAAAGGTTTGTATACTATGGAAGAATTTTGTAAACAAAAATGTACTACACAATGTAAATGTGAGATTTTATTTTTTATAATACTTTGTGACAAGATAATAAAAATGTGTTGAATTCATATATTTTATTAGGGCACAGGCAGTATAATGAAAGAAGAGGAGAACTGGTTATAGATAAAAAGAAAGAGTATAGCTGTAATCTTCTTGTTGGACCTTTCTACTCTTGAAAGTCTTTATGGAAGATTTTATTATGAATTTTTTTTCAGATCCAGTATGTTTCAGAGCCTCTTACTTTCTCTGAGCCCTGATGTGACCTACTTTTTAAGCCAGGTAGCATCATAGACAGATAAAAGTGCCAGCAATTCTGCAGGAAATAGAGTGTGAGAAGGCTGCTGATCTAACCAGCTGGTGTTGTAAAGCACAGGTCTGGGAAATGTCTGTATCAAGAAAAGGCCAGATTTCAACAACATTCCAATGCTGCGGGAAATTTTCTAATGCATTGGCAATGGTAACAATCCCAAAGCAATATAATGTGAGATCCTCGGTGTGGACAGGGAGTAGTGTTGTTTTAACACATGCTCTGTCTCTGTTAGTCCCTTGTTCCCATCTACTTAATGTGTCAGTTCCCCCTTAAGCTTTAACTTTCTTAGGACAGGAGCCATTTTGTCCTCACTCCAAGTACTCATTCCCTGGACACCCTATCATTCTTTGAACTCAATGGAACCCTGTTCCTACTCTTCTATTGTAGACAACTTCAGAATCCTGGTACACTGGTCCAACATAGAGGCAAAGTTCTCTAATTTTTAGATTCGCAAAACATTAACCTCAAGGTGCTTCTAGAAACCTGCTTCCAAGTTACCACTCTGGGCTCTACTGTCTTTCAGAAGAGGGAGTCTAACTTGGAATCTCAAACCTAACATCCTAGTTTCTCAAGACTCTACTGACCAAGTTCTCTACCACCTTTCCCCACAGTGTCTCTTCTTTATTTTGATGAAGAATGGTGGTCCCAAAGTTCCTCATTCCTGTTTCTTTCAGGGCCATTTTTCCTCCTGGCTCTACTTGCCTTCCTGTTACAGTTTAGACCATACACTGTCCTTAGAATCCCCACTCTTTGTCCATTGCTGAATCTGCCTTGTGGATCTTAGCCCCTGGGTATGACAGTTTCATCATCAGCCCTTTACTTATACTCATTTCACTAAGTTAGTTGCTAGAGGGAATCACACAGCCATCGGGTCACTACTATTATCTCTTTATTATTGCCAATGTCAGCTGGACCCATAGTGTGCCTCACAGTCTTAAGTAGTTCTGGTTGGCCAAGCATGGTGGCTCATCCCTGTAATACCAGTACTTAGGAGACTGACACAGGAGGACCACAGGTTCGAGGGCCAGTCTTAGCAACTTAGTGAGGCTCTCAGCAACTTGAGAGACTCTATTTTCAAATAAAAAATAAAATAGGGGTGAGGGTATATCTCAGAGGTTCAAGGCTTTTGGAGTAAAAAACCCAGTACTTTAATCAATCAATCAATCAATCAATCAATCAATCAATCTAAATAAAATTCTGTTTTTCTCCAATATCCACTCCTTAGAACAGCCTTTTCAAACTTCTCCCTGCTTGCCAGGCGTGGTGGCCCACGTTTGTAATCCCTGTGCCTGTGAGGCGGAGACAGGAGGATCGCGCAGGTTTGAAGCCAGCCATGCTGGCTTAAGAGACCCTGTTTCCAAATCAAAATATTAAAAAAAAAATAGGTCTGGGTATGTAGCCCGGAGGTAGAAGGGCTTCCAGGAACCCCAGTGCCACCAAAACAAACAAACAAACAAGCAAACAAACAAACAAAGTCTCCCCACCCTTTTCCTCAACCCACCTTTCTCTTGAGAAATGACCTTTACCTATAGATAGAACTTCTTAGACTATGGATAGCTTCAAATTGTCACCCAGCCCCTAAAGGACCACAACCTCCAACACCGTCCAACACTTTCACCCTCATCTAAGGGAAAGAAGTATTTCTTCTCCCATTCAAGACATTTATTCAATGATTACTGAGGCCTACTACACCCTAGTAAACAGTATGTTATATGCTTGGGATATTAGAGCTGAAGATGTAGACGTACTTACAGGAGATTAAAATCATGTAGGTAAGTGAATTATAATTCAATGTACACCATATATACATTTAACAACATAAATCCCAGCACTCTGCATTGGAAAGGGGGGAAATGGGAAAGAGAGGGAGGCCCACCAAGTGCCGTGTACATGTATGTCACTGTTAACATGATTTACATTATGATGTGATATTATAATGTGCCAAAAAGCATAATAAAAAAAAATTCAATATATACTATGGTGGAATTATAGAAGTATGCACAGAGCTCTACAGGATCAGGGAGAAGAAGTCACCTGACTCAGCCTTCGTGGGAAGGTGGTTAAGTGTCTGTAGGGACATTCTAAATGGGATCTTGCTTGAGTTGATACTTAAAAAGAAATTAGGCATTAACTGGATGACGATAAGGTGGAGAGAAAACAGGAGGGGCAGAAAGTGAGAGAGAAAAGGATTGGGTATAAATAAAAGCATAAAGTTTAGTCCATCTCACAAGTGACCTCAAACTCAACACAGTTTTTTTTCAGACGTTTTTAAAATTACTCTTTATTCTAGCATATGGCATCACTATCTGTGTGGTCTCTAGAAATGTAGATTTCTTTGATTTCTTCTGTTCCCTTACCTCTACCCTTCAACTAATAACTAACTTCCATTGATTCTCCTCCATTAACATTTCTTGTGGGCCTCTCCTTTCTCTATCTCTGCTCAGGGCCAGTGAAATGATCTCAAAATTGACCTAACCCACTATACTCTTTCTAGAGTAATCATTCTAACATGTGTAACTGGTTACAACACTGCCCAACCCAAATTGGCTGTTCCAAGTATGATAGGAAAGACCTTTGTCATACAACCTCTGCTCCCACCTCTTATCTCTTATCATTCTCTGGCCATTCACCAGGCCCCTAGAATAACAGTTTATTCTCACAGTTTCCTGATGTGCCATGTACACAGTTTCCTGATGTACCATGTTATTTTATGCCTATATATTTTTATTCCCACAGGTACAGGGACATTTTATGTAACATTTTAACCGGGGCCCGTTATCATGCAGTCTAAAGCAACAATCAGATGTATTCCTCTTCTTTATTTTTCTTTTCCAAGTAATGACATAATAGGTACTGTGTGTGTTGTGGGGGGCAGTTCTGCGGACTGAATCCAGGATTGCTCTACCTGTAAGCTACACACTCCAGACCTTTTTATTTTGAAGCGAAGTCTCACTAAGTTACTATTGCTGGCCTCAAACCTGGGATCCTCCTCTCTTAGTCTCCAAGTATTGGTTTTATAAGCATGTGCCACTTTACCTCCAAGCTAAGGAAGATGAAGGAAGCTCAAGGAAGATGATGATACCAATGACATTCAACAGAATGACCTTCCCATTTTAACTTCTATCAAGAGTCTTAAGTTACCTTACCCTCTTGCTTCCAGTTACATCTCTTCTGTAGTCTTCAATATCCCTTTGTTTTATTTGTCTGCCTAGGGCATCCTATTTGCCTTTCATCATCACTTCCTCTCTCATCTCCCTGGAAGTCCTTCCAATCAGTCCTTGAAGTCCCCAGTTCTAATGACCATTCCCTCTCTGTGCCCTAAAATCTCTATTTCTACTTCCATCGATGCCTCTTTCACTCTGTGTCTGCTCATAGAACTTAATCTCCCCAAGGACAAGAATTATTAATTTTCCTAATATCCACTACCTCCTCCAGTTTGGGAAAGAATACAGTTCCATAGTTGATGCCATCAATATATGAAGAAAGGAATGGAGTACAAAGACATACAGCTCAGCTGAAGACCCTGATGCTTTTGAATTCAACTAAAAACAAACTCAAAATGCTTTTTATTTTTGTTGGTTGGATTTTTTTTTATCGAACCCAGGGGCATTCTATCTCAGAGCCACACTCCCAGCCCTTTTTATTTTTTATTTTGAAACAGGGTCTCACTAAGTTGCTGAATGCCTCCCTAAATTGCTGAATCTGGCCTCAAACCTGCGATCCTCTCGTATCAGCCTTTCAAATATTAGGATTACAGGTGTGTACCACCATGCCTGGAAAGTTTTTTCAGTTCAACTAGAATGTCTCTTTGACAATCCTAGGAGAATTTACTCCTATGCATTCCAAGAACCATAATTTGAGTGAGATCTTCCAGAAACCTGAAAAGTTTAAGAGTAGACCTTGAAAGTGTTAAAATAATCAGTTTAGGAGGCCATTAGACTGATATGACTCCAGCTCTTTGAGTTCCTGAATAAGCAAAATAAACCCCAACATTGTAAGAAAGTCTTATTCAAGGAAATGAAACTTATGCTGGACCAATTACAAGCATCCAACAAAGCATTGGTTAAACAAACAAACAAACAAACAAACAAACAGACAAACAAACTTTCCACTGAAGTGATTCAAATAAGGCTATTGCTTCACTTCACCCCTTCAAGTATTTGCTTTGCTTTGCTTCTGCACCCATCCTCTCAGAACCTTCCCCTCCTGCTCCTGTGGCAGAGCCAGAGCCATTTCTGGTTTGGAGCTGGGAGCACAGCACAGGGCATGCTGCCATGGAGTCCACAAGAGCACCGAGGGGTGCCGAGCTGTCCTGGAAGGGAGCGCAGAGAGTGGGGAGGAGAGCGGATTGGACTGTGGATTGAACGAGGGTTACAGTGATGGAATCTTAAATGCATGCTATTATCCTATCTGTATACTCCCCCTTATGTGCTTGAAGGAAAATGATATTTTTCCTAACTAGATAAAGGGAATATATACATAGCAAATATTCAGTGAAAGTAAATCTCTGTCCTACCCTAGTCCTTTATTATTCTTCCCCGGGGATACCTTCCATTATCTATTTCTATCTAGTCTTTTCCTCAGAACCTCTAAGTACATAAATACAGTTTTACGTATATATGTTTTATTCAAACACACACACACACACACACACACACACACACACACACACACACACACTTCATGCAACTAGATAGAAATGAGCAGGTCAGGGAAAGATTAGGATGCACCTGAGGAGAAGTTAAGCAGGCTATCACATATAGAAATATGGGGATTCCCTGCCGTTAGAAAACTGACATTAGAGAACTGCAGGGATATCAGAAAGATAAATTTATTTGCATGCATGTGATGGGAAAGTTTCCAACATGACCAAAGCAGCGTGGAAATGCACCAGGCTGTAGCAGGAAGAGCTAGACCTCCCCAAATGCATGTACACAAGGAAGAAGGTTTCTAGACAAAATAAAACTCCCCACATGGAAGAGTCACACTGTATTTCCACTTGGGGAACCAGTCTATTCCAGACCCTTTCTCTGGAGCATAACCCCTTTATTCTCGCTCTCTGTCACCCCAGAGAACAGACTGTTCCAATATGTCTCTCCAACCTAACCCTTTAATTATGGCCTTCTCTTACACTCTACCCCCACCTCCCTAAATAAGTCTTTTATGCTCACCTCTTTGTGTTTCCATTTGAAGCCTTTCTCTCAGAAAGCAAGAATAGAGGAAGAGACTACCATCCTATCACATATATGCAAATATATCTGTTTGGATTGAAATCTAATACATATCTATATCTTTAAATAAAGCTGGTAGCATCCTATCGAGAGCTCTCTATTTTAGCTAGTAAAGACAGTGTTCTTATTATTTTATTATGGTAAGAACCTGTACGATGAGCTCTACTGGCAACAAACTTTTTTAAGTGTACAGTAAGACATTGTTTTTTAAACTACTGTATAAATGCCTATTATGACTCTTTGGTATTTATTTAACCAAGCCCCTGTTGATGAATGTTTAATTTGCTTTTTAGCCTATTGCTATTTCAAGCAATACTGCAATGAAAATCCCTGTACATGTGTGATCAGCTCAAGTCCAGCAGAAGCAGATGGTATAACCAAAGCTTAACTGAAGAGTTTAATAATGGAAGGACTATTTACACAGGTGCTGGCAGGATTAATGGAACCAATAATAAATAGTTAAGCCCTCACGAACCAGCAACACTGAGAAGCCTTCACCACACCAATGGGCAAAGGGACAGAGGAGAGAGCGGTGTTGCTAGAAGCCAGGGAAGCCACAGCCATGAAGAGAAGCCGCACAGGAGCATGACCATAGAGTAAGGATGAAGCCATTATTCAAACTGCAGCCCTAAGAGTAGGATCAAGAGGAATAAGTAAACTGGCCACTATCTTTTCTTGCTTTCTAGTTTCCTGCTGGTACTTCCCAGCCACTCAAGATAAATGGGGCCAGGGGAGAGGACACTCAAGTAATGTGGTCCATGGAGGTCCATCTGCAAGGTGCAGGGCAGGCAAAACAGGATCAAAACGTATTGGGTAAATGGAAAATAATTAGTCCAGTATATTTTTGCACAAATGTGCCATAGATCTATTAGAGCTTTTTTTCTAGCAATGGAATTTCAGTGTCCGTGGAAGGGAAAGAGCTTGCAGAGCAGCAGCCCCTCAGCATCTAATCTCCTTCTCGTTCGTGGTAATGTAGTGCTAATCACGCCTGTGGCTGCTCAAAATTAACACTGCATTTCCCAGCCTCCTTTGCAACCAAAGTGATGTAAGAGGAAGAGTCCTGTGCAGGCTTCTGAGGGACTGCCCTAGGACAGCTGACTTGTTCCCTGCGTCTCCTACACTTTATTCTTTCCTGTACTTCACTTGCTGCCTGGGGCCACACTTTTTGGATGGAAGCCATAAGTTGGAAGGAGCCAGGTTCCTGAGGACTTCACAGAGTAAAAGCTGCCTTGCCAGCTTTTCATACACTCCTCTAGATTGCATTTTTGGGGAGAAAGATTAACTTTTAACTTTTTAAAAACATTGTTATTTTCTTTTCTGTATTGTGAAGCTGAACCTATTCCACACTAACAGAACAGGCATACACATTTTGAATTATTATGGATATTGCTAATCATGGTGATTATTTTTTAATTTTAAATGATTAATAAACAAAATAATGTACATATTAAAGGTGTACAACACGATTATTTGAATATATATATATATATATATATATATATATATATGAGAGAGAGAGAGAGAGAGAGAGAGAGAGAGAGAGACATTGTGTATGAACTACCACAGTCAAAATGATTAGCACATCCATTATCAGTTACCATTTTTATGTGTTCATATGTGGGTGGTGCTACAGTGTTTTATTTTATTTTAAATAAATTTTTATTGGTGCAGTGTAGTCATACATCTCAATGGGATAAAAAAAAAAAACTTGTGGAGATATACATGCACACATCACCCAATCAGCCCCTACCCAATCTCTAACCCCTTCCCTCCCCCTCCCTCCTACCCATGCTTGGCTTCCTGATTGACTTTGATATATTTAAGTACATCATGTGCTTTAAAGAGTTTCCCTTCATTGTCACCTTCATTGCTCCTCTATAGGGTCCCTTCTTCATCTAGAGTTCCTCCTGTTACCCATTTCTCCCTAATATTTTGCACATTAAGAAAAGCATATGATTTCTTTTTTTGTGACATTTCACTGTAAATGCCATAATTTTGTTTTCCTTTATGGCTAGGCAAAATTCCATTGTGTAAATATCCCATAGTTTAAAATCCACTCATCCGTTGAAGGACATCTTGGCTGGTTCCACAGTTTGGCAATGATGAACTGTGCAGCTATGAACATGGTTGTTCATGGATTACTTTGGTATTTTGGTTTTCATTCTTTTTGGTAGATACCCAAAGGTGGTATTGCTGGATCCTATGGTAAGTTCGTTTTCCTTCTTCTGAGGATCTTCTATACTGTTCTCCAAAATGGTTGCACCAACATGCAATCCCACCAACAATGTATTGGAGCTTCTATTTCTCCACACTTATTCCCACTTACGGAAAACCTGAAAGCCAGAAGGTGAGTAATTTTGACAGGATGATCCATTCACAACTAATTATTTTTTAAATAGAGGTCACTAGAATCTAGAAATCTGCCGGGAGATTAGGTAAGGCAGCGGCAGCTTCTATTGCTTCCTGGCCACAGAGTTGAAGAAACCCATTGGCCCTTTGCTGTGAAGCAAACCCCAGTTCTAGGCCTGCTGTGCAACAGGCTCTGGGCCTGGCCCACTGGCTCCAGGCCTGGCCTCACCCGTGGAAGGCTCCGGGCCCAGCCTCGCCTCCAGGCAGGCTCTGGTTCCTGTCACTGTGGGCATGATATTTACAGAGGTTTCTGTTTATCCCTCCATACACACACACACACACACACACACACACATTTTAGTAGGAGAAAACAGCATGTGTCATTTATAGAAGCTGGGAGCCCAATTTCCTAGCAGCAATGGATTTTATCTCCCCACTGAAAGCGGAGGCTCACAACCTCACCATGGAGAGCAAAATCCGCTGATCCAAGCACACCCTGACCCCCAGCGCAGCGCAGTGGCCGTTAGCTGAGGTCTCTCGGGACACCCGGTGCGGCGAATCGACCCAGCAATATGGGCGGGCTCCCTCCACCTTGCCTTAGACACTTTTCTTACATAGTGTGTTGTCTAGAATTCCTGCACATGTACGGCAAGAGCAGTCTACTTTTGGGGAGATATTTTCAAAAATTCAACGTGGATTGGATTGGATCTGTCTGCCTCTCCAGAATACTGACTGCTGCCGCTACCACCTTTTGATCCTTCTGCGCAAAACTTTCTCTTACATAGTATGTTGTTCAGAGTTCCTGAGCATGTGGGGCAGGAACAGTCTACTTTTGGAGAGATTTCTTCATATATTCAAGGTGGATTTGGTTGGATCTGTCTGCCTCTCCTGAATACTGGCCACCACCGCTGACTGCCTTCTTGGTCTCTCCTAGAGTATGTTGTTGTTAAGTATTCCTGTGCATGGGTGGCAGGAGCAGTCTGCTTTCTGATCTCTTCTGGGACATCCCTCCCAAAATCACTTTTCTTGTACTGGCAGGCGACGCATTGCAATCTTGTCTCTAATTTCACCATTTTCCACTCTCTCTCCTATATTTCAGATAGGAAGTGATGATTGGAAATGTTTCTGTGTGTTGTCCCAATCAACTATTAAGTCAAAATCTGTTGTCCAGGGTTTCTCAGGGGGATGCATATCCTATTGGGCCTCTGCTAACCATCACTGCTGCGGCCATGGTTGCCGCTGCAGCTGCAACTGCAGTCGCCACCATCTTCCTCCCTCTTCAATTTATTTATTTATTTATTTATTTATTTATTTATTTATTTATTTATTTTGGTGGTACTGGGGACAGAACCCTTCTACCTCCAGGCTACACTCCCAGACCTATTTTATATTTTATTTGGAAACAGGGTCTCTTAAGCCAGCTAGACTGGCTTCGAACCTAAGTGATCCTCCTGTCTCTGCCTCCCAAGCGCGGGGATTGCAAGCGTGCACCATCACGCCCAGCAATATTTTTTAATAAAAGAAAGCAGTACCTATCTTTTGCAGGAATTGGGGGCCCAAGTACTTAGTAACAATGTGTTTTATCTCCCTGCCAAGGACAGAGGCCCACAGCGTCAGCACGGAGAGCGGGTTCTGCTGCTCAGAGCGCACCCGCCCCAGTGCTGTGCAGAGGAGCGGGGAGGCCAGTAGTGCCCTTGGCTCCCGGGACAAGTGGCGCCGGCTGACCCGACTATATGGGGCTCCCTCTGATGCACCCTGAACATTTTTCTTATATAGTATGTTGTCCAGAGTTCCTGAGCACGTGGGGCAAGTGCAGTCTACTTTCGGGGAGATTTCCTCAAAAGTTCAGGGTAGATTAGAATGAATTTACTTGCCTTTCCTCAATACTGGCTGCTACTGCTACTGCCATCTTGGTCAGTCTCTTCTTTCCTATATTTTAGTTAGAAATCCATGGGTATAAATGTCTCTATATATTGTCTCGATCAGATATTAAACCAAAATCTGATGTCTGGGGTTTCTCAGAGGAATACCTGTCCTATCTTGGCCCCTCCTCTGCTGTAGTGTTTTAAACTAAAATTTCAGAATAACAGTTTGAATCCCAGCTTCTCCATTTTGGGCACATGTGAATCTTTTTATTTTTTTTTATTGGTGGATTGGGCACATGTGGTCTTGAAGAAGTTTTGTAATCTCTTTGTGTTCCAGTTTTCTCAGAGTTTTGAGTGAAAAGTTATGAAAAGTTATTTAGATTTATTTATAAAATTGTGAGGCTGAAAACCTTTTCATATTATTTAAACCATTTAAATATCTTTTTTTCTGGTAGATTTTGTGTCCTCTATTCATTCTTGAATTAGATGTTTTTGTTGTTATGTTTTAAAAAAATATCTTTAGTATTCTATGAAAAAGAACCTTTGGCCTACTATGGGTAGTGCAAATATTTTCCCAAGTCTGAAGTTTTTCCATACAAAAATTTAAAATTAAAAAATTAAATTTTAACATAGTGAAGATAATTTTTATTCCCCATCATAACAGCTGACTTTAATGTCTACTACTTAGAAAGATCTTTCTCACTCTGGATCATGAAAACAATTCTACCATGTATTCTCCTAGGAATTTATAGGTTGATTTATATAAAAACCTTTTTTCCTATTTGGAATTTAATTTGGGGTAGGCAGTGAAAAATTAATTGAAATAATTCTGCAGACAACTTGGTTGGAGAGTTGACAAGAATGAGTCTTTAGATACATAAATCCTACAGACGTGGTAGTTTACTATAATCCATACAATAAATACAGTTTTAAGAAAGTATGCCAGGAACCATCAGGCATGCAGATATTTGGTGAACTGGTCTCCTTTGCTTTCTTTTCTTTGTGGAAAATATACACACGGGTCATTTCTGTCAGCATTTTGTATTTGCAGGATGGGGTCCTATCAGGTTGAGCTTAGTCACTTTACCAGGCTAATTACTGCCTTTCACACATCATATCATCTGGTTCACTTTCACACAGTAGACACAATTTCTTGCCCTGTCATTAGGGCCATCTCACTGTCTCCTCACAGATTAGATAATAAGGCCACAGGATTTCATACCTATGCTAAGGATGACCCATCTGTGGACACGTACAGCTGGGTAATGCGTGTGTCACAGCAAAGGAGGAGCTGAGCCAAGAAGGCTTGCCCAGCATCCACCTGTGTCTTTTAGGTGGTTTGTCAGTTATTTCAACAAGTATTTTATCATGGTGGTAAGAACACTGACCGTAGACTAGAACTATTTGGCTTTATCTTTCGCCCTTTCACTTTTGTTCTGTGGGGCCAAGATACAGGTTTATTTTCCTTTATGTGCGTTGGTTTCTCATCTGTAAAGTCAGGACTATAATATAGTATGAGAGCAAGTAAATAAATGTATGTATGTAGCCAGCCATGGTGGCGCATGCTTGTGTAATCCCCGTGCTTGGGAGGCGGAGACAGGAGGATCGCACAGGTTCGAAGCCAGCCGTGCTGGCTTAAGATACCCTGTTTCCAAAAATTAAAAAGTATAAAATAGGTCTGGGAGTGTAGCCTGGAGGTAGAAGGGCTTCCAGGAACCCCAGTACCACCAAAATAAATAAATAAATAAATAAATTTATGTATATATACTGCTTAAAAGCCACTTGGCAAAAAGTACTCAGTAAATATTTAAAAGTCCTTTCCCCAATCTAAAATATAAAATGATTCCTATGTGACTTTGTAGGACTTTATATATTGTAAGTATAAAATTATGGCAAATTTTATAATGAATAATAAATATATCATTATAACAGAATCTAAATGTTCATAAAAGTAATATTTTAATTTTATGAATAGTATTCCTATTATTTGAAAAATGTATTTGCTTTGAAATGTCACCTTAGTTATATACTAAATTTGCATATGTGTTTTTGAGTCCAATTTTGAATTTTTAAAATTATGATTTATTCATCTAGATTAATCACATTTGCTTTATAATATGCTTTATTATCTGATACAACTTGCCTAATATATTAATTCATTATGCTTCCTTTGCAGAAGTTTTTTCCTTGCCAAATTGAAATTTTGATATTTATATAAAATTCTTAGAGCCACCTGCTCTGATTTTTAAAAATCAATATTTTATTGGGGTTGTAACAAATTTACATATTCATTTAAAGAGAATTGACAGTCTTTATGACATTAATTTTTCCATTCTTGTTTTTATTGGTGCATTGTAGTCGTACATCTTAATGGAGTACAAGATGGTGGAGGCATACATGCACACATCACTCATTTAGCCCTTCCCCAATTCTTACTCCATTCCCTCCCACTCCCTCCTCATGTATGACTTAGTGATTGACTTTGATGTGTTTGTGAATGTACATCGTGTACATTAAGGAATGTCCCTCTTCCCCCTCCATCCCCTCAGGCCGCCTTATTTGCTCATCTATCGTATCTCCTCTTTCATCTACAGTTCCTCCTATGACCCATTTTCTCCCTAACTTCCACCTATTAGGGAGAGCATAATTTTTTCTATTCTTTTTTTTGTGTGTGTGTGGTACTGGGGTTCCTGGAAGCCCTTCTACCTCCAGGCTACACTCCCAGACCTATTTTATATATTTTTTTTATTTGGAAACAGGGTCTCTTAAGCCAGCGAGGCTGGCTCTGAACCAGCGCGATCCTCCTGTCTCCGCCTCCCAAGCGGGGGATTACAAACCACCATGCCCAGCTGCTAATTTTTTCTATTCTAATGAAAGAAATAGATCTCCATTTATATTCAATTGTTTTTCTTTTAAATGTCTTTCAGAAGAGGCTGTGTGTGTGTGTGTGTGTGTGTGTGTGTGTGTGTGGTGTGGTACCGGAGATTGAACCCAGGGGCATTCTACATCCAAATTACACCCCCAGCCCTATTTTTTTTTTTTTTTTTTGGTGGTACTGGGGTTCTTGGAAACCCTTCTAGCTCCGGGCTACAGTCCCAGACACCTATTTTTTATATTTTTATTTGGAAACAGGGTTTCTTAAGCCAGTGAGGCTGGCTTCGAACCTGCACGATCCTCCTGTCTCTGCCTCCCAAGCGCCGGGTTTTCAAGTGTGTGCCACCATGTTCAGCCTTTTTTTTTAAATTTTGAAACAAGGTCTCACTAAGTTGTGGAGGGTCTCACTAAGTGTCTGAAGGTGCCCTCAAACCTGCCATCCTCCTATCTCAGCCTCCCAAGTACTGGGATTACAAGCATGTGCCACCATGCCCAGCTTCAGAAGAGTTTTAAAGTTTTCTGAAGGTCTTTTTAAAATATAGTTCCTAAGCATCTTTAAGGGCTTTTTTTTTTAATCCATTTCCCTTCTTTTCTGCATTCTTCTCTCTCCTTCCTCCCCCCTCTCTTCCTTCCTCCTTCCCTTCCTTCCTTCCTAATGTATGATAACAGTATAGAGCTTTTTATTATAAAAGTTTATGTTCCTATGACAATAAAATAAAAAATAAGTGATTTTTAGAAAACATAAATGACTAAAATGATTTAATATGAAATAGAAGCTGATTTACAAATAACTCTGGAAGAACTCTTTAATAACTAAATCTTTAATAACTAAAGATTTTCCCCCAATAAAGGTTCTATGATTAGCTGTTATGAAAGCTACCCAAGATATTGAAAAAGGCCGGGTGTGGTGGCACACTCTTGTAATCCCCGCACTTAGGAGGCTGAGACAGGAGGGTCGCGCAGGTTCGAAGCTAGCTGCGCTGGCTTAAGAGACCCTGTTTCCAAAAAAAAAAAAATTAAAAAAAATAGGTCTGGGAGTGTAGCCCGGAGGTAGAAGGGTTTCCAGGAACCCCAGTACCACACACACACAAAAAAAGATACTGAAAAAGAAAAAATTAGCATAACCCTAATGCTGAAGAGGTAATGATAAGACTCAGGAGCCAGATTGCCTGGCTAGGGTCTATTTAACAAACACATATTTCATTCTTGCTCAGTGCCAGGCAAGGTTCTGAGCGTTTACAAATATTAGTTCACACAATTCTCCTAAATCTCTAAGAGGGAGAGATGACTGTTACTCTCATCTTACAGACAAATAAACCGAAGAAGTGAGAAATGAGAAACTTGTTACCCAGCATCACACAAATTGTACCTAATGGCACAGAGAAGCATGAAATAGTGTCCCCAAAGCTAGGCACAGTAGCCTATGCCTAGATTCGTAGTACTTGAGACAGGCGGATCATAGGTTTCAGATCATCCTCAGCTTAGTGGGACTTGTTTCAAAATAAAAAATGGGCTAGGGGAGGTGAAGCTTGGAGGTGAATGCCCCTGGATTGAATCCTTAGTAACAAGAAGAGAAAAAGCAAAGTAAAACAAAGAACTAGCGCCCTGCAGATGTCCAATCAGCACCCCACGTTCAGATCTGGATGCTCCCAGGTTCTGGCTGTATGATCTCGGCAAGATACTGAATCACTTTAAGATTCGTTTTCCTAAAACAGAATAGAGATTACATAAAATAACATCATTCTAAATAATAAATGTAAGCCGGGCATGGTAGTGCATGCTTGTAATCCCAGCACTTGGGAGGCTGAGATCGGAGGATCACGGTTCGTGGGACAGCCTTAGCTACTTTGTGAGGCCCCCCCACCCCCGCAACTCAGTGAGACCCTGTTTCAAAAATAAATAATTGGGCAGGGGGTGTAGCTTGGAGGTCAAATGTCTCTGGGTTCCATCCCCAGACCCGCAATAAATAAATAAATAAATAAATAATAAATGTAAATACAACCTGAACAAAATAATACAGCAAAGGAATTACCCCCCTGCATAACCAAACTGATTTAAGCTGAGGAATGTAAGGATTTTTTGTTGTCATTTTAATAAATACAATAACAAATAAAAAATATAATCTGGTCATTTCAATAGATCATTGCTATACTATTTCTGAACTAAAGTTCCAACAAAATAGAATGTAAATTCTTCCAAACATAAAGATTACTTATATCAAATAAGCAACCACCATCATACTCCATGGTAAATTACCTGGAACTAAGGGTCTCCAGTCCCTCAGCATAAATACCACCTGGGGAACTTTAAAAACTACTGGTGCCTGAGGCCTATTTCAGGCCAATTAAATCTGAATCTTAGGGGGTTGAGAAACCAGCAATAAAGTAGGAATAACTGGTCTAAAAGAAAGCTAAAGAAAATCAAGAATTAACCAGGATGCACACTAAGAACATTCTTACTATCATTTTGGAAGTTCTCATGCATACACTAAAACATGAAATAAAAATATCAGCCAGAAGGAAATAAAACCATCATTTGAAACCCATGTGATTATATACTTGGAAAATGCCTGGGGAATAAACTGAAAACTTGAAGAATTTTAAAGAGAATTTAGTTACCTGCAAAGGGTGCTCTCCAATGTATCAATAGCAAAACAAGTTAGAAAGTGTAATGATAAAGATTTCATTTAGGTGGTTAGCAAAAAGAAAGTAAAAAAAAAATACGTAGACCTTAGATAAAGGATATTGTAAAACTTAGTTTTGATAAATAGCCTCAATCTGTGGTTTTCAAATTGTGTTCTGGAGTCTAAGTGCAAAGGGTGATCTGGTATACAATGACAAATGGGGTGAGCAAGAGGGTTACAGGACCCCCCCATATTTCCTTTATCTGAAACAATTCTATTTTTCTTGTTTCTAGTGGTGACCTTCTGCATAAAATTTTACTTGAAGAAAGATTTGGTTACAGGCAACCTTTAAAATGTCTAGCTGAGCCGGGCGTGGTGGCGCACGCTTGTAATCCCCGCGCTTGGGAGGCAGAGACAGGAGAATCGCGCAGGTTCAAAGCCAGACGCGGGCGCTGGCTCAGGAGACCCTGTTTCCAAACAAAAATGGAGATAGAAGGGCTTCCAGGAACCCCAGTACCACCAAAAAATAAAAAATAAATAAAAATTAAAAAAAATAAAATGTCTAGCTGAGAGCTGGGCGTGGTGGCCATGCTTGTAGTCCCAGGATTTGGGAGGCAGAGATAGGACAGTCTCAACTACTTAGTGAGGCCCTTTGCAACTCACTGAGACCCTGTTTCAAAAATAAAGAATAAAAAATCAAAAAATCCGACTGAGGATGTAACTCAGTGATAGAATGACCCTGGGTTCCATCCCCAGTACAGGAAAAAAAAATTACATATATATATATATATATATATATATATATATATATATATATATATATTAGACAAATGTTCCATTCGAATATCTGCTTTCCTTTGCTACTCAAAGGAAATATCTGCTTTCCTTTGTTTGTCCTCTCTATTATTCTGTATTGATTGAGGACTGGAGCCACTACTGTGCTTGTCTCTTTACATACTTCAGCTCACTTAATCATTGCGAATATCATTTAAGACAGGTATTATCCCTATTTTACACATAAGATTTAACATACAAAGTAAGACCTTGCCCAAGTCTCACAGACAATGAGCGCTGCAGCAAAATTTAAATTTTTTTTTCTGCCTGATTTCGGAGCTCCTTCTCTTTTTCCAACCTATCCCCTTATTTCTTAGCACATAGGAACCAGTGACGGCATTAGAGATCACAGTGATGATTGTGTGGGTGTTCATCACCCACTAAAATATTGACCTGGGTGTCAATGTCAGCGAATATAGAAAAGGAAATGAAGATGTTGATATGGAAGAAGGTGGTGCAAACCAGATGTATCTGATTCTACTAGTAGAGGCAGAGCTGTTCTCTATAGTGGCTGATTGTTCTGTCAACCAAAGAGGAGTTGATAGAGGTCAGAAGTGGCCAGATAGTCTGGATCAAGCACCTTCCATCCATGGGAGAAGTGGGCCTGACTCTTGGGTTTGGAGGGAAGAGGGCATATTTGAGCAAACTGGGGTTAAAAGGAGATGTTCAGTGAGGGACTCAGGTTAAAACAGAGTCACTAGCAAAGACTAATCAGGCAGAGCACATCCAGACATACTTCCTCCACCTGCTGAAGTTTTCAGAATTGCTTTGTTCTTTTGCAGATGTGACAGCAGACCATACCCCTGTGTTTAAGTGGAAAACATGGACTGCATGATGTGAAAGGCCATTCTGATCACTGATTGTATGAGTTCAAAACCTTGAAATGAGGCAAGACGTGTTTGCAGAGTGGACACAAAGGCTCTTATAATAATATTGCTGATGCCATTTATTATAAATAGCTATTGTCATATACCACGGGCTATGGCTTGATCATTTTTATTAATTTATTTTTGTGGCACTGAGGATTGGACACAGGGGCGTTCTACCTTTGAGCTACACTCCCAGGCAGATTTTATTTTTTATTTTGCTCTGCAATCCTTGAGCCTGCCATCTTTCTGTCTCAGCCTCCCAAGTACCCAGATTACAGGCATGTAGCACCATGCCCTTCATGATCATTTTTAAGTAAACTATCCTCTGAAGTTCCAAATTCATAGAACCAAGCCAATAAATCCCAGTGTGTAGTCCTGATACCTGTGCAAAGAACCCCAGAGTATCCTGCTAAAGCCAACAGTACTCTCACTTTTCTTTCAATCTGACACAGGCATTATAAAATACAATTTTCTGATTAAACAAGGATGAAATAGAAAGCATAATGTCATAGAGTCTATGAAATTAATATTATGATTTTTAATGAGATCCGCCCCCATTTCACATCTCATGAAGTGAAACTAGACATTATGGATAACCATGAAGATCTAACAACCAAGAGTGTGCACACACGTGGGCACTGGGCACTGTGAGGTCTGGCCCTGAGGTCAGAGAAGGACCGAGAGCAAAGGAACAGAGAAAGAGAAACGCCTCTTGACCGTTGCTGTGCCCTGAGATGGCCCGGCCACTAGCACACCAACCAGCAGCTTACACAGCTGCTCCTGTACCTCCCCTTCCTTGCCCCATAAAAAGCTCCTTGTCTGTGAGGAGGTGAGGCAGGCTGCTAACTCTCATGGGCTCTCCCAGTCAGATGTCTCTTTGCAGGTTTTATTTCTAAAGAAAGCCTATTCCCTGCACCTGGGCCATGTTTTCTTTGCACCCGTATACCCTAACAGAAGGTAACAAGGTAACCAGATAATTTAGTTGTGTCCCAAGTAAAATTTCCTTGTTTCAAAATTATTCTCATACTCCAAGCAACAGAATAAATGCTCATTCTAGTTAAGAGGCAGCAATTCTTTCTACCCAAGTAAAATTGCAATACACATACCCAAATTCTGGACTGAAAATAGGAGATTATTAGCTGTATAATTTATGTAAATGGCTACTCTATTCAAGTGAAGGTAATTTGTATCTCTTAGTCTTATGCTAATTATTTTATAAATAGATGATAAATAATCATGTGAGAGGATTTCATATTCTAGCTGAAACTACTTGTTTAAAGGGTCTACTATTTTATCATATGGAACTTTTAAAAATGAGATCATATTTATGCCCCAAAGCCTTAAAAATAAATACTTTGTCATTCTAAAATTAAATTTGTTCAGGTTTGGTAGGTATTAGATAAAATTAAAATATAGTGTGATAATTCCCATTCTTTGGGGACCTTACTGAGAATGTGTGTCTTAGTGTTAGTCCTTGGGAGGAAAAATGCGTATAACTTTCTCAAATGCAAAAGTACATTTGAATCACCTAGTGAACTTGATAAAACACTGATTATTGAGCTCCACCCCACAGAGCGCCCGATTTGCTGGGGCTGAGCAAGTGGGGATGGGCCAGTGACTTTGCATTTCCAACAAACTCTCAGGTGAAGCTGATGTACCTGACTCTGGCACCCTGCTTTGGGAAACAGTGCTCTAAAGGATGCTGAGGTCTTGGACTGTGGAGAGCCGTGACTCAATGAGCAGGGCCCATCAGCAGGTGAAGCTGATGTACCTGACTCTAGCACCCTGCTTTGGGAAACAGTGCTCTAAAGGATGCTGAGGTCTTGGACTGTGGAGAGCCGTGACTCAGTGAGCAGGGCCCATCTTGAGCCAGTGAGTGAGCGGGGCCTGCATACATCCCTTGTCTGAGGTTTGTCTTTGCTTCTGCAGGTGCAGCAAGGATCTTGCTAACCAGGGGCTTCATTTATGTGAAATGACTTGCTGTTGTTTGCTTGCTGCAACCTGAGCAGGGCAAAGCCTGTCTGAATCCCACAGGAGCACTTTGTCCTCAACCCAGAACCAGACCAAGTCAGGGGAGTTTCTTTGCAGTCCTCCTTTGCCAGCGGACAGAAGTTTTTCTGGTTCTCTCTCTCCAGTGAAGTCATACATTGTCAAGGGTTGCAGCTTTATGTTGCCTGCATGAGTTTTGTTTCCTGTTGATTTCTGCTCTTTACTACTTTTGTTCAACTTTCTCTGCATGTCATTGGTTGTTCTTTAATTTCTCAACATGGTTGCTTGGCTCATTGGTGCTCTATTCTTACTTCTTATATAATACATTTAAGTTGGTATTTAAATTTCACTGTTCTGCTTGGGGAGGGCACCAGTCCAAGCCCCTTGGTTGGGAAGCCGTCGACACACCAGAGCAGCTGGAGCCATTGGGGCTTGCTGACCACTCTGGCTTGTGGCTTTTTTGCTTTGTGTTTTTGTTCCTAGAAAATTTCTTCTCTAGGGGCTGAAATCAGAGAATTACAGTAATATATGCATATCCATGTTCATAGCAGAACAATTCACTTTAGCCAAACTACAAAACCTAGGTGTCCATCCACAGAAGAATGGATTACAAAATTATGGGATATATACACAATGGAATTCAACTCAGCAGTAAAGAACACAATTATGTCATTAGCAAGAAAATGGAAGAATCTGGAGAATATTATGTTTAGTGAGATTAGCCAATCACAGAAAGTGAAGGGTTATATGTTTTCTTTAATATGTGCAAGCTAAGGAGTAACTGGGGTACCAGAGGGACTCCAGGTAATGGAGGAGAAATCTCAGTGGAGCCAGGGAGGTGGTCTAAGGAAGGAGAGTTGGGAGAGTGAGGTTCATTTATAGAATTACTAGCAACAGTTATGCGTACATATGTGAAAATGCCAATGTCAATCTTAATACTCTGTAATGGGAAGGGGAAGATGGGACTACCAAGTGTTCTGTGCATACATATCACTGTCAACATAATTTACATTATGCTGCGAGACTATATTGCACCAATAAAAGCATATTTAAAAAAGAAAATTTCTGCCGGGCATGGTGGCGCACGCTTGTAATCCCTGCACTTGAGAGGCGGAGATAGGAGAATCGTGCAGGTTTGAAGCCAGCCGTGCTGGCTTAAGAGACCCTGTTTCCAAATAAAATATAAAAAATAGGTGTCTGGGAGTGTAGCCAGGAGGAAGAAGGGTTTCCAGAAACCCCAGTACAACAAAAAAAAAAAAAAAGAAAAGAAAAGAAAAAAGAAAAAGAAAAAAGAAATTTCTTCTTTTTTCTTACTAGCTCATATTTGCATTTACAAATATGCTACCTTTGAGCTACACCTCCAGCCCTTTTTTGTTTGTTTGTTTGTTTGTTTTAAAACAGGGCCTCACTAGCTTGCTGAGAGTCTCACTAAATTTCTGAAGCTGATCTTGAACCTGTGATCCTTCTGTCTTGGTTTCTTAAGTACTGAGATTATAGACATGTACTACCATGCCCTGCATGCTTGTTATATTTAATGAATCCATTCTCAGTGTTTTTCAGTATGACTTGTGAGTATATTCTGTCATATTGTTAGAACTAGAAGTCTAGAGATAATATGAAGAGGTAATATGAGTCCTGCCAGAGAAGAAGTTCTTGAATTGTCACTGTGGTTGTTATTGTATTTGGATGTCAGATCTCAGTGGCTCACTTGCTTGTGGAAGAGTTAAGAAATGGTTACAGAAATTGAATCTTGTCAGGAGGAAACATGATAGAAATAGGAATGATCATGGAAATTTCAAATTTGAACAAATATTGTGATAATTGGTTGAGGATTTTTGTATGCTTTCTGGAAAGAGAAAACTGACCCAATCAGGAGGAAATAACTTCCAGAGGGAGACATTTGGGAATCAAATACAACTGCTGAAGGTTGTCAAACACAATTCTAGGGGCACCATTCAGGAGACCAGGATGACACAGTGGTCGTAACCAGACTGAGGACACATTCCTCAAGGATAGGTTGGGTGTGCATTGTGGCAAAGTTGAAAAGGAGGCCCGGGCATGGAAAGAGCTTGACTCTGATTAGTAGCATTCTTGTACCCCATAGATGCATACCTTATGCTAAAAATAAAGTGGTAGCTGAGAAGGAATGCTTAGTATCACACTCTGTTAGTTTCTTACTGAATCTACTTTTCCTTCTGATTTCTACTCAAAATCCTGAGAGTCCCTGATGAATCAGGTGGGTGAATTACATCGTGTTCAGTCTCTCAAGATGATCTGAGGCAGGAAAGCCACATACTGGATTTTCAACAGCAGCATCACATGGCTCTCCTCACTCTTTCTTTCTTTCTGGATGTTCTTTTCTTCTCTGTCTTTCCTCTTTGCCTTTTCTCTCTCCTTTTGTCCCTCCTCATCTGACCACATTTTCTCCCATCTTTTAGCATAAAACATTAGCCCCATTCTGCTCTGTATCATGTCACATAGCAGAGTTCCTTGGGTAGCTTTCTCTCAGTTCTGGTTGGGTTTTGAGATGGAGGCCATAGTCTTTGGGAGCTAGGCAGGCTTATATCTTTAGAACCTATGTATTAAGACAAGGCAGAGGACCTGGGAATGGGAGGGATAAGAAAGGCCATCTGTATCACCTTCTGTGAGGTGGAGGAAAGTGAGAAAGCAGTGGGTACCAGGAGATCAGGGCCCACCAGCCTACAACATAATTCAAATTAAAGATTGAAATTGGACAAAACACATTGGTTCCCCAAAATGAAATGCTGGCCAATCATTAAAAGAGTGGGTGGGAAAGCTTAGTAAGGTTTAAAAGCCCACCTCCCAAGGGCTTGGGTGGTTACTCTCTTTTGAGGACTATACTCCTCATACCCTGTGAGGAGGGGGAGCTGTTTTTATCTTCCTTCTTTCCTTGACTTAAAATAAACTTTCATATTTCTATACTCTTTGTTAGTCCTTGGGACTTGTCTAAATCCAATGAACAAGAACCCTTTACAAGGAGATACCCAATATCAGTATCAGGCAAATTATTGAGACAGTGGAACCAGGAAACCATTTGGGCTTGTTCTCATTTTCACATGAAAGCCAGTTATCAAATGAAGACTACAAATTAGAAACAGCAAGGCCGAGGAGGCTGAGCCACCCAAGCTGCTTATACAGGCCTTTGGGGTTTACCCTGCCTAGGTATGATATGGGCCACAATTGAAAGAGGAGATGCCAAGAAGGGGTCACGCCGCTGGGATGAGAGGGAGGCAGAGTGGAGAGGTAGCCATTCCTAGGGTCTTTCTGGTTGGGGCATCACAAATCTCTCTTCTGTCCTGGCCCAGGTTAAGCATGAAACATAGGGCTTGATCCCTGAAGTTGAGCGCCTTTTGTTCCAGAGTCAGAGGAAGCCTGGAATGGGGAAGACATGCCAGTATGTAACTTGGCTTCCATTGTACCTGGGCTTTGGATCCCTTCAGGGAATGTGGGTAGTCTTCTTTTCAAAGTAAAGCCTTTCAGAAAGACAGCAGACACTCCTCAAAATCATAGAAAACTAATATCACCATGCCAGGGGGCATTTGCTAAAAGACCAAGAAAGGGGAAAACTGAAAGATGGAAAGAATTCTTTAGGATGCCTGTCTGAGCTGCCAGGACTAGTCCATTGCTATCTTTTTTTGTGTGTGTGTAGTACTGAGGAGGAGAGTCAGCTGATGAGGCAGCTACCTGACCTAGACTTGAAGACCTTGTAAGCATGGATGCCAATCCAGGAGTCACCTCACAGGGAAGCAGGACCCTCCTGTGAGGACCTTATGACCAGGATGGTTTTACTTCCACCTTGTAAGTAAAGTACCCTCATAACTCATCAGTGTAAGCACTGTTTCATGAACATTTATTTATCTTTATGGGAGTTAGTGGGGTCTGAGAGGAGGGATGTGGCAAGCTCTGGGATCCCCAGTAATTCTGTTTCAACTCTTGAGGTCACAATGACAAGGAGTTTAAAGTCAGGCATGGCTACTGACTTTAGGGGATTCAGGATGTTACCTTGTATATATCTGATTTGTGGCACCACTTATATTACAGAGCCATGAGTTTTCCTCAGTTCTTATCTCCCCAAAAGAAAGATTTTATTTGGGGGACACAGGTTGGACATAAAAGGCTTTATTGGGTAGGCTCCACATGAGGGTCACATAGCTGGCTTAGACTGGGAGCAGACATGGTGAGTTTTTTATAAAGTCCTGAAATTCTACTCCTTTTCATGCATAGTAATTTCGGGCAATTACTTTTTGGGTTCCTAACATGGGTTAGTGGAAATGTACAAGATTATGTCATGTGAGAAATCTAAAGCTGCAATGTCGTAGGCTGGAAACCTCTGACCACAGATAGGTGAGGCAATTACTGTGCTATTTTAACCCTGTCCTGCTCATAGCTAGCTAGGTACCTAACAAAATCAGATACAGATAGTAGAGCTAAAATTCTAGACCAATTCTGAGTTTACCACCCATGATTCTAAACCACCTTCCGGTAGGCCTAGCAGGTGGGAACAAATAACTGCATTTCATGGGGCAGGCAGGAGATTTGGGGTTATACTAGGTTTAACTGTGTGAAACTGAAATATGACAGGAGAAATAAAAGTGATAGGCAAAAAGGAGACAAACAGGGAAGGAAGGAGAAGCTATAGCTTCACAATAAAAACCTCTGTGATGATCCTTTTATTTACCCTTTAGGATTTTTTCCCCCCCTTGGAATATCTCTGAAAGACCCTCACCTTTAATAGTTTCTAAGATGTTTTGTAAACAAAGAATCCATAAGGAAGTTCTGACATTTGGTCAAACTCAGGCAATACCTAGCCACCACCATTGATGAGATGTCAGGAGCCTTAGGATTTTGAGGGGGAAAAAAAAGACTCCATCCCTGCCATGTACCCCTACCCATCTCCTGACAAGATCTCCTATTAAAAAAAAACACTATAAAACTCCAAATGCCTCTTTCACTCTTGAGGTGGCCCCCATTTTCTCTCAAATGTGCATCCCCTACTTTCCTAAATAAACCTCTGTCTTTGTCTTTGACATAGAAGCCAAGGGTCTCAAGAACCTGAGGTGAATTTCTCTTCCCCAAACCCGGGAGCTCCTCAGGACTCTCCACAAAATTATTGTGATTCCCATGACAAAGCTGTAATGGTGCCCCGCTGTTGGGTGCCAAAACTGCAATGGTGTGAGATGGAGTCCCGCTGTTGTGTGCCAAAACTGTAACGGTTTGAGATGTCGAAATGGGTTCTAGTCATTCCAGTTTATGTGCCCTCCTAAGATCCTAAACTCACATCCTTTCTGCTGCTCCACTTAATCTGGGAGTAAATGATGTCCAATTTCCCCCCAGATGTCTAAATATTGCCATCCTTTGGGGATTCACCACTTTATGGGGGTGGGCAGGAGTGTTATAACAAGATGCTAGGTGCCATTTGTAAAGAATACCCCAAGATAAATCTTTAGCTCTTTAGGTAAGGTTCTATGAGATGGTTAGAGGCTAGAAAACAGGAAATGCTTTCAGACTGAGAGAGTAGGTCATACAAAGTCATTTGCTGGAGGAAGAGCTGTGCCTTCTGGGGAATTATAGAGAGTTGGCTTGGCTAGAGAATAGGCCATTGATTTAGGGAGCAGGAGGGTGATTTCTGTAGAAGCAGATCACAGAGTGCTTGAAATGTTAGAGGTTGGCTTCCATCCTTTCTGGAGCAGAACTTACATATTTTAAGCACTGAAGCAACACAATCATGTTTTTGCCTGGAAGCTGTTCCTGTATGTACATAAAAGTTGAATTAGCAGGGCATGCCTAGAAGCAGGAGGACTAGTTATGAGAAACTTAGCAAGACTTTATAAGTGCTTGAGTGAACTGGCTAAAGGGACAAGAAACAGGGCTGCTTTGGGATTCTCTGGGAGGTAGAATTGACAGGTCTTAGAGACATTCTATAAATGATAAATGTTTTTGGAATTTATAAATAGATTCTCAGCCTCACTAAGTTGTATAAAGTCTATCACTCAGACCTCCTGCTGTAGTATGGGCCTGAAATGTCCCAAAGAGCCATGTGTTGAAGGATTGCTTTATAGCCTGTGGCACTATTGGGAGGTGGCAGAAACTTTAGGAGGTGAAGGTCTAAGTTGGAGAAAGTAAGGTCAGTGTGCGCATCCATAAAGGAGATATTGGCACCCTACCCTCTTCCTTTATTTTTGCTTTGCAGTTACCATGAGGTGAGCAGGCCTCCTCTACCATGCACTCCTGCTACCATGATGTACTGTGCCACTGCTGGGCCAAAGCCACCAGGCCAGTGACCATAGACTGAAGTAGCCATAGACCTCTGAAACCACGGTAATATTTTGTTTGGAATGTTTCGAAACATCTATGTTCATCAATGATATTTGTCTGTAATTTTCTTTTCTTGAGGTATCTTTATTTGGTTTTGATATTAAGGTGATACTGGTCTCATAGAAGGAGTCTGGAAGAATTCTATCTCTCTTGATTTCAGGGAATAATTTATGAAGTATTGAGTTCAGTTTCTCTGTAAAAGTTTTATAAAATTCAGCTAGGAATTCATCTGGACCTGGGCTTTTTTTTTTCTTTTCTTGGTGGCAGGCTTTTTATTGCTATTTGTATCTTTTTACTTGCTCTTGGTTGGTTAAGGTTCTTTATATTCTCTTGGTTCAATTTAGGTAGATTGTATGTGTCTAGAAATCTGTTGCTTTCTTCCATGTTTCCTAATTTATTGGAATATAAATTTTCAAAATAGTTTCTGATGATCCTCTGGATTTTCCCACTGTCTGTGGTGATGTCTTCTTTCATTTCTGATTTTAATAATTTGGGTTGATTCTTTCTTACTTTTACTTTTGGTTAGGTGGGCTGGGGGGTTCAAAGTTATTAATCTTTTCAAAGGACTAGCTCTTTGTTTTGTTGATCCCTGCATTGTTTTGTTGTTGTTGCTCTCTATTTCATTGATTTCTGCTCTGGTTTTGATTATTTCCTGACTTCTACTGGCTTTGAGATTATGCTGTTTCTGTTTTCCTAGGTCCTTGAGATGTGTCACTAAGTTGTTTATTTAATGACTTTCTGCTTTCCTTATGTGGTAACTCAGTGCTATAAATTTTCCTCTTGACATCACCTTCAAAATGTCACATAGATTTTGGTACATTGTGTCTCTATTTTTAATTCCAGGAATTTTAAAATTTCTTCTCTGATCTATTTCTCATTCCAGAGTGTATCATTCAATCTCCATGCATTTATGTAATTTCTTTTGGTCCTCCTGTTGTTGATTTCTATTTTAATTTTGTTGTCATCTAAGAAGATGCAGGAAATTATTTTACTTTTTTTTTTGGATTTTCTGGTGCTTGTTTATGGCTCAGGATGTGGTCTATTTTGGAGAATGTTAATGAGTAACTGAAAAGCATGCTTTTCCACTGTTATTGGTTGAAATATGCTGCATATATCTATAGCTTCTTTTTAGAAAGACAAAACAAAGAAATCTTTCAACCCATATATTGATTACCAGGGGAAGCATCCCTACTTTGGACAAGACCAATATTCTGCAGTATGGACTGACTGGCAGGCTAGCCAGCACTCATCTTTATTGGTGACTGCCATGCCTTATGGCTTGTCAAATCCATCACTATTCCTTCTTTTTAAATCATCATCCTTTCTTTTTTTTACCAAGATGACAAACCAACTAATCAATTTTATTGGTATAAGAAATGTGTACATCCTAAATTCTTAGTTACTTAATGGAATACATGATTTTGAATATCCCTAAATCCTTAGGAGGAAAGAAAAATTAGACATTAGAATCTAAGGAGAGGTATTCCTGGATGATATTAGATGCTCAGCAAAAGGAGGAAGGTTTAGCAATTGCTTGGCAGGGTCTCTGCGTTTATTTGATGACCTAAGGACAAGGTAGGTTGAGCTTTGCTAGAATCAGATTGAATTTTGCACTATGCAACAAAGTTGCTCTGAGCCCTCTGCCCAAAATAGTCATCCTAAATCTATGCAAACTGTTTCCACTGTTCAGGTAGTGTCTACAGTATTGCAGCTAATTCCTGGAAAAAGCAGGAGAGGTTATGGGTGGATTTTTCCTGATGACTGCTAATTTTGTAAAACACAATGGAAACATTAATTTTGTACATAACCAAAGAAAAATTCTGGGGACATTTCTTGAGGTGACTAAAGTTGAATAAAATCACAAACTGTTTGTTTGTTTCTTTGTTTGTTTTGCACTGGGAATTGAACTCAGGAGCATTCTACCAGTAAGCTACATCACCAGCCATTTTTATCTTGTTATTTTGAAACAGAGTCTCTCTAATTTGCTAAGGATTTTGCTAAATTGTTGAGGCTGGCCTCTAACATGTGACCCTCCTCTTTTAGCCTCTCAAAAACTGGAATCCTACAGGTATATGCCACCATTCCCACCAAAACACAGTCTCTTGAAAGCACACATACACAAATAACCACCTAGCCCTTCCCTGTTGAAAAGTTAGTTTAAAAGATGCAATATCATCCTTTGGCCATCTAGCAAAGCAAATTTCTGAGAAATCAACAATATATATATATATATATATATATATATATTCCATTTTAAACCTAGAAATTTTTAGCCCCACTTACCTTGATTGGATCTAAATAGCATAGTATGGATTTTTCAGAGAGCTTGAAAATAGGAAGAAGGCTTCTTTTTAATAAACTCCAAAGCAGCCTAGTAAAAAGGTTTTCTAGGCTGGAAACAGATGCATTAATCAATAGCTTTCATAGTAGCAAGGCTCCAAGAGATAATCAGGAATGGCATCTGTCAGCAATGGTGAACTGCTTGATGGGAGCAGAAAACAGCATTGACTGCCAAATTAAATCATTCCAAAATTCTCTGTGCTAGAATTACCTCATGATCTATGTCCCTCATGACTTAGATATCTATACGATGAGATAATTTAACTGCTGTGAATTTTCAAATTTCACTTTTCTTTGTCTTTTTGTTTTACTCTGTTCTGTTTCTTGGGATCTGTGTTTCCGGGACTGGGGATGTGTTTGTTACACACATAGGAACTCCTCAGCTGAGGTTGGTTGTTACCTTGGCCAGAGACTAACCTTCATGGGGAGGCTGAATGTTTGAGCCACTGCATGTAGTGAAAGCTGGGATTGAGGCTGAGTGAAGCCAGAGGGACTGCCTTGGGCTCTGGGAGAGTTCAACACTGTCCTTCATGTATTTTCTAAGTCTATATATGGTCACATGGTCTCTAGGAGCACAAGTCCCCAACAAATACAGGATGAATAGGTTAGGATATACTGGAGTATGGTCTGGATCTATAATTCCTGTATTCCCCAAGTCAGAGCCTTTGTGAATGACTAAATGCCCTAGAAAGGAAGATTTATTCTTTCTGATACAAGTGTAGGGCACCCTCATGGCGTCACTTTCTCTTAAGCCTTTGCTGTTTGAGGAGTGCCTTTCATGCTCTAGTGACAACTGCAATCACTTGGAATGTATTTTTTCCTGAAAATGAAGGAATAAGGGATTATTGAGTATAGAAAAAAAAACTATTTCAAGCACATTGTAGACTAAAATAGGTTGTTTATTGAACTAGAAAAATAGCCATCAGAAATAACAGTGTTTCTGTGAGGAAGTACTTCCTGGTTTAAAAACAACTACTTTATAAACAATTCAAAACCCAACTCATTCAAAACTTAAGGGATGCCCTTATAGACACATAGTTGGCATTTAAACTATAATATTAAGCATTCTATGACAGAGACTGCTAGCTGTCTTCCCGGTTCCATAGCAATCTAATTAAAGCTAACCATATTGTCATTCTGAATAAAGATTTCCCTTTCCTGCAGTTCAGTGTGGCTAGAGGCTAATTTATCAAGATGGTGGCATTAGTCTTATCTGATGGCGTGTATATGTGATATATGTTGCAAGGGATTTTGGTGTAAAAACCCTTTGGGGTTTTTCTATTTTCTTCCTCCATCTTTCTGCTTGGAATGCACATACTTGCTATCTTGGCTGCTCATGAAGTCAAGGCCATCTACTGTAGGGAAGTCAGAGAGAAGAAGTCTAGGCTCCTGGCATTAAGAGTCATCCATTTCTGAATGCTTTTCCTGAATGTTGATATAAGAAAAATACAGTGCAATCCAGTTCAAGGTGCCCTCAGTTGGGGGCCTCCTGTCACCCACAGATGATTCTAATTTCAATTAATAAAAATTCATTATTACAGCTTAGTAGTGACACATTAGTTCTGCTATTTTGTGATCAACTCAGGATCCAGATTAAATTACTTTTGTAAATTCGCCTTGCAAACATTTATGAGCCAGGACCTCACTTTTTAGTATAAAGCATCTTAGTTAGTAAGGACTTTGATTGGCGTGCAACTATGACACCAATCTCTATTATTAGTTGTTTCCAATTGCTTGGAAGCCTGGAAGGAACTGATTAATTTGGCAAGTAGATTGAATGTTTTGAACCACTTCTCAAAGTCAGTGTCAAGAAAACCATGAAGACTTGATTATTTTCCCCTTTGGACCTTTTAAAATATGAAAGTAATTGAAGGACTGGTCTGACTTAAGGTTGAATGTAATTATCAAAGTTAGTGACTAGAGCAGAAAGACAATTTTTAAATAGTCTATGTGGATCAGATAGCTATTTCTGGGGCTAGCAGGTCTAGAATGGCCTCACGTATCTGGTGCTTGGCTGGCTGTTAGCTGAGTCAATGGGTAGCCAAGCCACGTGTCTTTCGTTACGAGCAGGCTAGCCTGGGTTTGTTTATGTAGTAGTGGCATGCTTCCAAGAGAAAGAAATAGGCAAGGTCTCTAGAGGACTGAGCTCAGAATGAATACACCATCACTTCTGTCACATGCTATGCCAAAGCAAGTCACAAGATTAATCCTGAAACAAGAGGCAGGGAAACAGACTCCACTTTTGGTAGAAGGAGCCAGAGTCCAGTTGCAGTGGGTGTGGACACAGAGAGGAGAGAAAGATTGCGACCATTTTTTGTAACCAGTCTAACATTGGTTCTTGCACAAAACCCTTTTGATCATGTTGACTAATCAGGACAGAATATTCCTAAGAGGCAGGTGCTTCTTCCATGGGTTAATGAGCAGGGTAGAGTTGTTCCAATTTCTTAGTTGATAATCAGGAGATTATACCTTTTTGTTGTTGTTGTTGTTGTGCTGGGAATGGAACCCAGAGGCTTTCTACATTTAGGCTACATTCCCAGACCTATTTCTATTTTATTTGGAAACAAGGTCTCACTAAGTTGCTGAAAGCCTCACTAAGTAGCTGAGGCTGGCTTTGAACTGGCACAATCCTCCTGTTTCAGCCTCCCAAGTACTGGTATTACAAGCATGCGCCACCATGCCCATCTGAGATTATACTTTTTTATTCTTAGCTTCTCCATCAAAAATAATCATTTTGAAACTCATTTTCTAATTTAATTTATTTTTACCCCAAGCCACATGAGCCAGATAACATCACCAAGTGGGTAATAACAATCAAGAGATCTTTATAAGAGTAGATGTATTAATTTGCCTCCAAACTTCACTACTTATTCAGCTGAAATTAATAAATTTCTAGACTCTCAGGTGGTAGGGATGAAAAATGTGTAGGACTTAGTTCACCACCCTGTGTGGGGCCATGGGTGCATGAGAAGAGAGGAAGGGAGAGGAATAGAAGGATGAGAGAATGGACTGGAGGACTTAGAGTAAGTGGTACATTGTGGTAGGTGCAGATGACAAAAGCATACACCAGGGACAAAAATGGCCCTGAAGGATTCCTGCTGAAAGCAGTCAGGACATCCTCAGTACTTTTAGCTGTGCTCTTTCCTAACAGTCCTTGTGCCTCCCCATCATCGTCTCACACGAGGGCATGCTGTGCCTGGTGTTGCTACTGAGACCAAGCCATCAGGATCTTCCCTCCAGGACCTCTAGAACTCCCATGGCTGTTCTCTCTCAGATGAGGACAGTCCTCTCTGTGAAAGCTGATATTTATAAAGCGTTCACCAGAATGAGCTTGTCTTCCCAGTGTCTTAAGGCAACCCTGAAGCATCAAGTCTTTTTGTAGACTTTTAGGTCTTTTATATTCCCCTTTGATCTCAAAAAATAAAAAGGAAAAATGGGGGGGGGGCTTCTCTAAGGCTGGAGGACATTTGGGATACTAAAGGTGACTCCCCAAAGTAACTCTTCTTATTAAAATTTTTTCTATAATTAAAGTGGATAATTTATAAAGAATATTTAAGCTATATACCCAAATATCTCAAATAAACATTTAATATAAAAAATTCAGTTCTCTTTTCTTCTTCACTAATATTACTGGTAGGATTTGAGGAAAATAAAGGACAGTTACTCAGTTTTTTTCCCCCACACTGGACCTGCTTATAGATTTATTATTTTTTCTGGAGATTTTAAAATAATTTTTTATTGGTGCATTGTAGTCATACATCTTACTGGGATAAAAGATGGTGGAGACATACATACATATATCACCCAATTAGCCCTTACCCAATTCCTGCCCCATTCCCTCCCCCTCCCTCCTTCCCATGCTTGGCTTAGTGATTGACTTTGATACGTTTGTTTAAGTACATCACGTGCTTTAGAGAGTTTCCCTCTTCCCCCTTCCTATCCCCTCAGTTTAGTCGCCTTGTTTGCTCATCTATAGGATCTCCTTCTTCATCTAGAGCTCCTCCTGTTACCCAATTCTCCTTAGCTTTCACATATTAGAGAAAGCATTCAATTTCTTATGTTTTGTGACTGAGCATATCCTCCAGTTCCATCCATTTCCCTGAAAATGATGTAATTGTGTTTTTCTTTATGGCTGAGTAAAGTTCCATTGTGTGCATATCCCACAGTTTTGTAATCCATTCATCTGTTGATGGACATCTTGGCTGGTTCCATAGTTTGGCTATGGTGAATTGTGCAGCTATGAACATAGATACACATGCATTAGTTTGGTAGTTTGGTTTCCTTTCTTTTGGGTAGATACTCAGAAGTGGTATTGCTTAGAGATTTAGGAAAAGTGAGATAATTAGAATCTTAATCATTCAAAACATTTAAAGTAATACATTCAGGTCAATTATTCAAAAGCAATAAGTGCTTCTATTTTTGTCATTAAAGAAATAACTTTGTCTATTTTGCTTTATCTGGATTAACATGTATTAATTATGTTAACATGTATTAATTATATATATTAATGTTTTTGACATAGAAGCCAAGGACCTCAAGGACCTGAGGTGAGTTTAATATACCCTGTCATTTTGTTTATTTTTTCCCAATTTTCTGAGTAGTCTTTTCTTCTTTTGTTTATCCTTGTGGTATGGTGGTATACTGAATTGATAAGTTTTAATTATTTTCTATTCTCTTTTGCATATTTGTTCTTCTAATGGGATTCATACTTTCATGTGTTTTCATGATCATAGTTGTCTTTATTTTGTTTTCAAGGGTAGAATGCCCTTAAGCATCTTCTATAATACTGTTTTGGTATTGATGAATTACCTAAATTTTTATTTATCTTAAAAGGTTTTTATTTCTCCCTTCCTTAAGGATATCTTCACTGAGTATGATATTATGGTCTTTTTATGGGGGGGGGGGTGCTGGGAATGGAACTCAGGGGCATTCTACCTCCAAGCTATACCTGCAGCCCTATTTTTCATTATTTAGTTTGAAAGAGTGTCTTACTAAATTGTGAGGGCCTCGCTAAGTAGCTGAAGATGGCCACTAACCTGCGATCCTCCTGTATCAGCCTCCCAAGTACTGAGATTACAAGCATGAACCACCATGCCCAGCGTCATTCTTGATAGGCAGTTTTTCCCTTTCAGAACTTAGATTGTCATTCCATTCCCTCCTGACCTTTATGATTTTTGTTGATAAATTTGCTGTTAGTTTAACAAGGTATACTGAATGTAACTTTGTACTTTTCTCTTGAAGTTTAAAAATTCCTCTTTATCTTTGACTTTTATAGTTTGACCATAGTATGCTGTATTGGGGGACCTTTTCTGATTGTGTCTATTTGAGGTTCTCTGGGTACCCTGTACCTGAGTACCCATATCTTCCCAAGATTAGGGAGGTTGTTGGCTATTATTTTACTAAATAGAGTTTCTACACATTTCCCTTTCTTTATCTTCACATATCCTAATACTAAGAACACACACACACACACACACACACACACACACACACACACACACATAAACTTACAGGTATTCTGAAGGTCCCAGAGACTCTTCATGCTCCTCTCCTCTACTTCTTTGTTATTTGGTTGTTGCCTGGTTGAGATATTTCTTTTTCTTGTTTCTCTTTTGATACTGGGGATGGAACCTGATTTTATACTCCAGCCCTTTTAATTTTTTTTGTTTTGAAACCGTTTTACTATGTTTCTGAGTGAGGGTCTTGCTAAATTGCTGAAGCTGACCTCAAATCTGCAATCTTCCTGTCTCAGTCCCCCAAGTACTGGGACTATAGTTGTGTGTCATCATTCCAGGCCTGACTGGGATATTTCTATAGACCTATCTTCAATTTTGGGTATCCTTTCTTCTGTTTAATCTAGTCTGTCATTAAGATTTTCAACTGTTTTATGTGTGTGTGTGTGTGTGTGTGTGTGTGTGTGTGTGTGTGTGTGATAATCCCTACCAATGAACTTTTTACTCAATTCTTTTTAACTTTTCTTTTGAGACAGGGTCTTACTAAGCTGCTCAGACTATGCTCGAAATTATAGGCTTGAATCACTACTCCTAGATTAATTTTATTTTTATTTGACTTGTCAAGTTATTAATTTCTAATATGTTTATTTGATTATTTCTCATAATCTCTATCTTTTTGCTGAATTTATCTTTCAAATCATGAGTTGCTTTTCTAATTTTATTGAATCTTCTGTTTCTATTCTCTTGAGACCCATTCAGTTTCCTTACAATCATTCTTTTAAATTCTTTGTCAGGTATATCACTAATATCCTCTTCTTTGAGAACTGTTGCTAGACAAAGTGTTCCTTTGGAGGCAACGTGTAACCTTGTTTTTTCCTATTTGTTGTGATTCTACGTTGGGATTTGTATATCTAGTGGATCAGCTGCCTCTATCATTTTTATAAGGTGGCTTTTATAATAAGTGGATTTCTCCTGAAACTGTGTTTTGGGGTATCATTTAGATACACTTCGCTGGCTTTGGTTTCACTTGAGCACCGTAGTACGGTCTCTTTATAACTTTTTCAGCTGTAATTATTAGGTTTGTGTGCAGTATGTATGACAGTGAGGTCAAAAAGCCCTTCTATCTCCAGGAGCCGTATAGGTGAGTAACTTCTCTAGCAGCTCATCTACTATGTTCCAGTATGAATAAGGGATGACAGCACTTACAATACTGGGCATTGTGCCATGAATATAATAAACACTTGAACATGTTGACTCAATCCAGTGACTGGCCAGGCTCATATTTTCCAAGGTTAAATAAACCTTACCAAACCTGTTCAAGCCAACCTCTTTTTAGATACCTGAAACATGTGATAAGAGCTTATAAATTGGTTTGGCAAATACACTATTCCTATTAACACAGAAAAGCAAAGAAGACAAGTTTCTGGACTATCTGAAATTTCTAGGAACTTTCTTTGAGATTACCATCAAGAAAGACAAAGTCTTTCAGATCTAGAATTATTCGCCTTGTTAGGCAATGTATTTGTGTAATAAGGTATGGTAAAAAAAAAAAAAAGACAAACACTTCAAATCCACAAATGCAAACCCAAGTTACAGAGGAGAAATCAATTCATTTCTGGTGCGTCTCATTTTTGTGTGGCAGACCCATATTTCCATGGGATGTTATTGCCCATCTGCCTAAAGTACAATTTATTTAACATTATGGCATTTTTATAGTGTGAATGTGTTGTTGATATTCTTTCCTTAAATGCCTAAAAATATCTATTATTTGCTTTTGAATGATACTGAAATGGGGTATAGAATTATAAGTTGACATCCCCACTTGAGGATATCATTTTACCATTGTTTTCCTTGCGCTTCTTCCTCTGAGGAAACATTCATCTGTATGCTTTACTTCTGGATGCTTTTAAGATTTTTTTCTTTATCACTCAATAGTTTTGAGCAATTTTATTATGATATACCTTGGTGTCATTTTCTTCATGTTTCTTATCATTGGGTTTTGTTGAGATTCTTGGATCTGGGAGTTTATAATTTTCATCACATTTGAGAAACCTCTGCTATCATTTAAGTATTTTTCATGTCCCTCCCCTCTTTATTGGAGGTCAGATTATTCATTTTCTTTTTTTAATGTTTACACACCTTTTATTTTTATTTATTTATTTTTGTTTTGTTAAATATATTTTTATGGGGGCCCGGGTCGCGGGACTCTGGGCCCCGGGCCAAACTGCGCGTAGCACGCCAGACCCCTGGAGAAACCAGGCCCAGTAAGATGCTGGGTTCTGGGCGGGGGTCGCGCAGGGCATGCCAGCTGGGGCCCGGGTCGCGGGACTCTGGGCCCCGGGCAGAACTGCGCGTAGCATGCCAGACCCCTGGAGAAACCAGGCCCAGTAAGACTCTGGGTTCTGGGCGGGGGTTGCGCGCGGGGCACACCAGCTGGGGCCCGAGTCGCAAGACTCTGGGCCCCGGGCCGAACTGTGCGTAACACGCCAGACCCCTGGAGAAACCGGGCTCAGTACCCTGGGTTCCGGGCAGGGGTCGCGCGGAGCATGCCAGCCAGGGCCCGGGTCGTGGGACCCTGGGCCCCAGGCGGAGTAGTGCGGATCACTCTGGACCCATGGGGAAACCAACAGGGTTACAGTGCTACTGAGTGCCTGATCCTACTACCTCCTCAAACCACATATACTGTCTTCTCTTATTTTTTTTTTTTTAAAAAAAGGAACAGAAAAAGAAAAAGAAAAATATCGGAGAGGAGGTAAGAAAGCCGTTATGGATGCCAGGACACTGGAGATGCAGACAAAACTTATCTAAATGCACTGGAATTTATGGAAAAATTCCCCGTGAAAGAGGACTGCTATTTCTCTACATTGTTAAGAATCTCGGACATCACCTGTAAGGAGAGAGTTTAGCAGAGATCAAAGAGAAAGGCGGTGTTGAAAGAGGTCTCCGCGATGGTGGTGGAGACTTGTATTCAGGAGAAGCAGAAACTGGATCCTACCAACCTTATTTTTTTGGAGAAATTACACCAAATGTCGAATGCTACCATCACGCATGCATGCTTAGGAACACTGGACAACATTCAGAGTGGAAAAAGAGCCTGGGAAGGATTTGAAATGGTGGAGGCAGTGGCAATGGCAGTGGCCAGTACTCAGGGGAGGCAGACATCTGATACATTACACCTGGAACCTTTGAAATAATAACCACAGAGACAGTGATTGGAACCTGCTGAGGGGTTAGGCAGGCGCCGGGGCCAGTGGCCGACATCGGAGCTTGCTGTGAGGCAAGGCCACTACTGAGGCCTCCGTGGCCGGGATTGGAGCCTGCCGAGGGGTTAAACTGATGCTGGGGCCAGCGAGGTGGGTATCGGAGCCTGCCATGAGGTAGGGCTGGTGCTGGGGCCTCAGAGGTCGGGTCTGAAACCTGCTGAGGGGTTAGGCCGGTGCTGGGGCCAGCAAGGCCGGCATCGGAGCCTGCCATGAGGCAAGGCTGGTACTGGGGCCTCCAAGGCCAGGATAAGAGCCTGCCGAGGGGTTAGGCCGGTGCTGGGGTCAGCGAGGCTGGCATTGGAGCCTGCTGTGAGGCAAGGCCGGTGCTGGGGCCTCCGAGGACGGGACTGGAGTCTGCTGAGGGGTTAGGCCGGTTCTGGGGCCAGCGAGGCTGGCATCGGAGCCTGCCGTGAGGCAAGGCTGGTGCTGGGGCCTCCGAGGCCGGGATAAGAGCCTGCTGAGGGGTTAGGCCGGTGCTGGGGCCAGCGAGGCCGGCAAAGGAGCCTGCCATGAGGCATGACCAGTGCTGGGGCCTCCAAGGCCGGGATCGGAGCCTGCTGAGGGGTTAGGCTGGTGCTGGGGCCAGCGAGGCTGGCATCGGAGCCTGCCGTGAGGCAAGGCTGATACTGGGGCCTCTGAGGCCAGGATAAGAGCCTGCCGAGAGGTTAGGCCGGTGCTGGGGCCAGCGAGGCCGGCATCGGAGCCTGTCATGAGGCAAGGCCGGTACTGGGGCCTCTTAGCTGGGATTAGAGCCTGCCGAGGGGTTAGGCCAGAGCTAGGGCCAGCGAGGCCAGCATTGGAGCCTGCCGTGAGTCAAGGCCGGTGCAGAGGCCTCCGAGGCCGGGATTAGAGCCTACCTTGAGGCAAGACCGGTACTGGGGCCTCTGAGGCCAGGATAAGAGCCTGCCGAGGGGTTAGGCCGGTGCTGGGGCCAGCGAGGCCGGCATCGGAGCCTGCTGTGAGGCAAGGCCGGTACTGGGGCCTACGAGGCTAGGATAACAGTCTGCCGAAGGGTTAGACTGTTTCTGGGGCCAGCGAGGCCGGCATCGGAGCCTGCCATGAGGCATGGCCAGTGCTGGGGCCTCCTTGGCTGGGAGCGTAACCTGCCGAGGGGTTAGGCTGGTGCTGGGGCAAACAAGGCCAGCATTGGAGCCTGCCGTGAGGCTAGGCCAGTGCTGGGGCCTCCGAGGCCGGGATTGTAATCCTTCCAAGGGGTTAGGCTGGTGCAGGGGCCAGTGGACAGCATCGGAGCCTGCTGTGAGGCAAGGCCACTCCTGCGGACTCAAAGGCCGGAACTGAAGCCAGCTTAGGGGTTAGGCCGGTGCAGGGGCCAGCGAGACCAGAACTGGGGTCTCCCATGAGACAAGGCCGCTGCTTGAGCCAGCGAGGTCTGGATCAGTCCACTGAGTAGCCAGGTCACTACTGGGGCCGTCAAGAGTGGGATCGTTACCTGCAACACAGCATGCACAGAGAAATATCGCAGAAAATATAAATCAGACGCTTCTCTTAATCAGCAATAACTAGGAGGAAAGGGGCAACAGGAAGAGGTTGAGCTATAGAAAGGGCCCTATAGTGAAGCAACTAATGTGACCAATCAGAGGGTATGTAATACTGGAGGACAGAGCCTCTTTAAAATGCAGGAGGTACATAATGTATCAAATGTATCAAAGTAAATCACCAAAGAAGCCTGGGATGGAAGGAGGGGGAGGGAATGGGATGGGGGCTGGAGGAGGGCTAATTGGATGATGTGTGCTTGTATATCCTCTCAAGTCTTGTATTCCAATGTGATTGATATATGACTACAATGCACCAATTTAAAAAATAAATTAATTAATTAATAAAAAATAAAATTAATAAAAAATTAATTAATAATAAAATATATATATTTTTATTGGTGCATTGTAGTCAAACATCACAATGGAATACAAGACTTGTGAGGGTATCCAAGCACACACCATCCAATTAGTCTTTATCCAATCCCCATCCCACTCCCTCCCCCTTCCTTAATCCCATGCTTGATTTAGTGATTAACTTTGATATATTTGTTTATGAACATCATGTGTTTTTAAAAGAGATTCCATCTTCCCCCATCCCATCCCTTCTGATTGGTCACCTTAATTGCTCCTCCATAGGGCCCTTTCTTCAAGTAGATTTCCTCCTATTACCCATTTCTTCCTGGTTTTTGCATATTAGGGAAATCATCTGATTTTTTTATTTTCTGTGATATTTCTCTGTGTATGCCATATTACAAGTTCTGATCCCACTCTTGAAGGCCCCAGCAGCAGCCTGGCCACCTGGTAGACTCTGATCCTGGCCTCACTGGCTCCAGCACCAGCCTTGCCTCATGGCAGGCTCTGATCACAGCCTCGGAGCCCCCAGCACCAGCATTGCCTTAAGGCAAGCTCCTATCCCAGCCTCGCTGGCTCCAGCTATGACCTCATCAGATGGCAGCCACCAGTCCCAGCCTTGCTGACCCCAGCACCAGCCTCGCTGCATGGCAAGCTCTAATCCTGGCCTCGGAGGCACCAGCACCAGCCTTGACTCACGGCAGGCTCTGATCCTGGCCTCACTGGCCCCGGCACCTGCCTCACCCCTCAGCAGGTTATAGTCCCAGCCTTGGAGGCCCCAGCACTGGCCTTGCCTCACGGCAGGCTCTGATCCCGGCCTTGCTGGCCCTGGCACCTGCCTCACCCTTCGACAGGCACTGATCCGGCCTTGTTGATCCCGATCCCAGCCTCACTGGCCCCAGCACCAACCTTGCCCTTCGGCAGGCTTCGATCCTGGCCTCAAAGGCCCCAGCACCAGCCTTGCCTCATGGAAGGCTCTGATCCCAGCCTCACTGACCCCGACACCAGCCTCACCCCTCAGCAGGCTCTGATCCCAGCCTTGGAGGCCCCAGCACTGGCCTTGCCTCGTGGCAGGTTTCGATCCTGGCCTTGCAGTTCCAAGCACTGGCCTATCCACCTAGTAGGCTCTTATCCTTGCCTTAGAGGCCCCAGCACTGGCCTTGCTGTGCATCAGGCTCTGGTCTCTGTCACTATGAGCAGGTCATCTATAGACATTCTCTTTTTTTTTCCTTTTTTTTTTGGGGGGGGTGGTACTAGGGTTCCTGGAAACCCTTCCATCTCCGGGCTACACTCCCAGAGACCTATTTTTTAAATATATTTTTATATGAACACAGGGTCTCTTAAGCCAGCAAGGCTGGCCTCAAACTTGTGCAATTCTCCTGTCTCTGCCTCCCAAGCGTGGGGATTACAAGCGTGCACCACCACGCCTGGAGTTCTTCAATTTTTTTTTTAAATATGAGAGAGCAGTACATTTCTTTTGTGAAATCTGGGACCCCAAATACCTAGTAGCAATGAATTTTGTCTTCCCTCCAAAGGCAGAGGTCCACAGCTTCACTTCAGAGAGCAGGCTCTGCTGCTCCCCATGCACCCTGGCCTCCTGCTCTGTGCAGAGGTGTGTGGTGGCCATGAGGGCTGATGACTCCCAGAACTCGCAGCATGGTGGCCCATCCCAGCTTTGTAGGGCTCCTCGTGAAACCCCCCAAACCCTTTTACTACTTAGCATGGTGTCCAGAATTCCCGAGCATGTGTGTCAGGAGCAGTCTATTTTGGGGCAGATTTACTCAAATGTTCAAGGTGGACTGGACTGGATCTGTTTGTCCCTCCAAATTCTGGTCACCACCACTGCCGCTGCCGCCACTGCCATCTCAGTTATCTCCTGAACACCTTTCCCACACAGTTTGTTTTCCAGAATTCCCGAGCATGTGCGGCAGTAGCATATACTATTGAGGATATTTCTTTAAGATTATGAGGTGGATTGGATTGAATCTCTGCCTCTACCAAATACTGACCACCACTGCCACTGCCACAGCCATCTCAGTTCTCTTCCAAGCACCTTATTCAAACAGCATGTTGTCCCAAATTCCCAAGCGTGTGCGGTGGTAGCATTTTACATTTGAGGAGATTTCTTCAAAAGATCAAGGTGGATTGAATCAGATCTCTGCCTCTCCTGAATACTGGCCACTGCCATTGCCGCTGCCTCCACCATCTCAATTTTGTCCCAAACACTTTTCCCACACTGCATGTTGTCCAGAATTCCTGAGCATGCATGGTGGTAGCATTCTACTTTTGGGGCAATTTCTTCAGAAGATTAAGGTGGGTTGGACCAGATCTCTGCCTCTCCAAATACTAGCCTCCGCTGCTGCTGCTGCTGCCACCGCCACTGCCACCGCCACTGCCACCGCCACCGCCACCGCCACCGCCACTACCACCTTCCTCCTGGTTCTCCGCTGAGCTCCTTCCTGACATGATATGATGTCCAAAATTCTTAAGCATGTGTGGCAGGAGCAGTCCCCTTTGCGGGGAATTTTTTCCCCAAAAAATTTCCAGGTGAATTGGATAGGATTTGTCTGCATCTCCTGAATCCTGGCTGCCACTGCTGCCATCTTGGCCCCTCTCATATATATATATATATATATGTGTGTGTGTGTGTGTGTGTGTGTGTATGTTAATTTATTTTATATATATATATATTTTTAATATATATATAGAGAGAGACACACACATATATACATATATATAATTTTTTTAATAAGAGAAGACAATATGTTTGTTTTGAAGAGGTTGTGGGATCAAGCACTCAGCAGCAATGAATTTTATCTCCCCTCCAAGAGCGGAGGCCACAGCCTCACTGCATAGAGCAGGATCTGCTGTTCCAAGCACAACACGAACCCCAGCGCAGCAGAGAGGAGTGCAACAGCCAGGTGCGCTGAGCTCCCCAGGACATGTGACCGGGCTTCCCACCCAGCACTACTGGGATCCCTCCATCACGTCCGAATCATTTTTCTTTTCTTTTTTTTTTTTTGAACTTTAATCTAGTCTTTTCAAAGTCATTTTTATTTACTTTTTAATATATTTTTAATTTATGTTTAATTTTTAATTTTTTAATTTATTTTTATTGGTGCATTGTAATCATACATAGCATTGGAATACAAGATTTGAGAGGATATACAAGCACACATCATCCAATTGGCCTTCATCCAATCCCCATCCCATTCCCTCCCCCTCCCTCGATACCATGTTTGATTGGTGGTTATCTTTGATACATTTATTTATGTACCTCCTGAGTTTTAAAGAGGTTCTATCCTCCCCCATCCCATCCCCTCTGACTGGTCTCCTTAATTGATTCTCTATAGGGCCCTTTCTGCAACTCGACCTCTTCCTGTTACCCCTTTCCTCCTAGATTTTGCTAGCTAGGGGAAGCATCTGGTTTTTACTTTCTGTAATATTTCTCTGTGCATGCTGCATTGCAAGTTCTGATCCCACTCTTGACATCCCCAGTAGAGGCCTGGCCACCTGGAGGACTCTGATCCCAACCTCACTGGCTCCAGCACTGGCCTTGCCTCATGGGAGGCTCCAATCCTGGTCTCACTGGCCCCTGCACCAGCTTAATCCCTCGGCTGGCTCTGATCCCAGCCTCGGAGGCCCCAGCACTGACCTTGCCTCATGGCAGGCTCCGATCTCGGCCTTGCTGACCCTAACACCGGCCTAAACCCTCGGCAGGCTCCTATCCTGGCTTCAGAGGCCCCAGCACTGACCTAAACCCTCAGCAGGCTCCTATCCTAGCCTCGGAGGCCCCAGCACCGGCCTTGCCTCACGGTAGGTTCCGATCCTGGTCTTGCTGGCCCGGCACCAGCCTAACCCCTTGGCAGGCTCCGATCCCAGCCTTGGAGGCCCCAGCACTGGCCTTGTCTCACAGCTGGCTCCGATCCCAGCCTCGCTGACCAGGCACCGGCCTAACCCCTTGGCAGGCTCCAATCCCGGCCTCAGAGGCCCCAGTACCGGCCTTGCCCCATGGCAGGCTCCGATCCCAGCCTCGCTGGCCCTGGCACTGGCCTAACCCCTCGGCAGGCTCCAATCCTGGCCTTGGAGGCCTCAGTAGTGGCCTTGCCTCATGGCAGGCTCTGATCCCAGCCTCACTGTCTCTGGCATGGGCCTAACCCCTTGGCAGGCTCCTATCCTGGCCTTGGAGGCACCAGTACCAGCCTTGCCTCATGGAAGGCTCCGATCCTGGCCTCGTTGGCCCTGGCACCAGCCTTTCCCTTCAGTAGGCTCTGATCCCAGTGTCGGAGGCCCCAGCACTGGCCTTGTCTCATGGCAGGCTCCAATCCTGGCCTTGCTGGGCCTGGAACCGGCCTAACCCATCAGCAGGCTCCAATCCAGACCTTGAAGACCCCAGCATCAGCCTCTCCTCACGGCAAGCTCCGATCCCAGCCTCGCTGGCCCCAGCACCAGTCTAACCCCTCGGCAGGCTCCAATCCCGGCCTCAGAGGCCCCAGCACTGGCCTTGCCTCATGGCAGGCTCCGATCTGGCCTCGCTGACCCTGACACCGACCTAACCCCTCAGAAGGCTCCTATCCTGGACTTGGAGGCACCAGTACCAGCTTTGCCTCATGGCAGGTTCTGATCCCGGCCTCGCTGGCCCTGGCACTGGCCTTTCCCCTCAGCAGGCTCTGATCCCAGCCTCGGAAGCCCCAGAACCAGCCTTGCCTCATGGCAAGCTCCAATCCCAGTCTCTCTGGCCCCAGCACTGGCCTAACCCCTTGGCAGGCTCTGGTCCCCGCCTCAGATGCCCCAGCACCGCCCTTGCCTCATGGCAGGCTCCAATCCAGGCTTTGCTGTCCCTGTCACCGGCCTCAACCCTTGGCAGGCTCCAATCCGAGCACCCTCTTCACTCAGCAGGTTGTCCCACTTTCCTGAGGGTGCATGGTGGTGGCATTCTGCTTCTGAGGTTATTTCTTCAAAAGTTCCAGGTGTATTGCATCAGAACTCTGCCTCCCCTGAGTACTGGCCACTGCCATTGGCGCTGTCTCCACCATTTCAAATCTTTCCCAAGCTATTTTCCCGCACTACATATTGTCCAGTGTTCCTAAGCATGAGTGACGGTAGTATTCCACCTTTGGGGTAATTTCTTCAGAAGATCAGGGTGGGTTGGATCCGATCTCTGCCTCTCCCAAATACAAGCCTCCACCGCCATCGCGGCCACTGCTGCCCACACTGCCTTCCTCCTAGGTCTCCACTAAACTCTTCTAACAGAGGATGTCCAGGATTCTAAAGGATGTAGAGGAGAAGCAGTCCTCTTTCGTGGGGATTTTTTTCCAAAAGTTCCAGTTCAGTTGGATATGTTTTGTCTGCATCTCCAGTATACTGGCTGCCACTGTGGCCATCTTGACTCCTCTCCAATATTTTTCTTTTCTTTTTTCTTTTCCTTTTCCTTTTTTTTTTTTAATAAGAGAAGACAGTATGTGTGGTTTGAGGAAGTTGTGGCTATCAGGCACTCTGCAGCAATGAATTTTTTTTCTTTCCTCGCTTCCAAAAGCGGAGTTCAACAGTCTCACCATGCAGAGCAGATTCTGTTGTTCTAAACACACCACAGCCTGGTGTAGCACAGCAGAGCTGGGTTCCTCTGTACCCACCGTTAGGACTCCTGTTTGGTATCGGGCCTCCCGGAACTTGGCCTAGGCCTCCTGCCGGATACCATGCCTTCTCCGGGGTAGGCCGAGCCACCCGTCCCCCCCCCTCCCGCCTGGGGCCCAGGGCCTTGCGGCCTGGACCTCCGGACCTTCCAGGGGGCAGGTGTGCCCCACTCGAACTCTGCCCGGGGCCCAGACCTCCAAAACTTCCAGGGGCAGGCATGCCCGCTGGACTCTGCCCGGCACCCAAGGCTTTGAATCAGGACCCCGGTCCTTCCAGGTGGCAGGCATGCCCTCCTCGACCTCCGCCTGGGGGCCCAGGGCCTTGCAGCCTGGACCTCCAGACCTACGGGGGGGTGGGGGGGCAGGCGTGCCCTGCTCGACCCCCGCCCGTGGGCCCAGGGCCTTCCAGGGTGCCCTGGTCCTTGGGGGGGGGTGGGCAGGTGTGCCCCTCTCAACCCCCACCTGGGGGCCCAGGACCCTGCAGCCTGCCCGGTCCTTCTGGAGGCCAGGCATAAACCTTGACCCCTGCCCGGAGGCCCAGGGCCCTGCAACCCAGCCTGAACCTTCCCAGGGGGCAGGCATGCCCCGCTCAACCCCCAACCGGGGGCCCAGGACCTTGCAGCCCTGCCTGGCCTGAACCTTCCTGGGGCAGGCGTACTAGTTTGATCCCTGCCTGGGGGCCTGGGGCCCTGCAGCCAGGCCTGGCCCCAACCTTCCTGGGTAGCAGGCATGCCCACTTGATACCTGCCTGGGCCCGGATCATTTTTCTTACGAGGTATGTTGTTAAGAGTCCCCAGCATGTGCGGCTGAAGTAGTCTTTTCTCTAATCCTTTCTGGGATGTTCTTCCAAAAATCACTTCTCTTGTGTGGCAGGCACCTCCTTGTCATCTTGCTTCTAATTCCGCTGTAATTCACTCTCTCTCCTGTATTCTAGAAAGAAGTCATGGCTAGAGATGTCTCCTTAAGTTGTCCCAATCAGGTATTAAACCAAAATATGGTGTCAGGGCTTCTCCGAGAAATGCATGCATGTCCTTTTTGGCAGCCACTATCTTGACCATCTGAATCCAGATTATTCATTTTCATCTATATTAGACCATCTGAGGTTGTCTTGCAGTTCATCTATATTTTATTTTTTCCAGTAACTTTTCTTTTTGTGTTTAATTTTGGATAATTTCTATTGCTATATCATCAAGATTATTATTCTTTTCTTCTGCAAAATCTAACTATGATTAATATCAGCAAGTGTATTTTTATCTTACATATTGTATTTTTTCCTTAGAAGTTCAATTTTAGTCTTTTTATATCTTCCAATTCTCTGTTTAACATGTCTAATCTTTCCTTTAGCTTTTGAGCACATAAAATAGAGGAATAATATCTATCTTAATATTCATTATTCTTATTTCTTACATTTATGACCATTCTGGGTTACAATCAATTAAGATTTTCTTTTCTCTTCACCATAGGTGAGATTTTCTGCTCAATTGTCTGCCTTCCTGCTTTCTTTCTTTCTTTCTTTCTTTCTTTCTTTCTTTCTTTCTTTCTTTCTTTCTTTCTTTCTTTCTGTGGTACTGGGGTTCCTGTAAACCTTTCTACCTCCGGGCTATACTCCCAGACTTATTTTATATTTTTTTATTTGGAAATTGGATCTCTTAAGCCAGCGAGGCTGACTTCAAAACTGCACGATCCTTCTGTCTCTGCCTCTCAAGTGTGGGGATTACAAGCACGCACCACCACACCTGGCTTCCTGGTGAATTTTTTATTGGGTAGCAGAAGTTGTAAGTATATCCTGTTGGGTTGTTGTCTAATTTTGCAATCTTATAAGAATTTTTCATTGTTGTTCTGGGATACAAAATTATTGGGAAACAGTTCATAAGGAGTTTATTATTGTTGTTTTTGGTTCTGTGGAATTGAACTCAGAGTTGCTCTACCAACAAACTATATCTTGAGCTCTTTTTCTTTTTTAAAAAATTTTTATTGGTGCATTGTAGTCATACATCTTAATGGGTACAAGATGATAGAGGTATACATGAGCACATCACTCATTTAGCTCTTCTTCAGTTGCCACCCTATTTCCTCCCCCCCTCCTTCCTGTTTTGCTTACTGATTGGCTTTAATATGTTTATGAGTGTACATCATGTACATTCTCTTTGTGTTTAATTTTGAGCTTTTTCTTCTTTAAAAATTTTTTATTGGTGCATTGTAGTCATACATCTTAATGGGTACAAGATGATAGAGGTATACATGAACACATCACTCATTTAGCTTTTCTTCACTTCCCACCCTATTTCTTCTTCTCCTTCCCATCCTCCTTAGTGATGTCACCTTATTTGCTCATCTATGATTTCTCCTTCTTCATCGGGAGTTTCTCCTAGGACTCTTTTTCCCCTAGCTTCAGCATATGAGGGAGAACATCGAATTTTTTACTTTTTGTGACTGAGTAATCTCACTTAGCATAATGTTCTCCAGTTCCATCCATTTCCCCACAAATGCCTTTTTATTTTTAATTTAATTTAATATTTATTTATTTATTTATTTATTTTGCAGGTTTGGGGATGAAATCCAGGTGCATTTGATTTCTGAGCTCTACCCCTGCCCTATTTTTTATTCTTTATTTTTTAAACAGGGTCTCACTGAATTGCAGAGGGCCTCACTAAGTAGCTGAGGCTATCCAAGAACCACGATCCTCCAGTCTCAGCTTCCCAAATGCTGGGATTACAAGCATGTGCCACCACGCCTGGCTTTATTTTTTATTTTGAGATAAGGTCTTGCCAAGTTGCTAAGACTGCTCTTGAACTTGCAATCTTCCTACCTCAGTCTCCTGAGTACCTTGGATTACAGGCATGAACCTTCCCCAGCTCCACTCTTGAGGTTTCTTAAGGCAAAAATAGCATTTTGTCTAGAGCTAAGTAATTCCCATTAATGTAGCAAGTTGAGGGCTTTACCCAGTAGCACATAGATTTCAAGATTTTCTAGTCTGGGTGGTAGAAAAAGGTACTATTCCTTGTGTGAATCCCTCTAATCCTTTTAGGGGCTTCTTTCCCCAGCCTCACACACATGTGAATAGCCCACTAAATACACAAGGAGGACTCTTGGCAAGTCTTCAGGGATTTCTCTTGCAGCATTCTCCTCCGCAGTACTCAGTCTTACAAACTCTGTGTGTTTGGTCTCTTCAGACTCGGCTCTGTCTTCCCTACTTAGGGAGTCTACTTGGCTTGGGCTCCCTTTTCCTGAGTCATGGCTTGTAAACTCAAGGCAGTAAAAAGGACAGTCAGAAGGTTCACCTTATTTCCCCTCTCTCTTTAGGTCACCATCCTTAGTTACCTGATGCCCAATGACTTAAAAACATTGTTTTACATATTTTGTCCACTTTGTTTATTTTTTCATCTGGAGAGGTTAATCTTGTCCCTGTTGTTCCATTTTATGCAGAGACAGAAGTTCCTATAGTAGAATTTTAAAACACAAAAACAATGACTTTCTGATTTAATGGTGTGGTTTGCACCCCTGGTTTAGTCTCTTTGGGTCTTAGCTGCATTTGTTAAATAAAAGGATTGGTTAGAAGTCCTCAAAGTCTTTGAGTTCATAAAATTATCATCCCCTATACTCCCTAAATCATAGCCTTATGATCACCCGAGCTGCCTCAGTGAGCATGTTACAACCCTGCTTTTTTTGCTTTCATCTGCCTACTCAGTCATCTAACAAGCATTTGGTGGGGCTCTCTGATATGCACCCAGCCACAGAAGTGTATAACTGGACCAGAAAAACACATTCTGATGTATGGTTAGCACTTAGTAGAGGACTACTGGGTCATATGCTAGCACCTTACCCAAATTATCTCACTTGATAGTTCTAAAGTAGGAACTATCATTATAAAGATAAAAAAACTGAGGTCAAGAATTGTTGAATGGTGAAGTAAGAATAGGAATCCAGGTGATCTGACCAAAAATCTCTTCCTGCAGTCTCTGTAGAAGATTCTAAATGGGGTCAGTAGACACAATTCAGCTTGCAGATGTATTTGCTTTAGCTCACAGCAGTGTTTAACAATAAATTAAATTGAATCCCCTGAAACTTTCCATTCAACATAGTCTCCATTCTTACCTGTCCTGTCAAACCAGCCTGCTTCTTTCACTTACCTGTCTGGCCCAGGATGCACTTGAATTTAGACTTCTGAACTCTTCTTCTTCCTCCTTTTCCTTTCCTTCCTCCTTTTCTTCTTCCTCATTCTTCTCCTCTTGCTCCTCCTTCTTCATCACTGAGGACTGAATCCAGAGGTACTTTACCACTAAGCTACAACCCTAATACTTTTTATTTTGAGACAGGGTCTTGCTCAGGCTGGCCCAAATTTGCAATCTTCTTGCCTTAATCTCCCAAGTAGCTGGTATTACAGGTGGTGCTTTACATATTTTAAATCTGCCTCCCTCAGAGAATAATTTTTCACATCTTTTTCTTGTTTATCAGCTATATTAATCATACCTCAAGAAAATTCTTTATTACAAGTGTCCCCACATACTTTACTCCTTTTCTTCCTTTCCATTCCTCCTCTTTAATTCACTGCCATGCTATTTCTTTTTATCTCAGACTTTTCTCATTCTTCTGTTTTTGATCCCTGTCTACCACTAGCTATGATTGTGGTGGATATATCCTAATATCCTTGTCACTAATGATAAGGCATTAAGAACAAGGGAGAATGTAAAAATGAACCTCATAAAAGAAACAAATTCCCTAAAAGTTAAGACCTTTGGAAATCTAATATATTTCTTCAGACCTCAGATAAAACTAAACAAACAAAATGACTATAGCTACAGCTTTCTGAGATTCTCTTCTCCATTAAAATAGCATTAAGAGGAAATACAAAGTTTTGAGGTATATATGTGCCATGGTATGGACCTGGAATGTTCCATAAAGAGTTGTTCTCCAGCTTGGTGCTATTGGAGGTGGTGAAATGTTAAGAAGTGGGGCTGTGTAAGAGGTTTTATGTTACACAGGTCATGCCCTTGAAGGGATTGTGGGACTCCAGTCTCTTCCTCTTTTTTTGTACTTGGCTAAAATGTGAATGGCATCGCACCACCACACCTGCCATGATGTGCTACCACAGGTTCAAAGCAATGGGGCCTATTGATCATGGATTTAAACCTCCAAATCTGTGAGCCAGAGTAAGCCTTTGTTTCTTTGTAAGTTCATAAGTTGATTACTTACAAATGCTTTATAATTGTATTATTTAAGTAACAGCTGACTAACACATTATGCCTCACTATTTTGATATAACTATAATGTCTCTGGGCTTGCCTGGAAAGCAAATTAGTGTGTGTGTGTGTGTGTGTGTGTGTGTGTGTGTGGTACTGGGGTGGAACCTAGAAGCTTTTCTACCTCTGGGCTATACTCTCAGACCTTTTTTATACTTTATTTGGAAACAGGGTCTCATTAAGTTGCTGGGAGCCTCACTAAGTAGCTGAGGCTGGCTTTGAACCTGTGCAATCCTCCTGTCTCAGCCTCCCAAGTGCTAGGATTATAAGCATGCGCCATCACATCTGGCTCGCAAATTAATTTTTATAATGTTGTTTTTATTTTAAAAATGCATTTCAGATTCTGAACAACCGACTGACAAATGTTGTTTTAAAATAGTCAATTTGTATGTCTTTCTGGGCCAGGTACTTCAGAATTTGAACCTTCTGTTTTACTGAACTGTGAATTCCTTGATACTTTCCATTAGATATTCTTAAATCCTTATGTGACATACAAGTTAAGATATAACAGTTATTTCTCATTGTATTCTCCTTCCTCATACTATTTATGTAACAGCAGCCTCACTGAGTTGAACATGTCAAGTAGTTTATTATGACTCCATTTCCAAGCCATTCTGGTAGTATTTAAAACATCTCTTTCTTCTTATGCTAGATTAAGTAAAATGGAATGAGATCAATTTCTGTGACTCCCAGTGTTTAAAACATTTTTTAAGTAGTCACTAAGCACGTGTGGCTATTGAGCACTTAAAATATGGCAAGTCCAAATCAGTATATGCCACAAATTAGGATATACACTGGGAACTTGAAAGACTTTACACTAGAAAAACAAATAACCCAATCAAGAAATGGGCAACTGAATTGAATAGATACTTCACAAAAGGAGAGATACAAATGGCCAATAGATACATGAAAAAAATGTTCAATATCATTAGCAATCAAGGATGTGCAAATCAAAACTATAATGAGACCCCATCTAACCCAAATTAGAATGGCAATCATAAATAAGTCAAGTAACAATAAATGTTGGGGAAGATGTGGGAAAATAGAAACTCTTCTGTGTGTGTGTGCGTGCGCATGCTGGGGGTGGAACCCAGGGACTTTCCTACCTCCAGGATATACCCCCAGCCCTATTTTATACTTTATTTGTAAATAGGGTCTCACTAAGTTGCTGAGAGAGTCACTAAGTAGCTGAGGCTAGCTTCAAACCTGTGAAATCCTCCTGTCTCAGCCTCCCAAGCACTGGGATTACAGGCATGTGCCATTATGCCCAGCAAATAGGAACTCTTCTACCTTGTTGGTGGGATTGCAAAATAGTTCAACCACTCTGGAGGTCAGTGTGGAGATTCCTTAGGAAACTGGAAATGGATCCACCATATGATCCAGCTATACCACCACTGGTTTATCTTTCCAAAGGGGTTGAAACCAGAAAACTACAGTAATATATGCATACCCATGTTCATAGCAGCACAATTCACAATAGCCACATAATGAAACCAATGTAGGTGTTTTAAAACAGATGAATGTGGAGAGATTCAAATGGTGACTGAGGGACACAGCACTTCTCAGTAGTTGAAATAAATAAAGTTCAACTACCTAGAAGGCAGTGTCTTAACCAACAAAATAAATATATCCCAGGAACCAAAACAGATCCAGGTACCTTAGTGGAAGGAATCCAGAAACCCTGAACTCGAGATTCACTGAAAAGAAGAAGAAGAAGAAGAAGAAGAAGAAGAAGAAGAAGAAGAGGAGGAGGAGGAGGAGGAGGAGGAGGAGGAGGAGGAGGAGGAGGAGGAGGAGGAGGAGGAGGAAGAGGAAGAAAGTTCAGGCATCAGACCTGCTGCAGACACAACCGGGTCACCCGCCAGCGCCAGCGCGGGCTGCCAGCCCAAACTGCATTCCCTAGTCCTGACTGATATCACTGTGGCAAAATAACCCAAGAGACCGAAAACAGTCATAGAGCCTCATCTTAAGCAGCAAGTGGCGCCCACACCAGAATCCTGTGTGCTCACCAAAGACGGGACCACAGTGGCACAGTGAGTCCTGCAGACACCTGGATCAAGGAAGCCAGGTATCTAAATGCATCCAGAAAAGCTGCAGGTCTTACCATGCACCACAGGTCCGGCACTGGCCCTGGGCATCATCCCCTGCCCCAGAACCCAGAACTGTCCTTGTGCATCCTGTCTGCACCCCAGGACCCCCACTAGTTGCCTTTCCCTGTGCCACCCCCACCCCTAAACTTGGTGCTCACCTTGTGCGCCTAGACCCCGCGCCCTGCCAGAGCCTGGGCACTTACCTCAGAGGCCCTGCCTGCTTCCCGGGTGGCCAAAGCTCTGTGTTCCCATGAGATATTCTCAGGCGCCCAGCTCACACATCGGGTCCACCACCAGTGTGTATTCCCATCACATGCCCTGGACCCTAGTGCTACTATTGTGTGCCCTGTGTGCCCAGCTGAAGCCAGAGACCAGTGCTGGACCCTGCGCTGCACCTGCACCCCTGGACCCATGTTCACCAGCCCTGCACCCCTGGCCCACCACTGGGTGTCTGCACCTGCCCCACAGATGGAGACTCAGTTCTAGTCTAGAGCACAGCCCTGTGCAGCCTGGCTGAGCCCAGGACCAGACACTAGGCATCTGCACCCACCCATGCAAGGGTCCAGTAATAGCAATGCACCCTGCCTGCACCCTGGGAACTGGCAGTGCTTTAGAAGTAAGTGTGTGTGCCCAGGGACCAGCAACCCTTTGCCCAGGGTGCATCTTGGGACCACACGGGCTAGCCCAGTTAGAATTTCCAGAGACACAGGAAAATTCAATGAGACACAATACTTGCACAGGGCCTCAGGGGGAGGTTCCAAGTCTACTTTGGACATCCTCCACCCCTGCTGTAGGGAAGCACAGCCCTGAGTCTAGGGTGGTGAGTACAGAGGCGCTGACTACAGGTTGGAAATACACAGAACCTGGGAATTGTACAGAATTTATTAACAGTGACACCAGACATTCTGACACATAAACCCAAAGCTGTCAAAGGAAAGACAGGTGTCCAAACATCCAGAGAGTGACTTAAGAAGATGAAAATAGAGTACAGAGAAAATTAAGAGACATTGCATTATATTCTAAAAGCTACCACAGCAATTAGACATTCAAATATTATATGGACCTGACCCCATATTTGTAAATAAGTAGGACTGTTTTTTTCTTTTGCTATTGATGTTTTGTTTTGTTTTTATATTGCTTTTGTTTTGTTATTGTTGTCGCTGTTTTGTTTTTTTTCCCCCATCCTTCTTTTACTTTTTTTTAAAATATATTTGATAGTTTGCTTTGTTTTCTGGTTTCACACAGCTGCTAGTTCCTTTTATTTTATTCTTGTCCTTTTTTCCTCTTTCTTCCTTTTTCTTTTCTTTCTTCTTTTTCCTCTTTTGGTTGGTTTTTCTTTGATTGCATAATAGTTAGTCTTGGTATCTTGTGTTGATATTTTATTTATGTTTGTTTGCTCCTTCCCCCACCCCTCTTACAAACTTCCCCACACTAACCTATTTACCCTTTTCCCCCAAAACTTTCCCATAATATACCTCCTTGTTTAATACTCAAAGAATTTCATATCTCCATACTTACTCTACTAACTACAAGAGTCCTACTAATTAACTCTCTCTAATTCTCAGCAAGATATTACCTTATCATACTTAAAGTCTTTCTCAACTTAAACATATCCTCTACCTAATCCGACTCCTATACCCATCACCCCAGCTCCTCCCCCATCACCAAACCCTCAACATTAGAAAAGCACTGCTGACCTGCCAATACCTCTAAACTCCTAATACTAAGATTGGACTAAACATAATACTCACAAGCGATGGGTAGAAATCAGAAAAACAGGACAGAGAACGCTATAAATACAAGAACCAGGAATAATGAAGAAACAACAGAAATCATGAATACTGACCAACAAGAAATGCAAGAAGGGGAGTTCAGAATCTTGATCTACAATATGATGAAAGGTTTTAAAACAAGTCTACAGAAAATGAAAGAGAAAATTGAAACACTAAGAAAGAATCAGAAAGAGGTCTGGAATGAAATGAGTCAATAAATGAAATGAAGACAGCAATAGAAAGAAATTCTGGAAGATTAGATGAAATGGAAAGTAGAATATCACTGTTAGAAGACAGTCCATTCAAAACCAAAAACACAGTCAACAGCATACAGAAGTCAGTACAGCAACAAAACCTAAGCATCCAGCAACTATGGGACAATATAAAGCATACTAACCTACGGATAAAAGGCATTGAAGAAGGGATAGAATTACAGACCAAGGGCATCCATAATCTCTTCAAAGAAATAATTTCAGAGAATTTTCCAAATATGGAAATAGATTTGGATCTTTATGTTCAGGAGACATACAGAACACTACTAAGACAAAATCAAAGAACATCCCCACGTCATATAATAATCAAAATGACCAACATAGACATCAAGGAAAGAATCTTAAAAGCAGTAAGAACAAAAGGACAGGTAACATATAGAGGCAAAACAATAAAAATCACTCCAGACTACACATCCCAGGTCATGAATGCCAGGAGAGACTGGTATGATGTGATCCAGACTCTGGAAGAAAACAACTTCCAACCAAAACTGCTATATCCAACCAAACTATTATTCAACATTGATGGAGAAACAAAAGTACTTCAGGATAAGCATAACCTCAAAAAATTCATGAATTCTAAGCCAACACTAAAGAAAATACTTAAAGAAATAAACCATAAAGAATAAAGAAGAATCAGACTCCAGAACCAGAGAAGAGATGAAGCTGATCAGCAGGGCATCTAAATATGAAGAAATAATACTATATCTAATAGAAGATAAAACACAAAATGACAGGAAATAAACAACACATTTCAATAATAACACTGAACATCAAAGGACTTAACTCGCCAATCAAAAGGCACAGACTGGCAATGTGGATTAAAAAATATAATCCAAATCTATGCTGTTTGCAAGAAACACACCTTACAACAAAAGACATTCACAGACTGAAAGTGAAAGGATGGAAAAAGATATATCATGCCAATGGGGACCAAAAACGGGCAGGAGTAGCAACACTGATATCCAACAAAACAGACTTTAAGCTAAAACACATCAGAAGAGACAAAGAAGGACACTTCCTTTTATTAAAAGGAAAAATCCACCAAGAAGATATAATGATAGTAAATGTTTGTGCCCTGAATGTGGGTGCAGCCACATTTGTAAAACAAACCCTCTTGGACATAAGATCTCAAATAGACCCAAATACAATAATAGTGGGAAACTTCAATATAGCTCTCATGCCACTAGATAGACCTTCAAGGTAAAAAATGAGTAAAGACTCTGCAGAACTGATGAAAACTATAAACTAAATGGTCTTAATAGACATATACAGAATATTTCAACCGGGAAAAACAGAATACACATTCTTCTCAGCAGCCATGGCACCTTCTCCAAAATAGATCACATTCTGGGGCACAAAGAAATCACCAGCAAATTCAAAAGATGTAATATGATTCCCTGCATCTTTTCAGACCATAATGGAATGAAAGTAGAAATGAACAACAGGAAACCCCAAATAAACTATTTAAATACATGGAGATTGAATGATACACTCTTGAACGACGAGTGGGTAAGAGCATAAATTAGGGGAGAAATAAAGAAATTTATGGAATTAAATGAAAACAGAGAAACAACTTACCAAAATCTATGGGACACTTTGAAGGCAGTGTTAAGAGGAAAGTTTATAGCATTGAGTGCCCACATAAGAACAGAAAGCCACCAAGCAAACAACCTAATGACACAACTCAAGAACCTAGAAAGACTGCAACAGTCTAATCCCAAAGCCAGCAGAAGGCAAGAAATTATTAAAATGAGAGCATAAATAAATGAAATAGCAAACAACAACAAAAAAAAATTCAAAGAATCAACAAAACAAAAAGCTGGTTCTTTGAGAAGATTAATAGGATTGACAAACCCCTGGCCAACCTAATCAAAAGAAAGAGAGAATCAACTCAAATTATTAAAATTGGAAATGAAAAAGGAGACATCACCACAGACAGAGGGGAAATTCAAAGAATTATTAGAAACTATTTTGAGAATTTATACTCCAACAGACTGGAAAACATGGAAGAAATTGATAGATTTCTAAGCACATATAAATGACCTAACCTGAACCAAGGGGACATAGCAAGCCTAAAGCAACCAAAAGCAAACAAAGAAATAGAAACAGCAATCAAAATTCTGCCAACAAAGAAAAGCTCAGGCCCCAGTGGGTTCCCAGCTGAATTCTACAAAACTTTCAGTGAAGAACTAATACCAGTACTTCACAACTTGTTCCGGGGAATTGAAAGAGATGGAATTCTTCCTAATTCCTTCTATGAGGCCATTGTCACATTAATCCTCAAACCAAATAAAGATACTTCAAGAAAGGAAAATTACAGACCAATATCCTTACTGAACATAGATGCAAAAATTCTAAACAAAATACTAGCTATACACATTCAAAACCATATCAAGAGAATTGTACATCATGACCAAGTTGGTTTCATCCCATAAAAGCAAGGCTGGTTCAACATACGCAAATTAATACATGTTATTCACCACATAAATAGAACTAAGAACAAAAGACACATGATCATTTCTATAGATGCTGAAAAAGCATTCGACAAAATCCAACAGCCACTTATGTTAAAAACACTGCAGAAATTGGAATAGAAGGAACATATTCCAACATCATTAAGGCTATATACAATAAACCCAAAGCCAACATCATACTGAATGGAGAAAAACTGCAAGAATTCCCTTTAAAATCAGGCACAAGACAAGGATGCCCATTATCACCTCTCCTTTTCAATATAGTTCTTGAGACTCTTGCCACAGCAATAAGACAAGAGCAGGAAATCAAAGGAATTCAAATAGAAAGAGAGGAGCTAAAACTATCCTTATTTGTAGATGATATGATTCTTTATCTAGAAGATCCAATGAACTCAACCAAAAGACTTCTGGAGCTGATTAACCAATTCAGTAAAGTTGCAGGATACAAAACCAACCTAAAGAAATCAGTTGCTTTTCTTTATGCCAGCAATGAATCCACAATGAAAGAAATAAAGAAAATTATTCTATATACTATAACCTCTAAACCAATAATATACCTAGGAATAAACCTAACCAAAGATGTAAAAGACCTCTACAGAGAAAACTACAAAACATTAAAGAAATTGAAGAAGACCTTGGAAGATGGAAAGATCTCCCTTGCTCATGGATAGGCAGAATTAATATCATCAAAATGGCTATTCTGCCAAAAGTGATCTATAGATTCAATGCAATCCTCATTAAAATACTAACAACATTTCTCATAGGCCTGGAAAAAGCATTTATGGATTTTGTATGGAGGAAGAAAAGACCCAGAATAGCCAAAGCAATTCTCAGCAACAAAAACCAGGCAGGAGGCATCACAATCCTGGACTTCAAATTATACTCTAGAGCAATAGTAGTAAAAACAGCATGGTATTGGCACAACAATAGGCAGACTGACCAGTGGAACAGAATAGAAGATACAGAAACACACACATCTATAGTCAACTGATCTTTGACAAAGGGGCCAAACTCATACACTGGAGAAAAGACAGCCTTTTCAACAAATGGTGCTGGGAGAACTGGCTATCCATTTGTAGAAAGTTGGATCTGAATCCTTACTTCTCACCATGCACAGGAATCAACTTGATATGGATCAAAGACTTAGAAATTAGAAAAGATACTGTGAAGTTATTAGAGAAAAGCATAGGATCTACACTCCAACATATAGGTACAGGGAGTAACTTTCTCAATAAGACTTCCAAAGCACAGGAAATTAAAGCAAGAATTAATAAGTGGGATCTCTTCAAACTAAAAAGTTTCTGCTCATCAAAGGAAACCATCAAGAACCTAAAGAGGAAGCCTACAGAATGGGAAAAGATCTTTACCAGCCACCACTCTGATAGGGAGCTAATATCCAGAATATACAAAGAGCTCAAAACAAACAACCCAATCAAGAAATGGGCAACTGAAATGAATAGACATTTCACAAAAGAAGAGATACAAATGGCCAATAGATACATGAAAAGATGTTCAACATCACTAGCTGTCAGGGAGATGCAAATCAAAACTATGCTGAGATTCCATCTAACCCCAATCAGAGTGACAAATATAAAAAAATCAAAGAACAATAATTGCTGGCAAGGATGTGGGGAAAGAGGAATTCTTTTACACTGTTGGTGGGAGTGCAAAGTAGTTCAGCAACTATGGAGATCAGTATGGAGATTCCTTAGAAAACTGGGAATAGATCCACCATTTGATCCAGCTATACCACTCCTGGGTATCTTTCCAAAGGGGTTGAAATCAGAGAACTACGTTACATACCCATGTTCATAGTAGCACAGTTTGTAGTAGCCGAAATATGAAACCAACCTAGATCTCCATCCACAAATGAATGGATTGCAAAATTATGGGAAATACACAAAATGAAATTCTATTCAGGTATAAAGAAAAATAAAATAATAGCATTTGCAAGAAGATGGAAGAAACTAGAGAACATTATGTTAAGTGAGATTAGTCAAGCACAGAAAGAGAAGGGACATATGTTTTCTCTAATATGTTCAAGCTAGGGAGTACTGGTAATACCAGAGGAATTCCAGATGATGGAGGGGAAAGCTTTAAATCTCAGCAAAGCTTGAACGGAAGGATAGGAAAGGAAGAAAGCTGAGGTTGTTCAATGGAGGAGCTACATACGAATATGTGTAATAGCATAAATACATGATTAACCTAGACAGTCTCTATGGAAGGGGAAGGACATGAAGCACAATGTAAATGTACACCACTCTCAATATGTTCCACTTATAAAAAAATAAAAATTAAATTAAAAAAATAGATGAATGCATTACAAAATTATGTAAAATACACACAGCCTAGTAGACAATCAACAGAGTGAAGATACTTGCAAACCATGTATCTAATAAAGGACTAATATCCAAAATATATAACTCAATAGTAAGAAAACAACCTGATTTTTAAAATGGGCAAGGATCTAAATAGAGATTTCTCCAAAAAAGGATATACAAATTGTTGACAAGCATATAAAAATCTTGCCCCATATCACTGATCTTTAGGGTAATGCAAATTAGAGCTACAATCAGATACCATTCATACTCATTAGAATAACTACTAAAATCATGAAAGATTACCAGGGGTGGTAGCATAAGCCTGTGATCACAGAATTTGGGAGGCTGAGACAGAAGAATCCCAGGCTCAAGGCCAGTGCATGGTAAATTAGTGAGGCAGACCATCCTGTGTTTAATCCTGAGTAAGGCACCTTTAAGATGAGTAAAATCCTGTCCATTGCAACATGGATAAAGCTGAAGGACATTATGCTAAGTGAAATAAGCCAGGCCTAAAAAGATAAATACTTTATTTGTGGAATATTAAAAGTTGATCTCAGAGTATTAGAGAGTGGGGCAATTACCTGGGGGCAGAAGAGGGCAGTGTGGGATTAGGAAGACGATGGGCAAAGGCTACAGAATTCCAGTTAGATAGAAAGATTTTAAAATAATGTAAACTTTGAAATTTAACCTTTGTATTGCAATTCTAAGAAAAGGAAAAAAGAACATTAACTATTTATTATTAATTGATTAATTCTTTTTTTTTTTTTGGTAGTACTGGGGATGGAACCCTTCTACCTCAGGGCTACACTCCTAGACCTATTTTGTATTTTTTTATTTGGAAACAGGGTCTCTTAAGCCAGCGAGGCTGGCTTTGAACCTGTGTGATCCTCCTGTCTCCGCCTCCCAAGCATGGGGATTACAAGCGTGCACCACCATGCCCGGCTTAATTGATTGATTATTAATTGAGTGATTGTGGTTCTGGGATTGAACCCAAAACGCTCTACCTTTGAGCTACAATCCCAGCCTTTTTTACTTTTTTATTTAGAAACAGGGTCTTCCTGAGTTGCTGAGAACCTTGTTAAATTGTTGAGCCTAGCTTCAAACCTATCATCCTCCTGTCTCAGCCTCCCAAGTACTGGAATTACAAGCATGTACCACCATGCCTGGCTTAATTATTTAAATTGTTTTCTTAATTTTTATTTCCTATTCTAAGTCCAGAAAAACTTTAAAATATTGTTTATTTAAAATATGCTATTTATTGTCTCTTAGGAAGAAGAAAACCAACAATCTATATGTAAGCTATTATTATCCACTCTTGGGGATGTACATTAGGGAATAGGAGAGATTAAAAAGCAGAGGGGCTGGGTGTGGTGGCGCACGCTTGTAATCCCCATGCTTGGGAGGCAGAGACAGGAGGATCGCGCAGGTTTGAAGCCAGCCTCTCTGGCTTAAGAGACCCTGTTTCCAAATAAAAATATTAAAAAATAGATCTGGGAGTGTAGCCCGGAGGTAGAAGGCTTCCCAGGAACTCCAGTATCACCCAAAATAATAATAATAATAATAATAATAATAATAATAATAATAGTAATGTGATAATAATAATAATAATAATAATAATAATAATAATAATGATAATAATAGCAGAAGGAAGCAGTGGAATAACTTCCATTCCTTGGCTGGTTACAGAATTAAGTGATTGGCCAATATTACATTTTTATCAGTTCTTTTAATAAATGTGATATTTCTGGTGCTGACGAGAATCTAGGTCACTAGACTTCTATCGCTGCATCCCCACGGCAAGGTCAGGTACCAAGGTCTGAGTTCTTCCTCCCTGTTAAGGCACATCATGCCTGAGGCAGACACATGGTTTGCTGAAGCTGTCTCTAGCAAGTTAAAGACACCAACTTAGTGTTCTCCCATTTGGAGAGAACTTTTAGAGAGGAAGAAAGAGAGGTGGCCAGAAAGGATCCTGGGAACGATTCCTATTCCACTTTCCAGGGCAGAAATAGTCACTGCAATATCCAAGCCCAAATTATATGATGGCAATTGGCTCACTAACCAATCAAAGAACTACTAACCAATTATAGAACTTGACATCTAGAATAGAAAGAGTCCTTGGAGACAGTGTAGCATAACCTCTTGAGACCAAAGACATCAGCCAGCATGTTGACAGTCTTATCACTAGTTGGGACAAGAGTGAAAGGACACAATCTTCTGCTGATCCCCGGCCTCATATGCTTGCTGTCTAGTTAGTCATTTGAGTGACAACTCTGATTCGACCTGAGCTCACTAATGTAGCAGAAACCAGCAAAACAAGTCCAGTGGTGGGTGATTAGAAAGAGTGGCCCTGACACAAGCAGTGCCTGTCCTGCCTAAAGATATTCTAAAGTGCCTTTGGTACAGTAGGAAACTTCCTACTGCCACTGTAACAAATTGCCACAAACTTAGCAACTTAAAACAGCACAAATGCCTGGAGGTCAGAAGTCTGGAAAGGGTGTCACTGGGCTGTTTTCCAGGTGTTGGCAGAGCTGTGTTCTTTCTGAAGTCTCTTGGAGAGGATTCATTTTAGCCTTTAGAGGCCATCTGCATTCTGGTTTCCAGCTCTCTTCCTCCATCTTCAAAGCCAGCTATGGTCAGTTGAATCTTTCTCATGATGCTGTTCATCCCGTCTTCTGCCTTTCCCATTTTTAAAGAATCCTGGTCATTATATTGTGCTCACCCAAATAATTCAAGGTAATCTCCCTATTTAAAAATGTTTAACTTAATCACATCTATAAAAATCCTCTTTGCCATGTAAGTAACATACTCATCAGTTCTGGGGACTAGGGTGTGGACATCATTGGGAGGACATTCTCCTGCTTACTTTACTTTATGAAAAGAGCCAAACAAATACCATTTGCAGAGCCAAACTCAAAACCCCATGGGCTGACAGTTTGTGATCCTCAATTTATCGCCAGGCTGTTACAGAGGCATGTGTTACATATGATGGCCTCTAGCCTTGGGGATGCTTAGTCTGGGCAATGAAGACTAACACACAGCGGAGCAGGGTGCTGTGAGATAGCAGGGAAGTGCCATTGGTCATGAAGCTGTGGGGGCTGCCAGTGGCTCTGTTTTGCCATGTGCTCATAAGTTAGATCTTGACATTTTAAATGGGAAAGAAACCCAAGTTATGATTTACTCTGAGAGGAAACTGGGGAAGCAACCAAGTGAGTGAGTGAGTGGTTGAACTGGGCTCAGCGTCCTGGTATCTTACTGTTCAGATCAGTTCTCCCTGCACCATGCAGGCTGTGTGCTACCAACACTCTTACCGAACCATCAGGGCCATTTGTTACCTTGCTGCACTGTGACCATCCTCTATCACCTCTCCCATGACTGGAGGTGACCTTTCAAAGTTCTCTCCTTATTGTCCCAAGAATGCACCAAACTTGCTCCCACTAATATAATTGTTTGTTCATTTCTTTGATTATCATTCATTACCCATGTATTGAGTGCCTACAATTGCTAGATTCTGACCCAGACTCTGCAAACACAGCAGCAAATAAGAACCAGTCCCTCTCTTCAAGGGACTTTGAGGAAAGCATGTGACTCTGACCCTTGTTAAGCAATGGCATACATGATGGGTAACCATTTGTCAGCCTGCTGGCTTGACTCCTAGGCATACTGTCCTCTTTTTTCCCTTCTTAAGAAAGAAGAACATAAGGCCAGTGGGTGAAAGTACTAATATTCAAGGGAGAATTTTCATCTGTTTTAAGTTATTCAAAATTATTTTTAAGGCCCTTTACTTGTAGACATACAAATATGTTAAAAGTATGCCAAATATACAACCAGTAAAGGGCTTAGATTAATACAACCTAAAAGGTGAATGCACAATGACAGCTGGTGCACAGATTTATGTTGACTAGGTGTGGGAAACTCCAGGTGAATCAACAGTGGGTGGCCACACTGCGCTCTCGAGCCCAAACCATGGCTGGGATGTTGCAGGTGTTTGGGAAAATACCGTTTGAAAGAATGAAAGGTAAACTGTGGAGACTGCGTGGGTAACAGCCTCAACTCTGGAGTCCCTTGGGTGGGTTTGAGTCCTTCTGCCATTGATAGAATAGTAACTTTGAACTGGCTACTCAAACCTTTGGTGCACAATCTTCCTGCTTGAGTGATGGTATGATGCAAGGGTTGCATGGGTTCAAGGGCTCAGAATGGTGCCTGAGGTCAAATGAGGTCTGGGTCAGAAAGGCTTTCGAAGGAAAAACAGGTGAAGGACTCAACACCTTTCCCTCGGAGAGCATATATTTAAAGGGTCAGAGGTTGAAAAGCAGAACTAACAGGAGTCACCAGTGAGAGGGAAGAGATTTCTTCTGTCAGGACCAGGAAGCAGCCCCAGCAGAAGCATCTCACCCCTACATGGTGCAGCTCCCCACATGATGTGGTCAAAATACCGCTGGACTAATCGGCAACTTCTGGCTGCCAGAAACAGAACTTAAGCACAAAGTACCAAAAAAATAGAAATAGAAAATAAGAAAACATAAGAACATAGAAATAGAAACCAAAGAATTTAATAATACAAGTGAAAAAGCCAGAGAGAGCAAGACTCGAGGCACTGCTGGATTCGCATCATGGTGCTAGAAACCTGTCCCCACTTCTGGCCTCTGTGCCTCTGACCTGTACCCTCCCAGGGAGCCAGGGAGTCTGAGAGGCAATGCAGAGAGAAGCAGACTCGCTGGGAACCCCACTCACACTCCCCGGGTTTAGCCATCTGCAGAAGCCCTAGCACACTCTAGAGATCAGCTTTCCCTGAACCAAACTCTCTGACCCAGGAGAATGTTACGCATTGGCTGAGCCTGAGTCACATGAGCTTCTGGGCCAAGCCTCAAAGTCTATGGTGAGCTGGCTTCTCAAAAGAAGCTTGCTGCTTGACCCAGCAGGAGGGAAAGGTGAGAGGTGAAAAGGACAGATGGCCGCTCAAATCTGTGGCACTGTCGCAGGGGCCCAGGAGCTGCTGGTGCTGAAAGGCGCTGTCTCTGCACTTGGGCCTGTGGATGTGCTGTGGGTACTGGAAGCAGGATAAAGCTTGGCATCTCTACCTCCATTTTATATCCACCTCTTTTACCATCTTAAACTTTGGGTCAGATTCTTGCTCAATACTTCATGTAGTCATGTTAATCATTTAAGGAATGTTTGTCCAAAGTTGGCAATCCTCCCCTTTCAAGGCTGAAGGCACCAAGATAAGAGTAACTGAGATATTTTCAAGATTTGCAGGGACTTCACAGTCAGCAGATTGCCAGCTGCCGCTTTCACAATGTCCTGTCTCAGACCATTGGAGCAGCACCTGCGAGTCTGTAATCATTGCCAGGCCTTCCTGCTGGACTCCGGGGTTTAGATCTGAAGAGACTAAGTCCATCTCACCTTGTTGACTTGCCCTTTTCCCCTGGGTGACTCTCTCCTGGAGTCACCTTGGATTCCAGGAGCGCTGTAAGGCAGGTAGCTCCATGATGAGACTGCTCCCCTAAGTGGGAGCAATGACCCCAGAAGGAAACTGAGGCTGTACCCGTAGATCAGAAGCAATCATCCTAAGATGGGAAGAAGATTGGCCCCTCAAGCAATAACTCCTTCGCTGGAGCCAGAAGGATCTGGAAGAACCAGATCTGAGATAATAATCAGTGAGACTAGCCTGATGGGGCTGCTTACTATGCATACTTTCTGCCCCTCAGTGTTGTTCCTTCCCCTATATAAAGCTGAAGCTCTTGTTGGGACTTCTGAAGCTAGTTTCTTGGCTTCCCAGTTCAACTATCCTGAACAAATCCCTTTCCTATGTCACCGTTACTTTTTTCCATTTGATTTTTGAGGCATGTAAGTGGCCAGACCTGGTCTTTTGGGACTCCCTGAAGTCCAGCCCTGCTCTTGCTAAGGACTCTAATGATATCATCATTTCGTCACTAGTTTAGGATAAATAAAGCCCTTGTTTCTCTAGTTCCACCTGTGGGCCCTGCAGAAATCTTCAGCCATACTCCTTAAAGTCATCTGCTAATTCTGCCCAACTCTATACACTCACAGCCACCACAGTCAACCCATTCTCTCCAACTCAAGTGGCTTACCTCTTCTGTCTTTAGACTTGATTCTCTTATACAAAGAACCGGTCTGACAGGTAGCACTGGGGAGGAGACGTGGGCAAGTAGTTGTGGTAGCAGTGGGGAGCTGGGACTGTGAGCAACTTTATTGAGTTAGCATATCAGGAAAATTGATTTCTCCTGAATTAGAAGGTCTGCTTTGGAAACACTGGGTTTCCATTCCTGGAGGACGAGACATGAGGGACTCAGAGGTTTTCAAGTCTTTTCCATGCTCTGTGGCTGCACCATCTGAACTTTCTGTGTGTCTACTTCCTGTGTCTTGAAGGGAACATTTTCCAGTCATCATTAAGGGGGTTGCTATTTTTTTTTTTTTTTTGGTGTTGTAGTTTGGCACATCTGAGACTCAAAATTTAAGTGCTGGGTTTGGTAGGGATGGTTCTATGGCAAATAAACAACCAGTAAAGGAGAAGAAATAGTAAGAAGAAAAAAGAAAAACCAACCAAACACAAAACACATACCAATCACAGGTGAAAATTCCCAGTCAGCCTCATTAAAGGATTGGAATTTAAGAGTTCAGGTGCAGCCACGTAGAAGGAATAAAGCCCTTTTGATCCTATTCTTTTCTGAGCTAAATAATGGATTCAACAAAAATAACTCTAAGCCCAAAGTTATAATTTTGGGATGGCATGCCCAGCATTTAAGCAGGCATTTACCTCTTGGCCAGTTTGTCTTGGAAGGTACTCTAGGAAACTCTATTTTGTTTTTCTATGTTAAAAGACCTGCAGGAGCTTCACTGGGAATTTTATTGTTGATTTAATGGCCACTGTGGATTTGTGAGAACACCTGCTATAAAATATTCAAGACTAGAATGACTATAACTCTGATAAAGTAAAATCCTAAAGGTTCAAATTCCATTTGGTAAGGAAAGAGACCAAATTTACTCCATCTCAGCTTGCCCTCCCCCACCAGAAATTCTTGGCCCTGACCCTTGTTCTCCACAGGTCACTTCCAGTTTAAGGAGGCGTGGCTTTCCATTCAGACTCTGAGAGAGCCTCCAGCTGTCACTAGGAGGGGTCACCCTTCTGCCACTCAAATATATGGGGTCATATCTGACCCCAAATATAGAGTTTCAGCTTTCACCAGTATTATAATCACCTGAAACTCAGGGAAGGTCAAGCATTACCAAGGATCTGGTCATGAAAAATACTGTTTTCAGGAAGGTCACTTGAAGGAGAGGAAATCCTGACTCTAAACTGTATTGGTGGGTTTATAGACACTCCACGGCAGACCATCTGCACCACTGAATTCTGGCTTCCAGCTGAATGAGTTTTACTGAGCCCACTTTGGCATTCTGCCATTTGCATACTCTAAAAGCAGTATAGGAAACTGGGCCAAGAAGTGTGATGCTGAATTTACTCTAAGAAGGCTTGGAAAGCCACTCACCCCTATTTTAAGAATCCTCTTCCATGAGCTAGTATTCCAGCAAGCACTTTTATTTACATACACCCATCACTTAAGTTCCAGGCCTTCGAGGGTGTATGTGTAAAGAGTTTGGGTTCAACCTATCTTTCCTAAGGTGATGTACAGGGCAGAGGAGGCAGAGGAGGTATCCAGTTCACCTTTTTTTTTTTTTTAGACAGTAGATAGCAGCAATACTGCACACTATTATAGGAGTTTTGGTGGGACCAATGCATCGTTCTGTGGAGACTTTAGGATCTTAACTGACCCCTGGTACTTAGGGACAAATGCTCCCTGCTCCCTTGGGGTTACTTTTATATAATTTGAATATGTTCTCTAATCACCAATTTGAATTACTACAGCAATTAAGCTGCTGAGGAACCGCAGGCAATTATTGCATCACTTCGTATGTTTCAGACAACATGCCCAAACCCAGTAGTCACTGCATCAGCTCAGAGCAACCTGCTCTTCCAATCAATCAAATTCCCTTGAATATGCATTGCCTGCCAATTGTGCTTTAAATCACCACCTCGCCCATGTTTCACAATGAGCTGGCTGAATGAAATGACTTCTCAGGACTTCATCAGCACCACCCTGGTCACATTGGCTGGTAAGAGATTTTCCAGTGTGTCTCATTACAGCCCTATTGTGTTTGCCCCGAGGGTAATGCCTTCTCAGTCTCCAGGAATATTAGTGATGCTCCCTAGTTAGTCATTTGTTTTTGTCTTAGAACATTGTGAATGGAAAAACCAATTGTGTTTACTGGTCCCACCCATTTGTTTACTTCAATAGTACATACTCATTAGAGAAAAAAATTAGAATAGGCAGGCACGTAAAATGAAGAATAACTAAGCTACCTAAATTCTCACTAACTAAAAGCTACCATAGCTAAAATGTTGACTACTCTTTCAGTCTTTGTGTTTCCTCTTTGCAGTGTCAGTAGAAATCCAGATATAAATCCTAGCATAAATGAAAATTTAATACATAAAAATAGAGAAAAGAATGTAACATATAATTGATAGTAGTGGCCAAGTTTGTTCTCTGGAAGAAAATATACATGACAAGTGAAAATATTTCACAATAAGAAAAATTCTATTTCAGATAGATCACATTTTTAAATATAAACTATGAAGATATTGTTTAACCATTTGGTAGGCTCCATGTACATTCCAGGGGTGAAAGGGACCTTTTTTTATTCTGGTACTGGGGATGGAACCCAGGGCATTGAACCTCCGAAGTACACCCTCAGCCCTACTTTTCAGTCTTTTATAAAAATTTTATTTATTTATTATTATTTTTATGGGTCTGGAAATGGAAGCCAGGGGCATTCGACCTCCAAGATACAACCCCTGCCCTATTTTTTATTATTTATTTTGAAACAGGGTCTCACTAAGTCACAGAGGGCCTCACTAAGTAGCTGAGGCTGTTCCCAAACCGTGATCCTCCAGTCTCAACCTCCCAAATGCTGGAATTACAAACATGCACCATCATGCCCAGCTTGGAAGAGACCTTTTTAGATTAAAACTAGAAGCTTTAAAAGAGGGATCAAGGGAAAATACTACATTTTTATATTGTAAATCACAAGGGAAAATATTATGTTTTTTTACATTGTAAGTCAACAGGTAAATGATACATAAGAAAAATGCATTTATAATGCAAGTGACAAGGTTTACCTCTATAATAAAACTCTTAAATTTGATGAGAAATGAACAAAGATGTTGAGAAAATAAAGCTGAAGAAAGAATCCAATAAACAATTTGTAGATGAACAAATTTGAACATCCAGCAAAATAAGAAAATGTTCAAATGTATTAGTTGTCAGAGAAAACAAAATTAAAAGTTAGTGGTAGGAGGCCATTTTACATTTAGACTCATAAAAAGCTATAATTATATGTTGGTGGGTCCAGAGAAGGAAGAGGGATATGGAACTGTTCTCTGATATTTTCTGGTGGGCTGTGATGTGCTAAAATTTGTTGAGAAAGGAATTTGACATTTGTTAACAGTACAAGTATTCCTTGGCCCAGCAATTCTACTTCTGAGTATGTAGTCCAAATACAGACAAAAGCATCAACTTTAAGGATATACATACAATGAGATTTATGGTACCTTTGCTCAGAGAAAAGAAGCAGAAATAAAGAGAATGCCCATCAACTGAGTAGTGATATATTAATTCACACCAGGGAATATTTTTGCTATCAATAAGAAAATTACAACTAAACTAGACAATTTGGTGAATTTTATTCCTCCAGTACCTACCCTTCTCTCCTCTTCTACCTCCTTCTGTTCTCTTCCTCTGCTCTGGCCTCCCTTCTTTTTTTTTCTTTTTTTATTTTTTGGTGGTACTTGGGGTGGAATCAAGAGACTTTCTACATCTGAGCTATATTCCCAGACCTATTTTATATTTTATTTGAAAACAGGGTCTCACTAAGTTGCTGAGAGCCTCACTAAGTAGCTGAGGCTGGCTTTGAACCTGTGCGATCCTCCTGTCTGGGCCTCCCAAGCCCGGGGATATCAAGCATGTGCCACCACACCCAGCTCTGGCCTCCTTTCAATTTCAGAGACAATTTCCCTTTTGTTTCCTTTGTTCTCTTCTAGCTTCCACATAAGAGAGAAAACATGACCCTTGACTTTCTGAGTCTGGTTATTTTGCTTAACATAATCTCCAGTTCTATCCATTTTCCTGCAAATGACATAATTTCATGTTTTGTGTCTGAGTAAAATTTGACTGTGGACGTATATCACATTTTTTATCCATTCATCTGTTGACGGACATCTAGGCTGGTTCCATAACTTGGCTATTGTCAATTGCAGTGCTATAAACATGGGTATACATGTATTATTGTACTATGCTGACTTTGGGATAAATGCTGAGGAGGAATGGTATAGCTAGGTCATATGCTGACTTCATTCCTACTCTCTTCCATAACGATCTCCATAGTGATTGTATGATAGCTGCTGTACTCAATTATAATCCCACCAACAATGTATAACTGTTACTTTCCTCCTGCATAATTTCCAACATTTATCATTATTTGTATTTTTGATAATTGCCATTCTAACAATTATCAAAGAGATAAATCTCAGTTTAGTTTTGATTTGCACTTCTATGATTGCTAAAAATGTTGATCATTTTTTATATATTTGTTATATAGGCCTGTAGTTTTCCTTCCTTGAACTGTCTCTATTCGGTTTGGGTTTTAGTGTGATGTTGGCTTCATAGAATGTATTTGGGAGAGTCTCGGTTTTTTCTATTTCACGAAATAGTTTGAGGAGTATTGGGGTTAGCTCTTCTATAAAGGTTTTATAGAATTCACTTGGGAAACCATCTGGTCCTGGGATTTTCTTTGATGGTAAGCTCTTTATTGCTGTTTCAATCTCTTTGATTGTTTTGGTTGGTTTAAGTGTTCTATATCTTCTTGACTCAGTTTAGGAAGGCTGTATTTATCTAGGAAGTTGTCAATTTCCTCCAGATTTTCCATTTTGTTGGAGTATAGTTTTTCAAAGTAGTTTCTGATAATCCTCTGGATTTCTACACTGTCAGTAGTAATTTCTCCTTTTTCATCCCTTATCTTCATAATTTGGGTTGATTCTCTCTATTTTTAGGTAGGTTGGCTAGTGGTTTATCGATCTTGTTAATTTTTCAAGGAACCAGCTTTTGGTTTTGTTGATTTTTTCTATTGTTTTTTATTCTCTATTTCATTAATTTCTGCTCTAATTTTAATAATTTCCTGTCTTCTACTGGCTTTGGGGTTCAATTGTTTCTGCTTTTCAAGGGCTTTGAGGTATGTCATTAGGTTATTTATTTGAAGATTTTCTGTTTTTCTTATGTGAGCACTCAGTGCTATAAATTTTTCTCTTAATACTGCCTTCAAAGTGTCTCAGAGGTTTTGATATGTTGTATCTTTATTTTCATTTGTTTCTAGAAATTTCTTGATTTCACCTCATATCTTCTATGATCCATTCTTCATTCAGAAGTGTGGTGTTCTACTATTGTGAGAGGTGTGTTGAAGTCTCCCAGTATTATTGTGTTGGGATTTATGTGTGACTTCATGTCACAAAGAGTTTGATTTATGAAAGTAGCTGCCCCTATGTTTGGGGCATATATGTTGATTATTGTTATTTCCTCTTGCTGGACTATTCCTTTTACCAGTAAAATTGACTTTCTTTGTCTCTTCTAATAAGTTTGGGTTTGAAGTCTAACTTGTCTGATATCATAGTTGCTACTCCTGCTTGTCTTCGAGTTCCATTAGCATGGATTACCTTGCTCCAGCCCTTTACCTTGAGTTTGTTCCTATCTTTACTTGTAAGGTGTGTTTCTTGTAAGCAGCAGATGGATGGATTCTGGTTTTTAATTCATTTTGCCACTTTATGTCTTTTTATTGGGGAGTTGAGGCCATTTACATTCAGTGCAATTATAGAGAGATAATTTTTAATTCCTAACATGTTAAGATTTTATTTCTGTTTGAGATACTGTTTATTTTTCTTTGCTTAGTTGTCTGCTGGATGGGAAATCTTGTTTCTTTGGTTCTGGCGTGTATTACCTATTTCTTCTTTGCAGTTAATCTCCTTGAGTATTTTCTCTAGCACTGGTTTTGAAGACATAAATTCCTTCAGGTTCCTTCGCAGTACCAGGCTCCAGACAGGAGGGGAACTCAGAACTGAGCTCAAAACAAGAGAGGAGATATACAGGCCTCACGGCTGAAACAAGTTCATACACTTTCTGTCAATTGATTTTTGACAAAGGGGCCAAAAACATACACTGGAGAAAAGAGAGTCTGTTCAACAAATGGTGTTGGCAAATCTGGTTAGCCATAAGCATAAAATTGGAAATTAATCCCACTTTTTCACCCTGTATAAAAGTCAATTCAAGATGGATCAAAGCCTTGGAAATCAAACCAGAGACCTTGAAGCTCCTTGAAGAGGGCATAGGACCAACACTGCAACACATAGGCACAGATAAACACTTTCTCAACAAGACCCCAAAGGCACAACAAATTAAAAGGCGAATCAATACATGGGATTGCATAAAACTGAAGAGCTTCTGTTCAGCAAAGGAAACTGTCAAGAACCTCAACCGAGAGCCAACAGAATGGGAGAAGATTTTTGCCACCTACAGCACCAATAGAGGACTGATATCTAGAATATACAGAGAACTCAAGAAACTCAACACTAAGAAAACAAAGCATCCAATAACAAAATGGGCAAATGAATTAAATAGACACATCACAAAAGAAGAAATTCAAATGGCCAATAAATGCATGAAAAAATGCTCAACATCACTGGCAATCAGAGAGATGCAAATCAAAACTACCCTGAGATTTCACCTAACTCCAACTAGAATGGCAATCATTCAAAACACAAACAACAACAAATGCTGGCGAGGATGTGGAGAAGTGGGAACTCTAAAACATTGTTGGTGGGATTGCAAATTAGTGCAACCACTCTGGAAAACAGTATGGAGAATCCTCAGAAGAATGGGAACAAATCTACCATTTGATCCAGCAATACCACTTCTGGGTATATACCCAAAAGAAAGGAAACCAAACTACCAAAGTAATGCATGTGTATGTATGTTCATAGCTGCACAATGCACCATAGCCAAACTATGGAACCAGCCAAGATGTCCATCAACAGATGAATGGATTACAAAACTGTGGGATATGTACACAATGGAATTTTACTCAGCCATTAAAAAAAAACTCAATTATATCATTTTCAGAGAAATGGATGGAACTGGAGGACATTATGCTAAGTGAGATTAGTCAGTCACAAAAAATAAGAAAGCAGATGCTTTCCCTAATATGTGAGAGTTAGGGAGAAATGGGTCATAGGAGAAACTCTAGAGAAAAAAGGAAATCCTATAGAGGAACAAACAAGGCAACCTAAATAAGGAGAAAGGAGGGGGAAAGAGGAAAATCTCTAAAACACACAACGTACTTAAACATCAAAGTCAACCACTAAGCCAAGCAAGGGAAGGAGGGACAGGGAGGGAATGGGGTAGGGGTTAAATCAGTGATGTGTACAGGTATATACACACAAGTTATTTACTCCAATATGATTTATGAATATAATGGACCAATAAAAAATAAAAATAAAAATAAAAAATTCCTTCAGTTTCTGTTTGTCATGGAAGCTTCTTATTTCCCCATATACTTTGATAGATAGTTTTGCTGGGTAGGAAACTTTTGACTGGAAGTTTTTTTCTTTCAGAGTTTGGAATATGTTACTCCATGCCCTTCTGGCTTTCAAGACTTGGTTTGGGAAGTCTGGAGTGATTCTAATTGGTTTGCCTCTGAATGTCACTTGGCCTTTTTTTTTGTTGTTGCCTTTAAGATTCTCTCCTTGGCTTCTACATTAGTCATTTTGACAATTGTTGTGTGGGGATTCTCTTCTCTGATCATGTCTGAAGGGATTTCTATAAGTTTCCTGGACCTGTTCATTGACCTCTTGCTCTATGTTTGGAAAATCTTCTGCTAATACTTCCTTGAAGAGATTATTGATCCCTTTGGTTTCACCTTCTTTTCCCTCCTCTATTCCAATTATTCTTAGGTTAGCTCTTTTAAAATGGGCCCATATTTCTTCAATGTCAGATTCCTGCTGTCAGATTTTTTTTTCTAAATTAGAAACTATACATTCATTTTTGGAGTGATCATCTTCTAGGAGCAAGATTCTATTATCTGTGCGTTCTAATTGGTTGTTTTTACTTTGAATTGAGGCCTTTACTTCAATGATTGCATCCTTTATCTCTTTTTGACTCTCTCTGAATTTTTTTCGAAGGTCCTCTATTATTTCTACAGTTATTTCCTGATTTGATCTTCTAGTGATCTCTGAATTTTTGTGTTATCAGGTTCTGATGTTGTGGGGTTGTGGGTATTCATTGCTTCTATTTATTATTAGTTTTATTTTCTGAGCTTTAGGGATTTTATTGAAGAAGTTGCTATTTGTGCCTACATGTTGGAGAGTTGATCCTCTGTTCATTTTCTAGTAGTTACAAAGTTTCTCATATGAATCCTAGGTCTTTAATTCACTGCAAGTTGAATTTTATGCAGGGTGAGAAAGAGGGATCTAGTTTTATACATATTGATAATTTGTTAAAAATAATTTCTTCAGTATATTTTTAGTGCCTTTGTCAAGAATTAAGTGACTGTCTTTGTGGGTTTTTCTCTTTATCATCTATCCCATTGTTCTATGTGTTTTTTTTAATGCTAATATGCTGTTTTTGTCACTGTAGCTCTGTAATACAATTTGAAATCAGGTACTGTGATGTCTCTTACATTGCTCTTTTTGTTTAGAATTGCTTTGTCTATTTTAGATCTTTTATTCTTCCATATGAATTTTAGGATTTTTTTTCTAGTTCTATGAAGAATGTCATAGGTATTTTGATGGTGATTGCATTGAATCTGTAGATCACTCTTGGTAATGTGGCCATTTTAACAATATTAATTATGCCTATCCATGAACATGGGAGGTCTTTCTACCTTTTAGTGTCTTTTTCAATTTCTTTATTCAATGTTCTATAATTTTCATTGTATAGGTCTTTTATCTCATTGGTTAAATTAATTCCTACGTATTTTTTTATTTTTAGTCTATTGTGAATGAAATTGTTTTTCTGATTTGTTTTTTGGAAGATTCATTATTGACATACATAAAAACTACTGATTTTAATATGTTGATTTTATATCCTCTACTTTAATGATTTTGTTTAATTCAGAGTCTTCTGGTTGAGGTTTTTAGATCTTCTAACTATATATAGTATCATATGATTTAAAATAGTCATAATTGAGCTTCTTCCTTTTCTATTTGAATCCAAAGGGAGGAAATTTGACAGAGTCAGATACAAAGAGAGGGAAAATTATGTGAAGATACTTAGGAGACTACTCTGTAAAGACAAGTGATTGGAGTAATGCATCTACAAACAAAGGAATACAAAAGATTGCTGGCAAGCCACCACAAGCTGGAAAGAAGTAAAGAGCTCCCCAATAGGTTTTAGAAGAAGCATAGGCCTGCCAACACCTTGATTTCAGACTTCTAGTCTCCAGAACCATGACAAAAAATTCTATTGTTTTAAGATACCTGGTTTGTGATTTTTGTTACACTGACCCTAGGAAATGAATTTACTCTCATTCTCTTTCTCTAAGACAGAAAAACCCCCTAGTTCAGAATCATACATTTTATCCCTCAGTTTTAATGATTAGCATTGCCATATTTATTTTAATCTTCTGTGGTTCCTCACTTATACAATATCTTGATACTCATCTTGAAATATTATCACACCTCTCCAAAATAAAGGATACAAGTTTAGGAACTATCTCCAGGTTCTAGTTCCCTTCCCTGTGTCAGGTCATGCTAACTTCTATAAAAGGTAACCTCCTAAGATTTCTTCCTTTACTTAAGCTAACTTAAGTTGTTGTCTGATACTGTAACCAACTTAAAGAAAGAACCATAAGAAGTTCACAGTGACAAGAAGAAAACTAGTTGTATGGTAAATTCTGAATTAAAGAACTTAGGTGTGTAGCTCCACTTGTCTTCACTTAGTAAATATAATACTCTCACTGATCATCTCATGAGGGGCCCTACATGGTATAGCAACAAATTTTGCTCTGTCATTTAATGCTAAGATAGCATACAGAAAGCAAAGTAGCAAATGAAAATATAGAACTAAAGTTATTTTCTCAGACTAAAATTTATAATAATTGACAAATAAGAAAATAAATCAAGGATCAACAGAAATAACTCCCCCTGAAGAAACTGGTAATTGAAAAGTAATGGAAGTAAAGTTCCTGAGGCCACATTGCATAAGCTAAAATATCTCAGTAGAAGTCTGGCATTCCACGGAGTCTGAAGCAGAGAATCAAAGATAGAATATGCTATCACCTCTGACACTAAGCCAGGGAGGAAGGAGCTCTGACTCTCTGAGTCACTCATGTATTTTTTGAAATATGACCAGAGAAAAAGGAAGGCAGAAGTATGTCTGACAAACTTGAGGGCCTCCAGCATTAATCACACCAAGACAAACCATCTTGTTTAGACTTGATGCTTACCCAACAACCTTTTATTAAATAGATTTAAAGATTTATTTAATAGATTTATTAAGTAGGTTAAATAGATTTTTTCTGCAGGGAGGATACTCTTGAATATTGGCCAGCTCTCATAGGCATCTGGACTCTGGGCAGTTCTATTTTTCCTAAAAAGGAATGATGGACCACATTATAAACCAACTTCTGGAAAACCAGTCCCCTGCTTCTGCTCAGATATAGCTAAATGTCAATTTAGCTATATCATGATTTCTGATCAGCTGTTTCACTAGCTACTAGCTCTAGGCATTCATGTTTCATCTAGCTGTGTCATATAGCAAATGAGTGATTGGGATTGTAAGTACCAGGAAGAAAACTTGTTTAACTCCATAGAATTATCTTGATGAAAAACTCAAGTGGTGGTATTAGGCTGGATTGAGGAGCTCATGTGTGCAGATTATAAGCTGAAAAACCATGGGAACAATACTAAGGAAAAGAGACAAATTTCTACCTAAATTCTGAACATTGATCTCAGAACTGTTTATACACAGGCACAATAAATGAAAGCTATAATTTTTAGTTTATGAATTTGGGGTTCCTAGACAATGTAAAACTGTGTCATGGGCAACCAAATAAAGCTCTTTACTGAATTGTTACTCTTGGATAAAAGGAGATGAACCAAGCCAGCCAACCAAATAAAATTCATCCTCTACCCAGACTAAACCTCCCCATTGACTAAAAATCAGATTTATACATTGATTTATAGAAAAGTTCCCTAAATAGATAAGACTTAAATCTCTTGAGTCATATATCCACTGGTGGGAAATCAAAAGCCTGTATTATAGTTTAATTAAATTTAATTATGTAATTAAGTTGAATTAATTTGTTCCTGTACCAAAAGCAACGATCATTTACTACATGCCATGAAGACTTGGCACACATGTCCAACAACTCTAAGCCCCAACACTCTGAATTCCTCTGAACTTCAAAGTCAGCTTTGTCTTAGACACCAATGACCCAGGCTTTGGGTCTGGCTTTTCCCGGTCCACTCTGAGAGTCACAGTTCTGCCAACCAAAGGGATGTCCTGGTCTTTTATTTATTTTTAATAGATTTTTATTGGTGCATTGTAGCCATACATTTTAATGGGATAAGAAACTTGTGGAGATATACATGCACACATCACCCAATTTGTTCTTACCCAGTCCCATCCCATTCCCTCCCTCTTTCTCCTTTCCATGCTTAGTTTAGTTATTGACTTTGATATGTTTAAGTACATCATATGCTTTAAAGAGTTTCCCTCTTACTCCCTCCCATCCCCTCTGATAGGTCACCTTAATTGCTCCTCTATAGGGTCCCCTTCTTCATCTAGAGTTCCTCCTGTTACCCATTTCTCCCTAGCTTTTGCATATTAGGGAAAGCATTCAATTTCTTATTTTTGTGACATTTCCATGTAAATGCCATAATTTTGTTCTCCTTTATGGCTGGGTAAAATTTCATTATGTGCATATCCCATAGTTTTGTAATCCACTCATCTGTTGAAGGAAATCTTGGCTGGTTTTATAGTTTGGCAATGGTGAATGGTGCAGCTATGACAATAGATACTCATGCATAAATTTGATAGTGTGGTTTTCATTGTTTTGGGTAGATACCCAGAAGTGGTATTACTGGATTATATGGCAGATTCGTTTTCATTTTTCCGAGGATCTTCCCTACTGTTTTCCAAAGTGGTTGCACTCCTTTGCAATCCCACCAATAATGTATTAGAGTTTCTACTTCTCCACATCTAATCAATTACAGTTTCTTTCTTCTTTGGAAGTCTTTCTTTTATTTTCCACACTGATTCCCACTTACTGAAATCCTGAAAGCCAGAAGGTGAGTAATTTTGATGAGATGATCCACTCACAACCAATTTTTTTTTTTTTAATAGAGGTCACTTGGATCTGGGAATCTGCTGAGAGATGAGGTGAAGCAGCGTCTGCTTCAAGCGCTTCCTGACTGCAAGTTTGCAGGGATCCGCTGGCCCTTTGCTTTGGAGCAGGCTCCAGTCTTGGGCTCACTGTGGAGCAGGCCCTGGTCCCCATTACCATGGGCAGCATGTCTACAAAGGTTCCCATTTTTTCTTCATTTTTTAATCAATTTTTTAAATGAAAGAGAACATGTCTTTTGCAGAAGCTGGAAGCTCAAATACCTAGCAGCAGTGAATTTTATCTCCCCACTGAGAGCTGAGGCCCACAGCTTCACCACAGAGAGTGGAATCTGTTGCTACAAGCACACCACATTTTTCTTACATAGTATGTTGTTCAGAATTCCTGAGCATGTGCAGCAGGAGCAGTCTACTTTCTGGGAGATTTTTTCAAAAATTCAAGGTGGATTGGATTGGATTGGCTCTGTCTGCCTCTCCTGAATACTGTCCACTACTGCCACCACCATCTTGATCTAGCCCCAAATTTCATCCTGCTCTTTTAATACTAGCTTTCTTTACCTACCAAAATTTTCCTTTTGGGAACCATGTTTGAGAAGTCACCAAGCTAGACTTTCCTCTTTTTAGAAAATTTCTCAAATTTCACATGAACCATGTGCAGTCTGTTGGTTCTCTTATTGCATATGGGTTCTCTGTATCTCCCTAAGGATTTCAGGACAGACACCACCACTTTTTTGGTCCAAATATGGCAGATGTCATTATGATCCCCAGAGTACTCCTCAAAAGAACCAGAGGAAGGTGGGTTAATAAGTCTTGTGAAAATAATCTGGGCAGATGTCTAATATAGACCCAACCTGTAATCCTAACTATAGAACTAGTGTAAAGATGAGACTGGTTGGGCTCAGTGTCCGAAAAGACTCAGGCTTGGTGGCTAGTCTCTGCAGGATCAGTGTTTGTGGTTCTTGGGAGATGCTGTGCCCACTGTTTTGACATTTAAGAAAGAGAGTGATGTAATTTTCTTGTGGTAAGTTCCAAGCATAACAACATATAAGCATCCTGAAATTCTGGTTTGAAGCCAAAGTTTCCATGTAATGAAAAGAGTAAAGAGAGAAAGTGCCTTAATGCTCCTGTATAATTGATTTTCAGGTTCAATTATTTATTTGAACTCTGTCTAGGGAGATAATGTGACTACTGATTTCACTAACATCTTTTTCCTTGAACTTTATTAAATGATGGTTTACTACTTGAGAGTGTTTAAATTAGACCCAGCAACTGTGGCTGTATATAGAAATGCTAGCTTACATTTTATTGCAGAAAAAGGAAATGGTATTTCTTGAAAAATTATGCAAATGCAACACAGACTTGTACTTGCCTTTTTCTGAGTGCTAATAACTAGAGGGAAAATAATAGAAACAACTGCATGAATGAGGCACTTTATTAGAAGTCTCTATGCTGATTTACAGCATGAATAACCAACTCAGAGCCAAAAACAGTAGAGAATACCTCAGGACACTTAGCCAATAGGCAAGGGCCCCAAGGGCTGAAGGAGATTGAGTGAGTTCTCCCAAGCCTGCACATCACCCACACCACCCACTTGTGGTAAAGTGCTACATTGTGGACCTGTTGGAGTGGCCCAAGCTCAGCTAACCCAGGGGAGTGTGATGGGACTTAGGAATACCTCAGCCTCTGACCTTCTCCTGGCTCACCTGTTCCACTCATCCTTTATACAAACACACACAGAAACATCAGCACATTATTTTCTAATCATAAATGCAGTCAAGCATTGCCTAGTGATGGGATAAATTCTTAGGAATTCATCATTAGGTGATTTTGTCATTGTACCAACATCATGGTAGATATTTACACAAACTGAGATGCTTATGATATCACTTGGTAACATAATCCCATGGAACAACAGTCATCTATGTGGTCCATTGTTGACTAATCTGTCCTTATGTGGCATATGACTATATTCTGTTCAAGTGTCTGATTCTGTTTGATGCTGTCTCAGACTTTTGACTCTCTTCCTTGCATATGTGTTACTGTTACCCCAAAAAGGGAGAGGAGTCTGTAGGGTGACAAAATAAAGGAAGGGGAAGAAAAGAAGAAGAAGAAAATGGTACCAAGCTGTTCTCCTTTTCTTCTCCAGAGATTTTGTTCATTAGTTATTTAATTAAATAACAACACTTTTATAGTCTTTATTATGTGCCAGCTGCTGTTTTAAGTGCCATAAGAATGTTAACTTATTTAAAGTAGCAACAACCCTGATAACAACCCTGTTATTGTCCTCAGTTTTAAAGATATAGAGAGAAGAGTCCCTTGTCAGAGGTCAGAGCTAAGAGCCAGGATTCAAACCCAGGGAGTTCAGGTCCAGGGGGCAGCTGGCAACCATGACATTCTGCTCTCTCTTATCTCTAGTATTTTACTTTTTAAGGTTTTAATCTAAATATTTTATGATTATATGAACAATATAGTTTAGCTATAAAAATTTGGAAAGGAAGTAAAGTATAAAGAATGGGGAAGAGGACTTCCGGGAAGATGGTGACCGAGAAAAGCAGTGTTTACAAGACCTGCTAAAATTCTATCTCTGTTGCCACAAAATCAATGCTTTTTATAGCCAGAAAACACCATCAGCAGAGAAATAAAAAATGTAAACACAAGGGACAGAGCAAAAAAAGACTAGAAGAACAACCAGAGACCAGAAATCAAGACCACAATGTGGCAGTGGAGCCGCGCTGGCGCCATCTTCCCTCACAGCATCAGGCTCCAGAAAGGAAAGGTAAACAAGGAGCTGAAGTGAGCAGATGTGGATCATTCGGGTGTAAGTCAGCAGTTCTTTCAGTGCAATGTATGTCTAAAACTCCCAGTGGCCAAGCTCATCACACCTTCCAAAGACTCAGAACGGAGCTCAAAACCAGAAAACAGCTGAGGGCGTGGCAGTGGCACCATATTGTGATCAGCAACAGCGAGTTCACCGCGCCCCGCCAAAGCTCCAGATCTGCGCGCACAATAACCATGAGTGTAATTGCAGCCCGTAAAGGAGAAATCCCTGTACTACACTCCCAGGGACTTGCGTAGCTTTGATAATCTCCTTGGGTCGAATATTTTGCAGTCCAACCCAGTGAAGGAGTAGCGGTGGCAGAGATACCACACCCTATTCGCAGCTCCCCATGGGAAAACACCCAGCCCGGCACCCCCACGGTCTTGCACAGCCTCGATTAACTTCCTGTGTATGATACTTTGAGATACAACCTAGTAAAGGAGTAGTGGCAGCTGAGATTACAACAGACTCAAGATACAGAGCACCCTAAGTGAAGTCGTAGTGACCCAGGGAAGGCACAAAATTCTGAAATCATGGGAAAAGGAACAACAATAGAGCAATGAATGCCCACAACCCCACAACATCAGAACCTGATAACACATAAATTCAGAGATCTCCAGAAGATCAAATCAGGAATATAACTGTCGAAATAATACAGGACTTTTGAAAAGAATTTAGAGAGAGTCTAAAAGAAATAAAGGAAGCAATCATTGAGGTAAAGGCCTCAATTCAAAGTATAAACAATCGATTAGACCACATGGAGAATAGAATCTCTCTCCTAGAAGATGATTGCTCCAAAAATGAATGTGTAATTTATAATTTAGGGAAAAAAAATCCGACAGCAGGAATCTGACATTGAAGAAATATGGGCCCATTTTAAGAGAGCTAACCTAAGAATAATTGGAATAGAGGAGGGAAAAGAAGGTGAAACCAAAGGGATCAATAATCTCTTCAAGGAAGTAGCAGCAGAAAATTTTCCAAACATACAGCAAGAGGTCGATACACAGGTCCAGGAAATTTATAGAACTCCCTTTAGAGAGGATCGGAGAAGAGGATCCCCATGCCACATAATTGTCAAAATGACCAATGTGGAAGCCAAGCAGAGAATCTTAAAAGCAACAAAAACAAAAGGCCAAGTGACATTCAGAGGCAAACCAATTAGAATCACTCCAGACTTCCTAAACCAAGTCATGAAAGCCAGAAGGGCGTGGAGTAACATATTCCAAACTCTGAAATAAAACAACTTCCAGCCCAAAATTTCCTACCCAGCAAAACAATTTATCAAATTAGATGGGGAAATAAGAAGCTTCCATGACAAACAGAAACTCAAGGAATTTATGTCTTCAAAACCAGCGCTAGAGAAAATACTCAAAGAAATTAACTACAAAGAAGAAATAGGTAATACACACCAGAACCAGAGAAACAAGATTTTCCATTCAGCAGACAACTAAGCAAAGAAGAATATATTGATGTGTTTATAGGTTAAAATCCTTGGAGATTCATTATTTCAATCTTTTACCTATTTCTAAAGTGTATTTCTAAATTGTATTGTTTGCTTTTATTGTTGCTAATTTTTAGGATTTCTATTTGGAATATTAATATACCTTCAGATATAGCATTTGGAAATATTTTATCCCATTCTATCAGTAACTTTTAACTCTATTTACATTGTACAATATTTTTTATTTTTTAGGAAGTTTGTTTATTCTTTTGTTGCCTGTGCCTTTGAAATCATATCCAAGAAATCACTGCCAATTTCAGTGTTTTAAAGTGTTATGACCCAGGTTTTCTTCTAAAAGTTTATAGTCTTAAGATTAACATTTAGGTCCTTTATCTAGTTTGAGTTAATATTTGTATATGGTGTTAGGTAAGGGTCCAATCTTATTATTCTTCATGTAATTATTATTTTTCAACAATATTTAGTGAAAAGATTATTTCCTTCACCAAATGTTCTTGGAAACTTTGTCAAAAATAACTTGACCATATATGGAATAATTTATTTCTAGGATTTTTATTTTACCCCACTGGTTTATATATCTGCCTTTATAGCAGTACTATACTGTTTCAATTATTGTAGTTCTATAAGGTTTGAAATCAGAAAATGTACATCTTCTAGCTTTATTCTTTTTCGAGATTGTTTTGGGTATTTAGAGTTCACATTTCATGTTAGGATAGACTTTTTCTGAAAAAAAAATGTACGATAGTTTTACCTTAAAAAAAAGAAAAAATATCCTCTAGTAAGAAAGAAAGCAAAAAGAAATACTGAAATGTTATCTCTAAGTGATCAAAAGTTTGATATCAGACAGATTAATCTGTTATGTGAGATTATCATTGTTAATTTTTGATAAATTGCTATAATATTAGATGTCAAACACTAAGCCAATCATGGGAAGGAGAGATGGGGAGGGAATGGGGTGAGGATTGGGTAGGGGCTAACTGGGCGATGTGTGCATGTATGTCTACAAAAGTTTTATCCCATTATGATGTATAAATACAATGCACCAATAAAAAATTTAAATAAAAAAAGAGAAAAAAAAGAATCGGTAAAAACTCCAATAATCTTAAGCATCCAGAAACAACTTCTGTTAATAATCATATTTTAAGTGTCTTTCTATGAATTTTCTCCACATGTAGAGATCATATTTCATGTACAATTCTGTTTCTTAGGTTTTTCCATAATACCGCATAATAAACATATTCCAATGGTCTTAATTAATTAATTTATTTATTTATTTTTGCACTGGGGAATTATCCCAATAGCATTCCACCTCCAAGCTACACCCTCAGCCCTTTTTAAGTTTTTGTTTGAAACAGGATCTTGCTAGGTTGCCTTTATGCATTGCTGAGGCTACCCTTGAGCCTTTGATACTCATGTCTCAGCCTCCCAAGTATTAGGATCACAGGCATGCACCACCACACCTAACTTCTAAATACTATTTTTAATACAATTTCAAAGATGTAATTCTAGGCATTCAAATGGCTGATAATTTTTTTAACTCCCAATTCTAGTTACATTTTGTCTTCTTTTTTTCTTTTCTCAGAGAAGATACTCGTGTTTAAAAAACTGCCAGATTATAAAAGAAATATATATTACAGAAAAATTGGAAATGACAAGTATTCAATTTTTAATTCCATAGAGATTTTCTGGGCACCTCCTCTTTGCCAAGCACTATAGGAAACTAGAAACCAGTAGTGAGTAAAACATTGTGCCCAGCCTCAAGATGTTTGTACTTGGGTTTGGTAAACTAATATTGCATAAAGCGTTCCCCACCAGAAATAACCACCACTTATAATTAGGTGTATAATCTCTCAAATATATATGATGTGTGAACAGAGTTTTAAACAAGAATGGTATCGCTCTGAGTGTATGGGGCACAGTGCTGGGGACTGAACCAGAGCATTCTATCTCTGAGCTACACCCCAGCCCTGTTTTATTTTTTCATTTGGAAACGGTCTCACTAGATTGCTGAATGCCTCACTAAGTTGCTGAGGCTGACCTTGAATCTGCCATCATCCTTTATTAGCCTCCCAAGTACTGGGATTACAGGCATGTGCCACCATGCCCGGTTTCCATATATGGTTTTAATCTGCTTTTAACTTGAGAGTATCATATCATTAAGTGATGCTCAAAAATTTTACTGTTTGTATGGCTTTGAACCTCACTATGATGTATAATTACAATGCACCAATAAAAGTATAAGAAAATTTACTGTCCAGAATAGTACAGTATAGATTTGAATTTTATGTATGAAACAATCATTTTTCTGTTGTTAATATTTGTACTGTTCCCAGTGTTTTGAAATACAAACAGTGCTTTAATAAATAGATTTGTACTTGGAATTTTTCACATTTTTCTATGAAATAAACTATGCAAATTGTATTTCTAGTTCACAGGGAAGGAACTTGTTGATAATCCTTAATACTAAAAAAAAAAGTTGCATTTTAGTAAGCACATATATTTTTTTTTTTTACTCCCATCTGGAGTACATGAGAATACGTCTTAACTGGGTCCTTACCAACATTGTTTATTATTATAAAAATAAATCTTTGCCAAGATGTTGTCTACTTACCACTTAATTTACATATATATAGGAAAGGGATACATTTTTCATAAAATTATTATTTGTGTGTTGTTTACATTATTCTGTTTTCAGCATTATCTTCTATTATGATTTTTAAAATCAATTATGATTTGTAAATTCTCTTACTATATTATGTCTATATTAAGGATGTTATGATTTTGTTAAAATTTTTTCAAAATATTTTCCTAGGTTGTCATTTTTCTCTTTAGTCATTAATCATATTTATATAATATATAGAGGTTTAACATTTTTATGTAGTCTAATCATTTTCCCTTATGATTTGTAGCTTTGTTTTTCTGTCTAGAAGGGGTTTTATGGTTTTATATCTCCAGCATTTTATTGTGAAAAATTTCAAACACAGCAAAACTGAGAGAATTATGGTGAATGTCTGGGTACTCGACACTTAGATTCTGCAGTGAACATTTGCATGAATTTCCTGTTGCTACTATAACAAATGACCATCAACTTGATGGCTTGAAACATTTATTATCTTGCACCACTGAAATGAGAAGTCTGAAATGGATCTCACTGGGATCAGTGTGGGCAGTGCTGCATTCCTTCCTGGAGGCTATAGGAAAGCTTCTGTTTTGCTGTCCTCTTCCAGCTTCTAGAGGGAGCCAGTGTTACTCCGCTTCTGCCCTCTTTCCTCTAGCTTCAAAGTCATCAATATTGCATCTCTGTGACCTTTTCCAATAGATTCATCTCTTCTTTTGCCTTAATGCGCTACGTTTAGGGCTTTTGTGACTATGTTAGGTCCATCTGGTTAATTCAGGCTAATTTCCCACCTCAAGATCAATTGATTTATCCAGCTTAATTCCATCTGCACTTGATTTCTTTTGCCCATGTAATGTTATACTCACGGGTTCTGGAAATTGAGAGGCAGACGTATTTGGAATGGTGCCCACCACAATATTTTACAATTGTATTTGGTTGGGTGTGAGTAACTAGACTGGGAAGGATGATGAATGATTTTTTTTTTTTTTTTTGCAGTGCTGGGGATTGAACCCAGGGGCATTCTACCTCTGAGCTATACCCCTAGCTCTATTTTTTTGCTGAGTCTGGCTGCAAACCTGAGATCCTCCTGTCTCAGCCTCCCAAGTACTGGGATTATAAGTGTGCCACCACACCCAGCTATAATGGATGATCTTAATGTTCCATTCCTTGGTGTATTATACTACACATCTTCCTCTCTCTATACTTCTCCTCTGTCCCTCAATGCATCTTAGTTTGTTCTTTCTTTCTCTCTTTCTTTCTTCTTTCTTTCTCTTTTTCTTTCTTATTCTTTCTTCTTCCTTCCTTCTTTTTTTGGTACTGGGGATGGAACACAAGGCCACTTTACCTCCAAGCCACACTCCCTAGCCCTATTTTATTTTTTATTTTGAACCAATGTCTTACTAAGTTGCTGGGGACCTCAATAAGTTGCTAAGGTTGGCCTTGAACTTGTGAAGCTCCTTTCTCTGCCTCTCAAGTACTGGGATTACAGGTGTGCACCCACATACTCAGCTGTGTATTTTAAAGTAAATTACAAATATTATTTTTTATACATTTCAAAATAAATTGAAAACTTCCTCCTAACTATTTTAATATGAACACCATAGAGTTTATTTTCTTATAGTTCAATTTTTCAGGTAAAATTTACAGACAAGAAAATATAAAAATTAAACATGTACATTTGTTGAATGCAAATACCTGTACAACTTAAGCCCTTAAGAAATGAAACATTAGCCGGGTGTGGTGGCCCACGTTTGTAATCCCAGCGTTCAGGAGGCTGAGATGGGAGGATCGTAGTTCGCAGATAACCTCAGCTAATTTGTGAGGCCCTCTGCAACTTAGTGAGACCCTGTTTCAAAATAAAGAATGAAAAATAGGGCAGGGGGTGTAGCTTGGAGGTCGAATGCCCCTGGGTTCCATCCACAGACCTGAAAAAAAAAAGTGAAATGAAACATTAACATCACCATCTGGACTGATTTTAGTTCTTGGCTATTATGAATAGTGCTGCTATGGAAATTCTTATCTTTTGGGAGGAATATGTTTTTAAGTTTATAACTGAAAAATTTATATATATTTACGACACACAACATGATGTTTTGAAATATATACACATATTGTTAAATGACTGAATTGAGCTAGTTAACATATGCCTTACCTCATATACTTATATTTTTTGTGTGTGTTTATGGTGAGAACACTTTAAAATCTCTTAGCAGCTTTCAAGTATACAATGAGTTTTTTGTTGTTTTGTTTTGTTTTGTTTTGTGGTACTGGGGTTCCTGGAAACCCTTCTACCTCTGGGCTACACTCCCAGACTTATTTTTATACTTTTTAATTTAGAAACAGGGTCTCTTAAGCCAGTGCGGCTGGTTTCGAACCTGCACCATCTTCCTGTCTCCGCCTCCCAAGCGTGGGATTACCAGCATGTGCCACCACGCCCAGCATTACAATACAATGTTTTTATAGTCTTGAATTTATTCCTCCTATCTAATTGAAATTTTGTTTCCTTTATCAATCATCCCTCTATCCACTGCCCTCTCCTCCTCAGCTCCTGGTAACCATTACATTGTGCTCTTGGCTTCTGGGAGTGACTTTTTTAGACTCCACACATAAGTGAGATCACATATTATCTTTCTATGCATGGCTTATTTCACTTAACATAGTGTCCCCCTGGCTCATCCATGCTGTTACAAATAACAGGACGTCTTTCTTTCTAAAGGCTGAGTAGCATTCCATTGCATGTGTCTCTATAACAAATTTCCCTCATTCATTCATTAGTGGACACCTGGGTTGATTTAAATTTTGGCCATTGTGAATAGTCCATTGTGAATTGTCCTGCAATAAACATGGAAAGGAAGGTTTATTTAAATACTTTGCACATTTCAAAAGTAGATTGTTTTCTTACTGTCAGGTGGTATATAATCCTTAAATGTTTGGATGCTGACCTCTTATGTATGGTTTACAGATCTTTTCTGTCATCTATGAGCTATCTATTCACTCTGTTGATTGTTTCCTTCTCTGTAGGAGCTTCTTAGTTTGATATAATTTTATCCATTTTTGCTTTTGGGTTCACATCCAAAAATCATTGCTCAGATCAATGTCATGGAGCTTCTCCCCATGCTGTCTTCTAGTAGTTTCAGGTCTTACATTTAGTCTTTAATTCTTTTTTTTCTTTGCAGTACTGAGGATGGAACCCAGGGGCATTCTACCTCTGAGCTACACCCCCAGCCCTATTTTTTAGTCTTTTTATTTATTTATTTATTTTTGGTGGTACTGGGATTCCTGGAAGCCCTTCTACCTCTGGGCTACACTCTCAGACCTATTTTATTTTTGGAAACAGGGTCTCTTAAGCCAGCGAGGCTGGCTTTGAACCAGCACGATCCTCCTGTCTCTGCCTCCCAAGCGCGGGGATTACAAGTGTGCGCCACCACACCCGGCTGTTTTTATTTTTTAAAACAGGGTCTCACTGAGTTGTGAAGGGCCTCGCTAAGTAACTGAGACTGTCTGCCAACCTCAATCCTCCCGGTCTCAGCCTCCCTAATGCTTGGATTACAAGAGTGCGCCATCATGCCCAGCTCTTTAATTCTTTTGAGTTGCTTTCACTATATAGTGTGAGATAAGGGTCTAATTTTATTCTTCTGCATGTGAATATCCAGTTTCCCCTACAGTATTATTGAAGAGATTGTTCTTTTCCCATTCTGTGTTCTTGGCATCCTTTCCAAAACTCAATTAGCCATAAATATATGGGTTTATTTCTGGGTTCTCTGTTTTGTTTCATTGGTCTATGTGTCTTCTTTTATTGCCAGTACTGTGTTCAGTTACTATAGCTTTGTGGGCATATGTTTTTATTTCTCTTGGAAAAATATCTAGAAATAGAATTGATAAGCCACTGGGTAAATGCATGCTGAGTTTTAGAAAGAACTGCCAGAACTTTTTTAAAAAAACGATTCTATTGTTTTATACTCCTGCCAACACTGTACTAGAGTTCCAGTTGCTCTAAATCGTTGCCAACTTTAGATAGTGTCAGTGTTTTTAATTGTAGCCATTTTGGTGGGAGGTATCTCCTTATGGTTTTAGTTTATATTTTGCTGATAACTAATGTTATTGAGCATTTTTTCGTGTAATTATTAGCCATTCTTTTGGAAATATATGTTTATATCTCCTGCTTATTTTTTTTACAGTTTTATGTGAAATATTATTCTGCATCTCATTTGTTCTTGGTAGACGGTTCAAGAATCACTTGGTTGACAATTTGAGGGAGAAAATAAACAATATTTTTAAATATTGAACTAATTGTCCCAGTATGTTTTTAAAATTATCTTGTGTGTTTCCACTGATTTGAAATGCCATCTTTATCATATTATCAGCTACAAGAAATTTTGTTTTACAGCTTTCTTTTCTCCATTCTAATCCATATTCTTGTATGATATAATTTAATTTTAATTCTTAAGTATTTAGAATACACATTAAAAGTTGGCACAATAAATCCACTCTTCTTTTTCTTCTCTTTTGGTATTTTCTTAGGTATTCTTTCTCATTTATTTTCTCAGATGAACTTGAGATTATTTAGTCAATTCACATCCTTTTGTATCTTATTATGGTGTGGACAGGGAATTTCAGTCTCCAAAATCATAAATTAATTTAAGCTAATTTAGGGAAAACTTCTCCCTTGTAATTATTTTGCCTTACTATCAAGAAGAATAGTGTCTTTTCCCATTTATTCATGTTTTTGTTAATTTTATTGAGTAAAATTAAGTTTGTCCCCTGGAACTTTGCATTTGTTGCAATATTGTGAAACTCCTGACATTTCAGATCTCTATTTCTCTTCCTCTTTATAAATAAGCAACCACTAACTAAATAAAAGACTTTTTTTCTTACTAGGCACAACTCAAAAAGTGGCTTTTATGGCCTGACTAATTAACTATTGCCCCACAGGAAAAGACTTTCAGATAAATACAGCCACAGATGCAGGGAGTCTGGTCCATAATATTCTATCTACAGGGATGTCTTGTTCCTTACAAACCTACTTCAAACCTGGAGATAAATTGTTCACTATGACCCACATTGTGTGGTTGTCTTTCAGTCTTTGTAATATTCTACTCTTTAATACTCCTTCTACCCATAAAGACAATGGGTTCTTAGCCCTTATACAAAACACTCTCCCACCACCAGAAATTCTGACTGAACTGGTCTGAGATGGGAATGAACATCTGTATTTTTAAAAGCCCTCCAAGATAATTCTAACTTGTTGACAAAGTTGAGATCCTCCTCCTAATTTCTCATCCAAAGAGCTGGATGGAAAATTTTTTTATAGTATCTATAACCTGTGGTCTGTTTCCCAGGTAGCTATTTAGTGGACTGGGGTGATGAAGTTTCCTCCTTCAGTTTATAGAGAGAGCCATATTCCCATGGACGAAAGGGTGTGCAGGCACCAGCAGGGTGAATGGCATGGAGAGGTGGGCATGAGAAGGAAAGATGGAGGACCAGCCTGAGAAGCTAGAAGGTTAGGTCAGCACCAGGAGAATGAGAAGTTGTAAACTTTCTCTCGTATACTAGTGAAAATCAACTAGTGTTGCATGGAGGCCATTAGACTGAAAGGCAGTGAAGTTTTGTCATCAGGTCGCTACATCTATCACAAGAGTGGTTATAATTTTATTTAAGAAAGGACCAGCTGGGAGTGGTGGTGCATGCTCTCAGCATTCGGGAGGCTGAGACAGGAGGATCGCTGTTCGTGGCTAGCTTCAGCTACTTAGGCCCTTTGCAACTCAGTGAGACCCTGTTTCAAAATAAAGGATACAAAATAAAGCTGGGGGTGTAGCTTGGAGGTAGACTGCCCCTGGGTTCCATCCCCAGTACCACAAAAGAAAAAAGAGAAAGAAAAAAAAGAAAGGACCAGGTGCTAAAAATAGATGGCCGTTCTGCATATGAATGAAATGCATCTTTAGAAGTTGGAGTCTAATGACTCCGGCTGCTGCCTGCTCTTCATGCACCTGCCTGTCCTGATGTCACTGATACTGCGCTGCTTACTGTCCATGCATGGTTAATCAGGCAGTTGGGGCCTCCTGTTATAGCAATAGATTGTAATGGGACATTTCACTTAGAAGGTGGTTGACAGCATGTGAATCAATATACACTGACTTGTGCTAATAGTTCAAGTCTCTATTTACATTGTGCTAGCAGCACACATTGTGCTGCCATGACCATATTTTGGCATTAAACAAACACCAGCTCAAGATTTCCTGAACATGTGATCCCATATCACTCCCAATAGGAAATTTGAGCAGAAAAGGCAAAAGTAAGCGTGCCTCCCTGCCCCAGGCAGACTCAGCCATGCCATGGTAACCTGGACCCTGAAGGGAAAATACCATACCATGCTGCTTTTCAAATGGGGATTAGGTAGCCAAACTTGTGAGGTAAGCCAGATGGGCTACTTAAAATTGCAAAACATAATAATGATCTGAAACACAGTCTGTCTTGTGCATCAGCTTTGTTCAAAGTGATTTCTCTTTATTGACTATTTCTCACATGAAACCTAGGACAGATGCAATTATATAACAAAAACAGCACAAAAAAATTAGTTTTATAACCACATCTCCCCAAAATCCCTCACAAAGAGAGGTTGATCATTAAGTAGCACATAGATGAGCCCTGGGTTTAGAACCTGCTCCACCATTTACTATCTGTGTGACCCAGACAGGTTCTTTAACTTCCCTGTGCCTCCTTTATTTGAAATGGAAGATGATGGTAATATCTACTTCATAGGATTATTGAAAGAACAAATAAACTTGTTTTTAAAGCACTTAGAACAGAGCCAACACAAAGAAAACATTACATAAATGCCTGCCACTTAGATAATCTGCAATTTATATTACTGTAGGAAGAATGGAGTAAGAAAAGGTTGGTGGTTGAGTATTATTATAATTTGTGTACTCAAATTGGGCACAGCCCTATTCATAGTATTATGAGTCAGAAGCATCATATTACTGTACAAATGGTGGTTGCAGAGAGTATTCAGGAGCCCAGGTAGCAAATCAGATCGCCCAAGTTCAAATTCTTATTCTGTCACTTAGGAGCTATGTGACTTTGGGCAAGTTACTTAACTTTCTCTGTTTCAGATTCCATGAGAGTAAAATAGCATTGATGATAGTAATAATACTACACAACAGGATTGTTGTCAGGCTTAAATGGGGTAACCCTCATGAAGTAGTTAGATTGAGGCTTGAGACAAAGTAAGAGCTATATAAATATGCTATTATATGAAGAACGATATTCTAGACACTATTTTTGACTTTTCATACTTATCTTTCTTCTTTTTCTTTCCTCCTCTATTGGCCAATCTTTACACAACTATGCGTCTTTCCTTGATGATATTTCAGGAGGTCACTTCAGTGCAACTTTGGTTATGCAGTGTCTACATTTGTGCCCTGCCTCTAAAAACAGGATGCATGGACTTAGCGTTCCTGAGAACTTGGAAAAGACTGTTACAGGAATACCATACTACAGTTTGTCTTCAATGTCTCCTTAAGGCCATGTGTTAAAGGCTTCAACCCCAGCGTGGTGCTATGGGAGGTAGTGGAACCTTTAAAAGGTGGAGCCTGGTAGAAGATCTTTATGTCAGTGGTGATGTGCTCTTGAAGGACATTGGGGATGCTGGCCCCTTCTCTCCTCTGTTTCTTGTTTTGTTATTTATTTTTTACTTTTTTATTGTTTTGCTCCCTGGTTCATGATTTGAGTGGTTCTACAATGTTTCTCACTGTGATGTGCTGCCTCACCACAGCCCAAAAGCAGTGAAGCTAACCAGTCATGGACTGGGACCTCCTAAACTGTGAGCCAAAGTAAACCTTTTTCCTTTTATAAGTGAGTCATCTCAAGTATTTTGTTATAGCTGATTATCATGATCTGATTAGAAGTAACAGTGTGACAAGCTTTCTAAGAGAAGTGGTACTATGATAAGACAGGTTCCTAGAGCCTATACACAGAGATCATGATTACAGAGTAAAAAAACCCTTAAAGAGAAGCCGTGTTTTGGCAAGGCCTTGAAGTATGAGTGAGATTCTTGTTGGTTGGAGATGAAAAATAGGTTAATAAGGCATTTCAACCTCTTATAGTGCATCCAAATCATCCAGGAGGCTTATTACAAACAGAGGTCGCCAGGCCCTACCCACAGAGGCTCTGATGTTCAGTGGGTCCAAGGTGGACCTTGATTAAATTAAACTCATACTGTTGGGTTAAACAATAGAAAAAATGTGTTCAGAGTTCTTAGTGCAACATGCCAGTGGGTCAACCACATTAATTTCTTGTGGGGCTAACTGTGCTTACTTGGCTAAAGTTGTGTGCAGTGTAAAGTGACCATTTTCCTCTTGTAATTAATACCTGTGGGAAGATATGTTGAAAGAGCACAAACATGTTGCTTCTTATACTTTTGCCCATTAATTTGAGCATTCATGGATTCATTACCTGTGATAAGTATTATTTTGATGTTTATCTGATGGTGATTATTTTGTTCATTACTTTTTCATCACTAAGACCAAAACTTAGAGGAGGAAAGCCCAACTTAGAAGAAGAAAGGTTCACTTAGGGCTCATAATTTCAGAGGTAAGTCTATAATTAGCCAGGCCCATGGCAGGAACCTCAGTGGCAGGGATTTAGAGCATGACGCAGGTGAGCTCATGGTAACAGAAGCAGAGAGAGTGAGAGAAGTGTTCAGGGACAGGGACAGTCCCTGGTCACAGCCCCAGGCAGTCACCCCTCCAACCTGTCCCAACTCTGAGCTTGGCTGCATTGCACAAATATGAACTTTGGGGGTACATTTTATTTTATTTATTTATTTGGTACTGGGGATCAAACCAAGAGTCATTCTGCCTCTGAATTACATCACCAGCCCTATTTTCATTTTTTATTTTGAAACAAGATCTTGCTAAGTTGCTGAGATCCTCACTAAGTTACAGAGGCTATCCTCCAACCTGGGATCCTCCTGTCTCAGCCTCGTAAGTACTGGTATTACAAGTGTGCATCACCATGCCTGACATGAGAGGTGAGCATTTTAAATCCAAATCATAGCAATTATTATTATTATTATTATTTGCCTTCAATACCCTATCTTTTAAGTAACCAGAGGCAACGATTGGTTGGGCTGTTTCCTTTCATTGATATGTCATTTCAGTGATTGGTCAGGCTGATTCCTTCAATTGATCTGTCATTTCAGTAGCTGTGCTTATCACATGGGTCCTGCCTAAAAGGAATGAATTTGTGCTTATGTGCCACTCAACTTTATCTCCCTTCAGCTATCGGAGAATTCTGGGTAATAGTGATTGTATTTCAAATAAGACATTGTCACATTTTCTGCTGCCTTCACAGCAGCCTGATGTGTTGCCACATGTTAAGTGAACTGCAGTATTCTCAAGGGTCCTGAGTTCAGTTAGGATGCTACAAGATCCTGGGGGTGTGCTGCAGTTCAGGAGAGAACAAGAGGCTGATGCACATGGCTGCAAGAGCCGCCTTGATGGGAGGGGAGCTGAGGACACTTGAAGTTTCTGTTTCTCAGGGTCCATTTGGTAGTCAAAGTGGGAGTGCAGGAAATGAAGGCCTACTCTCCCACTCCTGGCTGTAGGTGTTTCCTCAAAGTTGAAATGATATGAGAGAACCTGCCTGCCCTTGGCCTGTGGATGTTTCCCATATTAGAGTTCTCCAGAAAAACAGAACCTATACAGTAGATACATGTCTAGAAAAAGATTTATTATAAAGAGTCAAAATATTATTGAGGCTAAAAAATAACACAATCTGCTTCCTGAAAGTTGAGGGTCCAGGAAACCCAGGGATATAGTTTTACTCTAAGTCCAAAGGCCTGAGAACCAGGATTACATGTGGTTAAGTCCTGTGTACAGCAGGAAAAGACAAAAGTTTTAGCTCAACTGTTCTGGCAAGAGAGAATTCTCCCTGCCTTCCTTTGTCTTTCTGCTCTGTTCTGGCTTTCCAGGAATAGAATGATACCAATTACATTGGGCATGGATATTTTCTTTACTCACTCTACCTGTTCAACCACTAATCTCTTTCAGAAACACCCTCACAGACACACCTGGAGAGAATGTTTTACCAGCCCTCTGGACAACTACGGATCCAGTCTAAATGACCCCTAAAATCAGCTGTCATAGTTGGCTGTGATGTATACATACACACACACACACACACACACACACACACACACACACACAGTATATACCCTGCTGTATATATACTGCTATGGCTTATCACACAGGTGCTGCCTAAAAAGGTGAGTTTGTGCTCATGTGTCATCTCAGCTGCCTTATGATAGAGATTGTATATGCACGGTATCTAGAACATCATATATATATATATATTTTTTTTTTCACTTCTTCTAGAAGAAGCAAATCTAAAACAGGCCCATTACTCAAATGGGTACCAGAGAAATGCCTGCTTTAACTGCAAGCAACTCGGTGAGCACTCATGAGGTGTGGCTTCTCAACTGAATATGTCGAGGAATTTTCTGGGGATCCTAGTAAAGTGAACATTTACTAGATCTGGGATGGAGCCTGAAATTCTGCTTTACTTACAAACTCCAAGGTGATGCCTGTGCTGCTGGTTCCAGGACCACATTTTGAGTAACAAGAACAAAAGAGACATGAAAAGAAGTCTAAATGCTCAGAAACATGTTATCCATGAAACACTGCCATTCCAATTGAATCTTTTTTTCTCTAGAATGCTTGGACCCACAAGAACACAAATGCTCTGTTCTGGCTTTCCAGGAATAGAATGGTGTCAATTACATTGGGCATGAATATTTTCTTTACTCAGTCTACCTGTTCAACCACTAATCTCTTTCAGAAAAACCCTCACAGACACTCTATGACAGGAAGAAGTCTTGAGGCTGGTCCAATGTACATTGTAATTTCATTGTAGAATGTAGTAAAATGGTATAAGCCAGCAGGACCAGGCTCAGCTGACTTGGTTGGGTCTTCTCAACTTACCTCCTGTTTATCAAGAATCTACTCTGTGTAAGGCACTTTGAAAAGTGCTGGCACCTGCTAGAAAAGATTTGATTTGTCTATGTGTTTCTTGTAACATAATACAGTCAACAGTGTTCATTTGGGTGACATACCCCATGGACATATGTAAGGGTTCTCTACAATTTTAGTGTAGTGGCCTGAAAGTCTCCCACTTAAGACAGAATGTCAGAATACAAGTTAATGGATGTACATTCTTGAATCTCCTCTATAAATTGTTCATACTTGGTACTCTGAACCATTAATTACAGCATATCTCAGGATAATTGTGACATATCAGATGTGGACTTTGAAAACTTAGTATAAAATAAGAATATAGCTGGGTGTGGTGGTGCATGCTTGTAATTCCAGTAGTTGGGAGGCCGATACAGGAGGATTTAAGTTCAAGGACAGCCTCAGATACTTAGTGAGGCCTTTTGTAACTCAGTGAGAGCCTGTTTCAAAATAAAGAATAAAAACTAAGGCTGGGGTGTATCTTGGAGTTAGAATGCCCCTCTGTTCCATCCCCAGTACCACATAAAAAGGAATATAAAATACTCATTAATAATTTTGTCTTCAGGTTACATGTTGTAATTATCATACTTTTATAAAATACGCGAAAACTATTTTTTCCTGTTTCTTTTAACTCTTTTAACATGGTTAGTAGAAAACATAAATTTTCACACATGGCTGCCATTATGTATTTGCTGGATGGTTCTGGTCTTAGAGCACAAGTTTCTGTTCCTCTGCTTCAGCATCTCTTTCTGGCACACCCACTTCAGAGAAGCTTCTTACTGGTGTCCACCTGGGCTTTTGCCATACCCTCAGCTTATCTCTGACAAGTGAGGAGCAGCCCAAGTAGCTATTCTGACTTTCTTCCCCCTTCAGGTAAAGAAATTTGGAACCCATCCCACAAATGACTTACTTCCATCAATTTCTGAATTTCAAGTGTGTGTGTGTGTGTGTGTGTGTGTGTGTTTCTTGAAACTCATTTTCTAGTTTATTAGGGCTCAGTGAAAGTATTAGTCCATAATCACATCATAAACTTTGAAAGGCCTTTGAGCACAATATTCATGAACATGGGATTCAATACTTTTAATTTTCTGACCATCTTCAAATTTGGTTAGACCTTATCCCAACTTAAATGAGTCAGGGAGCAAGAGAGCAATTCTCACCTAAGTAGGTTTTAGGGGATGTGACTTGACTTTAAGTTTTCTAAACTACGTACTGAACAAGATGTCATCAAAGTTCAGAGGTATCCATGTTTGTCTTGGTTCTAAGGCCTCATTTATCTTTTCTCTCTCTCTTCCAGTGAACCCCAAGGGTTTACTAGCACTTGGTGTTCTGTAGCCACAGATTTATCTCCAGCACTTCAGCCTATCATCCCTTGTCAGGCTCCCCCTTGCTCATTTCTTCAGGCTCCCTTGCTCATTTCTTCAGGCCCTGTTCTCTTTGCAGAGTTGATTCTTAAGTTAATGAGAGAATAACCAGAGAATTTAACATTGTTAAATTTGAAGGTTTTAATGAAGTGGTCCTAAGTTATCTCTTTCTGCCAGATGTTGGCTTGGTGGATTGGGGTTATGTCAGATGTCATATAGTAGTGCTAAGTATAGATTTCTTCAAAAGCATCAAGAAAGAATTTTACGATGAGGCTGGCATTAGTGGTAAGAGAAGTCTATTTCCTCTCCCCAAATTCTTCCTCTCCCCAAAAGACCAAGTTACTATGTTAGGGCAAGTAATCGGAGTGTGTGTGTGTGTGTGTGGGGGGGGGTTCTCAGGACAGGAAAAGTTAAAGAGAGGAGGTGAGGGAGCTATAGGCCCAAGAGGGTGAGGAACATTCTCCTCGACCTCCAGATAGGAAAGCAGCTTCTTGAGGACAGCACTTCCCCTCACCTCTGGAAGTCCTGGGTACTACAGGAGTTTGTATTTATTGAATGATCAACTGACTGCTTGTCAAGTAAATAAAGAAGGCTGTGACTGATTTTTCCACTAATAATTGCCTAATCTCAAAGGACTCACCTTGAAAAACTGGCATCATGCGACCCCCACTGCAACTACATAGAATAGAAAATGTCTCCTGTATGTATAAATATTGTTGATAGGGAATATTTAAAAAGATTTTGGGGAAATGTACAGTGTCTTATTTAACTGAGAAGCTGTATGAGACAATAGTGTTTATACTATCAGCAAGGGGACTGTGGCCACCCTCTGGTCACCCTGGTCCCCATGTGGGCTCCTGAGTTCTGGGGGCTCATATTAAAGGGGTCAACTGAGAAGGATGGTGAATGTCCCTTCTAAGTGGGTCTTTGCATGGGGCACTGTGCAAGGCACCCTGTGAAGCAAGTAAAATGACTATCCGTCTAGTAATTTTCCTCTGAGATACTATGTAGAAGAAAAGATTTTAATATAAATAAATTCTTTTCTCAGTATGTCTTTTCAAATCACCTATTCTCTCCCCACGTTTTCCCCTCCTGCATTGAGTTCTAGAAACTCTCTTTTCCTTTTTTCTAAAGTTTCTTCTCTCTCTCTCTCTCTCTCTCTCTCTTGGCTGAAGCTGGCTGAATTGCTTTTTATAAACCACCAAGACCCCATTACTACAGTTTTTCCTTTGGTTTATTTATTCTCTTACTTAATTTCAGGTCTAATGGAAGTGTCTAAGCCTTGAATCATTCAACAGTTTAGATCACACTTGTGTTATTTCCTCTCTGTTCTACCAATTCTCTAGTTTATCCTTCCATACTGGTTAATGGCATGAACTTGTTCTCCTCTATGAATCCTTCTTTCTGGTTTGTTCCTATGTGGGCTGGAGACAGTTTGTTATGCTATGACTCCACTCCTAATACTGCTCCCCTCCACCTGGGTTTGACTCAAGGAAAAAGGGAGGCATGGCTCTGTGCAAGTGGACATGGACCTAACCAGGAATTGGTGGGATGGTGTTTGGGGTTCCTGATGTCCAGGATTGGCAATGAGCTAGCCAGGAGGACCAAGCCTTTGATATATCAAAGTCTCCAAATACAAAAAAACACTTGGTGTGGCTCAAGATGTGTCTAAATTAGCACTGGCATGGTGTGGGTCTTGGTCCAAAGCTCATGCTCTACCTGTGACAATGAATGGTGGTGAACTCCCTGTTGACACTGCCTTAGTAGCCATGGTGATGTGATGAGCTGCTGACATTTTCATTTGTCACTTTAATGAGTAGTAGGGAATTAACCTAATAGTAATAACAGCAACAATCATTGCATTCTGCTCTATTATATTGAATGAACTAAAAAGAGATATATTGGTTAATATTATTGTAGTCTTCTGTGATATAATGTTGGTATTGTGCAGCAGATATTGTGGTCAGAATTTTGAGCTATAGGGTCTTGAAAAGAATAATATTTGTGGTTAAAAAACAGAAGAGGAACATGCAGATATAGCCAAATCAATGTCCAGAGTGATTTCTGCTTTGCCTCATGAGCCATCAGTTCATCTGATAAGGATATAAAAAGACGAATTTTAGTATTTCAACATTTTGGTAATTCAATAGAACTCATTCTTAAGTTTGTTCCTAGCTGAGTGATGAAAAGCATATTTGACTCTTGTTTGCCCCCCAAAAATCTCTTGACATTGATCTTTTTCCACAAATGATGACAGACCATGCTCAGATTCCTTCTTAGCTATAAGTAGCTTAACCAGAACCGATAGATACATAGACCCACTATAAGAAACAATAGTGTCTACCTATTTAATTGTGGTAAACACACCAGGTGTGGTGGCGCACGCTTGTAATCCCTGCGCTTGGGAGGCGGAGACAGGAGGATCACGCAGGTTCGAAGCCAGCTGTGCTGGCTTAAGAGACCCTGTTTCCAAATAAAAAAGTATAAAATAAGACTGGGAGTATAGCCTGGATGTAGAAGAGCTTCCGGGAACCCCAGTACCACCAAAAAAAATAATAATTGTGGTAAACAATTAACTCTTTTATTCATCTACTTGACAACTATTTTTGAATGTGCCTGATACCATCCTAGGAATTAGGAGTGCCATATCAAATAAAGTAGACATGGTACTTGATTCTATGAAACACAACCTGATCAACAAATACAGAAGTCAAAAAGATTGTTATAAAATATTAACTCATGAATTAGCCCTGTTATACTTCACTTTATTTTTTAAATTGATATAAATTCAATATATCATTGATCCATCTGGAATTTACTTTGACAAAGGAGCAATATGGAAACGCGTATGTTTTTTCCATAAAATACTAGCCAGTTTTCACAAAGTCATTCATCAAATAGACCTTATTTTCACCACAGATTTGAAACGACATCCTCATTGTATAGTACATTCTCAGATACCCATGAGATGGGTATATTCTATTCTGATCCATTTATCTGTGCCCCTATTTTTGACTCAGTTATTTTTTTAAAACGTTTCTATAACTTATTTTCATACTTGGCAGACAAATCTTCTTTCTTCTTCAATTCTCTGTTTTCCTACCCTTCTTCCCTTCTAGGTAATTCCTAGCTATGCATTTTTTTTCATATGACATTTAAAATAAAGTCTTGGAGTCCCCTTTTCCCCAAATCCCTTTTTGAAAAACCTGGAGCTATGTGGGCTACATTAAGTCTTATTGACAAGGCATTTATAGATGTATTGTCACTAAAATAATTCTAGAAATTCAATATGTTTGTTAAACGAAAGTTCCTGGTTAGTGTTCATGGAGGAAAAAAAATCAGTGAGTTTTGTTGACTAGTGCAGCCTATAAAATATATTCCTATAGAGTGTTTTAAAATATAGAAATCAATTCCAGATGCAGCTTCTAGTCAGTGCTTTCATGCCAAAATTCCCCAGTGTGCTTCATGTAATATGACTAAGGTAAATTATCAATTGCCTGACAAAATTTAAAAGAAAAAATGGTCTTATAATACATATTCTATATAGGAAGATAATTCATGCTGATAACTGGAGAACAATGTTATTTTATCAAGCACTTTTCTTGATGAGATTTCTTTAACACACATCTAATAAATGCAGATCTGATATAAAATCTTAGAATATTCTTTGATCAACCAAAAAAATAGTAAATCCATGCAATATAATATCAAAATTTCCAGTGGAAACAGCACAATATGTTCTGTTATTGGTAGTGGAATTTAGTTCAGGACATCATATTAGGTATTTCTCTTAGAGTCTTTTAGTCAAACATGTAACCACAAGCATGAAACAGAATATGTCAGGGAAGCATCCATGGCAACATACTTAATGGCTTATCCTTAAGTGGAGTTCTAAAGGAGGTTTAACACCACTAAAGACATAGTGAAATCATAGAACATAACCAATTAATAAGGATTTATTTCTATGAACTGGGAAAAGTTTATTAAATATCTTAATTTTTGGCTTGAACCAAATATATACCATTTAAGATGATCTGTAACAATAGGAAAATAAATATTTTTATTTATTTTTTATTGGTACACTATAGTTTCACATCATAATGTGGATCATATTGACAATGGTATACGTTCACACAGTAGTTGGTGCCCTCACCACCCACTTGCCTTTTCCCCCCTCCCAACAATACATGTCCAGGTTAACCATGCTACATTCACATTTATACACATATTCAAATGTAGCTCCTCCTTTAGTCAACCTCAGCCTTCTTCCTACCTACTCTTTCTTTTTACCTTTGCTGAGGTTTTCTTTCCATTATCTGGAGTCCCTCTGGTAGCCATAATATTCCCTAGTTTGGGCATATTAGAAAAAACACATGTCCCTTCTTTTTCTGTGCTTGACTGATCTCACTTAACATAACGTTCTCCAGATCTTTCCATTTTCTTGCAAATGACATGATTTTGTTCTTCTTTATAGCGGAGTAGAATTCCATTGTGTGTATTTCCCATAATATTGCAATCCATTAATCTGTTGATGGAGACATAGGTTGGTTTCATATTTTGGCTATTGCAAATTATGCTGCTATGAACACAGGTATGCATATGTTACTGTAGTTCTCTGGTTTCAACCCTTTTGGAAAGATACCCAGGAGTGGTATAGCTGGATCATATGGTGAATCCATTCCCAGTTTTCTAAGGAATCTCCACACTGATCTCTTTAGTGGCTAAACCAGTTTTCACTTCCACTAACATGTAAAAGAGTTCCTATTTCCTCACATCCTCACCAGCATTTGTTGTTATTTGACTTCTTTATGCTTGTCACTCTGACTGGGGTTAGATGGAATCTCAGTGTAGTTTTGACTTGCATTTCTCTGATGGCTAATGATGTTGAATTTTTATATTTATCTGTTGGCCATTTGTATCTCTTCTTTTGTAAACTGTCTATTCAATTCAGTTGCTCATTTCTTGATTGGGTTTTTGTTCTGCTAGTAGAGAGTCTTTTGAGCTCTTTGTATATTCTGGGTATTTGCCCTCTATCAGTGTGGTGGCTGGTAAAGATCTCCCATTCTGTAGGCTTTCTTTTTAGGTTCTTAATGATTTCCTTTGATGAGAAGGAACTTTTTAGTTTGATGCCATCTCACTTGTTAACTCTTGTTTTAATTCCCTTTGCTTTGAAGGCCTTGTCAAGAAAGTTACTACCTGTGCCTATGTGTTGGAGTGTTGAGCCTATGCCCTCCTCTAATAGCTTCACAGTCTCTGGTCTAATTTCCAAGTCTTTGATCCATCTCAAATTGATTCCTGTGCACAATGAGAGGTAAGGATTTAGTTCCATCTTTCCACAAATGGATAGGCAGTTCTTCTAGCACCATTTGTTGAAAAGGCTATCTTTTCTTCCAGCATATGAGTTTGGCCCCTTTGTCAAAGATCAATTGACTATAAGTGTGTGGATTTGTTTCTGTATCTTCTATTCTGTTTCATTTGTCTATGTGCTTGTTGTTGTGCCAATACAATGCTGTTTTTTTAAGGTTTAAAGGAGTTTATTAAAAAGATAGAAATACAGAAGACAATTACAGCCCCATGGGGAGGTTTTGAATGAATTCACCACCCTGCCATGCTGCTTTAACTACTACTGTTCTGCAGTATAATTTGAAGTCAGGCATTTTGATGCATCCTGAATGGCTCTTATTGCTGAGAATTGCTTTGGCTATTCTGGGTTTTTTCTTTCTCCATATAAAATTCACAACTGATTTTTCTAGATCTATGAAGAATGTCATTGGTATTTTCATAGGATAGCATTGAATCTGTAGATCACTTTTGGCAGAATGGCCATTATTCTACCTATCCATGAGGAAGGGAGATCTTTCCAACTTCCAAGGTCTTCTTCAATTTCTTTCTTTAATGTTTTATAGTTTTTATTGCAGAGGTCTTTTATGTTTTTGGTTAGGTTTATTCATAGGTTTTATTGGTTTTGAGGTTATTGTGAGTGGAATTATTTTCTTTATGTCTTCCATTGTGGATTCATTATTGGCATATAGAAAAGCAATTTGTTTCCTTAGGTTGATTTTGTATCCTGCCACTTTGCTAAACTGGTTCATCAGCTCTAGTAGTCTATTGGTTGAGTTCTTTAAGTCTTCTAGATAAAGTATCATGTCATCTTCAAACAAGGATAATTTTAATTCCTCTTTTCCTATTTGAATTCCTTTGGTATCCTCTTATCTTATTGCTGTGGCAAGAGTCTGGAGGAATATATTGAAAAGGAGTGGTGATAGTGGGTGTTCTAGTTTTGTTCCTGATTATAGAGGAAATACTTGCAGTTTTTCCTCATTTAATATGATGTTGGCTTTGGGTTTACTGTATATTGCCGTAATGATGTTAAAATACATTCCTTCGCTGGGCATGGTGACTCACACCTGTAATCCCCGCGCTCGGGAGGCGGAGACAGGAGGATCACGTAGGTTCGAAGTCAGCCGTGCTGGCTTAAGAGACCCTGTTTCCAAATAAAAGATATAAAATAGGTCTGGGGGTGTATCTCAGAGGTAGAAGGGCTTCCAGGAATCTCAGTACCACCAATAAAATAAAATAAAATACATTCCTTCTATTCCGATTTTCTGCAGTGTTTTTAACATAAATGGGTGTTGGATTTTGTCAAACGCTTTTTCAGCATCTACTTATATGACCATGTGGTTTTTGTTCTCAGTTTTATTTATGTGGTGAATAACTTGTATTGATTTGCATATGTTGAACCAGCCTTACTTTCCTGGGATAAAACCAACTTAGTCATGGTGTACAATTTTCTTGATATGGTTTTGAATGTGTATAGCTAGTATTTTGTTTAGAATTTTTACATCAATATGCATCAAAGATATGAGTCTGTAATTTTCTTTTCTTGAGATATCTTTATTTGGTTTTAGCATTAATGTGTGGCCTCATAGAAGGAGTTTGGGAGAATTCCATCTCTTTTGATTTCCCAGAACAAGTTGTGAAGTATTGGGACCAGTTCTTCTCTGTAGGTTTTATAGAATTCAGCTGGAAACCTGTCTGGGCCTTCCTGAGCTTTTCGTTAATAGCAGAATTTTTATTGTTGTTTCTATTTCTTTGCTTGCTATTGGTTGGTTTAGGCTTGCTATGTCCTCTTGGTTCAATTTAGGTAGATTATATGTGCTTAGAAATCCATCAATTTCTTCTGTTTTCCAGTCTATTGGAGTATAAATTTTCAAAATAGTTTATGATAATCCTTTGAATTTCCCTACTGTCTTTGGTGATTCTCCTTTTTCATTTCTGATTTTAATGATTTGATTCTCTTTCTTTTGGTTAGGTTGGCCAGGGATTGTCAATCTTATTAATATTTTCAAAGAACTAACTTTTTTGTTTTGTTGATTCATTGAATTATATTTTTAGTATCTCATTTATTTCTGATTTGATTTTAATTATTTTCTGCTTTCTGCTGGTTTGAGGATTAGACTGTTGCAGTTTTTCTAGGTCCTTGAAATGTGTCATTAGGTTGTTTACTTGGTGACTCTTTGTTTTTCTTATGTGGGCACTCAATGCTATAAACTTTCCTCTTAACACTGCTTTCAAAGTGTCCTATAGATTTTGATATGTTGTATATCTATTTTTATTTAATTCCAAGAATTTCTTTTTTTCTCCTCTTATTTCTGATCTTACTCACTCATCATTCAATAGTGTATCATTCAGTCTTCATATATTTAAGTAGGGTTCTTTTGTCTTCCTGTTTCTACTTTCATTCCACTATGGTACGAAAAGATGCAGGGAATTATATTACACCTTTTGAATTAGTTGGTGCTTGATTTGTGGCTCAGGATGTGATATGTTTTGGAGAAGGTTCCATGGGCTGCTGAGAAGAATGTGTATTCTGCTGTTTCTGGTTGAAATATTCTGTGTATGTCAATTATGTCCATTTGGTTTACAGTTTTCTCTTAGTTCTGAAGAGTCTTTACTCATCTTTTGCCTTGAAGATCGATCTAGTGGCGTGAGTGGTGTGTTGAGGTCTCCCAATATTATTGTATTTGAGTCTATCTGAGATCTGATGTCCTGAAGGATTTGTTTTATAAATGTGGGTGTGCCCACAAATGTTGTAAAACATTATTCCTTTTAATAAAAGGAAGTTCCCTGCAAGACATGGTGGCACATGGTTGTAATCCAAGTGCTTGGGAGGCTGAGACAGGAGGATTGCACAGGTTCAAAGCCAGCCTCAGCTACTTAATGAGGCTCTCAGCAACTTCGTGAAACCCTGTTTGCAAATAAAGTATAAAATATGTCTGGGAGTATAGCCTGGAGGTAGAAAAGTCCCCCTGGATTCCACCCCCAGTACCACACACAAAAAAAATAAAGTAAAAGGAAGTGCCCAGCTTTGTCTCTAATGATGTGTTTTAGCTTAAAGTCTGTTTTGTTAGATATCAGCACTGCTACCCTTGCTCATTTTTGGTCTCCATTGGCATGAAATATCTTTTTCCATCCGTTTACTTTCAGCCTATGAATGTCTTTGGCTCTAAGGTGAGTTTCTTGCAAGCAGCATTTATTTGGATTATGTTTTTTTTAATTTACATTACCAGTCTATGTCTTTTAATTGGTGAGTTAAGTCCCTTGATGTTCAGGGTTATTACTGAAATATGATTTTTGTTTCCTGCCATTTTGTGTTCTATCTTCTGATTGATATAATGTTATTTTTCTTTGCTTAATTGCCCCCTTATCAAAATCATCTCTTCTCTGATTCTGAAATTTGCATCTTTTTTTCTTCTTTATGGTTTTTTTAAAGTATTTTTTCTAGTGTTGGCTTTGTATTTATGAATTTTTTGAGATTCTGTTTATCTTGAAACACTCTTGTTTCTCCATCAATTTTTAATAACAACCTTGCTGGATATAGCAGTTTTGGTTTTCTTCTAGGGTCTGGATTACATTATACCAGTATCTCCTGCCATTCATTACTTGGGTTGTAAAGTCTGAATGATTTTTATTGTTTTGCCCCTGTATGTCACCCATTCATTTGTTCTCACTGCTTTTAAGATTCTTTCCTTAGCCTCTGTGTTGGCCATTTTAATAATTACATAGCATGAGGAGGCCTTTCTTTGATCTTGTCTTAACGATGTTCTGTATGTCTCCTGTATGTGTATGTTCAAGTCTCTTTCCATGTTTGGAAAATTCTCTGAAATTATTTCCCTGAAGAGATTATGAATACTCTTGGTCTGTACTTCTTCAATGCCTTTTGTCTATAAGTTAGGACATTTCATGTTGTCCAATAATTGTTGGATGTTTAGATTTTGTTCCTGTAATGTCTTCTGTATGCTGTTGACTGTGCTTTTGGTTTTGAATGAACTGTCTTCTAAAAATAATATTCTGTTTTCCATTTCATCTAATCTTCTAGAATTTCTTTCTACTGCTGTTTTCATTTCATTTATTGACTCTTTCATTTCTTTCCAGGCCTCTTTCTGATTCTTTCTTAGTGTTTCCATTTCTTCTTTTTTTCCATGTATACTTACTATGAGGCCTTTCATCATATTGAAGATCAGGATTTGGAATTCTCCTTCTTGCATTTCTTGTAGGTCAGTATTTGTAATTTCCCTTATTTTCTCACTGTTTCTAGTTCTCATATTCTCAGGGTTCTCAGGAATGTTTTTCTAAGGTCTTGGCATCTTCTTTTTTCATGTGACTTCATGGATAATCTGTCTGATCCAATCTTAGAAGTAGGAATTTAGAGGTGTCAGCAGGTTCGTGCATGGGTAAGCACTGCTTTTTTGAATGGTGAAGGTTAAGTAAGGGGAGAAGAACTGAGGTGATGAGTACTGGAATTGGGTAAAGTAGAGGATATGATTAAGTTAAGTAAGAATTTAAGTGTAATAAAGTAGTATCTGGTTGAGAATGAGAGAAGGTTAGATAATAGAATTCTTGTGGTTAGTACAGAGTATTTAGGTATGGATATATGAAATAGCTTTAATATAAAATAGAGAGATATAGTACGGGAAAGAAAGTTTTGAGAGAAAAGAGTAGATATGCTAGAGGGAGGAAGCTTGTAAAAGGTATAGGGGAGGGAGCAAACAAACATATATAAAGTAACAAAACAAGTTACAAAAACTAACAATTATAAATCAAAGACAAAAAAAGAAAAAAATAAACAAAAAAACAAAAAATAAACTAGTGACAGCATGAAGAAGAAAAAACAGAAAAATAGCAGTCCTGCTAATTTACATATATAGGGCCCGGGCCCATATAATATCTGTATTCTGTTCTCTGTGTTAGATTCTGGAGTATATTCCAATGTCTGTCATTTGCTCCATAACCTATTGTCAGCTTTTGGACCCACTTTATGAGCACTTGCACCCCTCTCTCACCTCTGACAGCTTTGTGCTCTGGTGTCAGGACATCAGGTGTCACAGTGAATGAGTTCCATGTAAGCTCAGGGTTCTGTGTTTTCTAACCCTGGGCTCTGTGCTTTCCAGCCCTGGGCTCTGCCCTCTCTGGTCCTAGGCTCTGTTCCCTCTGAGCTCTGCACCCTCCAGTCTTGGGCTCCATGCCCTCTGGCACTGGCTCTGCACTCTCCAGCCCTCCTCTGAGCTCTCCACTCTGAGCTCTGAGATCTCAGCCTCTGCTTTGTGCTTTCAGGCCCTCAGCTCTGCACTTCCCAGGTGTGGGCTCTGGGCTTTCCAGACCTGTGTTTTGTGCCTTATGACTCTGATTTCTGTGCTTTCGGGGAGTGGACTCTGTGCCTCCTGTCCTGGGCCTGCGTCACCCTACCAGCACCAGTGAAGGGCACTCAGTGTAGTCTTGGAGTGACCCCCTGTGACCCTCTATAAGTATGACACCCTGAGCACTATGGGCCTTTCCTGTGTCTCTGGAGGTTCTAACTGGACCACCTCTGGGATTGGCCACAAGGTCTTAGCCCTTCAGGGTCCTGCAGCTGCTCTGGGAGGTCGTCTACCAAGTAACACAATGCAGTTACTGTGCTGTCTTGCAGGCCAGGTCTCTGGAGGGAACAGTGCACAGCTGCGGGTGCCACCTTTGGTGAGCACATGGGCTTTTGGATTTTTTCTGCATCCCTGAAGCATGGTGCTGGCCACTTAAGATGTTGGAGTTCTGCCACCACTTTCTGCACTTCAAGTTCTTGGATTACTTGTCTGACTTTCTTGGGGCTGTGAGCCGGAGCCAGCAATCATGGTTCTGGCAGTGGCCCGAGATGGCTCTGGCTACCACACCAGGTCAGTCTTGCACTCGGGCTCTTTGGAACAGATCTCTCGTTCAGAGTATTGGATTTCCTTCTACCATGGTTCCCTTTTTGTGTTTTTGTTCATAAATATCTTTTGCTGCTTTTGGTTTGTTTGTTTGTTTGTTGTTATTTTTTTGTCAAAATGCTGTCTTCTCTGTAGTTGAATTTTATTTGTTACAGCTACTGAGATGTGCTGCTTCCCACAGCTGCCATTTTGAATCCCCTCAGAAAATAAATATTTTGACATAGTGGATGAATGGTTATAGAATACTAAAGAGATAAAAATCTGTTTTTTAACTGAGAACAACTAATACCCAGATAAGTGACTGTATTGGAATTTCAACTGCATGTTAATCTACAAAGTTGCCTACAACTCTAAGTTAATTCATAAGAGAAGATATTGATTATTTATTAGTCATTCACCCAAAATAATTTCTCATGATTAAAAAATAATTTGTTGTTGTAAGCCTTTGAGATTTAAGAGCTACTTATTATCAGTCTAGGCTAAACTGACAGATACTAGGCATCATTTTAAGATGGTAGTTTTAATGCCATATTTCTACTTCATTTATATATCTAGATTCTTAAATGCTTTATCATTTCATGGATATATCTTCTGTTTATTTCATAATTAGGGTAGCATTGAAATATGGTAACTAGGAACTCTAGATAGCTATTTATTGAAAAATCCCAAAGGCAACACAAATTCATAGAGAAGGATATTCAACTTTGGTAATTGATTTTAAGCATTTATAAATAAAACACTATTGGTAAGAGTGTTAGTCACCTTTCAATTACTGTGACAATATATCTGAGAAAATCAACTTAAAGGAAGAAACTCATATTTTGACTCAGGGCTTCAGAGGTTTGAGTCAATGGTTGCTTGGTCCTGTTAGTTCTGGGCCTGTGGCAACATCATGGCAAAAACCTGTGGCAGGGCAAAGCGGCTTACCTCACAGTGGCCAGGAAGCAAAGAGAGAGCTGAAGGGGAGGATCCCTACATCCCCTGCAAGGGCATGCCCCTATGACCTAACTTCCTTCCACTGGGTCTCACCTTCCAATAACATCACAGGCTGGTGGCCAAGCCTATAGCATATGGGCCTTTGGGGGGCATTTAAGATTCAAATCATAACAGAAAGACTTTGAAAAAACAAACATGAGAACTTCCAGATAGCAGAATACAGTGAATGTTCCTAGAGGACATTCTGTCTAGAAGAGCACAGAAATTTCTTCCCTGCTGCTATACCTTCACCTATGTAGCTCCTCATCTATATCCTTTGTAATTTCCTAGTATAATAAACTGTTAAGCCAGAGAGCTGTCTGGAACTCCCCTCCTACCCTGTGAACTATAGCCTATTAATTGCAAAAAAAAAAAAAAAAAAAAAAAAGTTGAAGGGCAAATTTAGGGGACTTACTTTTCTATTATGTTTAAGTGCAATGACAACTATAGCCTCGGGGATAGCAGTTGGAGCTTGGTACCAGTCAGTGGACCCACAGGCCCAGCAGTTCCTTGATGGAGCTGTGCACATCTGGCCTGAGAACTGAGCAAGAATGCTGCAAAACTTATTTCAGAAACTGAGTTTGAGAAGGCACTTCCTGCCTTTCAAGAAAGAAAGAGCCTTTGCAAAACCACAAAGAACTTTAGGCAAAGATGAAAGGAAAATGGCTTAATAGTGGATGAACTAAAGTGCTCCCTGGAGATAAAGAAAACTGAGTTGTAGGGCTGGGAATGTAGTTCATTTGTAGAGTACTTGCCTAGTATATACAAGGCCCTGTGTTCAATCCCTAGTACTGAAAAGAAAAAAACAAAAACAAAAAATATGCTAATCTGGAGGCAAAAACGTTGTGGTTGTATGGAGCCAAGTAGTCTGGTAATAGAAACATACCTTTAAATAAAAATTTCTCTACATTTTGAAGAAAAAAAATTGTCAAAGTTTTTTTCTACCCCTATGAAATATAGAGCCAGTTTATCTCTTGACCAAAGCATGTGTCCAGGAACAAAGTGGGGAAGTGGAAGAAGTACTTTTTACTTCTACAGACTGACTCACAAATGTTTGCTCTTATCTGCACAACACTGGCCTCAGCTGTTTGAGAGGCCTAAACACTGAGGAAAGCTTACACAGGGCAAAAACAATAGCTCTGTGGAAGTGAAGCTGAGTCAGCCACTCAGAAATTTAGCTTCCTAATGCCATCCAGCAAACATGCAATAAATAAAAGGTGATTGGCTGGGGTGAGCTTTTAATCTTTAAGGAAAAGAGTGTACTTGAAACATCAGGAGCAAGTCTAATGCAGCTGTTTTTCTGATATTAATAACATGTTGGAGCTGGGCATGGTATGCACACTTTCAATCCCAGAATTCAAGAGACTGAGACTGGAGGATCATGGTTCACAGACAGCCTCAGCTACTTAGTCAGGCCCTCCACAACTTAGTGAGACCCTGTTTCAAAATAAAAAATAAAAAATAGGGCAGAGGGTGTAGCTCAGAGGTCAAATGCCCCTATGTTCCATCCCTAGACGTGCAAAAAATAAAATTAATAATTAATAATAATAATAACAACAACAACAACAACAACAACAACATATTGGAGCCATGCATGACAGTGCATACCTGTAATCCTAGTACTTGGGAAGCTAAAAATGGAGGATTGCAGTTTTGAGGCCAGCCTCAGCGACTTGGTGAGGCCTTCAGAAACTTGGTGAGACCCTGTTTCAAAATAAATAATAAAATAGTGCTGGGGGTGTAGCTCAGAGTAGAATGCCCCTGGGTTTAATCCCTTGTAAAACACATATGCGCGTGTGCACGCGCACACACACACACACACACACACACACACACACACACACATACACACACACACAGTGTTGGATCCTCTGTGGTCTACTCTAGTGCCCTGTATCTTGCAGTAAAAATTATTAGGAGAACATAGCAATCTCAGATAGGCAAGACTATTCAGGGTTCAATCTTTTAGGAAAGGTAGTACCAATCAACCAACCAACAACAACAAAAAAAAAAATCCAATGAGCTGGCTGAGGACAAAATGAACATGTGGATAGTGGAGGAAGGGAGTCATAAATATCAAGCACGTCCAAGTGTGGTGCTTTATGCCTATAATACTCATGACTTGGAAGGCTGAGAACAAGGTTTACAGGTTCGAGGCCAGCCTCAGCAACTTAGTGAGATCTTTTTCAAGATAAAAAATAAAAAAGACTGAGGGTGTATCTCAGAGGTAGAATGCCCCTGGGTTCAGTCCTCAGCAGAGGAAGGAAGGAAGGAAGGAAGGAAGGAAGGAAGGAAGGAAGGCAGGCAGGCAGGCAGGCAGGCAAGAAGGCAGGCAAGCTTTACTTTTAAGGTGAGTATGTTAATGCTTGAACAATGGAGAATTGGCTATGTAAACATGATTCTTTTGATTTTAGTGGTGATAGTATACTTATAACCTAGAAGTTTGACTATGGATAAATATTCAAAAGTGGATTATGTCAACATGTGTCATTTTTTCAACCTATCTTATTTGACCATCATTCATATTTGGGATAGTTCCTCATATTTTGAGTCCACTCTCTTCAAGAAAGAAATCTCTGCTTCCTTTACCTGAGACCCACATGTGACCTAGGTTCTGATATCAGGCATATCCAAATAAGACTTCATTTTGGAAGAGAACGGTGTAAGCTAACAATGACCATCTAGAATCTGTGCTTTGGAACTAGTAACTGCAACTGTATTCTGTTTTGGAGAATAGGATAGTTAATTTTGTGTGTTAACTTGACAGGATTAAGGAATGCCCAGATATCTGGTAAGATATTGTTTCTGTTTTTGTCTGTGAAGATTTTACTGGAAGAGGCTAGCATTTGACTTAGTAGACTGAATAAAGAAGATTCACCAATGTGGGTAGGCATCATCCAATCTGTAGAGAACCCAGATAAAACCAAAAGGCAAAGGAAGGGAGAAGTTACTCTCTGTTGGAACTGGGTATTCATCTTCTCATGCCTGTAGACACAAGTATTTCTGATTCTTTGGATTTAGACTGAATTATACCGCTGGCTTTCCCTGTTCTCCAGCTTTATGCAAAGACGGCAGATTGTAGGACTTTGCTCAATAACCACACAAACCAATTCCTATAATAAACACAGACACACCCTAGGGGAATGCTGATTTATAAACAAATCTTGGTCTAATTTTATTTGGAAATAAGATTTCCCTACTATGTGGTACCCTCAAAAGCACCACTATTAGGACCAATGAGGATAGCCCACCCAGCATTTTGAACTAAGAAAGCTCTGTTTTAGCAACTCATTTATTTTTAGCTATAGCTTTCAAGTAAATGAATATGATAACTAGGTCCTGATTAAAAGACTGTGGCTTTTCTTGTAGACCCCCCAAATCCATAAGAGAACATCCTGTTCCAAGGGTATGACTGCCATAAACACAGAACACCTATCACATACTTTGTTCTGTATTCAATACTGGGAATGCAAAGCCAAATCCTGACTTTATGTAATTACTATATTCAGTTTCCATCTATGTCATTTATTGCTGCCTTATCAAAAAAGAAAAAACCAACTATCTTAAAAGGCTTACCCAAAAGCCCTGAAGAAGAAAATTTCCAAAGACATTTTTCTTTAGTGATTACTATATTGCAGCAGGAGTTGATTTCTATTTTGTTCTCAAATTCAAAAGTTCTATATTCAAGCTCACAGTCAAAATCTTAAGAATCACTTTTTATACCTCTCCTTACTTTACTTTCCACATTGTCACACATCAGCAAGTTCTGTGTACACCACCTTTAAGGCTACCTGGAGCCCTTTCCTGCTACCTTTGCTCAAATGCCATCATGTCCCACACTGGCCACAATGGTGCTGGGTCTTCCTGCCTTGGCAGTGTGCTAATAAACACTTAATAGCTGCCTCTCCTGGGGGAAGAAAGCCGCTTTATCAATTTCTGTTATGTAAATATTCTACCATAGTCAGTCTCAAGCTACCAACATGGTGCCTTGAACACGGAGTTTGGGAAGAGAAGCACAGCAGCCACTGTTTATAGCCTTTCCACCATATGGATAGAAAGATATAATTAACCTCAAGATCATGAATGATGGGAAAATATGGTAAAAAATTAGGAAGTGTTGTGTTTTCATTATCTACAGTTTTTATTGTGAGTTTATACAATTAAATTTTTAATAATTATTTTTTATTTTTATAATTCAATTTTCAACAACCAATTCACAAATTCTTGAAAATTGAGCATTGGCTCTTGTGTCTACAGCACATCACTGCTTTCTTTCTTAGGTCCCTACAGTTACTAATTTCTCACACTGTGATCAGAGTAATCTTTAAAAGACGTAAGTCAGCCAGATGTGGTGGCACATGCCTGTAATGCCTTGAGAGGCTGAGACAGAAGGATTGCAGGTTCGAAGCAGCCTCAGAAACCTAGTGAGACCCTGTTTCAAAACAAAAAGTAAAAAGGGCTGGAGGTATATCTTGGAAGTAGAATTCCTCCAGGTTTAATCCTTAGTAACACACACACACACACACACACACACACACACACACACTGAGATAACATTACCACTCTCTCCGTTCTTTGACCAAAACCTAAACTACTCATAGTGACCTTCAAGGACCTTCAAAGTCTAGCTCCATCTGTTCTTCAATTCTCACTTTCTAAACATTCTTCCCCTTGCTCAATCCTCTCAAGCCACATTGGCCATCCTTCCCTGTCCTCAGACCCTTCAAGAGCATTTTACCTGTAGAAACTTTGTATTTGTTAGCCCCTCTGTCTGGAATGCTTTTCTTTTTTACTATCAAAAATAAAATCATTTCAGTCCATCATTGGTGGAAATTTTTTTGTCCTATTAGTTTGATGCTTGGGGAGTTTTTCTCATTCCAGTCACATGGCTAGTAACACCCTCCAAACAAGTTTTTTCCCTGACCACCTATAAAAGAGAGCCAGTCTTCTCCTACATGGGCACATCTATTCCATTTCCTAAACTGTCACTATTTAGAATTTACTACCTATTTGTTTGCTTGCTTGTTATTGTCCCACTGGAACGTAAGTTCCATGAGAGCAACGACTTTGGTTCAGTGGTGTATTCCTGAGGCTGAGGACAGCACTTGGTCCCTGGAGAGCACTAGAGCCTGATCACTGCCCAGCCCCTAGGCATCCTCTGTGGACAATGTCCCTCTGTGGAGTGCTATTCATCTCAGATAAAACAATGTTCAACAAATCTTCAATGAGTGCATAGTCTTCCCGGAAAGGATCTTTCACATTTCAAAAAGTCTGTCAGAGCTCTGCATTCCTCTTTGGGTTGGAAAAGATGAGAAATTTTCAACATCAGAAGTCATAAGACCAAGAATAATTGTTTCTAAAAAGAGTCTTACTCTCAGGCATATGTTCAAGATAATTGTCTCAAACTTGTGAGCCCTGAAATCTCTGACTATTCTTGCCTGGATCCTAAAATTTGATCTGCATTGTCTGAAGTGCTCCCTCATTCCAGTTTTGAGCTCTCAGCTTCTGGGTTATATTGACCTCTCCCCCTCCCCCTTCCCTTTTTTCTCCCACTCTCCCTCTCCCTACTATGAACCGTACATCCCGACTCCAACATTGTTTTTTCAATCTATTCTTCTTGGTGGATTTATTTCTTTGGTCCTATTAGTTTGATGCTTCAGGAGTTTTTCTCATTCTAGCCCTGACCCAACTCTGGCTAGCTTCAGGTTCCTTCTAGAACCTTGCTCCATCTGATTTCCTCTTCTATGTTATTAATCTTCAGGTAGAAATTTCCTTATACTTTGATCACATCTTTTCCTTTCTGGCAGCTATAGTGTCACTAGCATGAAACTAATTGTATGTCTTTATCAATATTGCCCTTGATATAGATATTGACTCTAGGTCTTGGCTGTGGCATGGTCCTGCATGTAACAGACAACATTTATGCTGTTTCTGACTTAAGCCAGCTTGATGGAGAATTCAGAGAAAATATTGGAAATCAGACAAGTCAGTGTTCTCTACAAAAGGGTGTGTTCACTTCAAGGCTGCATAAGAGCATCCACTGTGATGCTGAAAGGAATTGTAGAGGTAATTCTAGTATTTGTTGGGCAAAGGCAGGAGGACTGTAGGTTTGAAGCCAGCCTCAGACATTAGGGAGACACTGTTTCAAGATGACAGATAATAAAAAGGCTGGGAGTGAGCTCAAAGATAGAATGCCTCTGGGGCCAATCACCAGTCCAAAAAGTTAAAAATTAAAAAATTAAAAAATTAAAATTATGAGGTGAGTAGGGGTATAGTTCAAAGTTAGACTACCACTAAGTTCAGTCTTCATTATGAAGAAGAAAGAAGAAAGAAGAAGGAAGAAAAAGAAGAAGGAGGAGAATCCATTTTATACAGAACAATAGAACTGACCTGGTGAAGGGGAGAAGAGTTGGGATATAAAAATGCTTATGGGTTCAATGGCCATTACAAGAAAGAAAGAAAGGAAGAAAGAAAGGAAGAAAGAAAATAAATTAGAACCTATCTTTGTAATTTTATTTTATCTTTTAATTTCCATAAAAGTGTATAATAAAATACTTTTTATTGACAAAAAATTGTGGTTAAAAGTGTTTGGAGACCACTGCTCTAGATAATAATCCTACTTATTCTATAACACCAACAATGCCTCTGTCACACACACACACACACACACACACACACACACACACACTCTGTCCACCCTCACATGAATTCATTTTTATTGCTGCTCTCTCAGCAGTCATCACATTCTTCCTGCCTCTCTTAAATTGTACAGTTGGACTAGATAGTTCAATAAAAGGCTGGCCAGAGCTGGCTGAGTAGTAAGGGAATACTGTATTATATTAAGTATGTGATCTTTCCAGAGATATCAATCTTTGTGAAAAATTCATCCTGGTTTGAAAGTAAGCTTTTGCAAATGTTAAAATATTTGTAATGATTCCAAGTGAAATAATAAACCATAACTTAATCAGTTAAAATTTCCCTTCTTTGAATCATACCTAAAATAAGTTTGCTATCTTGTGCTTTAAACTCTTATTACAAGTTACTCAATATTTACTAAACACTATTTTTCTTTTGTACTGGATTGTTGTTTGTCTGCTTGGCATTACCCCTACTGCTGGCCAGGGACATTCCAGGTTAGTTCTGCCAATAAGAGGAACTTACATGACATTTGGAAGAAGAGATGATGGAAAAATCATCGTTGACTGGTAATGGCTGTAAACAGAAGTGGGGACAGTTGGCAGATATGTGCAGCAGCTTCTGAGGAATGACTGGTTAGTAGGCCCTTGAGACTAATCACAGTGGTTTCCCTGATACCTCTGAGATTCCCACAATACATAACAACCCCTGACTCTGTTATTTTTTAGAAACTAGTGACATTTCCACCTGATATTCACTCTTTTTTCAAGTATTATGTAGGTTGCTAATTCTCTAAATTAAGTCCTTTCCTATTTCAAATGTCTACAGTGGCTTCTATTTTTTAACCAAACCCTGATTCTTAAACTGTTCTGCTACTTCATTAGAAGAATAAAGGCAGGAGATATTCACCATGTTTCATGAATTAAATGGCTTAACATATAAAATATATCAACTTAACCCCCAAATTAATCTAAAATTTCATGGCAATGCTAATAAAATTTTATTAGATTTTTGTTACTGGAAAGGGAGGGTAAAGTAGGACTTTGAGAGAAGGTAGGGAGGGGATCTGATAAAGTATTTTCAAACAATATAAGGAAAAAATAACATTCTACAGTTTAAAAAAGCAATTATGTGAAAGAAAAACTTACAATGAAAGACTTACGCTACTAGATATTAAAACATTTAACAAAGTCATAGTTATAAAAATAATGTAGCACTTACAATTAACCAAAATAATAAAATAGCTGAGTAACAAATTATCTATGTGTCTATCTTTTTGGTATAGGATAGTGGAGACTTCCCAAAACAGTGAGGAAACAATAAAGTCTCACATGACATATAAAAATGATCTCTAATGAACTCAAGGCCAAAATGTGAAAGAGTAAAGTGATAAAACTAACAGAATATTTGTGACTTCTGAATGGGGAAGAGTTTATTTTAAAAACCTGAAAAGGCCGGGTGTGGTAGCGCACACTTGTAATCCCAGCATTCGAGAGGCTGAAACTGGAGGATTGCGGTTCACACACAGCCTCAGCTACTTAGTGAGGCCCTCCGCAACTTAGTGAGACCCTGTTTCAAAATAAAGAATAAAAAATAGGGCAGGGAGTGTAGCTCAGAGGTCAAATGCCTCTGGGTTCCATCCCTAGACCCACAAAAAACTAAAAAAATATAAAAAATAAAAGCCTAAGAAGCATGACATTTGGCAGTATCAAATTCAAGATTTATTATACTCAGTGGTGCATGCCCATACTTGGGAAATCAAGACAGGAGGATCACAGTTTTTAGGCCAGCCTCAACACACACACACACACACACACACACACACACACACACTCACACACACACACACCCCTCAGTGGTAGAACACCTTTAGTGGGTCCAACCCTCAGTAACATACACCACACACACACACACACACACACACACAGACACACACACACACACACACACACACACACACACACACACTTTGAGATTGAGGCTTGTGAGTGATAGTGTTGGGGAGGTTGTTTTGCAATATGTCAAACAACTAAAGGATGATCAGCCAAGAAATTCCTAAAATAGCAAGAAAAATGTTAGAAACATATCAGAGAAAATAGGCAAAGATTATTAAGTAGGCCAATCTCAGAATGGTAAACTAAAATGACAGACCAGAATTGCTAAGATGGCCAATCAAAGCCGAGTCTCAACTTTACCCTCATCAAAGTGATGGATATTAGAAAGTTAAAGCCGAGCATCACTGAGTTTGTAGGCAAATAGGAACCTTAGCCACTATTGGTAAAGGTATGACAGAGGAACCTACTTGGGAATCATTCTGATAGCATCTCACCCAGGTCCTCAAGGAGGCTGTGGGAGTGTTCACTCTGGTGTGTCCAGGGTTGCAGGGGATTGGAGGAAGCCCAGTGTCCACCACTGAAGTAGAAAATTTTGGCAGCTACATCCTGTGAGATATTCATCCTATAGTTGAAAGCAACCAGATACATGTGCATACAGGACCACTTAAAAACATCCTGGTAAGTAAAGAAGAGAAGACAGAATAAGATTAGAAAGGTACCATTCTAGAATCAGATGTCATTCTTTAATATACCTCCTGCAAGCAAGTTTTAAAAACAGAATTCACTCAAATTTTCAAGTAAATTGTATCTGATTGCCTATTTTTCTAAAAGGATTAAAATATTTTTTCCTGCCTATGTACATATCCGCTGATGAGTTTGAAACTAAATGTGCCCTTAGTTCTTGGCATTATGTGAAGCAGAGAGCAGGCTGTTAGTAAAAGAACAAAAACCACTACCAGGACCTGATACCTTAGAACATTTAATTGTAAAGTGTTATTCATTAGTCTACAAAGACAAAATTGACTGAGTTCCTGAAAGTTACCAGAAGTGATTTGTGAGATTAAGGTTTCTTGAGGGATAGTTTTTTATTTTTGTTGAGTTTTTAAACCTCCAGTTTAGAAACTGGTAGACCATGGCCAATAGGCCAAATCCAGCCCAAAGAAAAATAGGAAAGTGGGAGTCAACAGACCTGGAAAGCTATGAAAGCTTTGTGGAAGGCCAGGAAAGGGTAACCTGTGTTTGGGGTGGGGTGACCTTGGAGTAGCAGCAGTATACCCTCAAATTCTCCCAACACCTACAAAATTGCAAGGTGACCCTCCCCTCTACAAACATTTTTTTTTTTTTTTTGGTGGTACTGGGGTTCCTGGAAGCCCTTCTACCTCCGGGATACACTCCCACGGGCTACACTCCCAGACCTATTTTTTAACATTTTTATGTAGAAACAGAGTCTCTTAAACCAGCGAGGCTGGCTTCGAACCAGCGTAATCCTCCTGTCTCCGCCTCCCAAGCACGGGGATTACAAGCATGCGCCACCACGCCGGGCCTCTACAAACATTTTGATCTGGCGGGAGAAGAACCGGCAGGAGGAGAGAGCCCACAGTAATGACAGAGATGAAATTTCCTGCCAGCCTAATGAAATGGGGCCTTAGAGCAGAAGAAATTAAATTAGGGAAATATAAGAAATATGTAAAACATAAAACTGCAGTATGGGCTGCAAATCTGATCCTTGCTATGTAAAGAGAGGCTAACATCTTTGCAATGCTAATGATCTTAGTGAACTTTATCCTTTGTTATATCTTTTTTTCACCTATTTTTTTCTGGTTTCCAGAAATTTATTAAACTGAAAGATGTTTAAATTTCAAAGGGTAAGCTGCATTATTCCACCTTTTACTTTTATCTCTTTTTAAAACATTTTCCCAGTCAGGCGTGGTGGCACACTCGTGTAATCCCAGTGCTTGGGAGGCTGAGACAGGAGGATCTCACAGGTTCGAAGCCAGCCTCAGCTACTTAGTGAGACTCTCAGCAACTTAGTGAGACCCTGTTTCCAAATAAAGTATAAAGCAGGTCTGAGAGTATAACCTGGAGGTATAAAAGCCCCTGGGTTCCACCCCCAGTACCACAAAAACAACAACAACAACAAACACAACATTTTCCCTTTGGAGTGCATTACATGGAGGAAAGGTCATGGGAGGAAGATATGGTCCTCCCCCTTACCCATGGCTTTGCTGTCCTTAGTTTCAGTTATCCAGGATCTGAAAATATTAAATGGAAAATTACAGAAATAAACAATTCATCCCTTTTAAGTTGTACACTGTTCCCAGCAGTGTGATGAAATCTCAAGCTGTTCTGCTGCATCCAGATCAGGACATGAATCATCCCTTTGTCTGGCCTTTCGAGGCTGTGCATACTACCCACTGTTAGTCATTTAGTAGCTATCTCAGTTATCAGATCAACTTGTCCTGGTATTATAATGCTTGTGTTCAAGTACCCTTTATTTTACTTAAAAATAGATCCAAAGTATAAGAGTATAGACAAAAAAAGAGGCACTGGGGCATAACATCTGGAAGGACAGATTAACCCAGGTACTATGTGTCAACTTTCAGGGCATTTAAAGGATTTAGTCTATCCAAGGTTTCTGGCATCCACTGGGGATGTTAAAACATTCCCATGGGTAAGAGTAGATTACTCTATATCCTTCTTTAAAATTTACCTAGTAAGTTGCTAATAATTTTCATTTCTTGAGCTCCTTCTAAAGACCATCATGTAAGAGAACATGGCAGAAATCACAGCAAGAGGAAGTCAGTTGTGATTAAAATATACTATGGATATTTTACTAGTACCACAGCTTTCTTAAAGAAAAGATGGGGACTAAGAAACCAACAATTGGAAAAGTTTTGCGGTCAAATAGGAATCCTAGCATGACAGTGTCTGAACTCTAAAGAATTAGGTTATCTAGAGGAAGAACAGGCAAACTTTTAAAGCCAAGATTTTTTCAGAGCTTTGTGTGTGTATTATAGTAAGAATACAGAGTCTGTGATATCAGTGACTGGTGGGTGATGCCTGGGTTTGTCAACCATGTAGCGCTGATCTAGTGGGTCACACCTGGGCTTGTCAACTAACATAGCATTGATCTTGTTGAAATGGCAGCCACTACATCCATGGAATACCCACTGCAGTGGAGGGACCTACTTGTCTTTTTCTCTTGATCAGGTGAGCTACACAAGACAGGGATTCTTGCTCTTCTGCCATAGTGTTCTAACTAGCATTTTATGATTGCTAGGGCTTTATATTTCATCAGTACAGTTTTGCATAAATTATTTTGTTGGGTAATAAGAAAGCAGAGTACTCATGTTATTCTCAGTTTATAGATAAGATAGCATAAATTTATAGAAGTAAAGAGTGAGTATTTATGGAAAAGGTAAGAAGAAGGAAAGACCAAGACTGAACAAGGATGAATATCAGAGATCTCAGAGACATCATGCCACTCCACTAGTAATCAGAACACATCCAGAAATTTCTATATTGAATTATTTGGTCACTATTACTCACCTTAGGAACAGACAAAATAGTTTCTCTTGAGTAATTCATTATTTAATTAATAAAAATAAAATTTTAAGCTGAGCACAGTAGCACATGCCTGTAATCCCAGTACTTGAGAGGTTAAAACAGGAGGATCTCAAGTTCAAGGCCAGCCTCAGCAACTTAGTGAGACCCTGTTTCAAAATAAAAAATAAAAAGGGCCAGGAGTGTAGTTTGGAGACAGGATGCTTTTGGGTTCAATACCTAGTACCAAAATAAATAAATTAAATAAAAATACTTCTAATAATAAAATTAATCAGAAATTTAGAAAGTATGTTTACAGGAACAATTTTGTATATAACTATATACATATATATTTGTGCGTGTATGTGTGTATGTGTGTGTAGATATGAAAAATAAAGAAAAGACAAATATCAAGAGTTCTCACAATTCTTTTAGTGAGAACACTTAATAAAATTGACCATTTAAAAATATTTAAGTGTATAATACATTATTGTTGACTATGGGTACAATGTTGCATAGCAGGTCTCTAGAGCTTGTCTTGCTGTACTGAAACTTTATGTCCTACAATTATGTTTTTTTAGATAAGGGACATTAGTTTAATAAGATGTATAGGTTACTTAGCATAATTTGATCAATGCTATTTTACTAGTATTGGTAATAATAAAGTGGTTAAGCAATATGAATATTTGGGAGATCTGACTAAAAGGTTAATGTAAATTATTTGTACCATTTTTGCCTTTTTAATTGGTTCATTATAATTATACATTCTAGAGAGGCTCATGGTGATAAATACACACGCATGCACCATCTGTTGTGTGCCTCACCTGGGCTCCCACCCCCCCAGCTCCTCATAGATAGTCTTTACCTCCATACAAGTAACTTCATGTATGAACAAAAGGTGATTTGAGTACTTACCACCATCAGCTCTCCCCTTTCTCCTCTCCCCTCCCCCTTCTTACTTGGCTCTCCCTTTCCCATTCCACTCATGTCTACTCTCATTTATCTAAGATCTTCTTTATTTTCCAGTTTCTCTCTAGCTTCCATATACAAGTGAAAACATATAGTATGCCCTACAATTCCTAATAGTTCAACTGACTCACCAGCCAAGATTTGATAACCTACACACTCATAGATCCATTACTTTTGCGTGATCCTAAGGCCTTAATTCCTATTCATATAACCTTGTTTTGGTTGAGATCTTGGATTCAGAGCTCATACAAGGAGGTAAATAATTAGAGATCTGATGATCCTAAAGCTGTGACCACTGCTCTCTCCCCCATTCAGTCTTCCTACAACAATTGCCTCCACGAAGGAGAAGAGATGCACTTCAGAGCATCTCAAAGCCTGCTAAGTGTTTTGTTCTTTTCTCATTCCTTCTTGCAGGTGTTTTCCTCTTAATCATGTGGGCCTGCTAATCAAACAGGTGCTCAGCAGCTGACAGGAGGGGACAGTATGTGTCTAGATTTCTCATTCTGCTTGTAAAACCTGAAAGTGTCTGCTACTTGCATTTGATGACAAGACATAAAATAGTGCCTCTCCTCTGCCTGGGACAATGTTCAAAATGTGAGATTTTGTCAACAAAGAACTAAAATGATGCTGAAGATATATAGATGGGAGCCCCTTTTTCCTGACTACTGGAAGCCAAACTTGCTTGTCAGTCTCTTTAAGCTAGCAGAAAAACAAGGTTTGAACAGTGTCACAAATTTTACAAAAAATAGATTTTTAATACAAATTTATATTCAGGAGCTACTTCCAGCTAAAACTTTGGCTCATTATTTCAAGTCATGCTGGAACTCCTTTAGCTTATTGTTCTCTATGGCTTGAGATCAAGTCTACAGAAATTAATAAATATTTTGATAATAAAATTTGCTCCTCAAACCACACATACTGTCTTCTCTAATTAAAAAAAAAGGAAAAGAAAAAAAAAAAGAAAAAGAAAATAGAAAATAGAAAAATATCGGAGAGGGGTCAAGAAGGTCATGGCAGATGCCAGGATACTGGAGATGCAGACAAAACCTATCCAAATGAACTGGAACTTTTGGAAAAATTCCCTGCGAAGGAGGACTGCTTCTTCTCTACATTCTTAAGAATCTTGGACATCACTTGTAAGAAGAGAGAGTTTAGCGGAGACCTAGGAGAAAGGTGGTGTTGGAAGCGGTCTCCACGATTGGGAAAGATTTGAAATGGTGGAGGCAGAGGCAATGGCAGTGGCCAGTACTCAGGGGAGGCAGATATCTGATGCATTACACCTGGAACCTTTGAAATAATAACCCCAGAGGCAGAATGCTATGACCATGCACCCTCGAGAACGTGGGAAGAATGGCTGGGTGAAGAGGGTTCTCAGATAGGAGCCTGCTGAGGGGTGAGGCCAGCGATGGAGACAGCAAAACTGGGATTGGAGCCTGCCACGAGGCAAGGCCGCTGCTGGAGCCTCCGAGGCTGGGATCAGAGCCTGCCGAGGGGTTAGGCCGGTGCCGGGGCCAGTGAGGCTGGGATCAGAGCTTGCCATGAGGCAAGGATGGTGCTAAGGCCTCCAAGGCCGGGATCAGAGCCTGCCAAGGGGATAGGCCAGTGCCAGGGCCAGCAAGGCCGGGATCAGAGCCTGCCAAGGGGTTAGGCCAGTGCCAGGGCCAGCAAGGCCAGAATTGGAGCCTGCCGTGAGGCAAGGCTGGTGCTGGGGCCTTTGAGGCTGGGATCGGAGTCTGCCGAGGGGTTAGGTCGGTGCCGGGGCCAACGGCCAGCATCAGGGCCTGCCGTGAGGCAAGGCCGGTGCTGGGGACTTCGAGGCCGGGATTGGAGCCTGCTGAGGGGTTAGGCCGGTGCCGAGGCCAGCGAGGCCGGGATTGGAGCCTGCTGAGGGGTTAAGCCGGTGCTGGGGCCAGTGAGGCCGGGATTGGAGCCTGCCGAGGGGTTAGGCCGGTGCCTGGACAGCGAGGCTGGGATTGGAGCCTGCCATGAGGCAAGGCTGGTGCTGGGGCTTCTGAGGCTGGGATCAGAGCCTGCCAAGGTGTTAGGCCGTTGCTGGGGCCAGCGGCTGAAATCAGAATCTTTCATGAGGCAAGGCCGCTACTGAGGCCTCTGAGGCTGGGATTGGAGCCTGCCGAGGGGTTAGACCGGTGCTGTGGCCAGGGAGGCTGGGATTGGAGCCTGCCGTGAGGCAAGGCCGGTGCTGGGGCCTCCGAGGGTGGAATCGGAGCCTGCCGAGGGGTTAGACCTGTGCTGTGGCCAGGGAGGCTGGGATCGGAGCCTGCCATGAGGCAAGGCCAGAGCTGGGGCCTCTGAGGCCGGGATCGAAGCCTGCCAAGGGGTTAGGCTGGTGCCGGGGCCAGCGAGACTAGGATCGAAGCCTGCAGTGAGGGAAGGCCAGTGCTGGGGCCTCCAAGGCCAGGATTGGAGCCTGCTGAGGGGTTAGGCTGGTGCTGGGGCCTCTGAGGCTGGCATTGGAGCCTGCCGTGAGGCAAGGCTGCTACTGGTCCCTCCAAGACCAGGATCAAAGCCTGCCAAGGGGTTAGGCTGATGCCGGGGCCAGCGGCCAGCATTGGAGCCTGCCATGAGGCAAGGCCAGTGCTGGGGCCTCCGAGCCCAGGATTGGAGCCTGCCGAGGGGTTAGGCCAGTGCCAGGGCCAGCAGCCGGCATCGGAGCCTTCCGTGAGGCAAAGCTGCTACTGAGGCCTCCGAGGCCAGGATTGGAGCCTGCTGAGGTGTTAGGCCGGTGTCAGGGCCAGCGAGGATGGGATTGGAGCCTGCCATGAGGCAAGGCCACTACTGGGGCCTCCGAGGCCGGGATCAGAGCCTGCCAAGTGCTTAGGCTGGTGCCGGGGCCAGTGGCCGACATCGGAGCCTTCTGTGAGGCAAGGCCGCTACTGAGGCCTCCGAGGCCAGGATCAGAGCCTGCCGAGGGGTTAGGCTGGTGCCGGGGCCAGCGAGGTCAGGATCGGAGCCTGCTGTGAGGCAAGGCCAGTGCTGGGGCCTCCGAGGCCAGGAGAGGAGTCTGTCAAGGGGTTAGGCCGGTGTGGGGGCCAGCGAGACCAGAATCGGGGCATCCCATGAGGCAAGGCCGGTGCTGGAGCCAGCAAGGTCTGGATCAGTCCACCGGGTAGCCAGGCCACTACTGGGGCTGTCAAGAGTGGGATCGGTACTTGCAACACAGCATGCACAGAGAAATATTGCAGAAAATAAAAACCAGGTGCTTCCCCTAATCAGCAATAACTAGGAGGAAAGGGGCAACAGGAAGAGGTTGAGCTATAGAAAGGGCCCTATAGTGAAGCAACTAATGTGACCAATCAGAGGGTATGGAATAGGGGAGGTGGAGCCTCTTTAAAACGCAGGAGGTACATAAACACCTGTATCAAAGTTAATCACCAAACAAGCATGGGATTGAGGGAGGGGGAGGGAATGGGATGGGGAGTGGATGAGGGCTAATTGGATAATGTGTGCTTGTATATCCTCTCAAGTCTTGTATTCCAATGTGATATATGATTACAATGCACCAATAAAAATAAATTAAAAAATATATTCTTTGGCTTCTCCCAGAAATATACAGATTCACTAACTCAACAGAGGATCTATGGCTCTTTATTTCCTGACAAAACCCCCCAGAGGAAACAGATGTATTGAAAATATTTTGTAAAGGCAGCTAAACCCACAATGTAGTGACATTCCAGACATTTTGGATGAAAAATAGTAAGACATAACTCCCAAGTTGAAAAAATATAATATTTACAACAGATTTACAAGTTGTATCTAGAATTTTTGCATCCAATGAAATGTAAGTTTAGAGTAGGACTGGTTCATTTACTCCTAAATAAATTTTCAGCCTCCTACCATGAGACAAAGACTGATTTAGACAGAAAGATACAATGGTTGGATGGCATTCCTCTCAAATTTTATAGTCAGTGGCTGAGACAGATAGTCATAAAATAATTATGCTAAATGAATGGACAATCACAAATGGACATAAGTGCTAAAAGTGTATGGTAAAGGAACCTGAGGTTAGTCTAGGGATAGGTTAAAGTTTGTGAGGTTAAACTTCCCTGAGAGGTAAAACATGGACAGAGCAGTGAATTGAGCAGTCTCAGTGATGGTCATGAGTAGACTGGGAATGACATGGGGCAGAGAATGTTACAAGGAGATTGTTTGTGCAAAGGTCTAAGAAAGAGGAGGTGCTTTCCTCACTGAGAAATGGGAAGAAGGCCAGTGTAGGCTAGAGCACAGAAGTTGCAGGGGCAGGAGGGAGAAAATACCAGAGAAAAGGATCAACCATTGTGTAATGACATTGGTCTTCAGTCTACAAATAGTGAAATAACATGATTGCGTGCGCGTGTGTGTTTTCTTTGGAAATTTTTGCAATGAGTAAATGAGATTTGACTGAAGCTCAAGGAAGTAGGGAAGCAGAAATAGTGAGAAGAAAACAGATTCTAGAGTTGCCTTCTAAGTTGTTGATGTGGGGAGCAGATGTCACAGAAAGTTTCTTAGGTTTCTCTAACTAGATGAGTGGTTATGCCTGTAACTGAAATAGAAAACGATGACAAAGGCCAGGCACTGAGCAGAAGATCATGAGTTTGTACTTAGATATGTTTGTTGAGTTTGAGATATCAAAGTGGAGATATATAGGTTAGCAGTTGGAAAGAACACATTCAGAGCTCACCAGGATAATTTGAATTAAATATATAAGTTAGGGTCCTCAATATCTAAGTTATTATTGAAGCTTCAGGTATGAATAATATTTTGAAATGAGAGTCCAGTGTTACAAGATGTCTGGCACAAATCCTTGAGGATTCACCAATTTTCCAAATATAAGAGGATTAGCTATATATGAGAAGTATCTATAGAGGTTTTTAAAAAGAAGTAGTTATAAGGGTTTTTAAAGTAAAAAATGCATAAACAGATGATGCATCATCAGGAGATGGTGATGTCATAAAACTTGTGGGAAGAAGAAATAGTTTCAAGAAAGTAGTGGTCATCCAAGTAGAACATGACTGAGGGGGCCAAGCAGGATAAGAATTGAAAAATGTCAGAAATTTATGAAAGTAAATCCTACTGCTGAGCTTTACAGGAGCTTTTGGTAGCATTTATGAGAACAGAAGCCAGACTTGAAGTGAGTGAGAATGGAATGATTCTGCAGATTATTTCCAGGCTCTCTAAGGGTTAATGACTCTAATTTTGTTTCTTGTTTAATTTCTCTTAATGTGAATTACATTCATTTTTCTCCATGTTATTGTGACAGTACTTCTATTCTTATCAGTCACTCACTATCTTATTGACTGACTCTCAAAAAGAGTAATTAGAGGGAGGGAAGAACTGGAAAAGAATGTCAAAAACAAAACAAAAAACAACTTCCCTTAGAGTCTGGAAGAGAGTATTGGGGAAAAGGGTAAGAATAAAAAGGACTCACAAAGAGATCCTTACACACAGTAATGGTAATAAAAAATAAAAGTAAGGCAACATATTAGGGAACTATTGGAGTGCTATTAATGTGTAAAAGGCATTTAGGACGTTAAAATATAATTCAATCAATTCCTACCTCATCTCTAGGAAGTGGTTATTATTATCCCTGTGGAAGGAAATGGGTGCAGAACTTGGGTGAACTTCACCAGTTCATCAAGATAAATCCTATCTTGGATTTATCCAAGAAATAGATACTCAAGAGGCTTGGATCTTTAGTCTTCATCACCAAGTGGGAATGGCCTTGGCAAGAAGCAATCGAGTTTAGACTAGTGGGAAAAGACAAAAAGAGCAGATGGCATGATATGAGCCCAATCCACTGAAGTAACATGAATCATAGCAGGGGAGAAATGAGCAAATGTCCAGTTGGAGATTAGACACATTTCTCCTTTCTGCAGCTACATCTACCTGCTCCTATTCATTCTCTGAGAGATCCCACCTCAATAATTTTTTTTTCACGAGGGACAGAAATATTCACCTCTCTTGAGAGGCCAATTATACTCTCTCTCTCTCTCTCTCTCTCTCTCTCTCTCTATATATATATATATATATATATATATATATATATATATATATGCTATGTTGGGGAAGAAAAGTGGATTTTGGTGGAAGGCCTGGCTCTGAGAGGTTGTTCTAGCCAGCACCATTACCTGAACACAAAAGGAAAGGGGAGTGACTTCAGCATTGGGGTCTTAGTCCACGTTGTAGGATAATAGGAAAATATTTGCTTGACAATATGTCACAGGATTTTTTTTTCTTTTGGTACAATGCCTGGCATTCAATAAGAAATAGTTATCATGAGACTTATTACTATAACTTCACAACTGAGAAGAGGGTACTCTTCTAAGGATATAATGATTGAGTGGCATAGGAGGTTGCTATGGATCACTTTTGTCCCCTACGGGTTCATGTGTTAGAATCTTGGCCCTCAGTATAGCAATGCTAAGAAATGTTGGGACCTTGAAGAGGTGGAGCTTAGTGGGAGGTTGCAAGACCAGCCCCTGCCCATTCTCTGGCTTCTTGACTTGCAAGATGTTCCTCTCATACCTGCTCCTACCATGATATGACAAGGAGACCCTCGCCAGAGAAAATATCTATTGTCATGCTCTTTAGACTTTCAGCTTCCAAACTGTGAGATAAAGAAATCTCTTTTCTTTATTGAGCACTCATCCTTATGTATTTCATTTTAGTAACAGAAATTAGACTAATACAGAGATAAATCTACTTTTCTACTTAACAACAATAGTGATATCTGAAGGATTGTTTTTGTCTTCTCCTCCTCCTCTTCCTCATCCTTCTCCTCCTCCTCCTCCATTTTTGTGTATGTATAGTACTGGTGACTGAATGCAGGGACATTCTACTTCTTAGCTATACCCAAAAACCTTTTCATTTTTTGTTTTGAAACAGAGTCTTGTTAGGTTGCTGAAAGCCTTACTAAGTGTGTGAGGTTGTCCTCGAACCTGCAATCTTCCTATACCAGGTTCCCAAATACTGGGATTACAAGCATGTGTTACCACGTCCAGCTCTGACACTACAGTCTAAGAAAGATTAGTTTATGTTTAAATGAAGGTAAACTATTCATAGCTTTGTCATATGAAAAATGGTGGAAGGGTTGAGAGGTAAAGGAATGAACTCAAGGGACCTTGATAGCCATCTTGAAATGTTTGAAGAGTTACCCCAAGAAAAAGGAAGAAATAAGACTAGTGAGTCATAATGGGGATGGGGGGCAGTTCCTATAGGCACCCTATTGGCTACTGCTTAATCTTGAGTTATTCTGAACTCTTGGCAGCACAATTACTATGAGAATACCTGGAAAATACTCACATCTTCATTTCCAAGGAAAATCACCATCAAAGGACTGAAGATGAAATCTCAAAGAAACAGCCACCCAAGAACAATAGAACACACATTCTATCAAACTAGTCATCATTCATATTTTAAAACTAAATTTATTAACTTTGATGTTTATTTTTGGAAGTATGTTTTCTCTTTTTTTAAATGAAGAATTTAGGGATCAAAGTGTATCCTTTAAATCAGCTATCCCAGCCACCTGTGACCCTCTGCTAAATATGTCTGAGATTTTCCCTCCACCTTCTTCTCAATCTATTTCACAGCTTTTGAGGAATTTATAAATTCTGAGGTTGCTGATTAAAAGTAGTTTTACAAAAGCCTTGTTGATAGAAGTGTGACCGCTACTAGGTAAATAGTTGTTCTGATTTGTCAAAATATGTCAGCACAACCTGCTGTAATAATATGTTCTGAGTTGTAAAGCTAGTAGGTCAACTCTCACCACATTAGGTGGGTTCCCTTTTCTTCTCATGGGTTTTCATTGACATGAAATTGTCATGGCAACAGAATACCAGCATTGCAAAATGTGTTTTTCATGACTGAAAGAAAAGAATCAACTACAAGCAATAAAGCAAACCATGGAAACAGTTTAACTCCACATATCCAGAGCAGACATTCAGATCTGAAAAAAAAACCCTCTTATATACTTGACTATAATAAATAGAGAACTATTCATATCTGAATTTTATTTTGCAAGATTAAAAGTTAATCAATGAAGAATTAAGCCACAAGTCCTTGGAGGTTTTATAATTCTAGAAAATAAACAGGAACATATCTCTTCTATAGGAAGATTAAATTAAATATACATGATGATAAAGGTCTTCTGTACCACTTGGAGTTTGCCCTGGGAGCCGGGGTGACATTCACGTGTCTGAGTCTGATTGCCTAATTCTCCACTCTCCAGAAGCAGCATCAGCTGGTGGTTGTGCTTTGCCCAGTTCTCTCTTACCCATTACCCCAGATCCTGCTAGGAGTTATTTCTGGCTGTTTATAGTTGATTCATCAGAGTGTAATGATCATAGAAGCTAAAAAGGCCTTGTGAGATCATATAGTCAAACTTCTAAAATAAAGAAGCTTAATTTTATTCATTAGAAAAATATGGACATAAAGGCTTGGGAACATTACATTAGTATCCAAAAGAGTTATCTACATTCCCATGATCATCACAGTATCATTCACAGTAGCCAAGGTATGGAAATAATCTAAGTAACTATTAATGGATAAATGGATTAAAATTGTGAAACACACACACACACACACACACACACACACACACTCAGACAATGAAATGAAACTTTGTAATAGAGTACTTGCCTAACAAGACATAAGGTCCTGAGATCAATCCTTAGCATCAAAAAATTATATATACACACAGTGGAATATTATTTAGCCATTTACAACAACATGGATGAAACTAGAGATATTGTAGTGAGAAAAATAAGCCAGAAACAGAAACAAATGCTGCCCATTCTCACTTATATGTCAAAAAGTCAAACTCTTTGAAACAGAAAGGAGAACAGTGTGTGTCAGAGGTTAGGGAAACTGAGGAGATGTTAGTCAAAGGGTACAAGCTTTCAGTTATAAAATGAACAAGATCTGAAGGTCAATGTACACCATGAGTTGTGATGGGAATGTCAAGTAATTTGATAATTATTGCATGATATGTATCTATATTAACTAATCATATTGTATTCCTTGTATATATGCAATCTTTGCTAAGGAAGCATTTTAAAATAATAAATGAAAATAAAATGTAAAGATATAAGTGCTATCCCTGCCATACAGAAAGCTCACCATCAACATGTCACACTTGTCACAACACAGTAATATTCAAAGTACTTTGATGCACCAGGTAACTTAATCTCCCCCCACCCCAGTAATTTTACGATGTAAATACTAATATTTTCTCACTTTACAGATAAGGAGAGTTAGAATTACTTGCTCCATCTAAAGCCAGAAAGAAGCTAAGCAAAGGCTCAAACCTGAGAAATTTATGATAGAGAAAGTCAATTTTTTAAAATTAAATTTATGTTGCAATTCTTACATTAGCACTTATAAGCTATGTGACTTTGAGCAGTGTACTAAGTCTCTCAATGCCTCGGATCATGTATCTCTAAAAGAGGAAAATAATTCCTTCTATGTGAAGTTGTTAAGATTGAGATTATATATTTTAGCATAGATCCTAGCACTTAGTAAATATTTAGGAAACACTATTATGTATCATTTTATTATTATTATTATTATTATTATTATTATTATTTTTAGTACTGGGGATGGAACCTGGGGCATTCTACCTCAGAGCTATACCCCAAGCCCTACTTTTTATTTTTTTATTTATTTATTTTTTTGGTGGTGGTGGTACTGGAGATGGAACCCTTCTACTTCCGGGCTACACTCCCAGACCTATTTTATATTTTATTTGGAAACAGGTTCTCTTAAGCCAGCGAGGCTGGCTTTGAACCTGTGTGATCTCCACTTCCCAAGCACGGGGATTACAAGCGTGCACCACCATGCCCAGTTTTATTTTTTATTTTGAAACAGGTTCTCACTGAGTTTCAAAGGGCCTCATTAAGTAACTGAAGCTATTAAACTTTTTATCTTATCATCATATGTTCTTTCAAACACCTCAATAAATGTAATGCCTATAAAGCTTTGAAGCATAAGTTTTTAGTATAGAGCTGCACTGAGGCATAATAAAGGTAATGAAAGCACTTTTAGTCCTCCCTTTTGTTGTTAGTTCTTGAACATCATTAGCATGTTCACCTCCTTTTAGCACTCTCCTGTTGTTTCTCTCATCCCTTTTTTATATAATTATAGTGCAATACCTACAGCCGCCTTAGGTGAAAGTATAAGTATGTGATCACCAAATTTCAGAGTCTTCAGTTTTGTCAGAAATAATGCAGTTCAATTATTTTTCAGAAGGATGTAGTTGAGGCATATTAATGAGGACATATGATTTTACACTCTACTCCAAATAGCTGGTCATTCTAGAATGACAACATGATTTATTCTACACTCAAATTTATTACCTTTTCGGAATAGCCAATAATTTTGTCTCTAGTCCTATCTAGATTTAGAAATAATCATTCTAGTTATTGGCCTTTGGGATATAACAACAATAAGAGTTCATCTGGATGTGGAAATCTGTATTATAAATGATTTCCCAGTAAATTAAGGTGAATTAAAAGTAGCAACAATTTTGCTAGGATCAATTATCCAAAAATTTAGTCTATTCCTATAGATTCTTAATCTCACTAAGTTGATAATGATATCCAAAAATATTCCAAAATAGATAAAGCTGTATTAGAGGAATTCCCTGCTAAAGTTAGGGTGGAAGCTAATATAAGAACTACTTAAAAATAGAGATAGAAGATAGGTATGTGTTGAGGGGGAGCAGGAATGATTGTTATTATGATTTGGGTATAGAATGTCTCCCTGGACGAGCTTATGTATTCATGCAAAAGCATTCAGAAGGGAAATTACTGAATTATGAGGACTCCAAATTTATTAGTGGATAAGCCTCTTTCTGGATTAATATATTTATTGAGTGGCAAGGTAGCAAGTAGGGTGTGGCTAGAGAGGGTGGGTCCCTGGAGCTGTGACTTTGGGAATATATATACCTTGTCCCTTCCCCTGACTCACTGTCTCTATGCTATCTTCCACCGTGCTGTGAGTACCACAGATATGACCTGATCTAACGTGTTCTGAAACCGCTGAAATCTTTAGAACTGTGAGCAAATAAATCTACCTTCCTCTAAGTTGTGGGAGTCAGGTGTTTTGGGTCACAGTGGTGAAAATGCTGACTGAAATAATTATTGATAAGCACCTAGAGAGTGACTTCAGATTTTTTTTATAAAGATAGGAATATTTTTACGCTCAATTACTTCAATATTTCTTTCAAGTGTATAACTGTATAGTATTGATGATTGATTGCTTCTTTACACTTCTTATTATACAGAGATTGATTAGCTGGTCAATCACTCATTACCTCTGGTTTATTTATTTATTTATTTATTTATTTATTTATTTATTTATTTATTTTGGTGGTACTGGGGATGGAACCCAGGGGCCTTCTACCTCTGGGCTACACTCACAGACCTATTCTATATTTTTTATTTGAAAACAGGCTCTCTTAAGCCAGCAGAGGCTGGCTTCGAACCTGCGCGATTTTCCTCTCAGCCTCCTAAGTGCGGGGTTTACAAGCATGCGCCACCACGCCCAGCTATCTCTGGTTTAAATAGAGAAAACCACAATAGCATGAAATCAGCAGTGGATCATGATTTTATCCTTCAATATATAAAGTTCAAGTTCATTTTTTTATTTATACACTCTACACATTGGTTAAGCACATTATGATACACTAAGAAAGACAGTTTTCGGAAAGATTAGACTTGGAAGCATGAGCTGGAGGATTTTTCTCTGTGTTTGGCCTTAGATAAAAAGGGGCACCATGGTGGTATTGTTAATTATAAACCCTTCTCAAAAGTGGTGGGTGAGGGACCCAGGTGTGATGGCACACTCCTGTAGTCCCAGCGCTTGGGAGGCTGAGACAGAAGGATCACACAGGTTTGAAGCCAGCCTCAGCTACTTAGTGAGGCTCTCAGCAACTTAGTGAGATCCTGTTTGCAAATAAAATATAAACTAGGTCTGCAAGTATAGTCCAGAGGTAGAAAAGCTCCTGGGTTTCACCCCCCAGTACCACACACACAAAAAAAGTGGTAGGTGAGCTGGGTGTGGTGGTGCACGCTTGTAATCCCAGTACTTGGGAGGCTGAGACAGGAGGATCGGAGTTCACAGAGAGTCTCAGCTACTTAGTGAGGCCCTCTGCAACTTAGTAAGACCTTGTTTCAAAATTTTAAAAAAATCAGGCTGAGAGTGTAGCTTGGGGGTAGAATGCCCCTGGGTTCAATCCCCAGCACCACACATACATACACATACAAATTGGTAGGTGACTGGATGTGACCCATTCTGTGAGCAGAACCTGAGAGGGAAGTGGGAAAGTAGCTAGAAGTCTGAGAGGGGACATTACAGGCCAGGTCAATGTAAGACTGGACTTTCCCATTGAGAGGAAAGCACTGGCAAGAAGAAGCACAAGACCAATACAGAAGACTCAAGAAGGTGAGGATATAGAAGACAAAACTGAAGATGAAAAAAGTATGTAAAATTAGATTAAAACAATCACTTTTAATATTTATATGACAGAATGCTATATAACTAATTAAGAAGGATATAAAATCATCTGGACACAGTAGTGGATACCCATAATCCTAGTACTCAGGAGGCTGAGGCAAAAGGATCACAAGTTTGAGTCCAGCCTAAGCAACTTAGTGAGACTTTCATCAACTTATGAAACTCTATTTGAAAATAAAAGGACTAGGACTATTTCAAAATAAAACTCAGTGGTATAATGCCCTCGTGTTCAATCTCCAGCACCACAAAATAAAGAATATAAAATCACACTCATTGTCTTGTTAAAGTAGACGCAAAATATTAGTAAGAAAAATAGTTGCAAAATAGTATAAAGAATATGATTCCAAACTATAAGGAAAAAATGTGTATATAGATGGATGATCCTAACATGTTATTCACGGCTTTCATTGAGTATTGAGATTATAGATCACTTAACTTTTTTCTTAATACATATTTGTGTTTTTTAATATATTATCTCTCTCTCTCTCTCTCTCTCTCTCTCTCTATATATATATATATATATATATATATATATACCTTGTATTTTTAAAAATTATTTTAAACAGGGGAATTTGAAAAGTAAAAATTTTGTAAGTGATTCTAAACTGAAAGTATAAAGCAAGTTACAGCTGGTACATTTTGGCCACTACTAGCATAGGTTATTTTGGTTTCACTCATGACATGTTTATAGAACAAGGTGTCCCAGACTTTCCTAAGTTAGACCTGCTGACTTTGTGCTTAGCACACTGTAGTCTGTTTGGGCATAAAGAAAATAAAACTAAAAAGGAAATTAACATCTCCCATTCTGCCAGACCCTAGGGAAGAAGCAGAGTGGGCAGGGGGCCAGCATAGTCATCAACAACTCCTCTGGATTCTCTCTGGCTCCCTCACTTCTACAGCCTAGAATTTCTTGTAACATCCTTGTTTTGTCCCTATACTACACTTCATCTTCATCATGCTGTACTAAGTGCAGTCAACAATGAAAGCTAATAGCAGGAAGGTAGATGTGGTGGTTCATACTTGTAATCCCAATACTTGGGATGCTGAGACACAAGGATTTCAGGTTCAAAGTCAGCCTCGGCCATTTAGTGAGACCCAGTTTCTAAATAAGATATAGAAATGTAGCTCAGAGGTAGAATGCCTTTTGGTTCAACCCCCAGTGCCATAAAAAGAAGAGAGAGAAAGAGAAGGAGACAGAGAAGGAGGAGAAAGAGAGGGGAGAGAGAGAGAGAGAGAGAGAGAGAGAGAGAGAGAGAGAGAGAGAGAGAGAGAGGCAAGGAGAAAGCAGAACATTTACTTTTTCTAAAAAAAAAAGCTCCAAGACCTCTGATAAGTATTTTCTTAGTCCCTGCTGCATGCCATGAATTCTCTACATCATAACAAAAGGTATCATTAGTACAAAAACATACCTTTGAGGTCATAAACCCAAGTTATTTATTTTAACCAATTCATTAAAAACCTCCCATTTGTCAAGATAACAAACAGAGCTTTATACATTTATAATTTTTTCCGTTGGTGTGTGTATTTTTTATGTAAGAATTCAGGGAGCCATGAAATATATATATACGTGTGTGTGTGTGTGTGTGTGTGTGTGTGTGTGTGCGCACGTGTGTGTTACTGAGGGTAGAACCCAGGGGCTTTTCTACCTCCAGGCTATACTCCCAGACCTATTTTATACTTTATTTGGAAACAGGGTCTCACTGAGGCTGGCTTTGAACCTGTGTGATCCTCCTGTCTCAGCCTCCCAAGCACTGGGATTACAAGCATTCTCCATCACACCTGGCCATGAAATATATTTTAAAATAATTTCTATTGAAAAAGTTTTTTTCAGTTGCCACTTTTTTTTAGTTGGCTACTTGAAATAACAATATAAATGAAGATTCCCATTTTTCTCTTTTCTCAAAATCATTAAACTAAGGTTGAAGAGGTAAAATAAAATGAGTTGTTATTTCATGTGTTTGCAGAGTGGAGAGATCTTTCCAGCAACTGGAACATCCTGAGGCACATCATATTTTCTTTCCTCCTGTTTCCTATATGGAAACTACCATGTTGCCAGTGGCAGCGAGGCTGTGAAAGGTGAGGCAAGGGCCCTGTTGGAAGCTTCTGCCCACACTTCCCATCAGCTCAGATCTCTCCTGTTCTACCCACGATCTCTCGCCTTGCCCTTTCATCTTTCCTGTCTCTCGTTTTTTTACTCCCCTGGCCTCATCCTGCCCTTAGTCTCCTGTTGCATCAGCCAAAGCTTTCGTGTCATGGCTATCAATTTTTAATTATTCATTTTTACCAATAGGTGTTCTTTTGGTTTAATCTCAGAACCTCACCTCAGTTCTGTCTTCCTCGTCCCTCTCCAAGGGCTCAATGATGTCCTTCAGTGTCACCCTGGAAAGAGATGCTGAGTCAATCTCCTCCTCTGTCACTACCCCAGTTTGGATCCTGCTAGCTGCTCCTCATCATTTCCACTGTTCTTTATTTTCTCACCTTCCACCTCACCTCCCTCATGCCACTCAACCCTACCAGTACCTAATACTTTATGGGTATTCATAGGATAGTCTTCATTCCTGTGCATGAACTCAGGTTATTTTCCAAATCTCCTCATCAGTGCCAGCCCCTTGTTCTAGACCAGCTTCTGTATACTCTGGATTCAGCCAAAAGAGCTGTACCTGAAGGAACATATCCCATTCCTCTGGGCCTTTGCTATGCTGTTCCCTTGCCTGAAATAATCCCTTGTCCTTCTTAGCCTGAAACTCCCTTTTGACCTTCAAGCCTCAGTTACGTTGTTACTTCCTCCTTGAAACCATAGCCTTGTCCACCCAATTTATCAGATGTCCATCTTTTCTTTCACTTCTTTATATCTCTGTGTTGGTCTTAACCTGTACAATGGGGATTATGATAGCATTCACTTCATAGGGGCTGAGTTAAGAATTAAATGAGTTAAAATCTATACACCAATCAATCCATAACGCATATATTTTTATACCATGTGCTAATAATTGTTGGTTTGGGCCTTCTCATCACTGAGGTGGTGAGAGTCTGGAGAACAGAGGCAGATCTTATTCTTCAGCATCCAGCCCAGCAGCTGGTGAACCAAACTTCTATCTTTAATTTTCTGCCTACACTATCTCATAAGCAGAAATGTCTGAGGGAATACAAACAGGTTGAATTTCAGGAGATTTTACTGCTAACCAACTTCAAAGTATTTTAAAGTATTTTGAAGGTGACTGGTGGAAATAAAGCCAAGAGATTTAGGGAAACCCTAGGCTGCTGTAACACCAAAACCAGTTAGCTGGAACCTTTGCAGTGTGTCATCAAAGAAGACATCTCTGAAGAGGCCTTCAGACCGTGGGGACCAGTGCTTAGAAGATTCCTAGTGTTGTAGACTTGTATGAGTGTTTGGAAGGAGGAGGCAAAGAAGCTTCCAGTCAAAGGAAGACTCTGTCCTTTAGCTTGGTGGGTAAATTAAGTTTTTTGCATCCATGAAGAAACCATGGAGAAGCAGAGATAGGTGAACCCTCAACCTAATGAGCTTATACCATGGGGATTTATTAAGCTGCTTTTAATAACTTTCCCAGCGGTGATGAAATATAAATGAAGACAACTTTCTCACTATAGGTCTCTATTTTTCCCATCATTCAAATACCAAGTAAAATGAAGGCTTCTAGCTGTTCAAGACCCTCCCCCATTCATATACCCTTGGCTCCTAGTCACCCTGTTCCTTTAGCCTGTGCTTCTGTCTCCAGCCTTTGGCCATCCCTGAAATGTCCTCCCCCTCCCCTATCTGTGTGTGTCTAGAGCTTGCTATTGTTCAAAGTTATCTAAAGTGAGATCTCCTTTTACCAGATGGGCCAAGCCTTAGGACTCATATATCCACAGTCCCTGCTACTGGGATTCCTGTCTACAACTCCTCTTCTGAGGGTAGGAGCCCAAGTGGTCCCTTCATTATAACTCCCCAACTTAGTAACCTATGACCCACTTCTCCTCCACTACTGCTAACTAGGCCAAGGGTAGAGTGAGTGTGGACCACAGATTCTGAGGTGAATATATGGAAGCTTTGGCCAATAGAAATCTAACTATATTGGACCAATCATATTCTCTTTTAGGCAATTTTTTCTTTTTTTTTTTGTTTCTTTTTTGGTACTGGAGCCTGAACCCAGGTACATTCTACCTCCAAGATTCATCCCTAGCCCTATTTTATGTTTTATTTTGAGACAAGGTCTCAGTAAATTGCTGAGGCTAGCCTCTAACCTGTGATCTTCCTGCCTCAGCTTCCCAAGTACAGGGATTTCAGGCATATGCCACCACACCTGGCTTCTTAGGCAATTTTAACTAGTAGTAATTTAGTAGAGGGCAGATTACAGACAGGCCATGAGGCAATGGGTCATTGAGAGGTTGTTGGCTAACAAAAGCCACAAGTAAGCAAAACCCACAAGATATGTTTAGTAAAAGGGTGAGGTGATTAATTGGTAGTGGCAGGAACAGTGGGTGTTTATGGAAGAAGCCAAGACCAAGAGAATTATATTGTTCTAGTAGATTCTGAACCTCTTTCTCTCCCTAACCTATTTTCCTGGCTCTTTGGGCCCCAGTGAGGACCAACTATATAATATGCAGAGCCCCATGAAAAAACAAAAACTGAAAGCCTTTTTTATTTTAAGAATTAAGAATTTTGAGAATGGCAGCCTTACTTGAAATGAACCAAATGGGTCTCTATTCTTTGCCACTGTAATAGTTTGATGGTAATATTCCTCCATTAAGCCTTGATCTCCTTCATGTGCAAATAATGTGGCTTTGAAGTGGGGATAACTTGCGGTTTCTTTGTGGTATTATATTTGTAACTGGAGCCCTTTGGCACTTTCTACAGTACTGCAGTGGTGCCAGAGTCACCAGTCTTATCTCCCCCTACCTCAGGGCTGAGTCATTTTAAAAGCAGGTCTACATCTGATTTCATTTTGTAGCCTCACAGCCTGCTTATATCAAGCTTACAGGCAAAAAAAAAAAATCATTTTCTCTGCTTGTGTTAAATCAGGTTACCAATATGACCAACACTAAGACTGAACTGTGCCCAGTGCCTGGGCTAATCCCTTGCATAAAATATGCCCCTGGCATTCTTAGAAAGATCACAGAAATGGATGTACTCCCTGGTAGGGGAGAAAAAACTTACCATGCTAGTAGTGATCAGAGACTTGCTGCTCATGGACATCAGCTTCAGTAATTACAAAAAGAAGCTTGGGATGCTCTCTGGTTGGTTAAAGTAGGCTTTAGAGATTATATCACTTTTATTAAATGCTTAACTTTGTGTCAGAAACGGTGTTAAATCCTCAGCCTATGTTTTCTTCCTTAACAGGATCCTCACTACAAATACAATAAAAGAGGTACCAGGTTGCCCATCATACAATTGAAAGAACCAAAGCTTAGTTTACATGGACCAGAGGATAAAAAATAGAAGAGGACAAGCCATGTTTGTTTAAAAGTCCATACACTTGGCCTCTGTGCTCTACTGCCTTTAATATGGAATTTCAGCAAACCTAGAGAGTGGCTCTAGGCAGCTCAGTGTCTGCTGCTGTTCCCTCTCCCTGCTTGAGGTGTTTACTCAGCTCCCTGGGAATAATTCCCTTCCACCAGTGCCCATTGCCAGCAGGCTTCAGATTTTGCCGGGAGAGATAGTCTATGCTCAGCTCAGTGTGGATTCCTAATATTTGCATTTAAGAAAAACAGTTTAGAGTCTATATTTAATCTGAAGCATGATACTACTAAACCTTTCTTGCAGCAATAATCCTAAAGAGAGTGAAGATGGTCCATCAGCCATTTCTTTTTTTTTTTAGAAGAATGAAATTAGGCTTTATTTTTTTATTTTTTAAATTTATTTATTTTTTTAAATTGGTGCATTGTAGTCATATATCAATCACATTGGAGTACAAAACTTGAGAGGATATACAAGCACACCTCATCCAATTAGCCCTCATCCAGCCCCCATCCCATTCCCTCCCCCTCCCTTGATCCCATGCTTCTTTGGTGATTAACTATGATACATTTGTTTATGTACCTCCTGCGTTTTAAAGAGGCTCCGTCCTCTACTATTCCATACCCTCTGATTGGTCACATTAGTTGCTTCACTATAGGGCCCTTTCTATAGCTCAACCTCTTCCTGTTGCCCCTTTCCTCCTAGTTATTGCTGATTAGGGGAAGCGTCTGATATATATATTCTGCGATATTTCTCTGTGCATGCCGCGTTGCAAGTACCCATCCCACTCTTGACGGCCCCAGTAGTGGCCTGGCTACCCGGTGGACTGATCCAGACCTTGCTGGTTCAAGCAGCAGCCTTGCCTCATGTGAGGCCCCGATTCTGGTGTCGCTGGCCCCCACACCGGCCTAACCCCTCAGCTGGCTTCAATCCCGGCCTCGGAGGCCGCAGTAGTGGCTTTGCCTCATGGCAGGCTCTGATGCCGGCCATTGGCCCTGGCACCGGCCTAACCCCTTGGCAGGATTCTGATCCCGACCTTGGAGGCCCCAGCACCGGCCTAGCCTCATGGCAGGCTCCGATCCCAGTCTCGCTGGCCCCAGCACCGGCTTAACCCCTCGGCAGGCTCCAATCCCAGCCTCAGAGGCCCCAGTAGCGGCCTTGCCTCCTGTCAGGCTCTGATGCCGGCTGTTGACCACAGCATCGGCCTAACCCCTCAGCAGGTTCCGATCCCGGCCTTGGAGGCCCCAGCACCGGCCTTGCCTCATGACAGGCTCCGATGACGGCCTTGTTGGCCCCAGCCCCGATCTAACCCCTTGGCAGGTTCCAATCCGGCCTCAGAGGCCTCAGTAGCAGCCTCGCCTCACGGAAGGCTCCAATACCGGCTGCTGGTCCCGGCACTGATCTAACCCCTCGGCAGGCTCCGATCCTAGCCTCGGAGGCCCCAGCACCGGCCTTGCCTCACGGCAGGCTCCGATGCCAGCCATTGGCCCCAGCACCGGCTTAACCCCTCGGCTGTCAGCCATTTCTAAAAGGAAATTTTTCCTTAAGTCTTGCATTTTTATTTGTGAAATCCATGAAAACTTTGTGTTATTCTTCATATTATGTTGATGTTAAAGTGAAATATTATTTTAAATTACTTTCATTGGAGTATAAATTTTTTCTTTTCTTATTTACATGGTGCTGGGGATTGAACCCAGGGCCTTATACATGCTGGGCAAGTGCTCTACCCCCTGAGCTATACCACCAGCTCTGAAATATAAATCTTATTAAAATTTATGACTCTATATTTCCATTCACTCCAAATCTTGTAGTACAAGTGGAACTCTTAAGACATGTGACAAATTTAACCTATAATTCCTATGTTCACTGACTTGCTTCTGAATCTGGCACCCCAAGAAATTTAAAAGAAATAAATTTTTTTATTTTTATTTTTATTTTTGTGGCAATTATTTATTTTTTTGTAATCATACATCACTTTGGAATACAAGACTTGAGAGGATATAGAAGCACATATCATCCAATAAGTCCTCATCCAATCCCCATCCCATTCCCTCCCCCTCCCTCGATCCCATGCTTAATTGGTGATTATCTTTGATATAATTGTTTACGTACTTCATGAGTTTTAAAGAGATTCCATCTCCCCCATCCCCTCCCCTCTGATTGGTCATCTTAATTGCTTCTCAATAGAGCCCTTTCTACTACTCGACCTCCTCCTGTTACCCCTTTCCTCCTAGTTCTTGCTAATTAGGGGAAGGATCTGGATTTTATTTTCTGTGCTATTTCTCTGTGCACGCCGAATTGCAAGTTCTGATCCCACTCTTGACAGCCCCAGTAGTGGCCTGGCCACCCAGAGGACTCTGATCCCAACCTTGCTGGCTCCAGCACCAGCTTTGCCTTATGGGAGGCCCCTATACTGGCTTTGCTGTTCCCTGCACTGAACTAACCCCTCAGCTGGCTCCTCTCCCGGCCTCAGAGGCCCCAGCCTCACGACAGCTCTGATCCTGGCCTTGCTGACCCTGGCACTGGCCTAACCCCTCGGCAGGCTCTTATCCTGGTCTTGCAAGTCCCAGCTCCATCCTTGCCTCATAGCAGTTTCCTATCCCAGCCTCGCTGGCCCTGGCACTGGTCTAACCCCTCGGCAGGCTCCTATCCAGGCATCGGAGACCCCAGCACCGGTCTTGCCTCATGGCAGGCTCCAATCCTGACCTTGCTGGCCCCAGCACCAGCCTAACCCCTCAGCTGGCCCCGATCCCTGCCTCGGAGGCCTCAGTACTGGCCTTGCCTCATGGCAGGCTCCAATCCTGGCCTCGTTGGCCCTGGCACTGACCTTACCCCTCAGCAGGCTCCGATCATGGCCTCGGAGTCCCCAGTACTGGCCATACCTCAAGGCAGGCTCCGATCCTGGCCTCGCTGGCCCTGGCACTGGCCTAACCCCTTGGCAAGCTCCTATCCAGGCATCGGAGTCCCCAGCACCGGTCTTGCCTCATGGCAGGCTCCAATCCCGACCTTGCTGGCCCAAGCACCAGCCTAACACCTCGGCTGGCGCCGATCCCTGCCTCGGAGGCTTCAGTACCGGCCTTGCCTCATGGCAGTTTCTGATCCCGGCCTCGTTGGCCCCGGCACTGACCTTACCCCTCAGCAGGCTCCGATCCTGGCCTCACTGGCCCTGGCACTGGCCTAACCCCTCAGCAGGCTCCTATACAGGCCTCGGGGGCCCCAGCACCAGCCTTGCCTCACAGCAGGCTCTGATCCCAGCCTCCATGGCCCCAGCACTGGCTTAACCCCTCAACAGGCTCTGATCCCAGCCTTGGAGGCCTCAGCACCGGCCTTGCTGAGGGGCAGGCTCTGATCCTGGCCTCGCTGGCTCCAGCACTGGCCTAACGCATCAGCTGGCTCCAATCCTGACCTGGAGGCCCCAACACTGGCCTTTCCTCATGGCTGGCTCTGATCCCAGTCTCACTGGCCCCAGCACTGGCCTAACCCCCCGGCAGGCTCCGATTCCTGTCTCGGAGGCCCCAGCAATGGCCTTGCCTCATGGCAGGCTCTGATCCTGGCCTTGTTGGCCCCAGCACTGGCCTAACCCCTCAGCAGGCTCCAATCCTAGCCTTGGAGGCCCAAGCACCAGCCTTGTCTTACAGCAGGCTCCGTTCCTGGCCTCACTGGCCCCAGCACCCTCGGCAGGCTATGATCCCGGCTTTGGAGGCCCCAGGACCAGCCTTGCCTCACAGCAGGCTCCGATCCCAGCCTCGCTGACCCCGGGACCAGGCTAACCCCTCTGTAGGCTCCGATCCCAGCCTTAGAGGCCTCAGTAGTGGCATTGCCTCACAGCAGGCTCTGATCCTGGCCTCACTGGTCCAGCACCAGCCTCACCCTTCGGCAGGCTCCGATTCGAGCACCCTCTCCACCCAGCAGGTTGTCCCACATTCCCAAGGGTGCATGGTGGTAGTATTCTGCCTCTGAGGTAATTTCTTCAAAAGTTCCAGGTGTATTATGTCAGATCTCTGCCTCCCCTGAGTACTTGCCGCTGCCAATGCGACTGCCTCCACCATTTCAAATCTTTCCCAAGCTCTTTTCCCATACCACATAATGTCCAGTGTTCGTAAGCATGTGCGACAGTAGCATTTGACCTTTGGGGTAATTTCTTCAGAGGATCAGGGTGGGTTGGATCAGATGTCTGCCTCTCCCAAATCCAAGTCTCCACTGCCATCTCGGCCATTGCTGCCACCACCGCCTTCCTCCTAGGGCTCCGCTAGACTCTCTCCTTACAGGTGATGTCCAGGATTCTTAATGATGTGGAGAAACTGTAGTCCTCCTTCATGGGGAATTTTTCCAAAAGTTCCAGTTCAGATGGATATGTTTTGTCTGCATCTCCAATATTCTTGCTGCCGCCGGGGCCATCTTAACCCTTCTCAAATATTTTTCTTTTTTCATTTCCCTTTTTTTTTTTTTTAATAAGAGAGGAAAATATATGTTGTTTGGGGAGGATGTGGGATCAGGCACTCAGTAGCAATGAAAATTTTTTTTTCTTTCCAGGTGGGATGGGGGTCTCCTAAGGGTACCCCGCCCACACCCACCCACCCGCCCAGGGTTGGGGCCTTGCGTCCCCGGAGGGCCTTGCGGCTGGGTGGGTCGCCTAAGGGAGCCCCGCCCGCCCATCCTCCCGGGTCGGGGCCATGGGGTCCGGACCTCCTGGGTCTTGGGGAGGGGTCGCCTAAGGGAGCCCCGCCCTCGCCCACCCACCCCTCCACCCCTGGGGTTGGGCCCAAGCAGCCCGGACCTCCGGGGCATTCCGGGTGGGGGGGTCACCTAAGGGAGCACTGCTTGCTCGTGCCGCCCACCTTCCTGGGGTCAGGGACATGGGCCCGGACCTCTGGGGCCTTTCAGGTGGGGGGATCTCCTAAGGGTTCCTCGTCCACGCTTGCCCACCCTCCCAGGGTTGGGGCCATGTGGTCCGGACCTCCGGGGCCTAAAAGAAATACATTTTTAAAATTTAATGGCAGGTTGTGAGTATCAGAGGGTGAGTGGGTGGTAAGGTGAATGTGTCTTCTTTCTAGGCCTCTATTCAATTCATACCTTGCTAGCCCATTTTCTAGAAATGACCCCACGAGTCAAACTATAGAGAAGCCTGTGGAGAAGCCAGAACGAGATAGATACTAGTCCTATTGTCTGGATTGTTTGGCAAGAACCTAAACAATGGTTGGGATTGGATGTAGTGCTTAAAAGGACCATGGCAACTGGCACCTCTCTAAAGGAGAGATTTAAAACCCATGGCAGAGCTGGTATAGTGATGCATGTCTGTAATCTCAGTACTTTGGAGGCTGAGACAGAAGAATTGAAGGTTTGAAGACAAACTCAGCAACTTAGCAAAGCACTCAGCAACTTAGCAAGGTGCTCAGAAACTTAGTGACTCCCTTGTTTCAAAATACAATAGAGTTGGGGGTGTAGCTCAGAGGTATATCATCCCAGATTCAAGAGAGAGAGAGAGAGAGAGAGAGAGAGAGAGAGAGAAGAGAGAAGAGAGAAGAGAGAAGAGAGAAGAGAGAAGAGAGAAGAGAGAAGAGAGAAGAGAGAAGAGAGAAGAGAGAAGAGAGAAGAGAGAAGAGAGAAGAGAGAAGAGAGATGAGAGAGAGCGTTCAACATTATTGGAGCATCAGAAATACACTAAAAATACTGTTTTTTGTAAATATTGTTTTATTGACTACATAGGCCAGAAAGGCCTTTTGAGCTATTACTATCCTCTAAATTCTATAGATGAGAAAGTTGTCATTCAAAGAAATAAAATAACTTGCCCAAAGTCGCATGCTAACAGCTGGCAAATTGCTTAGCAACATTGCTGACTGCCTAGTCAATTTCCATCCCCTCCTTCTTTGCCAATAAAGCCGTAGCTGGATTAATACTTGTCTAAGAGGACATGCCGTTCTGAAGAGACTGAGTCCCTTTCCAGCCTCATAGGAAGTAAAGAGGAGCATGAGTCTAAGTTTGTTTGGTCCATTCATGGGCACCTCATTTTCCTCGTAAATGATGTGTTTAGACATGAAAGAGATATGAGTTGAAGTTGGCTGGCAGGCATAGGCATGGGAAAGCCTTCTTTGTTCTGAAAGAGGAAACTAAAGAGGGATATGTCTTTTTATGCTTCTGGACATTATCATCCTTAGACAGTGTTTAGACCTGTGGAACCCATTGAGAAGGATCCCGAAGATGATAACTGCCCTCAGAGAGGATTTATCCCTTCTTCCAATATGCAGATAAAGGCATAACTGATCACCCTAACCTACTAGAGATCAGGCAAAGTTGAAGCTGGCTGCAGTTCTTGGAAGGTTTTGCCTACCTCGGATCTGCTTCAATGCCTGAAGTATAGCTTAGAAGACTTTCTGACAGACAGCTTGCCATGTTCAGTGGTCCCTGCCCAAGGTAGTCCTGAACTGAATCCTCACCTGCAGCACTGCAGGACACCACCCAGTTTTCCTGAGGATTTGTCCTTATCTATTTAGCCTGAAGCCCCAGGCAGTTTCAGGATTCCATAAAGGTCTTGGGGAGAAAAGTGTGTGTGTGTGTGTGTGTGTGTGTGTGTGTGTGTGTGTGTGTGTGTGTGTGTTAGGCTCAGTTTTTGTCCTGCCCTTCCTACCTGGATATCAACCCCTCCAGTCTTTAGATTTGTGTCTCAGCCTCAGCCCAGGTAAGGTGTCTTTGGCTTCTCTGTACCCCAGCAGTGACACTGTGCTCAGGCAAAGTCCAGGTGCTCAGCATCTTGGCCAGAGCCTAGATTTGGTAAATACCCAAAAAGGCAAAGTCTGCAGAAGTCAGCACAACCTTCCACAAAGACTTCTGAATTTTATCAGTTTGTTTAATTTTTCTCAGTGTGAGTATTGGTCAACAAGGAACATTGTTACACTGGAAATAAAGTAAATGATTAAAAGAGCAAAATTAATCTTTTATTTTAATTTCTTATAAAATTTTTCAGCTATATTGAAAAGTTAAAAGAATAATCAATGAGTATCAGATACCCACAGCCTACATTTTAAAAGATTATTACTGCTTTCTTGTATTTTCTCTGTCATCTATATAACTACCACTAAATCATCTCAAAATCATTTGTAGATATCATGATTTTTTCATCAGAAACAATTCAGCTTATATCTTTTATTTATTTATCATGATACTAAGAATGAAACCTAGTAACATTCTACCTCTGAGCTACACCCCCAGCCCTATTTTTATTTTATTATTCTTTATTTTGAAACAAGGTCTCACTGAGTTGCAAAGGGCGTCACTACGTAGCTGAGGCTGTTGACAAACCTTGATTCTCCTGTCTCAGCCTCCCAAGTGCTGAGATTACAAGCATGTGCCACCATGCCCAGCATGGCTCATGTCTTTTAAAATTAAGAAAATTATCTTATGTCACAATACCAGCATCATACCTAAAAAAATTAGCAATAATTTGTTAATTAATGGTCCACAATCAAATTTCTCCAGTCGGCCCCCAAGTGTCATCTACAACAATTTCTACCAACTGAGATAAAATTGCAGTTTTCTTTTAATTGGAAGCTCTTAATTTTTCTAGTGACATTGACAGTTTGAAGATGGTAGACCAGTGGATTCAGCTTAAACATTTAATCAAACATATTTAAGTGTATTGCCTACTACATAGATGCTGCTGCATGGCTCGTATTTCATCATGTCAGCGGCTCCTATGGTCTCATGCTTCACTGCTAGTGGTGCTGAATTTGGCCACTAGGGTACAATGATGACAGTCAGATCTTTCCACCATAGAAACTGGTTTTCCTTTGTCATTGCCGAGTCATTGTTACTGTGCAAATACCCTATTTCTCACCAACCTGTCACTTACTGGTTTTAGTGTTTACTCATGATTTTTGCATGATAAATTATTATGATGGAGATTGCAAATATGGGTAATTTCCTAATTTGGTTATCCAACTGAGGCTGAACTACAATTCCTCCCCAAAATGGAGGTAGATTTTAGTTACCCTTCAATTATTCATTTTCTGAATAAGGAGATGATGAGTTAATTATAGCAAATAATTTTGTTTTATTTTTAATATAATTACAGACATGTCAGTTTTATTATTCAGTAAAATTCAAGATGTTATAGTCATTTCTTAAAAAATTTTATTGTAATCTTTAATTCATATTAATTGGACAAACTAATGGGTTTCATTGTGACATTTCTATACATGCATATTATCAACCCATCATGCTCTGATCACATCCACCCTCCTCTCCACTCATTCCAGGTCCTTCCTCTACCCATTCCTAAATGTCTCTTTTCAGAAACCTTCAGATATATTTTTTTCTTTTTTCTTCTTAAAACTCTTCTTTTTAAAACTGATACTTTTCTGTGTCTGGCTTATTTTCTTATTTTGCTTTATGTGATGTCCTCCAGGTCCATTGATTTCCCTGCAGTCACTGTGTGTGTGTGTGTGTGTGTGTGTGTGTGTGTGTGTGTGTGTGTTTAAATCAAACTAAATATTAGCAATGGTAGCTCCTCTGAGTCTGAAATTTGAGCCCTTCTGTGCTTTCTGAAGCAAGAAGATGTTCTATTTTTATCCTTATTCCAGCCATTTCTCTAAAAAGTCCTGGTTTCTCCATGTATTGAATTTTACTTATGATGTTCCATGAGATTAACTTCCCTCAGAGAGGATCAGCAGATAAATCCACAGTATATGAGAACTGGATTAATTGGACTAGCAAGGGTGACAATGCTTCAGGGCCCTTTCAGTGGGCAGCAATACTACTATATAGTAATAATACTATATAGTATTAATACTATATAGTAATAATACTATAGTGAAAATCATGAATTTTTATTGATATTTCCAATTAAAATTTAATATCACTATTTTCTTAATTCCTTTGGTGACATTATATTTTTATCTCTTCTTGTTTCCACTAAAAATATTGGTTCTCTTCGAGTGTGGTGGCACATGCTTGAAATCCCTATGCTTGGGAGGCAGAGACAGGAGGATTGCGCAGGTTCGAAGCCAGCCTCGCTGGCTTAAGAGACCCTGTTTCCAAATAAAATATAAAAAAAAAGTCTGGGAATGTAGCCCAGAGGTAGAAGGGTTCCATCCCCAGTACCATAAAAAAAAAAAAAAATTGGTTCCCAACAATATATTTTCCAACTTCCTTTTACCTACAAGTACATAAATAATTCAAAATCATAAGGTCAGCACCATTAAGTCTTAGAATATATTCCAGCAGGGGGGTGGGCAACCCAGCCTGCTCCTGGGAAGACCGGGTTTTGGGCTGGGGATGAGCGGGAAGGCCCAGAGCCGGGCTGGGGACAGGTGGCCCTACCTGCTCCCCAGAAAGCCCCGTTTCCGGGCTGGGGGCAGGCGGCCTGGCCTGCAGCCTGGAAGGCCCGGTGCCGGGCTGGGGGCCAAGGCAGGGGTACCGAGGAACTCAGCGCTGCTGTGCTGCGCCAGGCCATGATGCACTTAGAACAGCAGATCCTGCTCTGTGTGGTGAGGCTGTGGGACTCCGCTCCTGGAAGAAAGAAAAAGTTTATTGTTACTGAGTGCCTGATCCCTCAACCTCTTTAAACCACACATACTGTCTTCTCTTATTAAAAAAAGAAAAAAGAAAAGAAAAGAAAAAGAAATAGAAAAGAAAAAACATTGGAGAGGGGTTAAGATAGCCATGGCGGCAGCCAGGATTCTGGAGATGCAGACAAAACATATCCAACTGACCTGGAACTTTTGGACAAATTCCCCGTGAAGGGGGATTGCTTCTTCCTTACATGCTTAAGAATTCTGGACATCAGCTGTAAGGAGGGAGCTCAGCAGAGACCTAGGAGGAAGGCAGGGTTGGCAGTGGCAGCTGCGGTGGTGGTGGAGGCTTGTATTTGGGAGAGGCAGAGATCTGATCCAACCCACCTGATCTTCTGAAGAAATTGGCCCAAAGGTGGAATGCTACTGTTGCGCATGCTCAGGAATACTGGACAACTGATGCAGTGTGGGAAAAGAGTTTGGGAAAGAACTGAGATGGTGGAGGCAGCAGCAACTGTAGTGGCCAGTACTTAGGAGAGGCAGAGATCTGATGCAACACACCTGGATCTTTTGAAGAAATAGCCCCAGAGGTAGAATGCTACCACTGCGCACACTTGGAAACTTGGGACAACATGCTGTGTGAAGAAGGTGCTCAAATCAAAGCCTGCCGAGGGGTGAGGCCAGTGCCAGGGACAGCGAGGCCGGGTATCGAAGCCTGTCATTAGGCAAGGCCAGTACAGGGGTCTCCAAGGCTGGGATTGGAGCCTGCTGAAGGGTGAGGCCAGTGCCAGGGTCAGCCTGGTTGGGATTGGGGCCTACCATGAGGCAAGGCTGGTGCTGGGGCCTCCAAAGCCAGGATTGGAGCCTGCCAAGGGGTGAGGTCAATGCCAGGGCAACTGAGGCCGGGATCGGAACCTGCCGTGAAGTAAAGCTGTTTCTGCGGCCTCCGAGGCTGGAACCAGAGCCTGCCGAGAGGTGAGGCCAGTTCCGGGGCCACTGAGGCTGGGATCGAAGCCTGCTGTGAGGCAAGGCCAGTGCTGGGGCCTCTTAGGCTGGGATCGGAGCCTGCCCAGGAGTTAGGCCTGTGCCGGGACCAGCTAGGCCGGGAACGGAGCCTGCCATGAGGCAAGGCCAGTTTTGGGGGCTCCGAGGCCAGGATCGGAGCCTGCTGTGAGGCAAGGCCAGTGCTAGGGTCTCCGAAGCCGAGATTGGAGCCTGCCGAGGGGTTAGGCCACTGCCGGGGCCAGCAAGGCCAGGATTGGAGCCTGCTGTGAGGCAAGGTCGGTGCTGGAGCCTCTGAGGCTAGGATTGGAGCCAGCCGAGGGTTGAAGCTGGCGCCGGGGCCTGTAAGGCTGGGATTGGGGCCTGGCATGAGGCAAGGCCAGTGCTGGTGTCAGCGAGACCCGCATCAGTGTCTGCCAGGTGGCCAGGCCAGTGCCAGGGCTGTCAAGAGTGGGATCAGCAAGCCGGCCGTGGTGGCGCACGCTTGTAACCCTGTATTTGGGAGACTGAGACAGGAAGATCATGCAGGTTCAAAGCCAGCCTCAGCTGGTTTAAGAGACCCTGTTTCCAAATAAAACATAAAATAGATCTGGGAGTGTAGCTCAGAGGTAGAAGGCCCCTAGGTTCCATCCCCAGTACCACCAAAAAAAAAAAAAAAAAAAAAAAGAGTGGGATTGGAACTTGCAATGCGGCATACACAGAGAAATATCACAGAAAAAAAAAAAAAAACAGATGCTTTCCCTAATATGCAAAAACTAGGAAGAAATAGGTAATAGGAGGATATCTAATTGAAGAAACGGCCCTATAGAAGAGCAATTAAGGTGGCCAATCAGAGGGGATGGGATGAGGGAGGATGGAATCTCTTTAAAACTCATGATATACGTAAACAAATGTATCAAAGTTAATCACCAATCAAGCATGGGATCGAGGGAGGGGGAGGGAATGGGATGGGGATTGGATAAAGGCTAATTGGATGATGTGTGCTTATATATCCTCATAAGTCTTATATTCCATTGTGATATATGACTACAATGCACCAATAAATAAATAAATATATATAACATTTTATTTTTGAACCCAAAATAGAATATATTCCACCAAAAGAGATAGTCAGAAGTCAATTGAAATTATTATTTTTTTCTGAGTGATTACTAATTTGATATACATGTAGGTTTGTTTCAGTTTGCTTTCAGTTTTAAAGTTCTGCTTTTTTTAACTGTTTTAATTGTGTGCTTTCCACCCCATTGGTGAGGGAAAGAACTTCAACTTAGAGTTATGGGGATGGCTAAACACCTAACATCAGACACTGGGCAGATGGGCTTGACAATTAAGTGCACTTTATTAGTCACATATACTCACTGTCTAGGAGAATAGGACGCAGCAGGACCTGCAGGGCTTTCACTGGGGAGCAGAGAGAACAAGTGGTTGCTGTGGGGGTGCCAGGAGGATGAAAAGCCCCCTGATTCCCACAGGAGGATGTTTCCTTCAATAATTCTCAGGGCTTACAGGGAGCTAAAACCGGGTATTCAAAAATAGGTGGGAACTGGGCCTGAACTCTTTGTTAAGGGTGTTGCTTGGAAATTGGCCTGTAATCCACAGAAGTACACTCAAGAGGAATTGTCCAGATTTTTACCTGTTGTCAAGCAGCACATCATATGGAGGTTTTATTTAGGTTATATACTAAAGTATGGTCTTTATGTCAAAATGATAAGAAATCAGGTGCACTGACACACACCTGTAAACCCAGGACTGGGGAGGTTGAGATAGCAGGATTGCAAGTTTGAGGTCAGTTTCAGTAACTTTGGGAGACCCCGTTTCAAAATAAAAAGGGTTGGGGATATAGACATGGTACAGGGTTCCTGAATCTAATCCTAGTACTACACACACACACACACACACACACACACACACACACACACACAAAATAAAGTAAAGAAAAACTCCTGAGAAATATTGTTTCCATCATGATCCTTTCCATAAGTAAACCCTCTTTCTTTCCATAATTTGTCTCATATCAATCGTTTTTTTTTTTCTTTCTCTGTTTAAAAATACCTTATGTATTTTTCGGCATTTTGTTTTGGGGGGCAAGAATACTTCATGTCAATATATTAAGATCATTGTCATTTTTACAGATACATTATTTCTGTTTCTCATCTGAATGAAATTTGTAGATAATTTGTTAATTTTGTCTGTTTTTCTCTGAAGTGTTTCTGTAGTGTTTCATCCAATATTTTCATGAGGTTCTGCTCTTTTCCTTCTAAATTTTTAAGAACTCCTTATGTGTTGGAGAGATTGGTCCTTTTTTATTATGTATATAGCACATACTTAGACATCTTTCTTTTCAATTGGATCATGATGTTCTTTGGCAGACAAACTATCTCAACTTAATATATCTGAGGTTCATAATTTAATTTTATTTCTAAATTTTGCCCAGAAATAAAACTATACTGTTAAACAAATAATGAATTCACCCATGCATTTTCTTATATGGTTTTCTTACATATGTTTATATGGTTTCATTTTCTTACAGTTAGATTTCTGATCCACTTGAAGTTTATTCTGGGATACAATGTGAAGTCCAGATTGAATTTTTGACTTTTTTTCAAGTGACTAAATAATTGTTCCAGTACTTATTATAAAAATATGATTTGATTTATCACCTATATTTTGTATTAAATTCCTATGTGTGCTTCTTATTCTTCTTATATTTTTATTGGTACTAGGGATTGAGGGATATTCTATCTCCAAGTTTCGCCCTCAGCCCTTTAAATACATTGTTTTATTTTGTTTTTTATTTTTATGTGGATCATATTGAAAATGGCATATATTCAGACTATGCTTAGTTTCCTCTCCCCCACTTCCCTTTCTTCACCTTTCAACAGTGAGTGTCCAGGTTAACTATGCTACAATCATACTTCTACATATATTTGGATGTAGCTCCTCCATTAATAAACCTCAACCTTCTTCAACTCCTACCCTTCCATTTCAGCTTTGCTGAGGTTTCCCCCCCATTATCTGGAGTCCCTCTGATATTCCAAATAGTACCTAGTTTGGGTATATTAGAGAAAACATATGTCCTTTCTCTTTCTGTGCTTGGCTGATCTCACTTAACATAATATTCTCCAGGTCTTCTCATCATCTTGCTAATGACATGATTTTGATCTTCTTTATACCTGAGTAGAATTCCATTGTGTGTATTTCCCATAATTTTGCAATCCATTCATCTGTTGATGGAGACCTAAGTTGGTTCCATATTTTGGCTATTATGAGTACGCTGCTATGAACATTTGTATGCATATGTTACTGTAGTTCTCCAACTTCAACCCCTTTGGAAAGATGCCCAGGAGAGGTATAGCCAGATCGTATGGTGGATCCATTCCCAGTTTTCTTTATTTTTTTTTATTTTTTTATTGGTACATTGTAGTCATATATCTTAATGGGATAAAAGACTTGTGGAGACATACATGCACACATCACCCAATTATCCCTTACCCAATCCCCACCCCATTCCCTCCTCATCCCTCATTTCCATTCTTGGCTTAGTGATTGACTTTGGTCTGTTTGTTTAAGTAAAAATAAGGAACACTTCATGAATTTGCATCATCCTTGTGCAGGGGCCATGCTAATCTTCTCTGTATCATTCCAATTTTAGTATATATGCTGCTGAAGCGAGCACCCCAGTTTTCTAAGGAATATTCACACTGATCTCCATAGTGGCTGAACTAGTATGCACTCCCATCAACAGTGTAAAAGAGTTCCCTTTCCCCACATCCTCACCAGCATTTGTAGTTATTTGATTTCTTTACGCTTGCCACTCTGATTTGAGTTAGATGGAATCTCACCGTAGAAGAAGGTCTTACTAAGTTGCTAAGACTGGCCTTGAACCTGCAATCTTCCTGTCTTAGCCTCTCGAGTACCTGGATTACAGGATGTACCATCACATCCGGCTCTATGTGTGCCTCTGAATTCAGTATTTACAAGTTTAGCTATCAATGGCAAATTAATTTGATAAAAAATATTGGAAATTTTCCTTCTTCACCTCTGTTCTGAAAGATCTCAGACAACTTTGGTGTGCCTGGTCTCTGGAGGTTTGTTTGAATCCCTGTGAAACCATGCAGCCTGGTGTTTTCTAAGGATTGTGGTTCCTTGATAACTTTCCCTATTTTTCTCTATAAAATTTTCTCTTTCATCCTTATTGTATTTAGTATTGATAAATTCAATTTTCCTATAATGATCTACTTCATCTCAGGTTTTCTCCTTTCTTTCCATAGAACTGCTTGAAATAATTTCTGATAGCTTTAAAGCTATCCTATCTTTGAATAGTAATTTTCCTTTGCCATTTTTTATTTTATGTAATTTTGCTTTCCCCGTTTATTTTGAGTAGGTTAACTGTTTTTCTGTTTTGTTTATTTTTGCAAAAAAATAGCTTTTGAAAAAATTAATTCTATTCATTTTTGTATTTTAGCTTCCTAGTTTCTCAAATCACTCTTTTTCTAAACAAACCCCTAAGTAAGCACCCATCAGGAGTCTAGCCTGGTTGTAACTGAGAGTGAGACTGCATCCACTAAATAAGACCCCGCTCTTTTCCTAATCTCAGTTTGTATGACTTTCTTCATCTATATATTAGTGTTCAAAAGCTTGCTGGTCCATTAAGCTGAACCATAGCCCCATTTTCCAAGACCTTTCCAGAGTTGCTGGCATCTTCCTAATGACAGGCATAGGTAGTTTCTCTTATTCATTGCTTGCTTTCCCGGCAAATTAGATGGCAGCACCAGGGCCCATGGTCTCAAGAAGAGGTTCCTTTGTTGATGGGAGGAAAAGCCATACACATAAAGTAGAATTTGCTTTCTACACTAATGGTGGAACTTTTACCTATCTAACCTCCAAATTTGGGACACCTCACTGAGATTTTTTACCAGTAAACTTACAATGGTCCATGAAAGAAATGGGCCAGGAACTGAGAAGAAATGAACCCAGGGCTGAAAGGATAGATAGGAGTTTTCACTGGGTTCTCTACCTTCTTTCCCAATTGCCATTCCTCTCTCTTGGAAAGACTTTCCCTTTTGGTCCACCTTCAGTGCTCCAGACCCTTTGAAATCTAAACTCGATAACCGAGTGAATCCCTTTCTTTAGGATATCTTACTGGTAAAGTTTAGTTTACTTTCTTTTTAATCTATTATTATTAAAAATTTTAATTATGCACAAAAGTTGAGTAGGCAATAGAATGAATTCCACATACTTATGGATTGACCAATATTCCACCAGTCTGCCCTATGCCATATTGTATCGTCTGTAATTCTTTAGAGGCAACCCCCCTCAAAAAAACTCTCTCAAATAGCATTTTCACATTTAACAATATAAAAAATTCTTAACATTACTTATATTTTCCAGTACAAGACTATATTTCAGAGTTGTCTCCAAGATGTCATTCTGTAATTGTTTTAATTAAAACATTATCCAAACACAACTTTTGATGATTTAGGAAAATGCAAACTAGGTCCTAATTCAGTCTAAAATGGTCCAAGTCTGAATAATTAAATAAATAATTTATAAATTCTACAATTTTAGGTACATGCTCACATGGAAATAACCCCAAGAAATTATTGCTTTTTGCAAATAAATGAGAGCTTTTTATTATATACTATTAGCAACTTATGAATGGCTGCATTGAAAGTACCTGAAAGAAATTTCTTCTAAGCTGTAAAATAATAACACTTATTGTTTATTTTTCTGGTTTTATAAGCAATGTAATTGCATTTCCAAGATTTAGAAAATAAGAAACTGAGCAAAAATAAATGCATAATTTAATTTTATGAGCTGAAATAAATAATTGCAATTTTTTATATAGTTTCTTGAGACACCCCCGTGCATTATGTATTTTCTTCTCAAATTTAATAATTATTTATATACAGCTTTACATCCTATTTAATAACTCAACACAGTTAAAAATCATAATATCATGTCTTTAATAGATATTCTTCAAAATTAGTTTAAAGGCTACATAATATCTCAAGTGCAGACCTTTTTAATTCATTCACTTAGTCCTGTTTGTCAACAGGATGACAGGATGACACAAAGGGACAATCTCTCCATTAGAGGTTTATTCTTATTTTTTTAATCAGTGCATTGTAGTCATACATCTCAATATAGTACACGATGGTTGAGGCATAAATGCACACATCACCTAATTAAGACATTGGAAGCTTTAGGTGTCAATTCTCCCTTTGAAGTTTACCATGAGCCCCCCTCCCAAATTAACCAGCTTCATATAAAGCCTTGTCACTTTGCCATTCCTAATAGTGCTGGTACCCATACACAAAAATTGCAAACATATAGATTTATAAGACTGAACCTCATGAAAGTAGGGAATCCAGAACTGACATTGGAATCTAGTAAACTTAAAAATCTGCATGCTATGTGATAAAAATTTGACGGATATATATCCTCATCATACCCAAGGTGACAGTATACAAATACTCATTGAATAAAAAAACCTTAGAACCAGTCTATATGTCTGTGGGCAAAAGTTTAAGAATATATTAGCATGTGGTGGTATATTTTTATTTTTTATGTATAAATTTTTATGTACATTTTTTATTTTTTATGTATAGCAACAAAAATGAGCTAGAATACATATATTAATATCCATAAATCTCAAAAATAGGTTAAGTAAAAAAGCAAGTTATAGAATGACATGTACAGTATAACATCTTTTATAAAACTCTAAAACATGCAGTATAATACTGTATTAATTATGCATACATACATATATAGCAAAGTTTGAAATATTCATGGAAATTGTAAACAATAAATTTAAGAGACTGGTTATCTCTTAGGCTATCAAGAATATGGGTGCAGAAGTAATATAGAAAGGGCTTTAATTGTGGCTATAATATTTTTTCTTTCTTTCTTTCTCTTTTTTTTTTTTTTTTTTTGGTACTAGGGATCAAATCCAACTATACTCCTAGCCTTTTTCACTTCTTTCTTCTTTTTCTTTTTTCTTTTTGGCAGTACTGGGTATTGAACCTAGGAGCATTCTACTTCCAAGCAATACTCCAAGCCCTATTTTTTTCTTTATGTTTTGATACAGGGTCTCAATAAATTGTGGAGGGCTTCACAAGTTGCTGAGACTGGCCGAGAACCTGCAATCCTCCAGTCTCAGCCTCTAAAGTACAGGGATTACAGGGGTGTACCACTATGCCCAGCTCATTTCTTTGTTTTGAAACAAGGTCTTTCTAAGTTTCTGAGGCTAGCCTTTGATCCTTTTATTTCAGTTAGTTACTAAGATTACAGGCATGCTCCACCACTCCTAGCCACAGTATTTTAGTTTTTAAGTTAGGTAGTGGGTACTTGAATCTCCGTATATTTTTCTTGGTACTTTTTTGTGTGTCTAAAGTTTTTTTTTTTGTTGTTTGTTTGTTTGTTTTTGCAGGCCTGGGGATGGAAACCAGGGGCATTCAACCTCCAAGCTACACCCCCTGCCCTATTTTTTATTCTTTATTTTGAAACCGGGTCTCACTGAGTTGCAGAGGGCCTCACTAAGTAGCTGAAGCTGTCCACGAACTGCAGTCCTCCAGGTCTCAGCCTCCGGAATGCTGGGATTGCAAGCATGCGCCACCACGCCCGGCTTTGCGTAAAGTATTTTTTAACAAAGTAAAAATAGATGAAAAACTTGTTGTAGGATGAATTGACTCAGATTGATCTTGAATTGCTACATATCATAAAGGCAATTTTGGTAATAAAAAGTACATTGCGCTAGGAATATGAAGATGCAAGTTCTGATTCTAGCTCTGCCATTATCTCACTGACTCTAAATAAACCATAAATCCCAGTAGCTTCAGCCTTGCATTCTCTTCCTCTAAAATGAGAAATATGAACTAAGAAATCTCTAAAAATGCTTCCATCCCCAAAAAACAATTAAATTTTCTGTCAACCTCAAATTTTTCCACATACACATTGTATTTCTCAAGGGCAGGAACATGCCTTAACTACTTTACATTTTCAAAGTATTTCCAATAAATTCTCAATAAATGTTAAGGCCTTGTTTGACAATGTGGTTAACTATCATAACTGAATAAACAACAGCCACAACTAAAACAAGAAAACCTTTTTTTCATCATTGGTGCCTCCTAAGCCAAAGTGTGCTTTTGATTTCAAGAGACTGAGAAAGTGCAAATATTAATATTTTGAATCCCTGTAGCCAGAAAATAATTCCTAAAGGATGTCCCTTTAATGAGTTAGTGGTAATTTTGTCTTAAAGTTGGGAAGTTCAAGAAGACAATCAAAATTTCCCTCCCTGTAAAGTACATGGAAACAGACCATGTGGTTAGCATACACACATCCTCTCCCTTCTCCCTCCTCTCCTCTCCTCTCTCTCCCCTCCGTTCCCCTCCCTTCCCCTCTCCCTTCCCCTCCCCCTCCTCCTCCTCTTCCTATTCTTCTCCTCCTCCTCCTTCTTCTTCTTCCTCTTCTTCTTCTTCTTCTTCTTCTTCTTCTTCTTCTTCTTCTTCTTCTTCTTCTTCTTCTTCTTCTTCTTCTTCTCTCTCTCTCTCTCTCTCTCTCTCTCTCTCTCTCTCTCTCTCTCTCATTCTCTATCTGTTTCTGCTCCAAGCATTGCTTGAGAGTCCCTTTGGTCATCAATTGTTCTGGAGTATCTCCAACATTTTCTGTTCATTTGCACTTTGGAAGCCTTATTTAAAAACAGCCAGGAGATTTGCCAGGAGCTAGAGGTTAGCTTGTCCTAAGAAAAGAAAAAACAAAGCAGAGTTCTTTTTTTTGTTTTTAATGGGGATCAAACCCAAGGGCATTCTACCTCCAAGCCACACCTTTAGCCCTATTCTATTCTTATTTCAAAACAGGGTCTTGCTAAGTTGCTGCGGCTGGCCTCAACCTGCAATCTTCCCATCTCAGCCTTCCAAGTGCAAGGATTACAGGTGAGCACCACCATGTCCACCTAAAGCCAAGTTCTTTTCTCATGCCCTGGTAAGAAGTAGGTAAGCCTTCAAGTCCAGGATATAATTATGCTTAGAAAAGAAACCACCATTTTCAATTTTCACACAGACCACTCATGCTAGACAATACTTAGCAGTTAAAGTTAAGAACTGTATTTATCTGGGGAGCTATATCCAATGAAATAAAATAAATTACAGAAAATGAACTGCTGGTTTGTCCCTTTGTACATGGAATGCCCAGGGATGTAGCTCCAGAAAACATCATTGACATGATTAATTATTGAACTTTAGGAATGCACCTAGATAAAAAGAGAGATGCTGAAGCCATTTTGCCCAGGGAAGCATAACATTGCCGAGGCTGCAGTGTAGACGGTGGGGGACTGAGTGTATCCACTCTTCTCAGTGGGTTGTAAGGAGGAGATGAAGAGAGGGTTTTCTGGCCCTGGCTGGTCTTGTTTCTCTTGTATTTTAGGGAGGTGATTCCCCATCTATTTTATTTTATTTTATTTTACTTTATTTTATTGCGGGTCTGGGGATGGAACCCAGGGGATTTAACCTCCAAGCTACACCCCTTGCCCTATTTTTTATTTTTTATTTTGAAACCGGGTTGCAGAGGGCCTCACTAAGTAGCTGAGGCTGTCCTGAGCCACGATCCCCTGGTCTCAGCCTCCAGAATACTGGGATTACAAGTGTGCGCCACCACGCCCGGCTCCCACTCTCTTTTAGATAGGCAGTAGATTTCTCATAACTGGAGCAACTGATGGAAACCTATATTTAAGTTAAATGGAGTTTGGTTCATAAGAAACACAAAAGTGACAACTCTCTGGGAGCAAAGTACCATATGGTCTAGAACCTAGAACTGAAAGTCAACTTTCATTGTGTTCCCTCATTTCACAATGGAACCTATTCAAAAGATGAAAAGCTAGATGTATTAAATGAATATTTCATTTCTTGGAGCTTAAGTCTCTGTCTAGACAAAGAACTAACCATTACTATATGCCATGCGTGGTGGCACACACTTGTAATCCCAGTACTTGGGGGACTGAGACAGGAGGATGGCACAGGTTCAAAGCCAGTCTCAGCAACTTAGTGAGACCCTGTTTCCAAATAAAATATAAAATAGGTCTGGGAGTGTAGCCCAGAAGTAGAAAGCCCCTGGGTTCCATCCCCAGTACCACCAAAAAAGAAGAAAAAAAAAAGAGAGAGATCCAAGAAGCCTAAACAGAAGAAAAAAACATGGGACGAAATTACACAATAAAAATTCTTAGAGTAATGAGTCAACATAGTAGACATTACAATACAGAAAAATAAACACTTGAAGGCATATCACAATGAATTTGAAAACACTGAGGATAAGTGATTATGAAAGCTTCCAAGGTTTAAAAAAAAGATATAAAAGGATGACAATCAATTTAATAGTAACAGCACTGAAAAGTATAATTGTACAATGCCTTTAAAATTCAGAGAACAAATGATTTGCAACCTAGAATTCTATGCCCAATCAGATAATCAAGTATTAGAGTTGTTAGCATACTAAGTCTCAAAAGTTATACTCCTTTTATGTAATTCTCAAAACACTCTAAATGTTCTAGCAAAACATATCGCTAAAAGATGATAGCAGTACTTACATATTAGTTCATTTTATCTTCAGGACAACTGAATGAGTTAAGTACTGCTCTTTTCACTTCCATTTTACAGATAGGAAAATTGAGATATATAATAAACAACAACCCAAAGTAGTACATGTAATACTAGCAGCTGGACTCTGCTCAGGCAGGCCAACTCTAGACCCCATGTTTTGAGACACCATATTATAAGGACTTCAGAACAATGACAAATTAATTCAGAAAGCAATGCTCCAACACAGAGGAGAGTCAGGAAATTCCCAGAATGAAAGCTGTTCAGAGAAAAAAATAATCAGATTGGAAAAGAGGAAGGAAGTACTCGAAAAGAAATATCTCAAGGAACAAACAAACAAAGAGAAGTGATCATTTATCTGGTAGTTTTGACCAAAGCCAAACCATTTTAAGATAGTAGCCTATAAATATGTAGTCTAAGAAATAAAAATATAAAGTTTATCTTCATAAAATACCCTAAAGTGAAGAGGTAGTCAACTACTATTCACCTCATGTACCAAATCATTTAATTATTTATAATGTATGCTGAATATTGGTTTAATAAAAACCAATTAAAAAATTTTAAAAAGTGTCTCACAATTTAAAAATTGTGGTGAAAAATATATTGGGAGACAGGACTTCCAGACATGGTGGAGTGGAGAGATTAGAAAATTCTCTGTAAAAACAAATAAGTGTAAAACTGGACAAAAATTACTTAATGGCTTTTTATTATCAAAAGGCAAACAAATGTAAAAAGCAATTCTATGTGAAAAGCTACTAGTACTTTGGGTAAGAACAGTGGAAATTTGTAGCCTTCTTGCCTAAGGCTTTTTCTATCCCTCTCCAGCTCAACTAGTGAGAAAAGTTAAGTTTTCCAGCAGAGCTGGCTGTGGAAACCAGGAACTTCTATCCAGAGGGAACTGACTTGATTGGGAACTGAGACAAAAATCCATGACTAGTATTATTGTCAGTTTAAGCAGCAAACTTGGTAGAAAGCCAACAGGAAAAACCCATAGCTCTGTCAGACTAAGGTAAGGTCTTGTCAAGGTGAGCAGCAAACAAGCCAGAAATGCATAGAAAGATGCCAGCAATGGGAGACCACAAAATGACTAGACAAACTCTTTGTACCAATCTTTGAGGATGACAGGGTTGCTGTGTGTCTGCTCACAGGAAGTTCAATAGAAAGGAAACACTGACGTCAACTTGAAAAATGCTTAATTACCTAATTACGTAGTGGAAGTACTGCCTAACTTATGTCCGGCTTTGTTGACAGAGGGTGGAAGCCTGACAGGATAGAAGTGGTTCAAACTCAACCTTCTGATCAATCATTGGCTGATCATTAAACTATGCACAAAAATGTATGACCCCTGAAAGCCAGAATGTATGCATGTATGTATGTATATATGTATGTATGTATGTATGTATGTATGTATGTATTTTTGGTACTGTGGATGGAACCCAGGGGCATTCTACCTTCAAGCTACACCCCCATCCCTATTTTTTATTCTTTACTTTGAAACAGAGTCTCACTGAGTTACAAAGGGCCTGAGTAGCTGAGGCTGGCTGCAAACCTGCAATGCTCCTGTCTTAGCCTCCCGAATGCTGGGATTACAAGCATGCGCCACCATGCTTGGCTTCTATACCAATTTTTTGCAGTGTTTTTAACATGAATGGGTGTTGAATTTTGGCAAATGCTTCTTCAGCATTTATTGAGTCGGTCATGTGACTTTTATTGGTGAATAAGATGTATTGATTTACATATATTAAACCAGGGTTGCATCCCTGGTTCAATATAAGTTGGTCATGGTGTACAATTTTTTGATATGGTTTTGAACGTATATTATTAGTGTTTTGTTTAGAACTTACTTTTACATCTATATTCATCAATGATTTGGGTATGTACTTTTCCTTTCTTGGGGAATTTATATTTGGTTTTGATATTAATGTGACAATGGCCTCATAGAAGGAGTTTGGAAGGACTTTATCTCTTTCAATTTAAAGGAATAACTTGTGAAGTATTGGATTTAATCCTTCTGTAAGAGACTTGTGAAGTATTGGGTTTAATCCTGTAAGAATTCATCTGGACTTTAGCTTTTCTTTTTCTTGCTGTTATTATCTCTTTGCTTGCTATTGGTCGGTTTCAGTTTTTTTTATATCTTTTTGGTTCAATTTAGGTAGGTTGTATATATCTAGAAATCTGTTGATTTCTTCTATGTTTTCCAGTTTATTGGCGTATAAATTTTTAAAATAGTTTCTGATGATCATCTGGATTTCCTCACTGTTGTTGTGATATCTCCTTTTTTATTTCTGATTTAATAATTTTAATTGATTCTCTTTCTTTTTGTTATGTTGGCTAAGAGTTTATCAATCTTACTAATTTTTCCAAAGAACCAGCTTTTTGTTTTGTAGATCTTTTTGTTGTTGTTGTTGTTCTCTATTTCATTGATTTCTGCTCTGATTGTAATGATCTCCTACCTTCTACTGGCTTTGGGAATAGACTGTTTCTGTTTCTCCAGGTCCTTGAGGTGTGTCATTAGGTTATTTATTTATAAGGCAATTTTCTGTTTTATATATATATATATATATGAACACAATGCTACATATTTTTCTCTTAAAACTGCTTTCAAAGTGTCTCATAGATTTTTGTATGTTGCATCTCTATTTTCATTTAATTCTAGAAAATTTTTTATATATCTCCCCCTATTTCTTCTCTGATCCAGTCCTCCTTATGTTATAGGGTCATGAATATTTCCTTGGTTCTTGTCCACTCAAAAAAATATTGCATCTGGAGGATGCCATTAGGTAGCTATGAAAAGCTTTATTGGATAAATTCCACAAGAGGGCTCAGGAGCAGAGTAAAGGGAGAGGGGGGCAAGAAGAGAGAGGGATAGAGCATCCCAAAGAACTGAAAAATCTCCTGCTGCTATATGGTGGTCTTTTAAACCTCTCCCACCCAAAATTCTACCCCCTTTTATGTATATTAATTTTGGCTCTTCATGCCACATCTCAATGCAGCTACACAGGATTGTATCATGTTGGAAACCTAAAGCTGAAATGTAATAGGTTGGAAGTCTCTGACCACAGCTGGGCATGGCAATTTCTGTCTTTTCTTTTAGGAAGGTTTTCCTGTCTTATTTTCTCTCTGCCCTGTTTTTTTTTTTTTCTATCTAACTACCTAACATTCCCCCCTCAAGAGCTAGAAGCCCTGAAATCATTTAGAGGACATGGGCAAAGATCCATTTTCTGTGATTTCCATGAGCTAGACAGGACCTCTTGCTCAGGGCCTCTTGCTCTTGTTCTCTGTCAAGGAAGGGTCTGCTGGGATGAGTCAAGCTCCTGAAAGGCAGTTTGGTCCAGGGGACTCAACTCTAATAGTAGTTGATGTCTACTATAGAGAGTGGTTGGTAGTCCAGCCCAAGTCTCATTTGAAGTTTGATAGCCTGGACCTGGAAAAAAACAAATGTTAACAGGTTTAGGAGACAAGGGCCAAAGAGTAAGAGCAGATGTGTTGTGGCCAAAAGCCTAGTGAAAGGCAAGATCCAGAAAAACTGGACTATGTTTCCTTCCACAGTATCCATGCCTGGGTAGCTCACTCCCTCAGGTCGGATGCCCTTTTTTGTTAAGTGTCGAATACTTTCTTGTGCCTGACTTCATCTATTAACAAAAGCATCAGTCATCCTGAAGCAAGAAGATGTACTCTCCCTCTGGCTGCCACAATCACGTCCAGTACTCATCTGTTTTAAAGAACCGCTAACTCCCTCGAAAGAGTCAACCTGGTGTTGCAGGCCTGTGAGTGCTTTGGCCATAATCTCTAACTCATTTGATAGTTCTAAAAATAGATTTTTGTAGGTTAAGGAGGAGGATATTAAACTTCTTATCCCAGTTGCCATTCCAGAAGTGATGCCAAGGCCAACCAGGAAGGGAATAAGGGACATCGACATATCATCAGGGGTTAGGGATATAGAGAAGGAAAGAAATGCAAGTCTGCAGATTCCAGTTCAATTCAATTATAAGCAGATGTGAGCTGGAGTGCCACAGAGGAAATAAACTCCTTTGTTTTTGCTGTAGGACTGGATGAGGGAAAAAGCTAACTCTGTTCCAAAGGTTGGCTCCCTAGGATGTGATACTCAGCTGCCAGAGTGGCCACAGCTAGTGGGGCCAATCAGGGGGTGAGGGGTTGTGTTGCACCAGATGTAATCTTTCCCCAAAAGAGCATATGTCAACCCCTATCTATAAGGAAATTCCAAGAGGACCCTTGAAGGCGAGAGGATTTTTTACAGGTTGTCATCAGCATTGGCCCAAGTCACTGGCTAGAGGAGCATAAGGTGGGTCAACCCAAACAAAACGGAGTGAAATCTGATAAGAGCGATGACGGAGTAACAGTAATATTGGGAATAAAGGAAAAGTACACCTGGTGGCTAGAACCCGGAATAAAAGTAAAATAGGTGTGGGAGGAATCAATAATATCAATCATTACATTATATTGGCTTGTGAACAAGTTCCCCTTTGGATTCCCTAGGGGCACTGAGATTCAATGCAAATAGGAGCTTGACACAAGAGAGACATAAAAGAAAACAGTGGGCTAAGACTGGAGAAGATATTGCTTTGCCTGGAGAGGAAGATTAGAGACTTTTGTCCCCCCTTGATGAACATAAGACAGTTTAGCTCTTGTCTGGATTGATTCAGTCATAAGGGTCAGCTGGGTAAGCCATTTCTATCCCCTAAGGTGAGGAATCTAACCAGAGCCAATGGTCATGGGCATAGGAGGAGTTAACAGGTTGTAGTAAGCTTTGAGGTACTTGTTCTATAGAAAGATAGGGATGATGGATGGAATTAGGTGTAGTATATAGGTTTCAGAGAATATAAATCCTAACATGAAGGGAGGCATGTTCCAATAGTTGAAAGCTAAATGTGTTTTAAGATGATGAAAGCCAAATATCCAAAGAGTAGGATACCCAGGACCCCAGGATAGGTGTCCACTAGTGCTGGGTATAGGTTAAAGGGAATATACTTATCAATTTGACTTTTGACAAGGAACCAGAGGTCTTTTATGGATACACAGGTGTAGCTATGTGTAGGCAATTCTGGGGGGTGAAAAGCTTTATCTGGTATAGTCCATGGCTTTCCCCTGGCATGGTGGATACAGCTGGCAATTATAGATACCTTGCTCATTGTAGGAATGGACAGGAGAACAGGGAAAGGTCCTTTCAAAAGTGGAGCTAATTATGAACAGAGTGCCAGAGGAAGTACTTTTTCCACAGTAAGGCTGTTTCCTGACAGATTTTTGAGGTGAGGTTTAAGATCTGGTTGGCTCTTTCTACTTTGCCTGAGGATTGGGGACTCCAGGAGAAGTGTAGATTTGGGGACACAAGGATAGCATTTCTGATAAACTTTATAATTTTAAGGAGTCCCTTATCTATAAACAGGCTCTTGTATGTGCCAAATGAGTTCCAAGAAATTAAGGTATATTTCTTTTTGGAAACGGGCTAGGTTATTTCAATATAAATAAAATTAATGGTTGAGCAGAAAATTTTTCTATGAGCAGTACAAGAAGATATAAATTTCCATTTTTCCTTATTTCCTGGCAGGATATAGAGAAGAAGGGACTCCAGAATAAGAAGTTAGCACAAATAAGGCTTAAAGAAAATTTGAGATCCTACTTACCAGGCCCAAGGTTACCCTGGATTTGACTCCTTTGATGTCAGTCTCTGTTTGGGAGCCAACTGCAGTGAAGGGCACTAAGTCCAGGTTGAGCAATAAGGAGACTGACCTGTGGCCCCTCTGGTCCTTGGAGCAGTCTCTCCTCTAGAAATCTGGCCTTCGCATAGAGGGCAGAGTGCTCAGGGTCCTTTGTCTCCTCCAGACATTCACTTGGCCAGTGTCTGGCTTTCCACAGTGGCTGGCAGCTGCCTTGGGGAAGGATCTCTGGGAGAGTTAACTTAGAGTTGGCTGTCAGACCTTTAAAACAGCCAATTGTTGGACCCACTTTTTATCTTTTATTCTTTTTATCTATATCCTGGTCTTGGTTATAAAGCACCAAGGAGACTGTTTTTGTGTCTATGTAAATTTAGGTGAGGAATTTATCATTTAGAATTAATGCCCCTTTAGGGGAGTTAGGTCTCAGGGGGGGGTGTACTCAATAAAAGCCTTTGGGACCTCTCCAAAGGCTTGTAAATTTTTACTGAGACCTTAGTCTCTGGTAGCCATTTTGTTATAATATAAAGTCTTACCTGGCTGTGCTATTTTTCTCAATACAAACTAGGTGATTTTTTTTGTCTAAATTCTCTCAGTGGTAGAATACTAATGGGGATCAGGTAGAGAATCTGCAGTAGTCAAATGTTAAAACTTTATAATATACCACTTAGGTCCATTTGTGAATTTTTTCAAATCTATTTTACCTAAGATACTGCAAAGAAAAGGAAGCTTTGACTCGAGTAGGTTGGCCCTGTGTGCCTGCTACCTCCTATAGAGGATATATCTATCTTAAAAGAAGAGAAGAACTCAGCATAGAGTGGGAAAAGGCAAATTGTTAGATTTCCGCTGTGGGGTCCCTGGTAGAGGGGCAGAAGACTTTGAGTCATGGGTCTGGGTGCTAGTGGATGATTCCTGAGATAATTTTATTATAAATTTTGTCTTACTTCCTGCATTGAAGTCCAAAAGGTGAGATGGGAGGTTTAGCACTGCCGTAATGAATCCAATTTACAAATTTTACAAAAGTTCAGCTTGTCCCTTAGGGTCATGAAGCCTGGATGTACGGAACCAGTGTTCATAGTTTGTGATCCCACCAGCAGAGCAATCTAGAGTATGGTGTTAAAATCAAGGCTTCCTTTTAAGGGCCATGCTTCTTGATTATTTAATTGGCACTGAGGCCAATTTGAATTACAAAAGAATATGAACCTCTTTCCCATTTCTATATTGCATCCTTAAGGAGAATCTAGAGGTACCATGTTCCGAGGAGAAGATTTTGGGAAGGAGAGAGTGGGCATTCCTCCTTCCCTCAAGTACATAACTTTTTGTCCCTCAAGTACAAATCCCCTTTGGAGCCTGAAGACCAAGGCCTTGCCAGATACCAAAAACCTGCCTGCCAAGTCTTTTCAAGTTTCTGCCTTGTGCCATGGGAGGAGGTACAAATTTGTTAACACTTTTATTTTTTCCAAAAATCATTTATTTTATCTAATTTAGACAGTTACTTATAGATTATCTCTGAAAATCAAGCTACCAAATGAACAATATTAACATTTAATAATTTTTCTATCAAAGAAATTCCCCATAAACAATGGATATTGTAATTAAAAAAATATCTTACAGAAGCAAATGGAACCTTGATTTCGCTAGCCACCTCAGAAGAGAATATGTATATGTTAGTGATTTTTTTATTGTGAATCTTTTTTTTTAATTTTTATTGGTGTATTATATTCATACATTATATTGGGATAAAAAAAAACTTGTGTGTACAGACATGTACACATCATTAATTTAACCCCTACCCAATTCCCACCCCATTCCCTCCCCATCCGTCGTTCCCTTGCTTGGCTTAGTGGTTGACTTCGATATGTTTAAGTACACTGTGTGTTTTAGAGATTTTCCTCTTCCCCCCTCCTTTCTCCTCCTTTAGGTTGCCTTTTCTGCTCTTCTATAGGATTTCCTTTTGCATCTAGAATTCCTCCTATGACCCATTTCTCCCTAACTCTCACATATTAGGGAAAGCATCTGATTTCTTATTTTTTGTGACTGACTAGTCTCACTTAGCATAATGTCCTCCAGTTCCATCCATTTCTCTGAAAATGATGTAATTGAGTTTTTTTTAATGGCTGAGTAAAATTCTATTGTGTACATATCCCACAGTTTTGTAATCCATTCATCTGTTGATGCATATCTTGGCTGGTTCCATAGTTTGGCTATGGTGCATTGTGCAGCTATGAACATAGATGCACATGCATTAGTTTGGTAGTTTGGCTTCCTATCTTTTGGGTAGATACCCAGAAGTGGTATTGCTGGATCAAATGGTAGATTTGTTCACATTCTTCTGAAGATTCTCCATAGTGTTTTCTAAAGTGGTTGCACTAATTTGCAATCCCACCAACAATGTCTTTGAGTTCCCTCTTCTCCACATCCTCGCCAGCATCTGTTGTTGTTTGTGTTTTGAATGATTGCCATTCTAGTTGGAGTTAGGTGAAATATCAGGGTAGTTTTGATTTACATCTCTCTGATCGCCAGTGATGTTGAGCATTTTTTATGCATTTATTGGCCATTTGAATTTCTTCTTTTGTAAACTGTCTATTTAGTTCGCTTGCCCATTTTGTTATTGGATGCTCTGTTATCTTAGTGTTGAGTTTCTTGAGTTCTCTGTATATTCTAGATATTAGTTCTCTATTGGTGCTGTAGGTGGCAAAAATCTTCTCCCATTCTGTTGGCTCTCGGTTGAGGTTCTTGACAGTTTCCTTTGCTAAACAGAAGCTCTTCAGTTTCATGCAATCCCACGTATTGATTTGCCTTTTAATTTGTGCCTTTTGGATCTTGTTGACAAAGTGTTTATCTATGCTTATGTGTTGCAGTGTTGGACCTATGCCCTCTTCAAGGAGCTTCAAGGTCTCTGGTTTGATTTCCAAGTCTTTGATCCATCTTGAATTGACTTTTGTAAAGGGTGAGAAATTGGGATTATTTTCCAATTTTCTACAACATATGGTTAACCAGTTTTGCCAACACCATTTGTTGAACAGGCTCTCTTTTCTCCAGTGTATGTGTTTGGCCCCTTTGTCAAAAATCAATTGGTTGAGAGTGTGTGGACTTGTTTCTGGGTCTTCTATTCTGCTCCATTGGTCTATATATCTGTTCTTTTGCCAGTACCATGCTGTTTTTATTACAATGGCTTTGTAGTAAAGTTTAAAGTCAGGTATTGTGATCCCTCTTGCATGGTTTTTGTTGCTGAGAAACACCTTGGCTATTCTGGGATTTTTGTTATTCCAGATAAATATAAGGACTGATTTTTCTATGTCTGTGAGGAATGATCTTGGTAGTTTAATGGGCATTGCATTAAATCTGTAGATCACTTTTGGAAGGATGGCCATTTTAATGACATTTATTCTGCCAATCCATGAACATGGAAGATCCTTCCATCTTCTAATGTCTTCTTCGATTTCTTTTTCCAGTGTTTTATAATTTTCTTTGTAGAGATCTTTTACCTCCTTGGTCAAGTTTATTCTTAAGTATTTTATTTTTTTGTGGGAGATCCTGAGTGGAAGTGTTTTCTGAATTTCTTTTTCAATGGATTTATGGTAGGTGTACAGTAAAGCTTCTGATTTTTTATGATTGACTTTGTATCCAGATCCTTTGCTAAATTTGTTGATCAGTTCTATAAGCCTTTTGGTTGAGTTTGTTGGGTTTTCTAAATACAGTATCATGTCATCTGAAAATAGTGAAAGTTTGAGTTCTTCTTTCCCTAATTGTACTCCTCTGATTTCCTTTTCTCACCTTATTGGTCTGGCTAGAGTCTCAAGTACTATATTGAAGAGAAGTGGTGATAATGGACATCCTTGTCTCATTCCTGTTTTTAGGGGAAATTCTTGAAGTTTTTCCCCATTTAATATGATGTTGGCAGTGTGCTTATTGTAGATTTCCTTAATAATGTTGAGATATGTTCCTTCTATTCAAATTTTCTGCAGTGTTTTTATCATAAATGGATGTTGAATTTTATCAAATGCTTTTCCAGTATCTATAGAAATGATCATGTGATTTTTGTCCTTGGTTCTCTTTATATGATTAATTACATGGATTGATTTTCCTATGTTGAACCAGCCTTGCATCCCTGGGATCAACCCTACCTGGTCATGGTGTATGATTTTCTTGATGTGGTTTTGAATGCGTGTTGCTAGTATTTCATTTAATAGTTTGCATCCAAGTTCATCAGAGATATAGGCCTTTAGTTTTTCTTCCTTGAATTGTCTTTATTCGGTTTGGGTATTAGTGTGATGTTGGCTTCATAGAATGTATTTGGGAGAGTCCCAGTTTTTGCTATTTTGTGAAATAGTTTGAGGAGTATGGGGCTAGCTCTTCTATAAAGGTTATAGAATTCATTTGGGAAACCATCTGTTCCTGGGCTTTTCTTTGATGGTAAGCTCTTTATTGCTGTTTCAATTTCTTTGATTGTTATTGGTTGGTTTAAGTGTTCTATATCTTCTTGACTCAGTTTAGGAAGGTTGTATTTATCGAGGAAGTTGTCGATTTCCTCCAGATTTTCCATTTTGTTGGAATATAGTTTTGTTTTTTTTTTTTTTTTTGGTGGTACTGGGGTTCCTGGAAGCCCTTCTACCTCCGGGCTACACTCCCAAACCTATTTTATATTTTTGAAACAGGGTCTCTTACGCCAGCGCGGCTGGCTTCGAACCTGCACGATCCTCCTGTCTCCGCCTCCCAAGCGCGGGGATTACAAGCGTGCGCCACCACGCCCGGCCGGAGTATAGTTTTTCAAAGTGTTTCTGATAATCCTCTGGATTTCTACACTGTCAGTAGTAATTTCTCCTTTTTCATCCCTTATCTTCATAATTTGGGTTGATTCTCTTTTTTAGTTAGGGTGAGTGGTTTATCGATCTTGTTAATTTATTCAAGGAACCAGCTTTTGGTTTTGTTGATTTTCTGTATTTTTATTCTCCATTTATTTAATTTCTGCTCTAATTTTAATAATTTCCTGTCTTCTACTGGCTGTGGGGTTCAATTGTTTCTGCTTTTCAAGGGCTTTGAGGTGTGTCATTAGGTTATTTATTTGAAGATTTTCTGTTTTTCTTATGTGAGCACTCAGTGCTATAAATTTTCCTCTTAATACTGCCTTCAAAGTGTCCCAGAGGTTTTGATATGATGTGTCTTTATTTTCATTTGTTTCTATAAATTTCTTGATTTCACCTCTTACATCTTCTATGACCCATTCTTAATTCAGAAGTGTGGTGTTCAGTCTCCACATGTTTATGTTGTTTCTCTGGGTCTTCTTATAGTTGATTTCTAGTTTCATTCCATTATGGTCTGAAATGACACAGGGAAGTATGTAACATTTTTAAAATTTGCTAGTGCTCATTTTGTGTCCCAGGATGTGATCTATTTTGGAGAAGTTTCCGTGAGCAGCTGAGAAAAATGTAAACTCCGCTGTAGTTGGGTGAAATATTCTATATGTGTCCAACAGGCCCATTTGGTTAATGGTGTTCTTTAGTTCTGAGGCATCTTTACTGACTCTTTGTCTGGAAGATTGGTCTAGTGTTGTGAGAGGTGTGTTGAAGTCTCCCAGTATTATTGTATTGGGATTTATGTGTGACTTCATGTCACAAAGAGTTTGATTTATGAAAGTAGCTGCACCTATGTTTGGGGAATAGATGTTGATTATTGTTATTTCCTCTTGCTGGATTATTCCTTTTACCAATAAAATATGACCTTCTTTGTCTCTTCTAATAAGTTTGGGATTGAAGTCTAACTTATCTGATATCATAGTTGCTACTCCTGCTTTTCTTCAAGTTTCTTTGGCCTGGATTACCTTGCTCCAGCCCTTTACCTTGAGTTTGTTCCTATCTTAACTTGTAAGGTGTGTTTCTTGTAAGCAGCAGATGGATGGATTCTGGTTTTTAATCCATTTTGCCACTTTATGTCTTTTTATTGGGGAGTTGAGGCCATTTACATTCAGTGTCATTATAGAGAGATAATTTTTAATTCCTAACATGTTAAGATTTTATTTCTGTTTGAGATACTGTTTATTCTTCTTTGCTTATTTGTCTGCTGGATGGGAAAATCTTGTTTCTTTGGTTCTGGAGTGTATTACCTATTTCTTCTTTGTATTTAATTTCCTTGAGTATTTTCTCTAGCGCTAGTTTTGAAGACATAAATTCCTTCAGTTTCTGTTTGTCATGGAAGCTTCTTATTTCCTCATCTAATTTGATAGATAGTTTTGCTGGGTAGGAAATTTTGGGCTGGAAGTTGTTTTCTTTCAGAGTTTGGAATATGTTACTCCAAGCCCTTCTGGCTCTCATGACTTGGTTTGGGAAGTCTGGAGTGATTCTAATTCATTTGCCTCTGAATGTCACTTGGCCTTTTGTTTTTGTTGCCTTTAATATTCTTTTCTTGGCCTCCACATTAGTAATTTTGACAGTTATGTGGCATGGGGATCCTCTTCCCTGATCCTGTCTGAAGGGAGTTCTATAAGTTTCCTTGACCTGTGTATTGACTTCTTGCTCTATGTTTGGAAAATTTTCTGCTATTACTTCTTTGAAGAGATTGTTGATCCCTTTGGTTTCACCTTCTTTCCCCTCCTCTATTCCAATTATTCTTAGGTTAGCTCTCTTAAAATGGGCCCATATTCCTTCAATGTCAAATTCCTGCCGCCGGATTTTTTTTTTTAAGTTAGAGACTATGCGGCCATTTTTGGAGTGATCATCTTCAAGGAGCAAGATTCTATTCTCCATGTGGTCTAATTGGTTGTTTATACTTTAAATTGATGACTTTACTTCAATGATTGCATCCTTTATCTCTTTTTGACTCCCTTTGAATTCTTTTCAAAACACCTTTATTATTTCTACAGTTATTTTCCTGATTTGAAATTCTACTGATCTCTGAATTTCTGTGTTATCAGGTTCTGATGTTGTGGGGTTGTGGGCATTCATTGCTCCATTGTTATTTCTCTTTCCCATGATTTTGAAAGTTTGTGCCTTTTCTGGGTTCTTCCCTGGGTCACTACGACTTCACTTAAGGTGCTTTGGATCTTGAGTCTGTGATATCTCAGTCACCACTACTCCTTTACTGGGTTGTATCACAAATTCTCAGACCCAGGGAGTCAATTGAGGCTGCTTTAGACCACGGGGGTGCCAGGCTGGGTGTTTTTCTGCGGGGAGCTGCAACTATGGTGTGATATCTCTGCCGCTGCCACTCCCCTACTGGGTTGGACTGCAAGAATCTCCGACCCAGGAAAACTATCTGCATAAGTTCCTGGGAGTACAGTACTAGAATTTCTCCTCTAGGGGCTGCAATTTGACTCATGGTTGCTGAGAGCGCTAATGGAGCTGTAGTGGACTCGGTGAACTCGCTGCTGCCGCCGCTGGCAATATGACACCGCTGCCACTTCCTCAGCCGTGAGACTGGTGTATTTCTTCTCTGGTTTTGAGCTCCAGGCTCTGAGTCCCTGCAGGGTGTGCTGAGCCTGGCCACTGGGAGCTTTAGACGCTCCTTGCACCGAAAAAACTGCTGAGTTACACCCAGCTGTTCCACAGCTGCTCACCTCAGCTCACTCTCCACCCCTCCTCTCTGGAGCCTGGTGGCTTGTTGAGTGTGCTGGTCTGGAGCCATCCGGTGAGGTCAGCGCTGCCACCAGCATTATGGTGCTGCTGCTGCATCCTCGGCCATGAGGCCGGCATATCTCCTCTCTGGTTTTGAGTTCAGTTCTGAGTCCCCCTCCTCTCTGGAGCCTGGTGCTGTGAGGGAAGATGGCACCAGCACGGCTTCGCATTGCGGCTCCGGCCACGGCACTGCAGGCTGGTTTCTTTTCTGGTGTCTGGTTGTTCTTCCAGCCCTCTTTTTCTCTGTCCCTTATATTTACAGTTTTTATTTCTCTACTGATGGTGTTTTATGGCTATAAAAGGCACTGATTTTGTGGTAACAGAGATCGATTGTTAGCGGGACTCATAAACGCCACTTCTCTCAGTCGCCATCTTTCCGGAAGTCCATGTTAGTGATTTTAAGTACATCTTGATTTTTATTTTACAAACAAATTTAAGGCCACTTATTTGCTATGTACTTAAATTACATGAACTAAAAAGCATTTATTTTATGGCTTCTTAATTTATGAGCACTCATTTATGTATAAGCCAGTTTGGTATATTATAGACAACACATAGAACACAATAAGCAACACCCCCTGTACACAATATCTGTAAAAGTCCAACAGAAAACAAGGTATTATAGCTTTTATCTACTGGTATCAGGTCCCCGATGGTAGGAGATAGATGTTTTCTAGAGTGCCTGCCAGATTTAGAGCTTCCAGAAACCAAAGGATATCCTGTTGCAGATTTTATTGTATAGCACAAGGATAAGAAAACACTGTGCAGTTGGGGGTGCTTGGGGGTGGGGTCAGTCATTGAGAGATTATAACTGATTGATTTTAAGTGGCCACTTTGTCTCTGATGGCAGGAAAATACACAACAGACACTCCCATTTTATCCCCTCTGAGATTGTCAAAAAGGGATAATCTCTTCTTTTTTTAAAATTTAGGATAAAACTAATAGGTAGCCATAGCCTCAGTATGGATAGCAGAGGAGAAAAATCCCAAAAGAGGGTCCAGAAGCCTCTAATTAGATAAAACAAAAATAAATCAGACCAAACCCAGCATGCAAGTCCAGGTAAATAAATTAACATGAGCTTAAAAGGCAAAAGGGAATTTTTTGGGGGGAGGGTGGGAGAGGTTGGGAGCTGAGGGAAGATGGAGGGTTCAAGCCCACCACATGTGTGTGTGAGAACATAGAGTGCCAAAGATGGTGTCTACAAGGCTGCTGGGGTAGAAAGTCCCTACAGGCAAACAGCTCACTGTGTAATACTGTGAGCAGGCTAGACTAAATATCCTTCAGGGTAAATCATACACACCTAGGCAAATCTGCCTGGCTTTGTCTTTAGGAACCAGAGCCACAGTTTTGGGGCTAGCTACTATGCCTTAGTTTTCTCTTAGATCTGGGTTTAACCTGAATAAAACTACCCTTTTCCTGACAAAAACAACATTTTATGATATTTTTATAGTTTTTTCGTCAAAGCATTGCATAATATTTTATTTTATTTATTGGTGCATTGTAGTATGTTTCTCTCTCTCTCTCTCTCTCCCTCCCTCCCTCCCTCCCTCCCTCCCTCTCTCCCTCGCTCCCTCTCTCTCTCTCTTTGCAGAACTAGGGATGGAACCCAAGGGCATTCTACCTCCAAAATATACCCCCTATCCTATGTTTTTTAGTCTGTTTATTTTTTGAAACAGGGTTGCAATGAGTTGAAAAGGGCCTCACTAAGTAGCTAAAGCTGTCCAAGAACCTTGATCCTTTGATCTCTGCCTCCCGAATGCTGGGATTACAAGCATGCACTACCACACCCTGCTATTCATATATCATAAGGTGTACAAGATGGTGAAGACAAACATGCACACATCACCCAATTAGCCCTTACCCAGTTCCCATCCCATTCCCTCCCCCTCCCTTCTTCTCATATCTGGCTTAGTTATTGGCATTGATATGTTTGTTAAAGAACATCATGCACATTAGAGAATTTCACTCTTCCCTCCTCCCATCCCCTCAGTTAGGTTGTCTTATATGCTCATCTATAGTATCTTCTTCTTCGTCTAGAGTTCCTCCTATGACCTCTTTTCTCTCTAGCTTCCACATATTAAGGAGAGCATCTGATTTCTTCTTCTTTGTGACTGACTAATCTCATTTAGCATAATGTCCTCCAGTTCCATCCATTTCCCTGTAAATTACATAATTGTGTTTTTCTTTATGGCTTAGTAAAATTCCATTATGTACATATCCCCATAATTTTGTAATCCATTTATCTGTTGAGAGACATCTTGGCTGGTTCCATAGTTTGGCAATGATGAATTGTGCAGCTATGAACATAGATATGTATGCATTAGTTTGGTAGTTTGATTTCCATTATTTGGGTTAGATACCCAGAAGTGGTATTGCTGGATTATATGGTAAATTCATTCTCATTCTTCTGAGCATCCTTCAAACTGTTTTCCAAAGTGATTGCACTAATTTGCAATCCCACCAATAATGTATTAGAGTTCACACTTCTCCACATCCTCTCCAACATTTGTTTTTGTCCTGTGTTTTGAATGATTGCCATTCTAGTTGGAGTCAGGTGAAATCTCAGGGTAGTTTTGATTTGTATCTTTCTGATTGCTAATTATGTTGAGCATTTTTTCATACATTTATTAGCCATTTGAATTTCTTCTTCCATGATGTGTCTATTTAGGTCCCTTGCCCATTTTTTGATTGGGTTATTTGTTTTCTTAGTGATGAGTTTCTTGAATTCTCTGTTTATTCTAGATATTAGTCCTCTCTTGAAGGAGTAGTTGTCAAAAATTATCTCCCATTTTATTGGCTCTCGGTTGATAGTTTCCTTTGCTGGACAGAAGCTCTTCAGTTTCATGCAATCCCATGTAGTAGTGATTTGCCTTCTAGTTTCTTGTGCCTTTAGGGTCTTGTTGAGAAAGTTTTTATCTGTTTCTATGTGTTGCAGTGTTGGACCTATGTTCTCTTCAAGGAGCCTCAAAGTCTCTGATCTAATTTCCAAGTCTTTGATCCATCTTGGATTGAATATTGTGCAGGGTAAGAAAGTGGGATTTATTCCCATTGTTCTGAATATGGTTAACCAGTTTTGCCAACACCATTTGTTGAACAGGTTTTTTTCCAGTGTATGTTTTTGGCCCCTTTGTCAAAAATCAATTGGCTGTAAGTGTGCAGATTTGTTTCTGCATCTTCTATTCTGCTCTATTGGCCTATGTATCTGTTTTTGTGCCAGTACCATGCTGGGCTTTTGTTTTGTTTTGTTTTTGTTTTGTGGCACTGGAGTTCCTGGAAACCGCTCTACCTCTGGGCTACACTCCCAGACACCTATTTTTTTATATTTTTATTTGGAAACCAGGTCTCCTAAGCCAGTGCGGCTGCCTTCGAACCTGTGCGATCCTCCTGTCTCTGCCTCCCAAGTGTGGGGATTACAAGCATGCACCACCACGCCTGGTTTCCATGCTGTTTTTATTACTATGGCTTTGTAGTATACTTAAAGTCAGGTATTGTGATTCCTCCTGTATATTTTTTGTTGCTGAGGACTACTTTGGCTATTCCGGGTATTTTGTTGTTCCAAATGAATTTTATGACTGATTTATCTCTGTCTGTGAGGAATGGCCTTGGTAATTTTTTGTGTGTGTGTGGTACTGGGGGTGAAACCCAGGGCCTTTTTCTACCTCCAGTCTATACTCCCAGACCTATTTTATACTTTATTTGGAAACAGAGTCTCAAGTTGCTGAGAGCCTTACTAATTACCTGAGGATGAATTTGAACCTGTGAAATCCTCCTATCTCAGCCTCTCAAGCACTGGGATTACAAGCATGCACCACCACACCTGGCTTTACCTTGGTAATTTAATGGATATTGCATTGAATCTGTAAATCACTTTTGGAAGTATGACCATTTTGATAATATTTATTCTGCCTATCCATGAACATGGAAGAACTTTTTATCTTCTAAGTTCTTCTTAGATTTCTTTTTTAAGTGGTTTATAAATTTCTTTGTAGAGGTCTTTTACCCCTTGGTTAAGTTAATTCCTAAGTATTTTATTTTTATGTGGGATATCCTGAGTAGAAGTGTTTTCTGGATTTCTTTCTCAGCAAATTTATGGTTGGTATTCAGAAAAGCTTCTAATTGTTTAAGATTGATTTTGCATCTAGACACTCTGCTGAATTTGTTGATAAGTTCTTTAAGCCTTTTGTTTGAGTTTGTTGGGACTTCTAAGTATAGTATCATATTGTCTGTGAATAATGAAAGTTTTAGTTCTTCTTTTTATATTTTTACTCTTTGGATTTCCTTTCTTGCTTTATTCCTCTGGCTAGTATCTCAAGTACTCTATTGAAAAGAAGTGGTGATAATGGACATCCTTGTCTTGTTCCTGTTTTTAAAGGAAATTCTCAAAGTTTTTACCCAATTAATATGATGTTGGCTCTGGGCCTATTGTAGATTGCCTTTATGATGTTGAGGTATGTTCCTTCTATATTGATTCTCTGCAGTGCTTTAGTATAAATGGATGTTCGATTTTGTGAAATGCTTTTTCAGCGTCTATTGAAATGATGATGTTATTTTTGTCTTTGGTTCATTTTATGTAATGAATTACATGGATTGATTTTGATATGTTGAACCAGCCTTGCATCCTTGGGATGAACCCTTCCTGGTCATGGTGTATGATTTTCTTGATGTGATTTTGAATGCATGTTGCTAGTATTTTGTTTAGCAGTTTTGTATCCAAGTTCAGCAAAGATATAGGCCTGTAGTTTTTCTTCCTTAAACTGTCTTTATTTGGTTTTGGTACTAATGTGATGTTGGTTTCATAGAATGTATTTGGGAGAGTCCCATATTTTTCTATTTCATGAAATAAATTGAGGAATATTGGGATTAGCTCTTCTATAAAGGTTTTATAAAATTCACTTGGGAAGCCATCTGGTCCTGGGCTTTTTCTTTGATGGTAAGCTCTTTATTGTTGTTTTAATCTCTTTGATTGCTCTTGGTTGGTTTAAATTTTCTATATCACCAGGTGTGGTGGCACACACTTGTAATCTCCGCACTTGGGAGGTGGAGAACAGGTTCGAAGCCAACCTCACTGGCTTAAGAGACCCTGTTTCCAAATAAAAATATAAAAATTGGTCTGAGAGTGTAGCCTGGAGGTAGAAGGGTTTCCAGAAACCCTAGTACCACCAAATTAATTAATTAATTAATAATAAATAATGAATAAATAAATTTTCTATATCTTCTTAACTTAGGTTAGGCAGGTTGTATTTATCTAGAAAGCTGTCAATTTCCTTCAGATTTTCCATTTTGTTTGAGTATAGGTTTTCAAAGTAGTTTCTGATAATTATCTCTATTTCTATACTTCCAATAGTAATATCTTCTTTTTCATCACTTATCTTCATAATTAGGGTTGATTCTCTCTTTTTTTTTGTTAAGTTGGCAAGTGGTTTATCTATCTTGTCAATTTTTCAAGAAACCAGCTTTTGGTTTTGTTGGTTTTCTGTATTGTTTTTTATTCTCTACTTCATTGATTTCTGCTCTGATTTTACTTAATTTAATAATTTCCTCTCTTCTACTGGCTTTGGTGTGAGACTGTTTCTGTTATTCAATGGCTTTGAGATGTGTATCATTATGTTATTTATTCGGGGACTTTCTGTTCTTATGTGAGCACTCAGTGCTATGAATTTTTCTCTTAATACTGCCTTCAAAGTGTTCCAGACATTTTGGTATGTTGTATCTTCTCCATTTTCATTTGTTTCTAGAAATTTCTTGATTTCACCCCTTACTTTTTTCTTTCCTGGTCTGTGGATGGAACCCAGGGGCATTCAGCCTCTGAGCTACACACCTTGCCCTATTTTTTTTTTAATTCTTTATTTTGAAACAGGGTCTCACTAAGCTGCAGAGAGCCTCACTAAGTAGCTGAGGCTGTCTGTGAACTGTGATCCTCTGGTCTCAGCCTCCCAAATGCTGGGATTATAAGCATGTGCCCCCAATGCCGGCTCCACACCTTACCTCTTCTATGATCTATTCCTCATTCAGCTGTGTGGTGTTCAGTCTCCACATGTTTATGTGGTTCCTCTAGGTCTTCTTATAGTTGATTTCTAGTTTCATTCCATTATGGTCTGAAAATACACAGGGAAGTATGTCACATTTTTTAAATTTGCTAGTGCTCACTTTGTGGCCCAGGATGTGATCTATTTTGGAGAAGGTTCCATGAGCAGCTGAGAAAAATGTGAACTCTGCTGTAGCTGGGTGGGATATTCCATATGTTTCTAATAGGTACGTTTGGTTGATTATGTTCTTTAGGTCTGAGGCATCTTTACTGACCTTTTGTCTACAAAATCAGTCTAACAATGTAAGAGAGGTGTTGAAGTCTCTCAAATTTATTGTCCTGGGACTTATATGTGACTTAATGTCACAAAGAGTTTGTTTTATTAATGTAGCTGCACCTATGTTTAGGGCATAAATATTGAGTATTATTATTTTCTTTTGCTGGATTATTTCTTTTACCAGTAAAAAAAAAATGACCTGTTTTGTCTCTTCTTTTTTGTTGTTTTTTTGTTTCTTGTTTGTTTGTTTTTGGTGGTACTGGGGGTGGAACCCAGAGGCTTTCTACCTCTAGTCTATTCCCAGACCCATTTATATTTTATTTTGGAAACAGGGTCTCACTAAGTTGCTGAGAGCCTCACTAAATAGCTGAGGCTGGCTTTGAACCTGTGCGATCCTCCTGTCTCAGCCTCCCAAGCACGGTGATTACAAGCTTGTGCCACTACACGCAGCTTCTGTTTTGTCTCTTCTATTAAGCTTGGACTTGAAGTCTAATTTTTCTTATATCATAGTTGCTACTCCTGCTTGTCTTCGAGTTCTTTTGGTATGGATTACCTTGATCCAGCCCTTTATCTTAAGTTTGTTACTATATTTACCTGTAAGGTATATTTATTGCAAACAGCAGATAGATGGAGTCTTGTTTTTAATCCATTTTTCCACTTTATGTGTTTTTAGGGGGGAGTTGAGGCTATTGATGTTCAGTGTGATTATTGAGAGATTTTTAAAAATTCCTAATATATTGATATTTAACTTCTGTTTGAGGTAGTGTTTGTTCTTTTTTGCTTAGTTGTTTGCTGAATGGAAATTCTTGTTTCTCTTGTTCTGGCATGCATTGCTTATTTATTCTTTGCAGTTAATCTCTCTCAGTATTTTCTCCAGTGTTAGTTTGAAAAACATAAATTGCTTCAGCTTCTGTTTTTCATGGAAGATTTTTATTTCCACATCTAATTTAAGAGCTAGTTTGGATGAGTAGGAAATTTTTGGCTGCAAGTTGTTTTCTTTAAGAGTTTGGAATATGCTAGTCCATGCCCTTCTGGTTTTCATGACTTGGTTTGGGAAGTCTGGAATAATTCTAATTGGTTTGCCTCTGAATGTCACTTGATCTTTTGTTTTTGTTGCCTTTAAGATTCTCTCCTTGGCTTCTACATTGTTCAGTTTGACTCTTATGTGGCATGATGAACCTTTTCTCTGATCTTGTCTAAAGGGGTTCTATAAGTTTCCTGTACCTGCGTATCCACCTCTTGTTCTATGTTTGGAAATTTTTCTGATATTACTTCTTTGAAAAGATTGTTGATTCCTTTGGTTTCACCTTTATTCACTCTTCTATGTCAATTATTCTTAGGTTAGCTCTTTTAAAATGGGAGTTTATTTCCTCAATGTCCAATTCATGCTGTTGAATTGTTTTTCTAAGTTATACTATGTATCTGCTTTTGGAGTAATCATCTTCTTGGAGTGAGATTCTATTCTCCATGTGGTCTAATTGATTGTTGATAGTTTGAATTGATGCCTTCAGTTCAATGATTGCATCATTTCTTTCTTTCAGACTCTCTCTAAATTATTTTTCGAAGTCCTGTATTATTTCTACAATTATATTCCTGATTTTACCTTCTGGAGATCTCTGCAGTTCTGTGTTGTCACGTTCTGTTGTGGTGGTATTGTGGTAGCTCGTTGCTTCCTTGTTATTCCTCCTTCTCATGATTTGAGAAGTTTGTATTTGTTGCTTTTGATAGATTTCTCTCAGTCTCTAGGTGTCAGCTTGTCTATCCAAGGGCAAGTTGTATTGCATTCAACAGTGAGGATTCAGTAAGAAGAGAAGTGAAGTTGTAAATGCAAGAATAGGGTAAAGCCTCATATGGGATCAAATAGAATGAGAATATGAGTTTGATAAGGTTGTATCTTGTTAATTAGTAGAGATTAGAGACGGTAAATATGTAGTAGTATTCTAGTAACCAATGTTTGTTTCTGGTATAGTGATATGAAGTGGATTTAATACAAGACAAGGAAGAGAAAAGAAGAGAGAAAAAAAGAAAAAATGAAATAGAGAAAAGAAAGTAGGTATGTGCAAGGGAAGAAGCTTAGGAAAGTGGTTGGAAAGAGAATAAGCAAACAGGCATATATACTCACATAAAAATAAAAAATAAAAAACAAAACAACACCACCAACAAATTAATGCACCTCTACAAATAAATCAATATTCAGCACACTGGGCCTCTGTAGTCTCTCTCTGTGCAGACACCAAGTGCCACCAGCACCTTTCCTGCTGCAAGCCTTTCTCAGTCTATGCAGATGGCTGGTATCAATGGGGCTGGATCAAGCACAGGTCACCCTCCATGCTTTCCAGAGATGTAGAGTCTTGGTCTCTCTATTTGTCTCCATAGGTGTGGATGCCTCTGAGACCAAACTCAATGTAAGAGTCTCTGCTCTCCCCAGCTAGGTCTGGGCTGATCTGATTTCTCCCCATTCACCACAATTGGGTGGTTTGTGGTGATCCCGGATATCCTACTAGTTGGATCTAGTGTTAAGCATAGGCCTTTCCCCAACACTTTCCACTAATGCAGAGCCTGAGTCTGTCTGAGCCTCTGCTATGTCCAACAGCTGACTCCACCTCCACCTTTGCTGGGTTGAACTGCAAAGTCTCAGACCCAGGGAGTTTATTACAGCCACACAAGTCCCTGGGGGGTGCTGTGCTGGGTGTTCTCCTGTGGGGATAGTGGCTTTACTTACAGTGTTGTTGACCACTGCTCTGGATCTCTGGAAGTCGTAGTGAGCTCAGCCACCACTGCTGGAAGTTGTAGCTGGTGTTTTCACAGGAGGAACCAATGGCTTACAATCCCAATAATCTGTAGCTGCTTACTTCAGGTCTTTGGTTGTGTTCCTGTTCATCTCTGGAATCAGGTGGAGTGAGGCAAGATGATGCCGCTGCGGCCCATGGCCACAAGGCAGGCAGGTTTCTTTTCTGCTCTCTGATTGCCTGTAATTATCATGTTATTTTTTTAGTTGCGGTATTTTCTGGCTTTTGTAGATGAGGCAGTGTGGCTAGAGCTCCAAGTCTGTCTGCCACCATCCAATCTAGGCTGCTCGCATTTTTTCCACATAATCTTTTATATAAAAATGTATATTATTACTAGAAACCAAATTTTTGGCAATCTGTGTTGCCTTTAGTAAAGATCCTCAAGCAAAGCTATCCTGTCTATATTATCTTAGATTTTGGGAAGCCAAGAGCATTTTAAAGCACTTATAGTATTTTAGATTACCCAATTTAATTTTAACAGTTATAAATTACCCCTGAAATCAAGACATTAGACAAAAATGTTAGTATTTTAAGTCACTTTTTCTTGTTAAAGGCACTTTAAAAACCAGGGACCTTATTGGCTGATTATCTAAGGAGAAAAGCCTTTTATTAGACAGACATTTAAATACCATGTGGCCTGAGGACATTTAAAATGGTGCCACTCTCCATGTGGAGACTGGATTAAAATGGCATCAAGGGGAGTGGGCAAGAAGCTTCCCTTCTATCAGGACAGCTTTCTTGGATGTTAAAACGGTCCTGAGCCACACTCAGTGAATCCAGCCTGGAACCCCACAATAGCATCCAGTCAGGGAGGTGCTATCTTGGGAACTGCATGGCCACAGAGTTGAATCTTCCAGCATCTGCTTTCCCACCCTGATAGAGTGGGTCATGAGATGAGAGGAGATTATGAGAGGAGGGGCCAGACACTGGCAGCTTGGCTGCTAGATCCAAAACAACAGGAAAGGTAGCAGTGGGAATCCAAAAGCAACAAGAACAATAAGGGCATAGCCAGGCAGAGGGCATGGCAGCTTTGTCCCCAAAGTAGGAGAGTAGGGGAGAAGCAGGAATATGGCATATTACCCTGAATTACAGATCCGAGTTATGGCAGTACTTACGTAATAGAGCCATGAATATTTCCCTAGTTTTTGTCCACCAAAATATATATTTTATCTGGAGGATGCCATTAGGTAGTCATGAAAAGCTTTACTGGAAAAATTCCTCAGTAGAATCTGGGAGCAGAGTAAAAGGATAAGGGTCCAAGAAGAGAGTGAAAGAGAGTGTCCCAAAAACAAAGAGAAAGAACTCCTGCTGCTGAATGGTGGACTTTTTATACACCCTGAAACTATCTTTTTTCATGTATATTAATTTTGGATCTTCATGCCACAGGTCAGTGCAGCTGCGCAGGATTGTATTGTGTTGAAAACCTAAAGCTACAGTGTAATAGGCTAGAAGTCTCTGATAATAGCTGGGCATGGCAATTTCTGATTTTCTTTCAGGAAGACTACCTGGGTTTCTTTTTTGTTGTTGTTGTTGTTTGGTTGGTGTTTGTTTGTTTGTTTTCTCTCTGTTCTATTTTATTTTTTATCTAACTACCTAACAATTCAAGAGTGTATCATTCAGTCTCCATGCATTTATGTAATTTCTTTTGGTCTTCCTGTTGTTGGTTTCTACTTTTATTCCATTATGATCTGAAAAGATGCAGTGAATTATATTGGATTTTTTGAATTTTCTCTTATTTGCTTTGTGGCTCAGAATGTGGTCTATTTTGGAGAAGGTTCCATGAGCAGCTAAAAAGAATGTGTATTGAGCTGTTGCTGTTGGAATGTCCTGTACATGTTTATTAGGTTCATAAGGTTAATAGGGCTATTTAGGCCTGAAGAGTGTTTACTCATCTTTTGCCTGGATGATTGATCTAGTGGTGTGAGTGGTGGGTTGAAGTATCTCAATATCACCCACATTGGGGCATATTGTTCCTTTTATTAATAAGAAGTGACCCATTTGGTCTCTTCTGATACGTTTTAGCTTAAGACTACTTTGTTGGATATGAGCATTGCTACCCCTGCTTGTTTTCAGTCTCCATTTGCATGTATATCTCTTTCTACTCTTTCACCTTTAGGCAGTGGATATCTTTGGCTGTAAGATGATTTCTTGCAACCAGCATATTGTTGGATTACAGCCTTTAATCCATCTTGCCAGAGTATGCCTTTTAATTGGGGAGTTCAGACCTTTGGCATTCAGTGTTATTATTGAGAGATGATTTTTGTTTTCTAGCATTTTGAGTTATATTTTCTGTTTGATGTAGTGTTGTTTCTCCTTTATTTAGTTGCCCATCTGATAAAATTTTCCACTCCTCTGGTTGTTGAATTTGCTTTCTTCTTCTCCTCCTCCTCCTCCTCCTTCTCCTCTTCCTCCTCCTTCTTCTTCTTCTTCTTCTTCTTCTTCTTCTTCTTCTTCTTCTTCTTCTTCTTCTTCTTCTTCTTCTTCTTCTTCTTCTTCTTCTTCTTCTTCTTCTTCTTCTTCTTCTTCTTCGCAGTACCAGAGATGGAACCCAAGGGCATTCTACCTTCGAGCTACACCCCTAGCCCTATTATTTTAGTCTTTTTTATTTTTTGAAACAGGGTCTCACTGAATTGCGAAGAGTCTCGCTAAGTAGCTGAGGCTGTCCGTGAACCACGATCCTCTGATCTCTGCTTCCCAAATGCTGGGATTACAAGCATGAGCCACCACACCTGGCTTTCATTTTTCTTCTTGTGTTTTATTTTTTTAATATTTTCTCTAGTGTTGGCTTGGGAGTCATGAATTATTTTAGTTTCTGCTTGTCTTGGAATGTTTTTATTTCTCCATCCATTTTGAACCATATCTTTCCTGGATATAGCAGTCTTAGTTAAATGTTTTCTTTTAGGGTCTGGAGTATATAATTCCAGCCCCTCCTGGCTTTCATGACTTGGGTTGAGAAGTCTGGAGTGATTGTTACTGTTCCATCCCTGAACATCACCTATTCTTTTGTTCTCAATTCTTTGCTTGGTCTCTAGGTTAGGCATTTTGGTTGTTATGTGGTATGGGAAAGTTCTTCTTTAGTCTTGTTTTGTTGGTGTCCTGAATGTCTCTTATACATAGATATCTAAATCTTTTTCTATATTTGGGAAATTCTCTGCTATTATTTCTCTTAAGAGGTTTCTGATACCCTTGGCTTATGCTGCTAGACCTTCTTCAATGCTCATTATCTGTAACTTAGTTCATTTCATATTATACCATATTTATTGGATGTTCTGTTCATATAGTTGTATTGTTGTCTCTATATTGTTGATAGTGTGGTCATCTTTGAATGCACTTCCAAGCGTGAGACTCTATTATTATTATTATTTTTTTTTTTTGCAGGTCTGGGGATGGAACCCAGGGGCATTTGACCTCTGAGCTATATCTCCTGCCCTATTTTTTATTCATTTTGAAACCAGGTCTCACTGAGTTGCAGAGAGCCTCAATAAGTAGCTGAGGCTGTCCATGAACTGAGATCCTTCGGTTTCAGCCTCCTGAATGCTGGGATTACAAGTGTGCGCCACCACGCCTGGCTTGGGATTCTATTTTTTATGTTTCCTAGCCTGCCAGAGGTGGTTTCTATTGAGGTCTTGAATTCATTTATTGACTCCTTCATTTCACTCAAATCCTCTTTTGGTCCTTACTTAGGGCCTCATTTTCTATATTAATATGTTCTTTCATTTTATCTGCACTTTCTCTGACTTAATCTCTGAGGCTTTTGATCATATTGAAAATCAAAATTCTGAATTTTTCTTCTGGCATTTCCTGCAGCTCAGTATCAATGATCTCCCTTATTGTGGGTGTTTATTGTATTCTCACAGGTTTTCATTCTCATGTTTTTAGAGTTCTCAGGTTGTTTTTCTGTTGTCTTGGGATCCTCTTCCTCTTTGTATGAGAGTGTTGTATCTATTTGTTATCCCTTTATAATAAGACCTATGGTAGGTGTATTAATCTACAAATCTGTCTCATATAATCAAACTTATTAGTTAGTCCCAGAGCCTCTTTAACAAGAATTTCTTAAACAGGAGTCTTTTTAACAAGTTCCTAGTGCAAGCAAACATAAATCTCTGCTTGGCTGCAGGAAACCATATTTTCCAGGCCCAAACTCCATAGGGCCAAAGACTATAATGTTCCATTTAGATCCTGCTGCCTGCTGGTTGGTATTTAATGCCCCACAAACACCACTGCTACTCTGCTGATTGTGAACCCATGAAATTCTGCAAAGTACTGATCTCTTGCCTCTGTGGCCGCTGGGCCTAAGCTCAGTAGGGTCATAAATTACTATGTTCAAAGCTTGTAGTCCATCTGGCTGAGCTCTGATGGCCCAGGGAGGCCACAACTGATCTTCTGGTTGCGATCATGTGGAGCCATCAGTCACTGGCACACATGCATGCTAGGTCCAAATTCTGTTGGCAGTGTGTTGAGTTCCCAGCTTGTACCTGTGATCACTAGAACCCTTCTGGCCTCTGAATTCCCTGCTTTCAGTGATCAACCACTATCAGGGAGAGGTTGTACTGTTCTGAGCCTGGGGCTTAGGTGGCTCAGATATTTAGCCCCAAGGACACCACTACTGTTGTGGACAGCAGCGGTCATGTGAGACTTTGTTGGTCTCAGGGTTTTTTTTAGCACTAAAATACCTCTAGGTACAAATTTATAGTCTTCCAAGCCTAAAGCATGGTTGGCTGAGTTATATTACCCCACAGACACCACAGCTTGCAATCGTATGGTGATTATTCAAGAATTGCAAGGGCACAGTGAACTTCGGACCTTAGGTCTCTCCAATCCAAATGTCCCTAGGGACTGCCTGCTGAATCACATTTCTGCTGTGTCCAACTATATCTTCTGCCTCCACCTCTGCAGAGATGATTTGCAAACTCGTAGTTCTGTTGGTTGCCATACAAGACCCCGTAGGCAGGCTCTCATTGGGATGGTTTGTTAACTCACAAGTGCCTCTTGCATCCCTGAGAGGGAAATAGAATCAGCTGCAGCCATAGGATTTCACTGCATAATCTGGCTGGGCATTCTGGGAAGTTGAGTCTTGAGGTATTCAAGCATGCAGAGGAGTGTGGTTGCTTTTGTTGATAGTTTTCTGCAGTTACTGGTTCGACAGGATTCTGCTCCTTCTTTGCTGGACTTGGTCTCTGGAGCCATTGATTCTGTCAGCCACCAGCCCCACGGGGGTTAACAAGAAGGTGCTTCCTCCACTCTCCACTCATCAGGTGAGATGCCTGGAGCTCTTTTCAGTCCTCTGCTCACTGTGGTGCATCTAATTACCTTGCATTTCAAGTGTTAATTTTCCTTGTTCTGTTGAGTTCTGGCTGCTTCCCTTCCCTTGACAAGAAGCAGTCTTCATTCTAGTTGAGTTCCAAGTCTGAGAACACCTGAAAAATGTTGTCTCCTTCTATGCTACCATCTTTAATCCACTAGCTTTATTTTACTTAATATTAGCATGGCATATCATTTACTATCTTTGTTCTGCATTATTTTATTGAGGTATAACTGATTTAAAATAATTTGTACGAATTTACAATCATCACCACAATCAAAATAATGAATATATTCATCATCCCCCAAATTTGATTTCCCTCTGTAATTCCTCCTTTCTACCCCTCCTCATCCCTCATTCCTTGAGTGAAAATCAATCTACTTTCTGTTAAAAGATTAGTTGTTATCTAAAATTTTAGTAAATTGATCCATGTACTCTGTCCTTATTTTTGTCTCCTTTCATTCAGCATAATTACTTTAAGTTTCACTCAAGTATTGATAATTAACTCTATGTCACACTTTGTATCTGCTAATATCTTAATAGATATATTGATCATTTCCAGGTTTCAGCCATTACAAATAAAACTGTTGTGAACTTTCATATACATGTCTTTGTTTTAAAAAGATGCTTTCATTTTTCTTGGTTTCTGCCGGTTTTTGTTTTGTTTTTGCTTTTTGGTTTTGTTTTGTTTTGTTTTGTTGATGGTACTGGGGTTCCTGGAAGCCCTTCTACCTCCGGGCTACACTCCCAGACCTATTTTTTTACTTTTTTTTTTTTTTATTTCACCCATTTTTTTAAATTTTATTTTATTGGTGCACTGTATTCATACATCATAGTGGGATACAAACTTTTGTAGACATACATGCACACATCGCCCAGTCAGCCCCCACCCGATCCCCACCCCATTCTCTCCCCATCCCTCCCTCCCATGCTTGGCTTAGTGGTTGACATCTAGTATTATAGCAATTTATCCAAAATTAAAAATGATAATCTCACATAACAGTTTCATTTGTCTGATACCAAGTGTTTGATGATTTAAAGATAGCATTTCAATATTTCTTTTTGCTTTCTTTCTTACTAGAGCATATTTTTTTCTGTTTTTTTAGGTGAAACTATCATATATTTATATATTTATTTTTCAGAAAAAAATCTATCCTAATATGGAATATGAATTCTAGATACCCAAAACGATCTTGAAAAAGAACAAAGCTAGCAGATATATATTTTCTGATTTCAAACCATATAAAGCTACAATAATTGAAACAGTGTAGTACTGTTCTAAAGGCAGATATATAGACCATTGGAGTTAAATACAAGCCTAGAGCTAAATTCTTCCCTATATTGTCAAGTTATTTTTGACAAGGTTTCCACGAACATTTGGTGGTGGGAATAATAATCTTTTAACTAAATATTGTTGAAAAATAATAATTACATGGAAAAGAATAAAATTGGACCTTTACCTAATCCCATATACAAGTATTAACTCAAAATAGATAAAAGACCTAAATATAAATCTTAAGACTATAAACTTTTAGGAGAAAATCTGGGTCATAAAACCTCACAACATTGAAATTGGCAGTGATTTCTTGGATATGATTTCAATGGCACAGGCAACAGAAGAATATACAAACTCCCTAAAAAATAAAAGAAAATATTGTATATCCAAAGACAATATAAACAGAGTTAAAAGTTACTAATAGAATTGGATAAAATATTTCCAAATGCTATATCTGAAGGTATATTAATATTCCAACTAGAAATCCTAAAAATTAACAACAATAAAGGCAAACAATACAACTTAGAGATAGGTAAAAGACTAACATAAATAATGAATCTCCACAGATAACCAATCTTAGTTGTCTGTTGGATGGAAACTCTTGTTTCTCTGGTTCTGGTGAGTGTTACCTATTTCTTCTTTGTAGTTAATCTCTTTGAGTATTTTCTCTAGCGCTGGTTTTGAAGACATAAATTCCTTCAGTTTCTGTTTGTCATGGAAGCTTCTTATTTCTCCATCTAATTTGATAGAAAGTTTTGCTGGATAGGAAATTTTTGGCTGGAAGTTGTTTTCTTTCAGAGTTTGGAATATGTTACTCCAAGCCCTTCTGGCTCTCATGACTTGGTTTGGGAAGTCTGGAGTGATTCTAATTGGTTTGCCTCTGAATGTCACTTGGCCCTTTTTTTTTGTTGCCTTTAAGATTCTCTGCTTGGCTTCCACATTGGTCATTTTGACAAGTATATGGCGTGGGGATCCTCTTCTCCGATCCTGTCTAAAGGGAGTTCTATAAGTTTCCTGGATCTGTGTATCAACCTCTTGCTCTATATTTGGAAAATTTTCTGCTATTACTTCCTTGAAGAGATTGTTGATCCCTTTGGTATCACTTTCTTTTCCCTCCTCTATTCCAATTATTCTTAGGTTAGCTCTCTTAAGATGGGCCCATATTTCTTCAATGTCAGATTCCTGCTGTTGGATATTATTTTCTAGATTAAAAACTATGCATTCATTTTTGGATTGCTCATCTTCTAAGAGCGAGATTCTGTTCTCCATGTGGTCTAATCGGTTGTTTGTGCTTTGAATTGAGGCCTTTACTTCATTAATTGCATCCTTTATCTCTTTTTGGCTCTCTCTGAGTTCTTTTCGAAGCACCTCTATTATTTCTACAGTTATTTTCCTGATTTGATCTTCTAGAAATCTCTGATTTTCTGTTTTATCAGGTTCTGATGTTGTGGGGTTGTGCACATTCATTACTCCAGTGTTATTCCTCTTTCCCATGATTTCGGAGGTTTGTGCCTTCTCTGGGTTCTTCCCTTGGGTCACTATGGCTTCACTTAAGGTGCTCTGGATCTCGAGTCTGTATTATCTCAGACCCCACTACTCCTTTACTGGGTTGTATCATAGAGTCTCCGACCCAGGGAGTCGATAGAGGCTGCTTTAAACTATGGGGGGTGCCAGGTTGCACGTTCTCCTATGGTGTGATATCTCTGCCACCACCACTCCCTCACTGGGTCAAGTCCCAGGAGGCACAATACTGCGATTTCTCCTCTGTGGCCCGCAATTTGACTCACTGTTCTTGAGTACGCAGATGTAGCTGTACTGGACTCGGTGAATTCACTGCTGCTGCTGCCGCTGGTGGCAATATGGTGCCTCTGCCACGCCCTCGGCCATGAGGCTGGCGTATTTTTTCTTCTCTGGTTTTGATTTCCACTCTGAATCCCTGCAGCGTGTGCTGAGCTCAGCCACTGGGAGCTTTAAATGCTGTCTGCGCCGAAAGATCCCGCCTGGCTGTTCCGCAGCGGCTCACCTGGCTTGCTGTAGCCGTCCGTTGAGTTCGCCGCTGCCGCCGGCAGTATGGCACTGCTGCCGCGTCCTCGGGCTCGTGTGTCTCCTCTGTGGCCCTGAGCTCTGTTCTCAGTCTGCTTTCTCTCTGGAGCCTGGTGGTTTTTTTTGTTTTTCTGGTGATGGTGTTTTCTGGCTATGAAAGGCGCTCTTTTTGTGGTAATGGAGATTGGTTGTTAGCGGGACTCTTAAGCCCCGCTTTTCTCGGTCGCCATCTTCCCGGAAGTCCTCCTATTTTTTTACTTTTTAATTTGGAAACAGGGTCTCTTAAGCCAGCACGGCTGGCTTTGAACCTACGCGATCCTCCTGTCTCTGCCTCCCAAGTGCAGGGATTACAAGCATGCGCCACCACACTAGGCTCTGTCTGATTTTTGAAAGATATTTTTGGCCTTTGTAGAATTCTACATTGACAGCCATTCTCTTTCAGTATCTTACAGATATCATCCTGCTTGTAAGTCTGCAGTAATACTTTTTATTTCTTATATGTAAAATGTGTCTATTCCTCTGGCTTTATTTTTCTGTTTTCTATTATATTTCAGCAATTTGATTATGATGTGCCTTGTATGGGTTTTCTTCATGTTTGGCATTTGAGCTTTTTGGAACTGTAAGCTCATAATTTTAATCAAGTTTAGAAATATTTTACAATTTTTTTTTTTTTTTGGTGGTGCTGGGGTTTCTGGAAGCCCTTCTACCTCCGGGCTACACTCCCAGACCTATTTTTACATTTTTATTTGGAAACAGGGTCTCCTAAGCCAGCATGGACGGCTGGCTTCGAACCTGCGCAATCCTCCTGTCTGCCTCCCAAGCGCGGGGATTATTTTACAATTATTTAAACATTTTTTCTCTCCCTAACATTCTCTCCTTCTGGGACTCCAACCACACACACACACACACACACACACACACACACACACACACACACACTTAGGCTGCTTGATATTTTCCCACAGGTAATTGATTCTGTTTATTGCTTTTAGCTTTCTTCTTTGTGTGTTTAATTTATATAGTTTCTTATGCTATCTTTAGGTACACTGATTATTTTTTTCCTCAGTGTCTAATCTGCCATGAGTGACATTCAGTCTACTTCCATTCCAGATATTCTATTTTTATTTCTAAAATGTCAGTGTGTGTCTTTTAAGTATTTTTCTCCAGTGCTGGGGTTTAAACTCTGGGCCTCATGCATACTAGGCAAGCACTATACCCCTGAGTGACTCCTAGCTCTCATATCTTTCTTTTCTCATCATATTCCTGCTTGAATTTTGTTCTTGAGGGTGTAGAATATGTTTATAATAGCTGTTTTAACTTCACTGTCAGCTAATTCTATTATCTGTGTGATTTCTGAGTCCACAGCTATCAATAGATTTTTTTTTCCTGGTTATATGTCATATTTTTAGTTTATATTTTTATGCTACTGATGTGTTTTTAATCAGATACCAGATATTGTAAATTACACAGTATTGAACATCATATTTATTCTATTGCTTTTAATACCTTTGGAATTTGTCCAGGGATATGTTGTTTCTCAAATTAGTTTAACCCTTTCAAGGCTTCAATCTAGGACTAATTTAGCCTTGCTGCTAAGGCAATGTGCTTCTGAGAATGTTACCAGATAGTCTACATATGAGAAGACTGGTGCAAATGACTTTTTTCTCAGCTCTATTTGAGTCTTAAGGATTGTTCCTGTAGTTCTTTTCCCCACATTTGGATAACTTTCTCATACAAATGTATAGATTAGTGCTCAATTCAAGACTCAAGTGGATGGCTCTACAGATCAGCAGAGCTCTTTCTCTTTATATTTTCTTCATAGTATTTCACTAGATGCTGTGGCCTCCCCATATTCCAGTCTATGTCTTCTCAACTCATCAAGACTGCTAGGCACTGATAATCTCCCTGTGGAGCATACCACTATGGCCTGAAAACACCTCTGCACTGTAAACTGAGGCAATCAGAGGCTTTCCCTCAAGTGTTTACTTTCTTTCGGGTATTGGGTGGCCCAAAATATTGTTTCATCAAATGTACAAAAATTATATTGTCAAATGTCTGGAAACTGCTCTTTCATATATTTTGCCTCATTTTCTAGTTGTTTAAGGTAAAAGGGTAAGCCTAGCTCTTTTCCCCATCATGGCCAGAAGCCTAAAGTTGGGCCTTTGACCTTTACAGGAATGAAGACAGTTTAATTAATAGTAGGAGAAAGAAACAGTAGGAGAATGAAGACAGTTTATTAGCAGTAAGAGAAAGCCTGTAATCCCAGTGACTCTGGAGGCTGGGCACAGGTGAAGATGTGGTAGTTTGTAGAATTTTTCTTCTTATTTATTATGAATAAAATTTATATTTATTCAGTAAAATAAAATGCAAAAATTTCAAAATCAGGCAGAGATATAAAAAGAGGCATAGGAAGTTTGAGGGGAGAAAAAGTATACACAACCATGTAGGGGAGTGGAAGCAAAAATGGAACAGATGGACAGAGTGTGATTTCTGTACGGCAGTACAAGTCTTCTTAAAACACGATCATGAGCCAGGTATGGTGGTACAAGCCTGTAATCCCAGTGACATTGGAGGCTGAGGCAAGAGGATCACAAGATTGAGGCCATACTGGGTAACTTAGTGAGGTTTATTTTTTTTCCTCCAGACACATTTACCTATTCAGTGCAAGTACAGAATAGTTTGTTTTGTTTTGGTTTGGTTTTGGTACTAGGAATTGAACACAGGGACATTCCAGACACATTTACCTATTCAGTGCAAGTACAGAATAGTTTGTTTTGTTTTGGTTTGGTTTTGGTACTAGGGATTGAACACAGGGACATTCTCCAGCCTACAGCCCTACCCCTTTTTATTTTTTATTCAGAAACAAGATTTCACTAAATTGCTGAGGGTTTCACTAAGTTGCTGAGACTGGCCTCAAAACTATGAGGTCAGTCAAAAGTATTGGGATTACAGATTTGAATCCCTTCAAAAGTACTGAGATTACAGATAGGTACTCTACCATGTCTGGTGCAAAATAATTAAAAAAGTAGATTTGACCAGGTTTGTGATTTTGTAAAATTCACACACACAAAATTTCTAATACTTGACAATAAGGCCAAAATATGAGTCACATTTTTGGGGGGTTTTATTTTTGTTTTTGTCATATGGAGATGAGAACTACCCACTGAATACCAAGAGGAACTTGATAATCAAATTGAACAGTTACTTAAACTCACTATTAACTGTTCATTAAGAGCCTCCAAAATATGGAAATTGCATACTAAATTGTAGTTTTCATTTAATATTGGTGCAAATAATTTCTGCCTACTGAACCACATGGGTTATGGCCCTATTGGTTGGTAACTGGTCTTATATCTAATCTAGCAATCTTTATTTTGGTATTGCCTTTATATAGCTATTTCTTAAATGTTCTTTGATACAAATTTATTAGTTTTCTCTTTAATTAACAAATGAATAAAATATTTAATTTGTGTTGTCTTTAATTGCAATGATCAAGACTAAGTTTTTTCAAATTATAATTTATACAAAATGCAACAATATGAGAGAAGAATAAAGGGAATTAGGCTGTAGGCAAGGAAGTAAATATCATAGTTGCCTATAGAATTTATTCTGGGTAAAGAGTTAAATGAGAATAAGAAGGGAGCAAGGGTATTTGCAACAATACTCATAAACGTTGTGGGCTAAAGGACATGAGTCTGACAGAATAAGCACTGCATTACCTCGTCTCACTCATATGTGGAATCTCAAAAGTTTAACTCACAGAAACAGAGAGTGATAGTGTTGCCAGGGGCAGCAGAGTGAGTGAAAAGGGAGATGTTGGGCAAGGGGTACAAACTTTTAGTTTATGAGTAAGTTCAAGGAGTCAAGTACACAACATGATAACTAATAAATTACTTACCTGAAATTGGCTTAAATGTTATCACTATAAAACAAAACAAAACAAAAAGATAACTATGTAAAGTGATAGATATGCTATAGCTGGGTATTTTCTGCCTCTGATTGGTGATATAAAACCAGCTTTAGCCAGGCGTGGTGGTGCACACTTGTAATCCCTGTGCTTGGGAGGCTGAGACAGGAGGATCACACAGGTTTGAAGCCAGTCTCATCTCCTTAGTGAGGCTCTCAGCAACTTAGTGAGACCCTGTTTCCAAATAAAGTATAAAATAGGTATGGGAGTATAGCCCGGAGGTAGAAAAGCACCTGGGTTCCACCCTCAGTACCACCCAAAAAATAAAAATAAAATACACACACACACACACACACACACACACACACACACACACACACACACAGCTTTAGTCAGGGATGGAAGCCAGGCTGTACTTGTTAGATTTTAAAGGCATGATAAGAACATTTGATTTAATCCAACCTTCTGAGAACTGAATGCACTGAAAGCAATTTTTCTGCTTCAAGTGCTTTTCTTTTTTGTTCAGAGAGTTGGGTGAAATGTCAGATTTCTGCTCTTGTGTTTTTGTTTGACATGCTTTGGAACATTTGGTACCTGCAGAACTTAAAGCACTTGCAAGGGTTTGCAAAGGGTCACAAATCAAATTCAAATAGGGACAAATGGCCACTCACCCTGGAGAGGTAATCCTGAGTCATAAGACTCCCCCGTCACTTTTTCTGTCTATGGTTTCAGCTTAGAGGGTTGCCTGGGGGTCATCTAGGACTTCCAGGAAGCTAAATTCATTCTTTCAGTTCAGCAGCACACCAGTCAATTTGGAAAATAAAGAAAGAGGGATTGAGGAGATTGTGGGAGAGACTGCATTGAAGGGAAATGGCACCAGAAAAATAGAGAATGATGGAGAAGAAAGAATTGTATGAATGGGCACAATTAAGTAGAAAAAATATTAAATTCAAATACTGTAAGACCTTCAAATCTTAGCTATTTCTGTGCAGCATGGGTTTCTCCTTGGGCTTGATGCTCTGACCTGTTCTCATCAGCACATGCCTATATTGTGTTTATGGCCCAGGAAGAAGAAATGTGCTTCCTCATTTAGTCCCAGGATAGCTGATAGTTTTCATCTTGTACTGTAATTCTGATTAAGAGCAATACATGAAAAGCTATAGTGAGGTATTTTAAGGTCCAGTCTGAGTGCAGTCAAGAATGTTGAAATCAGTGAGTAAGGTGAGCCATGAACCCGGGAAGCTCTGTCTGCCTCAGATGCTATGCTTATGACAATGTTGATTTAAACAACTGTCTAAGAAGAAACCTCTCGTCATTCTAATTCCTCCTAATATCTTCATATATATAACTCATATTCTGTTTACCCTCACATTTTTCCTTTGAAGGCCTTTTGTGTGGTTCCCACTGTTAATTCATGAAGGCGTGCCATGTGTTCAAGTACCTTCTCAGAGACTTCTCAGCCACCAAAATATTTGAACCCCCTGAGGGATCCTGAAATTTTAACTTTCACCAGCTGCATGGCAAGATGTTTTTTATTTGGTGCATTATAGTTTTATGTCATATTGGGGTACAGAGTGTCAGAAAAACACATGCACACAACTCTTGGTGCCTTCCCCACCTGGACCCCCCCCCCCCCGCAGCTGCCCCATATGTCTTTGAAATTAGAATTGGTAAATTTGTAGCCATGCATGGTGGTACACACTTTTAATCCCAGCATTTGGGAGACTGAGACAGGAGGATCAGCTGCTTAGTGAGCGCTCTGCAACTCAGTGAAACCCTGTTTCAAAATAAAGAATAAAAAATAGGGCGGAGTGTGTAGTTCAGAGGTACAATGCCCCTGGGTCCCATCCCTAGTGCCACAAAAAAAGAAAAAAATTAATTGGTAATTTTGTATACACTCATGGCATTATTTCAGCTATTGCATTCTTAATGACTTCATCCCCCTCTTCTTCCCTAATACTCCTCAGTCACTTCTCTGGAGTTTCTGCTCATCTGATGTCACCCTCATTTCTGAATATCTCTCTAGTTTCCACCTATAAGAGAGAGCATGCATCTACTCATTTTTGAGACTGGCTATACTCAATATAATATTATTGAATTAGTTTTTCTACAAATGATGTGGTTTTTTTTCTTTATGGTTGGGTAAAATTCCATTGTGTGTATATAGCAAAGTTTGATATCATTGATACATACCTAGGCATAATTATGATTTCATAATTTGGCTATTGTAATTTTTCTGCTATGAATGTGAATATGCAAATATCATTATAATATTCTGATTTCATTTCCTTTGGGAAGATGCCCAGGAGCACTATCACTGAGTCATATGATAGATCCATTTCCAATCTTCTGAGAAACCTCTACACTGATTTCTGTAACAGCTTTACTAGTTTGCAATATCACCCAACAGTTTAAGGCTGATTTAACATATACAAATCAATAAGTGTAATTCATCACATTAATAGGGCTAAGGACAAAAATCACATGGTTATCTTAATAAATGCAGTAAAAGCATTTGACAAAATTCAACACCCTTTCATGATAAAAACACTGAGAAAAGTAGGAGTAGAAGGAACCTATCTTGATATCATAAAGGCCATATACAATAAGTCCAAAGCCAACATCATTACAAATGAGAAAAAAACTAACAGAATTTCCCTTAAGATCAAGACAAGGATGCCTACTGTCACCACTCCTATTCAACATTCTTGAAACTCTAGCCTCAGCAAAAGACAAGAGAAAGGAATCAAGGAATGCAAAAAGGGTAAGAACTAAAACTATCTTTGTTCGCAGATGACATGATCCTTTACATAGAAAATTCAAAAACATTCAACCAGAAGACTTCTAAAGGTGCTGAATAGTTTCAGCATGGCATGAGTGTAATTGAGCTGCTTCAGATCTTAGCATTTGGCCTCAAAATTGAGGCTCATGGAAAAGGGAAAGCAGCCAAGCAACTGGGATGTTCAGTTTCTCCTGAAAATAACCCACCATAGGACTGTCCCTAAATAGAAAAAAAAAACCAACAATGCAAATCCTATTGTCCCCTCGGGTTCCATAACCTCAGCTCTCTCCAGGCTAAAATTGATCCCATTGGGGTCAAATCTGGTGAGTGGATGGTGAGCTATCATCAATCTTTGTCAGGCCCTCAGCTAACAGCCAGAGATAAGAGTGACAACTCAACTCCAGAGAGAAGGAAGACCCAGTAAAGTTGGGTTGAATGCTTAGAATGGTTCCATTTCTAACAGGTACAGAAATGAGACCTAAAAAAAACAAGGAAATGAGACAAGACCTAGAATTTGAAACTTGGAAGGATTGTGATAAAAAAAATAAACAAATGTAACTCTCTAAGAATGGGGTAGGATTGAATCACATGTCAGAGGTGACAAAATTAATTCTAGCTCCCCTAACTGGTGAGGACTGAGTCCCTAATGCAGTCTTGGGCCTGGATCAAGAGCCATTGAAAGCTGAGCCTGCAGGCAAGAGAACCTCATTTTAGGGAATGGAAAATGCAGGCCAACAGCTATATCTCATCTCATGAGGTAGCATAGCCTTCCCACCTGCCCAGGGGTAGACAACTTATGAGTGTTTATCCCACATTAGTGATTCTCAAATCACTAATGTAGCTGCATACTTGAATTACTTGAAGAATATCATAAAACGTGATGTCTGGGTCCCACTCCCAAAGTGGAATGAGCGACCTGAGTATTAGGATTTCTCAAAGCTTCCAAGGTAATTTTTATTTGCAACCAAGGTGAAATATTGTTATACTTCACTCCCCAGGTCACCATGCAATTTTACACTTCATTCTACACTGCTGATGGCAGAAACTTTGAGACTCCCCCCTTAAGCAACACCCTCTCCTTTCATCCCTATCCTCTCAACAGTCTGTAGGCTCTAAAAGAAGCAATGGGTCATGTATTTACCTTGTGTCTTTACCAGGCTAAACTGTCTGATCCTGAGCTGTCTGTCTCCTGGTTTTATATTATTTGGATCCTCTGCCTTCATTTCTGGTTACTCATAACAGTTCCACTTACCTTGATCCTAGCATACAGGACTCAACTCCAACATCTACCATCTTGTTTGGCTCAGAAGCCATGCCAGCTGCCCATGTTTCTCTCTGAGAAATCCCAAGTAAATTTTTTTGGGTAAGAGGGTACTGGGAATTGAACCAAGGGGCATTCTACCTTTGGGCTATACCCCCAGCCTCAATTTTATTTTTTATGTTGAAACAGGGTCTCCATAAGTTGTTGAGGCTGATCTCAAACCTGTGATCCTCTATCTCAACCTACAAGTACTAGGATTACAAGTGTGAGCCACTATCTTTCCATGACACTTGCATAATACAGTTGTTCTTTGGTATAATCAGGGGATTGGTTCCAGAACCCCCCCCTCTCCCACAGATACCCAAATCCTCCAATGTATAGTAAAGTATTTGTATATAACCTAACTCATCCTCCCATATACTTTACACTATAATATATATGTATATATCATATGCGTATACTATATATACTTTAACTCATCTCTCAATTACTTATAGTATCTAATACAATGTAAATGCTACATTAAAAGTCTATACATGTTTAGTGCAGATGAAATTATTTTTTCTAAATATTTTTATCTGTCATTGGTTGGCTCCACAAATATAGAATTCATGAATTTAGAGGGCCATTTGTACTTACTCTCCATGTGATCCTGTACATGTTAGTTGTCTTTTTCATTCCATAAATATGTGTGACGAAATGAATCAAAATCAAACTCATTTTCAGAATAGGCATAAGTTCATTCAACCCTTTCTGTTTCCTTCCAGTTCTTATATTTTTCAGTACATTACAAATAGAGTAAGATAATAAGAATGAGAATGAGAAGAAGAAGAAGAAGAAGAAGAAGAAGAAGAAGAAGAAGAAGAAGAAGAAGAAGAAGAGTAATAATAATAGATTATTTTAAAATCTGTACTGAGGGGAAAACCACTCTTCTAAATCAGTAAAAAAGAAATCAGAAGCATACAATATTTCAAGGACATTGCATTTTCAATGTACTAAAGAATAGCTGAAGCTGGCCGTGGTAATGCACATCTGTAATCTTAGTACTTGGGAGACTGAATAAGAAAAATTATGAGTTTGAGGTCAGTCTCAGCAAATTATCAAGGCCCTTAACAACTTAGTAAGACCATGTTTCAAAATTTAAAAAATAAATTAGGGCTGAGGGTGTAGCTTAAAAGTAAAATGCCTCTGGGTTCAATTCCCAGCACCACATATGCACACAAAAAAAGCATAGCTAAGGCTTGTTGCTAACAAAAGATTACCAAGCAAGTCAATCCTGCTATAATAAGTAGCTATCGCTGAGCATGGTGGTGCACGCTTGTAATCCCCACGCTTGAGAGGCGGAGACAGGAGGATCACGCAGGTTCGAAGCCAGCCGCCATGGCTTAAGAGACCCTGTTTCCAAAAATAAAAAAGTATAAAATAGGTCTGGGAGTGTAGCCCAGAGGTAGAAGGGCTTCCAGGAACCCCAGTACCACCAAAAATAAAAAATAAAAAGTAGCTATCTATTCAGAAAAAAAGTTTATTTGACAATTCCTTAAAATATATGACAAATCCAAACAACAATTGTTAGAAAGAAGAACATTAAATCATCACTATTTACGAATAATATGCTTAGACCTACAAAACAAGAGGATCCGCGGGATTATTTTTTAATCAATAGCAGTTGTGTACTCAGAATAAAATAAAAATATAAAGGTGTAAATAAAATTTAGAAAACTATTAGTAGATGATTTAAATATTCTTTTAGAATTATGTTAATGCTTCCAATTGCTTTGCACACCTCTGTTTCACACCAAAAAAAGCAAAAATAAACTTTGTCCATTCATGTTGTTAATATTAAACTAGAAAAACATTAATTATTGAAGGCCGTCTTTCCTTAGGTAGCACTTTAGAAATAGAAAGGTTGAATTGAGGACAAGGCTGACATTCTGTGTGGGCATGACTCTGTGCTGGTCCTTGGACTGCCCTGCTGCTCTGCATTCCTGACAGACATATTTCAGGACTGGTGCTGTTATTTCCTTTGGTAGACTCTAAGAAATGATCTGGTTCAAATATCACCCATCTCCCACCAAAGCAGCTTCTTAGATTCTCTAAAAGATCGATTATGATTTAATGGTCTCAAAGAAACAGAAAAGAGACTTCATTAATTTGTCTGTGTTCATCTTTTATTTTAGCATACTATGTATTTATTTGATGTCCTGGCTTCATCTGTCGCTAAAATTGATGCTATTTTTAAACAGTAATTTTAATTTAAAATTAATTTTGTGGAGTGTTATGGTTTGGATTTAAAATGTCCCCTAAAACTTATTATGTTGGCAAGGCAGCCAGATTCAGAGGGAGGAAATGGCTAGTGAGAATGGTTCTCTGGGAACATGGCCTTGGGCACTGTATCTGGCCCTTTCCCCTTCTCTTCCACTCTCTGTTCCCCTAGTTATGAGCTGAGGCCAGTTTTTCCTCCTCAGTCATGTCCTGAGGTCCTGATGTTAGGATTTTTGCCTGGAAGTTCAGCTCATAACAAACTGATTTTTTAAACCAGAGCCCCAAATAAACCTGTCTTCCTCTAAGTTGTGCTTGTCAGGTATTTGTGGCATAGAAACAAAAACAAAAAAAAAAGCTAAGTAAACCATAGGTAAATATAGCTTTACACAGTCTTCACATTGAAATACAAAGAATATATTCTAGTTTTTGTTTTATGGAGTTAAACATCTACAGATATAAGAACATTTGTGACTCAAAGATTTTCTCCTTACTCTTTGAATTTCTATCTCAAAACACCTACATATGTTGGAGAGAGAGGCATTATGTAGTTAGAGGAACAGCTAGCTCCTGTACTGACACATTTTTCCTGACAGTCGTTACTACACTGATGTTTGTATTAGCCAAAAGAATATTGACTTTCACTTCATCAGTCCTTTCTCTTTCATCTATGAAATTGAAATTTCTCATTAGGCCACAAGGTGGCAGATTAATTGCAGGAGAAAAAAAATAACTAGCACAAAAACAACAGAGCGATTTCTTCCACTGAAGTGAAATGGAGCAGTGAATAAAGAAATATAGTAATGACCTGTCTCCACTCTACCTGTATGGTTCAGCTCTCAGATCAGAAGTTACACTTACTAAAAGACCCGATTTATTGCTTAAGTGCTTTACTGTGTTTTTTTTTTAAAGGGGGAGAGTCTTTTGCCAATTGCTTCTGATCTCTCTGAACACAGCTTGCTTGAGTCATACCTGATAAAGCCCTCTCATGATAACACCAGATCTACTTTCCAGTACTCAGAAAATTTTATTTTACATACATACATACATGCATGGATACCCACATACATACACTATGCTGAGGCTTAACCCAGGGCCTTACATCTACTAGGCAAGCTCCCTACCACTGAGCTACATCCTCAGCCCAGGAAATCGTAATTCTCTGCCTATGTCAAGCTGAATTATTTGATCCCTGGTGTCTTCCTGTCTTGTGAACTGTTGTTGATTCACTGGCCACATTAGCTGGAGTGTTGTTCTTGCAGTTTCTGAGACAACTCCAAGTGGTTCAAACTGACCTCCAACTTTCCAGCCTCTCTTCCCACCTACCACCTCCAGAGTTGACTTACTCTTTGTTAGAACTGACCATATCACTTTCCAACTTAAAAGTCCTTCTTACTGGCCATAAGGTCAATGCAAACTCCAAGATATGGAAGACAGTAGCTTTTTTCAATCTTGTCCATCACACACACACACACACACACACACACACACACACACACACACACATTAACTCAACAGCATAGACATTTCTAATCTGTTGAACATGCCCCCCCCATATATTTGAGTTTGCATATTATGTTCCATCTATCTAGACTACTCTTTTCAATATCTGTGTTGAGGAACAATGAGGATAAAGGAAACAGGGCTGGACAGACCAAACCAGGCTTTATTTGGCGTAAAGCCTAGGAGGGAAGACTGACCAGGAAAGAGAGTCCATGAGAGTCAGGAGCCCCCTTCCTTACAGACTAGGGGATTTTTATGGGGCAAGAAAGGAGATGTAAGCCGGGCGTGGTGGCGCACGCTTGTAATCCCCGCGCTTGGGAGGCAGAGACAGGAGGATCGCGCAGGTTCGAAGCCAGCCGTGCTGGCGTTAGAGACCCTGTTTCAAAAATATAAAATAGGTCTGGGAGTGTACCCTGGAGGTAGAAGGGTTTCCAGGAACCCCAGTACCACTAAAAAAAAAAAAAAAAAAAAGGAGATGTACAGAAGTGGTTGTGTATGCTGCTGGTTGGTGGGCTAGTGACCAAGACATTTCAGCACAGGGTAATGGTCGGGGTGGGGGGTGGGGGTCTTTCTTTTGCACATTTCTTGGGTGCCTTTGTTCTCCATCTTCTCTGGCAAAATCTCAGTCAGACTTCACAGTGCTCATATTCCAGAAATTTTGTAAGATGTGTATTGGAAAATGGGCCATTGTTTTCACTTGAGATACTTCCTGCATGACAACGGGGCAAAGGTAGATTTAGGACTGTGTGCAACCATGAGAATCTCAGAGGCTCTGTGTGTTTGAGAGGAGGATGTATTTGCCTTTGGTCTGTAAGAGAAACTTGTTGACAAAGCAGTTAGTGATTTTTTTGGATTTGTGACATAATAAGGTTGATTATACATGGCCCCAAAATTAAAATGAGGATAAAAATGAGTAAAGAAGCTAGAAAGGGTAGGAGCCATGCCATTCAGGAGGTACTGTAACCAAAGATTCTGTTTGGTTGGTAAGTATTGTCTGATTGCATATCAGCGAAGTTTTTGTGGCACAAAGCCAGGAAAAAAGCCAAGCATGTTGTTTTTAACTGAACTTAACTAGGGTTTTTTTTTGTCTGTAGAATTTTGGGCAAGATTCAGATCCTCTAGGAGCTTACAAGAATAGGAATTTCTACTTTTGTAGTGTCTGATGGTCCTGGGCTGTAAAATCTCAAGAACAACAGGTTTAACTTTATAGCATCTTATAATGACTTAACTGGAATAAGGTTTTGGACATTGGTGCCATATCTTATTCTTCTATGAGTTTAAAGGTAGAAGTACCATATAAATGGCTTTACTATAGCTTTTTTGGTCACCCATGAAATAGTACATTTGTCTCAGTTATACTGTTTTTTTCTGGATATTCAAGACCAAGCAAGTAGCCCTATACTGGGAAAACAAGTTTTTCTAACAAGTTTTGCTGTTGAGTTCAATCAAGCCTCCTCTGGTTACTCTTAGGAACTTACTGAAGCTTTACCTCTACCAGTTGTGCCATGTGAGGACAGGTCATGGTCTTCCTGACCACTTGGCCTCATTGAAGCATAGAGGACATTTTTCTGTGATGATCCTCCTTTTGTAGGGTATGTGCTGATGGCTCCCACTCTCTGGACCTTCATGTGTCTCCCTGTTTGGGGAAGCCAGATGACTCATAAGAGTTTCAGGGGCCTTTAGCAAGGTCCTTCCTTGAGTGTTTTTTTTTTTTTTTTTTTTTACCTTGGGTGATTATGGCCAAATATTTGCTGATTCCCCATAGTACTTTTATCTCTTGATTGTTCTCTAAGTCTCCAGAAGGTCAGTTTGATAAATCCTTTTAAGCTGTCTTGTAGGTGATGGCTATTATCTCAAAATGCTGTTTGGGTGTTGCACTTCTGTTAAACACTAACAAACAACAGTTACATAGTTTTCTAGGGGAAAAAACACAAAACAATTATCAGGAATAAAACAAATCCCATTTGTTATCTCTGCATAAAGAAGATAGTCATAGGCCAATTGTGGTGGCACACCCTTGTAATCCCAGCATTCGGGAGTCTGAGACTGGAGGATCACGGTTCATGAACAGCCTCAGCAATTTATGTCCTTTGCAACTCAGTAAGACCTGGTTTCAAAATAAAGAATAAAAAATAGGGCTGGGGGTGTACCTCAGAGGTAGAATGCCCCTAGGATCCAACCCCAGTACCGCCACCCCCCCCAAAAAAAGAAGAAGAAGATAGTCAAAATGCAATTAGGAACATATAAAACTTTATAAGGCAGATCATGCCAGGCGTGGTGGTACATGCTGTAATCCCAGCATTCAGGAGGCTGAGACCAGAGGATAGCAGTTCATAGATAGTCTCAGCTACTTAATGAGGCCCTTTGCAACTCAGTGAAATCCTGTTTCAAAATAAAGTATAAAAAATAGGGTTGGGGTGTAGCTCGGAGGTAGAATGCCCCTAGGTTCCATCTATAGTACCACAATAAATAAATAAATAAATAAATAAATAAATAAATAAATAAATAATAAAAGGCAGATCAGTCCCAAATTGTTTTAAACATAGACTCAATGTATTTAATGTGACTCTTAGAAAACCTTTTAAATATTTTCTCTTTCAAACTTTCTTTTATATATCTTATCCTGTACAAATTACTTGCAACTTCCTCAAACCCTCTGTGACTTGCTTGACCCTCTACTTTTTGTTCTCATCTTTCTTTTTCCCTATGAAATAACTCAGTCATTTAGAGAAAAATCTTGCCATACAAAATTCTTTTCCACCTAAAAGGATTTCCCTCTTTCTTTTAACTTATGTTATCATATTTTCTCATGCCTACAAATATCTAACTTTATTTATTGGGCTTTCTTTTGTCTTTTGAGGCTCTGATGGTATGGCAAATATTCCTCAGGCAGTGTGGCACTTCTGGTCACACTGATTTACCTTGTTGGCATAGCCTGGGATTTTCCTTAATATAAACTCTAGACCCTTTACTGCAAAACAGATCCAGCATGCAGCTCTATCAGCTAAGGATTGCTTAAGGAATGTTTTATCGTTTTGATCATTGTCTCTAGTTTTTTAGAGTGCTCAGATAAAAAGAATAGATAGTTGTTTTTATCAAAGCAATGTATACAAAATTACATCCTGATTTCCAGCAACCTGTATTGTCTCTTAGTAAAGACTCAATAGTGAATCCATTTTAGGCCCAGTTAATCAAATGAAATATTATTCTAGATCCTAAGAAGCCAAGAGCATTTTAAAAGCATTAATCACATTTTATTTACCCAGTTTAACTTAATAAAAATCATGGCATCAGATAAATATCATGAGTGTCTTAAAATATTTTTTCTGCCAAAGAAAACCTTTAAAAGCAATGAACATTGTATTTGAAAACATATTACAGAGTAATATAATTACATATTACAGAGTAATATAATAATCTTAATTGACTATTTTCCTATGAAGAAAGGCATGTGTTAATGATGTTTAACATTAAATCACTGTTTAATCTCATGAACAAATCTTAAATCTACTCAGTTGTTAGATTTATTGAAGCACGTGAACACAGACATTTAGTTTTGTGGGTTTTTTATTTTATGATCACTCATTTATTAAAATGTTCCTCTGTGGTGCCATGTAGACAATATACAGACACATTAGACATATAACACAACAAAGAGCATCAACAGGTAGGGGACAAAAGAATTACAGATACAGATTACCCAGAGTAAAGCCAAGTCTAGAGCTTCCAGTAAACAAAACATCTTGTCACAGATTTTATTGTATAACATAGGCTTGAGTAAAACCCATATAGCTGGCAATGCTTGGTTAGTCTGCCAGGCATGGGTGACACTAAATCAACTTTATTTAGATGGCCACTTTGTCTCCCCATGGCAGGCTAATATACCAATTTCCACCACTATTTATTCTTGTTTAGGGGATAAACCCAAACAGAGAATTAATCTTTGAATATTGTTGGGTAAAGACAGAAGAGAAAAAGCCAAAAAGAAACAAAAATAAATAAGAACAGAAAAAAATATCCATGCATACCCAGGTGAATGGGTAAAAATCCATGATCTCAAAAAATGAACTGGTTGTAGTTCCTTCTATACATTTGTATTTGAGTTTGTGGAAGAATACTCTTGCACTTTCTTTTCCCAGGAGCACTCGACCTCTGACCTCCGAGCTACCCCCCCTGTCCTATTTTTTATTCTTTATTTTGAAACAGGGTCTCACTGAGTTGCAGAGGGCCTCACTAAGTAGCTGAGGCTATTTGGGAACTGCCATCCTCCGGGTCTCGGCCTCCCGAATGCTGGGATTACAAGCATGCGCCACCACGCCCAGCTTGTACTTTCTTTTCTGCCAGAGCAGGGTTAAAATACAGGACTTTAGCATCCTAGAATTCGCTTTCAGAATTTAAGAGAAGAAACCACATTAGAAAATAGAATGATCTTACGGGCCTTTACAAAGAACATTTAAGCCAGGCGTGGTGGCACACGCCTATTAAACCCAGCATTCAGGAGGCTGACACCAGAGGATCACGGTTCGTGGACAGCCTCAGCTACTAAGTGAAGTCCTCAGTAACTTAGTGAGACCCTGTTTCAAAATAAAGAATAAGCCAGATGTGGTAGCGCACGCTTGTAATCTCCACACTTGAGAGGTGGAGACAGGAGGAATGCACAGGTTCAAAGCCAGCCACGCTGGCTTAAGAGACCCAGTTTCCAAATAAAAACATAAAATAAAATAGGTTTGGGAGTGTAGCCCAGAAGTAGAAGGGTTTCCAGGAACCCCAGTACCACCACTAATAATAATAATTATAATTATAATATATATTATTATAACATAATATATTATTATAATAATAATAAATAAAAATAGGGCAGGAGGTGTAGCTCAGAGTCAAATGCCTCTGTGTTCCATCCCCAAACCTACAAAGAAAAAATAATTTGTTTTAACATTATTTACAGGGGAACATGAGGGGCAGGGAATGGCTTGGTGGGTGCCCAGTGCCAGGGGGGACGGGTGGAGAGTGTGGATGGACAGTAGCATGGGGTGAGCAGTGACATGGGTGGGGCAGGAGCCTCAGAGAGAAGAGCAGCTTGGCAGGCAGGCAGGGACAGAGTAGGGAAAGTTAGCAAGTGGGCTGGAGCTAAGTGGATACCACACTGCCTCAGCCCAGCAGGAGGCAGGACTGGATAAAGGCTGGCTTGGCTTGTGTTAGGGGAGTGCCAGCACAAGGGAGAATGTTTTTTTTCCATGGGAAGTTTTGTGTCAAGGAGAAGGATTTGACTGAGAAAGTGGTTTTTACAGGGCAAGGTCAATAGTATAGAGAAAAGAAAGTTTAAAAGTAAAAGGGTTTTCCTCCTCTCCTTGGCTATTCTAGGCAATGTAGTTATTTAAGTCTTGTAGAATTTGGGGGTCAAATGTGCCATTTTTATGCAGGTCACTGGCTCTCGATATTGCAGCTAGACTGTTAGGGCAAAAAATAAGATATTTTGGTTTAAGCTTCCCCTTCAGTCCCAAAGTGGAAAGATGTTTTAAAGACATGCCAAAGGGGATTCTGGGGGATTTTTGAAAATTGGAAAACTCATGGACTGGTAAGACATAATACCAAAGAACAGACGTGGCATTTGCTAAGCGCCCTCTGTGAAGGCAGAGAGAATCCGAACTGAACATCCACCTAGCAATGGATGGGGCCAGAAACAGAGAAACAGGCATACCCCCATTCCTCTTTTGGAGGAAGGAAAATTCCTGGGCCTATTAGGAGGAGTCTGCAGAACTGGGGATCCCAAGACTTTTTTGGCAGGAATGATGGCTCTCTGGAGCCCGGGAATCTTGGGGGCAGTGAGGGATGGGGTGTGGTGGAGGACTTTCCTGAGGCCTTTCTGGATACTGCAGAAAGGCAGACAGGGGACAATCAGGACTTAACAGCCGGAATTAGTATTTGGTGTTGTACAATGTAACCCCAGATGGGCAAAGGGACTTTGTTGGAGCCTTGTGAGGGAGAAGAGGGAATAAAGAGGGAGTGGAAGGGAGTTTGGAGAGGAGCCTCATCCCCAGAATTTTAGAGAGCTCATGGGGCTTTTTCTCACTCCCAGTTTTATTTTTTGTTTTTATTTATTTATTTATTTATTTTTATTTTGCCTTATTTAGGAAGGAAGAAATAAGGGAAGAGAAATGAAGTTGGTTCCCTGGATGGAGGTAGGCCAGAAATCTCTCAATGAGGGATTATTTGGGAATTATCCTGGGACAAGCTGCACTGCTCGTGCCCGTTACAAGTTGAGCTCAGCTGCCTGCCACTTTCCAGATTACAAGAGACCTGGCTGCTGTCTCCCTTCTGGGTCTCATATCATTATGTTGGGGGCTAAGGGGATAAAGAAAACACAGATCCACAGACAAGAACAGGCTTTCTTTACTCAGAATAGGGTAAAGCCTGGGAGGAGGGACTGACCAGGAAAGAGAATCCTTGAGAGTCAGGAGCTCCCTTCCTTAAAAACTAGGGGCTTTTTATAGGGCAAGGAAGGGGAGATCCAGGAGTAGTCTTGTATGCCACTGATTGGTAGGCTAGTAACCAGGATATCTTAAAACAGAGTAATGGTCAGGAGGCATTTCTCTCTCTCTATATATATATACTATATACTAAGTTTCCTTCCACTGAGCTCATCCCATTGACATTCCAAAAACTGAACTCATGTGTCTGCCTTTCCCACCAAATGGAATCTCTAAATTGTCAAGGAGCAGGACGAGTGGTGAGTACGATGTTATTTTTTAAAAAAATGTATTCAGAAAGCATCCAGGGAATAACTACAGTGTGTTATCTGGTACACAGGTCAGGCTTCCACAAGGCTATAATGAAATGGTTGGAAAACAATTGGGTTTTTTTGTTTGTTTGTTTGTTTGTTTTGTTTTGTTTTGTTGTATTTGGTGTAGAAAATCAGTGATTGGATCAATACTACTGATTCCTTCCTCCGTGGAGGACCTGGGGCCAGACAAGTAGAGCAGAATGCTTCAGAACAGCCAGGGAGAATGCCAGGCTACAAGCATGGGGGGAGGAATGGGGGCAGCAGCACCTTGTGCTTGACTCAGCAATGAAGCAGGGAAACTGAATCTGTTTGAGAACAATGATTCTTCTGATTACCTCTTCCTTCTTCCCTTCCTTTTTTCTTTCCGCTCTCCCTTTTCCTTTTCCCTTTCTTTCTTTCTTTCTTCCTTTCTTCTCTTGGCGTATTGTAATTATACATCATAGTGAAATTCAAAGTTATACATTTATATATGCACACAATATCTTTTGATGTGTTTCTCTCTGCACCCCACTCCCCTTGCCCTTCCTCCCTCCTCATACAGAGTAGTGTGATTGGTAGTGATACTTTCATAAACAGACATAACATTATTTATCCCCAAAGTCTTCTTTTTCTCCTCTCCTCCTCCCTCCCCTCTTCCTCTTTCAGTATTCAGTTGGTCTCTCCCCTCTTTTTTATGAGGTCCCCTTTCTTTCCTATTTTCGCTGTAGCATCATGTATGAGAGAAAACATGTGGCCCTAGATTTTCTATGACAGCCTGACCTCTGAGCCCTCTGCTTTCTGCCTGCCCCGGCCTGTCTTGACCTTCCTAAGATGCAACAGACCTTTTTCTACATCAGTCATTTTAATTAGATAAGACTTTTTTTCTAAGAGTTTTCAGCACCTTAACAGTTATCACCATTGTCACTTGAGCTGATTGCAAAAATATTTTGGAATGTCTGAGCACAAAACCTGGAAAACTATGCTGAGGTAAGCTAACTTGACATTAAAAGCTGCGACCCATTCCATGCTGAGCTCTTTTTGCATTTCCTTGCGTGTGATCATCAGTGGGGAATTCAACTGATACTATGCTCACCATCACCACTCAAATAGAAAGAAACATCACAAACAAAACAACTGACTACTAACCTGTATATGGATTCATCATCCTATTGTGAATGATATACCTCCTTCTTGATGCTCTTTTTTTTTTTTTTTTTGGTGGTACTGGGGTTCCTGGAAACCCTTCTACCTCTGGGCTACACTCCCAGACACACACACACACACACACACACACACACACACACACACACATATATATATATATATATATATATATTTTTTTTTTTTTTTTTTAAACAGGGTCTCTTAAACCAGCTCAGCTGGCTTTGAACCTGCGCGATCCTCCTGTCTCCACCTCCCAAGTGTGGGGATTACAAGTGTGCACCACCACACCCGGCTTGATGTTCATTTTAATAAAACAATGTTGAAGAAGGTAAAAGAGGAGGAGGAGGAAGAAGGAGGAGGAGGAGGAGGAGAAGGAAGGAGGAGGAGGAAGGAGGAGGAGGAGGAACTTAACTTTAAAAAAAGAAAAAAAAAAGAAAATACTTGAGGCCATCTCTGCCACTTTCAACTTGTGTGACTGGCTGAATCATGCAACATCTGTGAGCCTCTGTTTCCTCATTTAAAAAAATTGAGTTAATACTTGACTTTCTCACCACAGGGGGACCCATAATGTAAAGTTTTTAGTGGCATGACAACATAGAGTTTTTGTTGATAGATAGATGATAGATAGATAGATAGATAGATAGATAGATAGATAGATATCATATTATACATAATATGTATCACCATGAAATTGTACTTTATATATATCATATATGTATCACCATGAAATTATACTATAAAATTATTTTTAAAGTATATGTCTTTTTAGTAGCACCACCAGCAGAGGATGGGAAAATGAAAGAGGATATAATAAAAATATCTATTTGATTTTTTATTTATCTATTCTTTCTATGCTAGGGATTGAACCCAGGGGCATTCTACCTCTGAGCTATGTTCCCAGGACCTTTTTCATTTCTTTTCTTTTCTTTTTATGTATTTATTTATTGCGGTACTGGGAGTGGAACCCAGGGGCTTTTTACCTCTGGACTATACTCCCAGACCTATTTTGTATTTTATTTGGAAACAGGGTCTCACTAAGTTGCTGAGAGCCTCACTAAGAAGTTGAAGCTGGCTTTGAACCTGTGCGATCCTCCTGTCTCCGCCTCCCAAGCACGGGGATTACAAGTGTGTGCCACCACACCCGGCTTATTTCTTTTATTTTGAAACAGGGTCTTGTTAAGTTGCTGATGGCTTCAGTAAGTTTCTCAGGCTGGCCTTGAACCTGTGATCCTATCTCAAACCTCCCAAGTATTGGAATTATATGTGTGTGCCATCATGTTCAGCTTCTACTTGATATTTTCTTGATAATTCAACTTGGTGAAAGAGTAAAATTATTGTTCCAAATGAGACGATGGGGTTGTCTGTGACTTTCCTTTGCCTTTTTTGTGTTTGTGGTACTGAGGATGGAACTTAGGGGCATTTCTACCTTCAAGCTACACCCCCAGCCCTATTTTTTATTCTTTATTGAAACAGGGTCTCCCTGAGTTGGAAAGGTTCTCACTAAGTAGCTAAGACTGTCTACAAACCACAGTCATCCAATCGCAGCCTCCCAAATGCTGGGATTACAAGTGTGCGCCGCCATGCCCGCTTTCTGCCCTTTCAAATGTTTCCATATAAAGCAAAAATAAAAGATGAAGTTCTAAAACCATAGGAAGCACAAAGACTTTGTGTTATATTATATAAGATCAACCACAGAAGAAGAAATGATTTGTAAAACTAAGCCAATCTACTCTAGCCTCTGACTAGCTTTACCCTCTCTAAATAAGTCTTACGACCTCTAAAAATTCATTTTTATTCTGTAGAAAACATAAATTAGGTATCTGCTCACTCGTGTTTGGCAGTTGCCTGTTCTCATCCCTAGCATTTTGCACAGGTCTGTGGAAGTCACATTGGCACCTTTTCTCCTTTTAAGATGTTCCAAATTATTTTCCAAGATGCTTGTTCCATTTTGCATTCCAACAGCAAGGCATAAGCATTCTGCCTCTCCACATCCCTGCTAATGGGTGTGGTCAGCCTGAAATAATACCAATAGCCGAGCGTGGTGGCGCACGCTTGTAATCCCCACGCTTGGGAGGCGGAGACAGGAGGATCGCGCTGGTTCGAAGCCAGCCATGCTGGCTTAAGAGACCCTGTTTTCAAATAAAAAAATATTAAAAATAGGTCTGAGAGCGTAGCCCGGAGGTAGAAGGACTTCCAGGAACCCCAGTACCACACACACACACACACACACACACACACACACACACACACACAAATCCCAATAAATCTAAAAAAGTAACAACACCTAATAAGTGAGCTTACTAAGACCTCAGGATAAAGAGTAATAAACAAAAATCAATTACTCATCTACATGTGAGCAATGAAGCATTGGGAATTAAATTAAAAATCACAGAATCATTTACATTAACATAAAAAATAAAATGCTTGGATAAATTTAACAAAGTATATACATACCATATTGCTAATATCTTAAGTCTTATATGTTAAGAACTAAATTTAATAGCTCTAGAATAGTCTAACCATTTTTTTAAAATCATAAATACCACTGTTTATTGGTGGAATTGGGACTTGAAGCCATATCTTCTAATTCCAAATTCTGGATTCACTATCCTGCACTATATGATTTAGGATTGATTTGGAGTCTGCAGATTTTAATCTCTTTGTGTGACTTCAGGCAGTGATTTTTTTTATGGGAAGTTACTTTTAAGTGACTTTGAAAAGAGGCAAGAAATAAAAAATCTAAACCCTTTCTCTGGAGACAGTCAGAGCCTGCCCTTTAGGGGCCTCAACTAAATGGGACAGTCTTTGCCTCATGGTCAGCAGCATGTGCCACTACTGTATGGGAAGCAGTCTAACAATTTTAACAGGAAGCACAGAGTTAGAGGACTCACACCACTCAATGGCAATATGTATTTTAAAGCTACAGTACAAAAACAGTAAAGCATTGTTTTAAGGATAAAGCATTGTTTTAAGGATAAGCCAATGGATCAGTGGAGCAAAATAGGTTCTCACATATGCAGGGAATTGATTTTTGACAAATGTGGGGAGGTAATTCAATGGAGAAGAAATCACCTTCTTTATCCTTATTTTTTTGATACTCAGTATTGAACCCAGAGAAGTCCCAACCCTGAGCTGAACTCCCAGCCATCTTATTTGTTTTCTATTTCTAAGTTGCTAATGGTCTTATTAAGTTGCTGAGATACTGGCTTTGAACCTGTGATCCTCTTGTCTCAGCTCCCAAGTACTGGGATTACAGACATACACCACTAGATCCAACTAGAAATAACCTTTTTAACAAATGGTGCTGAAACAGTTGAGCATTCAAATGTCCAGTTATATACTCACTAGTCATTTAATCACAATCATCAAAACATGGAAACAACCCAGATGAACCTCAGCCAGTGAATGGATAAACACACTGTGAAGTATTACTTTCTAATAAAAAGGAATGAACTACTGATGTAACTAACTGTGCCTGAATCTCAAAGCCATTATGGCTGAGTGAACCAAGTCAGACTCAACAGGCTATCTATTTTTTGACATTCTAGAGAAAAGAAAATAGATGGCTGGTTATTGGGGGCTCATTGGTAAGAGAGAGGTTAACTAGGAAGAGGTACAAGCAAATTGGGTGGGGGGGTGGAACAGTTCTACATCTTGATTGGGTTGAGGTTATATGACTGAATATATTTGTCAAAACTCAAAACCAAACAAAAAAGGTAAATTGTACTGTATATAAGTTATGCCTCAATAAATTTATATTTTTTTTATTTATTATTTTTTTGTAATCATACATCACTTTGGAATACAAGACTTGAGAGGATATACAAGCACATATCATCCAATAAGCCCTCATCCAATCCCCATCCCATTCCCTCCCCCTCCGTCAATCCCATGCTTAATTGGTAATTATCTTTGATATAATTGTTTACGTACCTCATGAGTTTTTATAAAAGAGATTCCATCCTCCCCCATCCGCTCCCCTCTGATTGGTCACCTTAATTGCTTCTCAATAGGGCCTTTTCTAATACTCGAACTCCTCCTGTTACCCCTTTCCTCCTAGTTCTTGCTAATTAGGGGAAGCATCTGGATTTTATTTGTGCTATTTCTATGTGCATGCTGCATTGGAAGTTCCAATCCCACTCTTGACGGCCCCAATAGTGGCCTGGCCACCCAGGGGACTCTAATCCCAACCTCGCTGGTTCCAGCACCAGCTTTGCTTCATGGAAGGCCCCGATCCTGGCCTTGCTGGCCCCTGCACAGAACTGACCCCTCCGCTGGCTCTGCTCCCAGCCTCAGAGGCCCCAGCACTGGCCTAGCCTCATGACAGGCTCCAATCCTGGCCTCGCTGACCCTGGCACTGGCGTAACCGCTCGGCAGGCTCCTATCCTGGTCTCACATGTCCCAGCTCTGTCCTTGCCTCACGGCAGTTTCCGATCCTGGCCTCGCTGGCCCTGGCACCGGCCTTACCCCTCGGTAGAGTCTGATCCCACCTTCAGAGGTCCCAGCACCAGTCTTGCCTCATGGCTGGCTCCAATCCCGACCTTGCTGGCCTCGGCACCGGCCTAACCCCTCGGCTGGTGCCAATCCCTGTCTTGGATGCCTCAGTAGCGGCCTTGCCTCATGGCAGGCTCCGAACCCAGCCTGGTTGGCCCCGGCACTGACCTCACCCCTCGGCAGGCTCCAGCACCAGCCTTGTCTCATGGCAGGCTCTGATCCCGGCCTTGCTGGCCCTGGCACCAGCCTAAACCCTTGGCAGGCTCCAAACCTGGCCTCGGAGGCCCTAGCACCGGCCTTACCTCACGGCATGCTCTGATCCTAGCCTCGCTGGCCCCAGCACTGACCTAACCCCGGTAGGCTCCAATCCCGGCCTCGGAGGCCCCATCACCTGCCTTGCCTCACAGCAGGCTCCGATCCGAGCACTCTCTTCACCCAGCAGGTTGTCGCACGTTCCCAAGGTACGTGGTGGTAGTATTCCACCTCTGAGGTAATTTCTTCAAAAGTTCCAGGTGTATTATGTCAGATCTCTGCCTCCCTGAGTACTTGCCACTGCCAATGCGACTGTCTCCACCATTTCAAATCTTTCCCAAGCTCTTTTCCCATCCCGCATAATGTCCAGTGTCCCTTAGCATGCACGACAGTAGCATTCGACCTTTGGGGTAATTTCTTCAGAGGATCAGGGTGGGTTGGATCAGATGTCTGCCTCTTCCAAAGACAAGTCTCCACCGCCATCTCGGCCACTGCTGCCGCCACCACCTTCCTCCTAGGACTCCAGTAGACTCTCTCCTTACAGGTGATGTCCAGGATTCTTAAAGATGTAGAGAAGCCTCAGTCCTCCTTCGCGGGGAATTTTTCCAAAAGCTCCAGTTCAGATGTATATGTTTTGTCTGCATCTCCAATATTCTAGCTGCTGCCTCGGCCATCTTAACCCCTCTTGAATATTTTTCTTTTCCCTTTTTTTTTCTTTCTTAAAAAAAGAGAAGAGAGTATGTGTAGGTTGGGGAGGATGTGGGTTCAGGCACTCAATAACCATGAAAATTTTTTTTCATTCCGGGTGTGTGGGGTGGGATCACCTAAGGGTGCCCTGCCCATGCCCCCGCATCCAGGGTTGGGGCCTGGCAGCCTGGACCTCAGGGTCCTTCCGGGTAGGGAAGGGGTCGCCTAAGGGTGCCCCACCAGCGCCCGCCCATGCATCCAGGCCCTTCCGGGTGGGGAGGGGTTTGCCTAAGGGTGCCCTGCCAGTGCCTGCCACCTGCCCAGGGTCGGGGCCTGGAGGACAGGACCTCAGGGTCCTTCCGGGTGGGGAGGAGGTCGCCTCTGCCTCAATAAATTTTTAAGGCAGAATTTTCTAGTACTCCGAAGATCTCAAAGACTGCATAAGCACTTCACTTAAGCCCTTAATTAATTCTCAAAACCTCTCTAAACTTGTTGGACGTGCCCATTTGCAGATAGTTATACTCATTCAATTCTGGTGAGCAAGGAGAAAATACAAAACAAAAAACAAAAACTTTCCCTCTCATGCTCCTTCTTCTCTCTCCTTTCCCTCTCCCCCAACACCCTCCTCCTACAGTACTGGGGATCAAACCCAGGGCCTCCCACGTGCTTGGACAAACATCCTCCTGTGGAGCTCACTACAGCTCTCTCTCTCTCTCTCTCTCTCTCTCTCTCTCTCTCTCTCTCTCTCTCTCTCTCTCTCTCTCTCTCTCTCTCTCCAGTGTAAGTACATATTTCTGTGTTAGTAGTCAGGTAGTCAGGACTGAAAATGGATTTAAGTCACCATTGACAAGGTACTCTTTTTAAATTTGACTCTACAAGACTGCAAGACCTCAGAGATATGGGAAACTATAGAATGACCTTTAATGACTTAAATATCTATCTGTTGCTGGAAGCTTCATAAATCATACAGGGGCATCCAGATCTTCCCCAGAATGTTGGCAAAGGCTGCCTTGTTACCTCTTGCAAACCTGTTCCTGGATATCCACAGTTGTTCCTACATCAAGTATGGAAATTGAAGGCAGACCTGAATATTAAGGGTGTGGCTATGCACCTGTGACCTTGAAGAACAGACTTTAAAATCAGAAAAGCCTTACATTAGATGGATCAAGGAGGGATCTAGGAGCTGAGAAGGCATTGCACATTCTTCTTCAACTGTAGTTGCTCAAGTTTCTCTCTCTCTCCTCTCTCTCTCTTTCCTGTGTGTGTGTGTGTGTGTGTGTGTGTGTGTGTGTGTGTGTGTCTGTCTGTCTATCTGTCTATTTGTGTGTCTATCTTTCTCAATTTTTGCAATGGACATTTTCAAACACCTTTAAAAAGTAGAACAGTTTGATTAACCCCCATGCAAATATCACCCAGTTCCAAATTTGTTGATTTATGAACTATCAAAAACTAACATTTACTTTATTTCAACAATACCCTATCAACTCATTGCTTTAGTTATTTAGAAACAAATTTCAGTCATCACATTATTTTTCTATAAATATTTTAGTTTGTATCTCAAAAATACAAATATTCTATTGTAAATACAACTCCATTATATCTCAAAATATAAAAATAAATTTCTTGGTGTCATAAATATTAGTGTTCAAATTCTCAATTGTTTTATAAATGTCATAAGTGGATATATATTTTTTTCATAAGTGTGCTTAAAACTGTTTGCTCACATTAGGATTAAAAAAAAAGCCTACACATTCTGATTTCATTTCTATCTCTTGCACTTTTTTTAAACCATGGATTTCCCCTTCATTTATTTCTCTTTTTAATATACTTTATTTGGCTGGATATGCTACTTGAGAGGCTGAGACAGAAAAATCTCAGGCTTAAGGAGGCCTGAGAAACTTAGTGAGACAGTTTCAAAATAGCAAATAAAATAAGGCTGATTGATGGTGTAGCTCAGGTGTAGAAAGCCCCTGGGTTCAATCTCCAGTAAAATAAATAAATAAATAAATAAATAAATAAATAAATAAATGTAAACTATTTTTAGAATAGTTTACATTTATGTTTTTAGAATAGTTTACATTTATAGAAAAGTCTAGAGAGAGTTTTCATAAACCCTATTCCCAGTCTCCCTGTTAATAGTACCCACAGTAGTATGGTACACTTGTAATGAATGGGATAATATAAGGATATTATTACTAACTAATGCCTACACTTTATTCAGATTTTCTTAGCTTTGACCTAATGTCTTTTTCTGCCCCAGAGTCTCTTCCAGGATACCACATTATATTTAATTATATTCCCATAGATTCCTTTTGGCTGTGACAGTTTCTCAGACTGTTTTTGATGACCTTGACAGTTTTGAGGATTTGAGTCAGATATTTTATAGACTTCCCTAATCTGGGATTTGTTTAGTATTCTTCCATGAGTACATTAGAACATGGATTTGAGGAGAAACACAACAGAGGTAAAGTGCCTTCCTATCACATTGTAGCAAGAATATATTCTGTGAATATGGCTCATCAAGGTTGAAATTGATCTTGATCACCTGACTGAGATGGGGTTTGTCTGGTTTTGCCACAATAGAGCTGCTCTCTTTGCCTTTCCCACACTGCTCTTTAGAAGGAAGTCACTCTGTGCACCTCCATACTTAAGGAATGAAAGGTTAGGAGTCTTCCTTGAAAGGAAAGCATTTATATAAATTATTTATAATGTATTTTGCACAGGAGATTTCTTTTTCCCACTAATTTACTTATTCAATAAGTAAACAAGTTTATGATTGTTTATGATTTTATGAATGTAAACTCATGAATATTCATTTTATTTTGGGGGTATAATTTAGTACTACTTTACTTATTTTGGTGTTCAAATGTTTTAGGTTAGGCCATTGGGAGCTCTTCTTGTTGAGTGTGTCCTTTTTACATATCCCATTTTTTGTGTGTGTGAAGTGTTTTCTTTTTATCTTTATCCTTCTCCTTCCCTTCTTCCTCTCCTCCTCTCTCTTCCTCCCTTCCTTCCTCCTGTCATCCTTTCCTCCCTTCTTCTCTCCCTCCCTTCCTTTGAGAAAATATAAGATACTCCTGGTTCATTTTTATATTTCCTTCTCAGTCCTTCAACCAGCCATTTCTCTTTTTATTGCAAAATGTCACTAGAAAGGAAAACCTGGGCTCTAGGAATGCTCATTGTTCTAGCTCTTTCAGCCAACATAGCAAGGGAATATATATGTTTCTATATTAACTTGTGTATATATACATATCTTATAAATATTTCTCTGTGTAACCATCTGTATTATACTTAACCTAAATTGATACTGCTTCTCTAATTCATTACCATGAAGACAATTCTAGCTTTTTTCCTTGCTTATCTGCAATTCCCACTGCAACAATGAGAACCTTGGCTCTTATCATCCACCATCCATTTACTTCACTGACCAATTCCACTGCACATGTATAGCAAACCCAGAATTGTTAATAAAATGAAACAACTTTATCAAGTAAAATACAGTTCTTATGTGCAGTTCATTTTGTTTCTATTCTTACCTCATCCATCTCCAAAGTTACTTAGCTAGCTTGACATTTAAGATAAACATACACCTACCATATGACCCAGCCATTTCACAATGAGGTTTTGCCAGAAGAAAATGAACTTAGATGTTCATACAAAGACTTACATACAAGTGTTTACAATACCTTTATTTATAGCAGTCCAAACTGCAAACAACCCAAAATATCAACCAATACTTGAATGCGCAAACACAATATATCAAATAAGTAAATACCATTTAGAATGAAATTGAACTATTAATATGTGCAACAATATAGATGAAGATCAAAATGATTATGCTTAGTGAAAGAACCAGACTTAAGAATACATATTGGGAAAAAAGAGTACATATTCTGAGTTCATTTCTATTAAATTCTAGAAAACACAAACTATCCTATGATGACAGAAGTCTTATCATGGAATGCCTGGAGATCAAGAGGTTTGGGGGAGGGACTGGAGAAGATTATAAAGGTGTAGACTTTGGGGGATGATGTATATGTTCACTCTCTTCATTGTTATGGTGATTTTATGGATGAAATCATATGTCAAAAGTTGGGTATAGTGGTGCATATCTGTAATCCCAGTACTTGGGAGGCTGAGACAAGAGGATCACAGGTTCTTGGCCAACCTCAGCAATTTAGCAAGGTCCTCTGCAACTTATGATAATAAAATATAAAATAAGGTGGGAATATAGGTCAGAGGTAAAATGAGTTCAACCCCCAATACTCCCGCAAAAAAATGTAATGTAATTGTACAGTTTAAATATGTGTACTTTACAGTATGTCCTGGAAATACACACTTTTTTTACAGTAATGGGGATTAAACCCAGGGACATTCTACCTCTGAATTACATCCCTAGCCCTATTTTTTATTCTTTATTTTGAAACAGGGTCTCACTAAGTTGCAGACCCTCATCTCACTAAGTAGATGAGGCTGGCAAATTGCGATCCTTCTGCCTCAGCCTCCCAAGTACTGGGATTACAAGCATGCACCACCATGCCTAGCTCACCTATTTTTATAATATATACTAATAAAATATATGATCCATAACTTTTAAGAATCCATTCTAGAACAATAATTCTCCAAGTTTACTGTGTACCAGTCTCCTGAGGAGCATGCTAAGATGCAGATTAACTGCAAAGAAGAAATAAGTAATATGCCAGAACCAGAGAAACAATAACTTTCATCCAGCAGACAACTAAGCAAAAAAGAACAGTCTTTCAAATAGAAATAAAATCTTAACATGTTAGGAATTAAAAATCATCTCTCAATAATCACACTGAATGTAAATGGTGTCAATTCCCCAATAAAAAGACTTAAAGTAGCAAAATGGATTAAAAAACAGAAGCCATCTATCTGCTGCTTTCAAGAAACACACCTTACAAGTAAAGATAGAAACAAATTTAAGGTAAAGGAATGGAGCAAGGTAATCCATGCCAATGGAACTCAAAGGCTAACAGGAGTAGCAACTATGGTATCAGATAAGTTAGACTTCAAGCCCAAGCCAATTAGAAGAGACAAAGAAGGTCATTTTTTACTGGTAAAAGGAACAATCCAACAAGAGGACATAATAATAATAAACATTTATGCCCCAAACATAGGTGCAGCTACTCTCATAAAACAAACACTCTGTGACACTAAACTACACATAAATCCCAATACAATAGTACTGGGAGACTTCAACACCCCTCTCACACCATTAGACAGATCATCTAGACAAAAGGTCAGTAGAGATGCCTCAGAACTAAAGAACACCATTAATCCAATGGACCTGTTGGACACATATAGAATATTTCACCCAACTACAGCAGAGTTTACATTTTTCTCAGCTGCTCATAGAACCTTCTCCAAAATCGATCACATCCTGATGTGCTCACAAAATGAGCACTAGCAAGTTCAAAAAGTGTGACATACTTCCCTGTGTCTTTTCAGACCATAATGGAAAGAAGTTAGAAATCAACTATGAAAAGACCCAAAGAAACCACATGAACATGTGGAGGCTGAACACCACACTCTGAATTAAGAATGGGTCATAGAAGATGTAAGATGTGAAATCAAGAAATTTCTAGAAACAAATGAAAATAAAGACACAACATATCAAAACCTCTGGGACACTTTGAAGGCAGTATTAAGAGGAAAATTTATAGCACTGAGTGCTCACATAAGAAAAACAGAAAATCATCAAGTAAATAACCTAATGACACACCTCAAAGCTCTTGAAAAACAGGAACAATCTAATCTCAAAGCCTGTAGAAGACAGGAAATCATTAAAATCAGAGCATAAATTAACGAAGTAGAGAATAAAAAAAAATACCGAAAATCAACAAAACCAAAGAGCTGGTTTCTCGAAAATATTAACAAGATTGACAAACCACTAGCCAGCCTAACTAAAAAAAAGAGAGAGAGAATCAACCCAAATTATGAAGATAAGAGATGAAAAAGGAGATAATACTATTGGCAGTGTAGAAATCCAGAAGTTATCAGAAACTACTTTGAAAAATTATACTCCAACAAAATGGAAAATATGGAGGAAATCGACAACTTCCTAGATAAAAACAACCTTCCTAAACTGAGTCAAGAAGATATAGAACACTTAAACCAAGCAATAACAATCAAAGAAATTGAAACAGCAATAAAGAGCTTACCATCAAAGAAAAGCCCAGGACCAGATGGTTTCCCAAGTGAATTCTACAAAACCTTTATAGAAGAGCTAATACCAATACTCCTCAATCTATTTCATGAAAAAGAAAAAAACAGAATTCTTCCAAATACATTCTATGAAGCCAACATCACATTAATACCAAAACCAAACAAAGGCAGTTCAAGGAAGCAGAACTACAGGCCTATATCTTTGATGAATTTGGATGCAAAACTGCTAAACAAAATACTAGCAACACACATTTAAAAAGACATAAAGAAAATCATGCATCACGACCAGGTAGGGTTCATCCCAGGGATGCAAGGCTGGTTCAACATACAAAAATCAATCCATATAATTCATCATATAAACAGAACCAAAGACAAAAATCATATGATCATTTCAATAGACACCGAAAAAGCATTTGATAAAATTCAACATCCATTTATGATAAAAGCACTGCAGAGAATCAGAATAGAAGGAACATATCTCAACATCATAAAGGCAATCTACAATAAGCCCACAGCCAACATCATACTAAATGAGGGAAAACTTCAAGATCTCCCCCTAAAAACAGGAACAAGACAAGGGTGTCCATTATCCACTTCTCTTCAATATAGTACTTGAGACTCTAGTCAGAGCAATAAGGCGAGAAAAGGAAATAAAAAAGTACAAATAGGGAAAGAAGAACTCAAACTTTTACTATTTGCAGATGACATGATACTATATTTAGAAAACCCAGTAAACTCAACCAAAAGGCTTATAGAACTGATCAACAAATTCAGCAAAGTGTCTGGATACAAAATCAATCTTAAGATTTTCTGTACACCAACCATAAACCCACTGAAAAAGAAATTCGGAAAACACTTCCACTCAAGATCACCCACAAAAATATAAAATACTTAGGAATAAACTTAACCAAGGAGGTAAAAGATCTTTACAAAGGAAATTATAAAACATTGAAAAAAGAAATCGAAGATCTTAGAAGATGGAAAGATCTTCCATGTTCATGGATAGGCAGAATAAATATTATCAAAATGACCATCCTTCCAAAAGTGATCTACAGATTCAACACAATGCCCATTAAAATACCAAGATCAATCCTCACAGGCATAAAAAAAATCAGTCCTTAAATTTATTTGGAATAACAAAAGGCCCAGAATAGCCAAAGTAGTTCTCAGCAACAAAAACCATGCAGGAGGAATCACAATACCTGACTTTAAACTATACTACAAAGCCATTGTAATAAAAACAGTATAGTACTGGCACAAAAACAGATACATAGACCAATGGAGCAGAATAGAAGACCCAGAAACTAGCTCACACGCTCTCAGCCAATTGTTTTTTGACAAAGGGGCCAAAAACAAACACTGGAAAAAAAGATAGACTGTTCAACAAATGGTGTTGGCAAAACTGGTTAACCATATGCAGAAATTGGAAATTAAGCCCACTTTCTCACCCTGCACAAGAGTCAATTCAAAATGGATCAAAGACTTGGAAATTAGACCAGAGAGCTTAAGGCTCCTTGAAGAGGGCATAGGTGCAACACTGCAAAACATAGGCACACATAAAAACTCTCTCACCAAGACCCCAAAGGCACAACAAACCAAAAGGCAAATCAATGCATGGGATTGCATGAAATTAAAGAGCTTCTGTTTAGCAAAGGAAACTGTCAAGAACCTCAGTCAAGAGCCAACAGAATGGGAGAAGATTTTTGCCACCTATCCCTCCAATAGAGGACTAATATCTAGAATATATAGAGAACTCAAGAAACTCAACACTAAAAAAACAAATCATCCAATCAAAAAATGGGCAAGTGAACTAAATAATTTCTTCACAAAAGAAGAAATTCAAATGGCCAATAAATGCATGAAAAAATGCTCAACATCATTGGCAATCAGAGAGATGTAAATCAAAACTACACCAAGATTTCACCTAACTCCAACTAGAATGGCAATCATTCAAAACACAAACAACAAATGCTGGCGAGGATGTGGAGAAGTGGGAACTCTAAAACATTGATGGTGGGATTGAAAATTAGTGCAAACACTTTGGAAAACAGTATGGAGAATCCTCAGAAGAATGGGAACAAATCTACCATTTGATCCAGCAATACCACTGTTGGGTATCTACCCAAAAGAAAGGAAACCAAACTACCAAACTAATGCATGTGTATCTATGTTCTTAGCTGCACAATTCACCATAGCCAAACTATGGAACCAGCCAAGATGTCCATCAACAGATGAATGGATTACAAAACTGTGGGATATGTACACAATGGAATTTTACTCAGCCATAAAAAAAAATACAATTGCGGTATTTTCAGGGAAATGGATGGATCTTGAGGACATCATGCTAAGTGAAATTAGTCAGTCACAAAAAGTAAGAAATCTGATGCTTTCCCTAATATGTGAAAGCTAGGGTGAATGAGGTCATAGGAGGAACTCCAGGTGAAAAAAGAGATCCTATAGAGGATCAAATAAGACAACCTACCTGTGGGGATGGGAGGTGGGGAAAGGGAAATGCTTTAAAGTGCATGATGTACTTATTCATATCGAAGTCAACCACTAAACCAAGCATGGGAGAGAGGGATGGGGAGGGAGTGAGGTGGAGACTGGGTGGGGGCTGGCTGGGTGATGTGTGCATTTATGCCTACACTAGTTTTTTACCTCATTATTATGTATAAATACAATGCACCAATAAAATATTAAATTAAATTTAAAAATAAAATATTATAATAAAATTTAAAAAAAGATGCAGATTCTGATCCACAGTGTCTAAGAGGTAACTTGAGACTCTTCATTTCTAATAAGCACATAGGTGGTATCACTACTGTAGGTCACATTTTTGGTGGTGAGTGCTATGGTACCCAAACTTTAGCAAATATCAGAAATATATGTGGAAGCTTTAGAATTATTGAGACTTTGCAGTCAGGGGTGAGGATTACGATTACAAGGCATGTGGTAGAGGCAGGGGATTCCCTTTCCACAAGACTCTCAGACGCTGATGCTCTGATATTTGCTGACCTTACTATGAAAAGCATTGATCAAAGGCTGGCCAAAGAACTTAGCCACGTTCTCTAGGATATTTGTTGTGTGCCAGATTTTCAGACATTGTTTCAAAACTTTCAAGTCTTCCTTCTACCTTTCTTCTATTCCTCATCTTTTGTTTACATAAAATGAACACATTTAGAGTCTAAGGTGTGAAACTGATGTCACTTTAGCAGTAAAAAGCAAAGAGTAAAGTTGGAACCAGGCTACAGGTGAAAGTCTAGAAGCCATTCTACCAGGAAGAAAGGAGACAATTTAATACTTGGGGACAAAGTCTGTGCACAATCTATAGTGAAATTTCCACTCTGTAGGTAACACTTGAGAAAGGGATCCTTCTTCTTTATATTATTTTTTCATTACTTAGGCAGCAAATCTGTAGAAAGAGCTCCAGTTGGTGATAGGCAAACTCCTTTGTGAATAGCATTCAAACTCAATTAAAATTTCTTGACTTCTTGGGCATCTATTTTTCTATAAAATGGGAACAGCAATACCTATTTTGGGTGTTGCTAAATTTGAAATTTCTGCAAAGATCAATGATTAACCTCCATTCAATAAGCAAAGTATAAAAGTATATAGTTCATGAGGGGGAAAACACAAATAGAGTTTATATATATGAATAATTCTAATTTGATTCAGAGTAAAAGAAATGCATATTAAAACTGCAAAAAGGTCTTTTTTTTCTATTATATTGGCTGAGATAATCTTATATACTGTGTTGAATAGCATAAATAATAGACATTCTCTGATGATAGAACTATAACTGGCACTCACTTATAGAGACAAACTTGACCTTATCAATAAAAATTAAAATCTTTATATATTATGAATCAGAAATTCTACTTCTAGAATTTTATAAGCACTAGCATATGTAATAAATGAGGCACTTATGACAGTATTATTTATAATAGCAAAATATTAGAAATGTCATAAATGTTGATTAAATAATATATGTAATACATGATCTATATGTAATAAGTAGTATCTACATAATATTATGAAACCATTAAAATGATATATGCCTTCTGTGGAGGATATCTAATACATATATGCCTAAACACTTGTTATACAATAGACATGTATTTATTTGTATAGAAAAATCTGTGTAAAGGTATATAAAACCTGTTGATAGCTCTATATTGGGGAAAAAACTGATTGCTGGAGAATATGTTTTATTGTTTTAATTTTTCAATTTTTCATTTAAAAAAATTTCAGACTTAGGGAAATTTTGCCAAAAATGCAAAGAATTATTTTATCATACTTTTCAAATGTTAATGCCTTATATCACCACCTTAAAGGGAGTTAGCCTTAATATAATAGTATTCACTATTTATTGACCTTGTTCAGATGTCTCCACTTGTACTAATTTTCCCTTTTGTATTCCAATATAAGGTTTTTATATCATTTTCATATACTCCAATCTAGGATAATTCCTCAGTTTTCCTTTGTCTTTCATAAACTTGACAGTACTGTCCAGATACTCTCTCTTCCCAATTTAATAACTTATTCATTATACTATATTAGTATAAACTATATTAGTATAAACTCATGGATATTTATTTTATTCTGTTTATTCCTGTCACCATTGATATGTACTTTGCTAATCACATTATCCCATTTGACCATTGGGAGGACCTTGAATGTGTCCTTTTGACTTGTCTTTATCATGTTTTGAGCATTTTCTCACTTTATGGTACCACAAAATACCCCAGGCTTATATTTTCCCTGCTCAGGTCAGAAGTCTGCCATTTCTTCAAAAGCCTTGATTCTTTCTGTGATAACAGTGTTTAGAAAGCAATATTTAATCACTAAATGTGCTAACTGGTATTGGAGTGTCATTGCTTTAAGTGCCCTAGAGCTAAAAATATAGATGTACATGAGCGAGGACACACACACACACACACACACACACACACACACACACATCTATTTCATATTCATCATAAATTGTTATTAGTATGTTTAATCTAATTATACAACACATATTCTGTTCTTCCCTCTGTTCTTATCTAAAATTTCTCTTTAATTACAGTGAAAGAATTGGCATTCACTATTCATACTCTATTACTTACTTGCTCAATCCTAAAATATTACAAATAGCTTCAGAATTGTTAATTAATATATCTGTGAAAAACAAATTACAAACTAGAGTAAATATCATTTGTGTTCAGCTTTTTTTACTTTAGCATCATTAAATAAAAATAATATTCCAAAATAAAAATACTATTTTCAGAATTACCAATTAGTTCTTTTATTCCCTACTTCCTCATTATGCTATTCATTTATATTTCAGTTAGCTCATTTGTTGTTATTTGTGTTTCATTTTAGGGTTCTCCAGAATGCTTTTGTTATATGTTCATTTTTATTTAAATTATTTAATTTATATTTATTTTTAGAATGTGAAACATGTACCTCTGATGATCATAACTTTACAGAAAGGTAAACAGGTATATAACGTATACTATATATATATATATATATATATATATTTTCTATTCCTTTTTATCCACTTTGTTCCCACCTACCCATCTTACCCTATAGGTAAGCAGTCTTAGTTTCAGGCTTATTCTTCCTGTATTTATTTTTGCATACCTGAGCAAATACATGAGTGTATTTTTGTTCTTCCATTCTTATGTGAAATTTAAAACTAGTATAGATAGTCCTTTGCACTTCCTTTTTTCCATTTAATAATATATTCTGGAACTATTTCTATATTAGATAATTGATATCTCCCTCATTTATTTATACAGCTGAATGATACTCCAATATGTGAATCTTTCTTGGTGTATTCTAATTATCTGTGTATGAACATTTAGGTTGTTTTCATTATTTTTGCATTTTAAAATACTGTATTTTACATTACTGATATAAATAATTTGTGCAAATGTATTTTTCTGTTCTTAGAAATATATCTTAAGGATATATTTCTAAAAGTGGAATTTTCTGGATTAAAAATAAGTGCATATGGAGTTTTATTCTATCATACCAAATCCTCCTCTATACAGGTTCTACCACTTTGCTATCTTAATGTTTGAAAATACTTATTTTATAGTCTCACCAAGAGATTTGTCAGACTTTTTTTTTTAACATTTTACTAAGTTGATAGATAAGAAATGGTATAACATTTTTAAAGGTGGTATTTTAGGTTGCATTTTCCTAATATTGAGTTTGACCATCTTTAAATATGTTTAAAGGCATATTTATATCTGTTTTTGAACTGTTTATGTCTTTTATCCATAGGCTTTTTGTCCTTTGCTACTCAATTCTTAAGAATTTCTCAAATATTAGAAATATTAACCCTTTTGATATTTTTCATAAATTCTTTCTTCTAAATTTTATACTAATGAATATAATTCTTACTTAATTCTTTTTAAATACATAGGAGCATGCTTAGTAAAAACTGAAAGGAAGGAAAAAAAGTGGCAGGTTACAGGATGGGAGTACTTCAGTTGTTAGCAAGTATCTAAGTCCATTCTCTCTCTCTTCTCTCTCTCTCTCTCTCTCTCTCTCTCTCTCTCTCTCTCTCTCTCTCTCTCTCTCTCCCTCCCTCTCTCCCTCCCTCCCCCTCCCTCTTCTCTCTCTTCTCTTCTCTCTCTTGTTTTCTCTCTCTCCTCTTTTCAATATTAAGGATTGAAACCAGGGGTGAGCCAAGCATGGTGGTACATGCTTGTAATCCCACAATTGAGAGGTAGAGACAGGAGGATCACACAGGTTCGAAACCAGCCTCAGCTCCCTAGTGAGACTCTCAGTAACTTAGTGAGACCCTGTTTCCAAATACAGTATAAAATAGGTGTAGGAGGTGTAAGAGTATAGCCTGGACATAGAAAAACCCCCTGGGTTCCACTCCCAGTACCACCAAAAAAACCATATATATAATCAGGGGTGTTCTACCATTAAGCTATTATCATTAGCCCTTATTTTTTTGTTTTGAGACAGGGTTTCTCCAACTTGCCAAGCTGACCTCAAACTTGTGATGCTCCTATTTCAGACTCCCAAGTAGCTAGGATTATAGGTAGCAAGCATCTCTCTTGATCCTTACAATGTTCTACTGCCCATTCTTTTAGAAACCCAGCAGGAAGCCTGTGTCAATGTGGAGGTCTTGGTGAATGGCCAGGTCTAAGCAACTGAAGGTCAGCCCTGCCTCCTTCCCATTCCTTCTGTGTTTGATACATGTGCCTGTGCAGGTTGTCGGTTCCAGGAAATAAATGGGGCATTACACACATGACTAATTCTCCTTCCTCGTGGCCTCCCCGTGCTCCAACAAAAATTGCAGGAATGATGCTCTTGGAAGCATGACCAATCTACCCTTCTAAATATAAATGCAGAGACACTAAAAATAAATAGTGTTAAAAGTGAGTTTCATTGGTTCCTAAAATGCCAGTACACCAAGAGTATAAACTTATCTCTCAAAGAGCCAGAAGGAACAGGTGGCCGTCAGCTTCTAATAGGCTTTTGCAAATGAGAAGAGAAACTCCCTAAGGGTTGTCCAATAGCTGCACTATATTCATTTTTTAAAGTTGATCTAACAGCAGAATAGCAGGGAACTAGTTATCCCATTGTCTAAAATATGTGTATCAAGGTCCTAAAGCACACACAGTCTCTGGGAATAGAATTGGTTGTGATGAGCCCACACCAACTAACCAGGGCTGAGAGAGTATAGGAATGAATGCCCAAAGATCTGATGATCGACAGGTATTTGAATAGCGCAGTCAGAGAATCACAAATCAACCAGGAGAGATGTGTTCCCGGCCCATGGGGTACCATTAATATATTTGGATAAATGAATAAAAAGTTACTGTGCCTTGCCTTGTATTGATAATAAGGATGTGATGACTGGTAGTAAATGCTATAGACGTTCAAAGGAGAAAGGCAACACGGAGAACAAAGTAGCAGCAAGACTCCTAAACAGACACTCAAGAGTGGACAAAAACAGAAGCTCAGCCAGCGGTGACACTGAGGACAGCCTCTGCCAACACCCAGATTCACAAAATGCAGCAGGTGATAGCAGGTGATCAAGCTGAGGGCACATCCAGGCAAACCTGGAACTAAAAGGCCACACCTGCAAACAAGGTCTGTTCCTACTGACACCTATTTCAATTGCAGAATGGAGAAGAAAACGCACTTCATGCAGACAATAGCAGACACGTGAGAACCCAAGTTACCAGGCAGAGACATGCCATCTTCTCATGCAGAGAATGGAGCTATACTGCTTGCCTGGGCTCGGTGTCATTGTGAGATGTATTTTCTCCAGCTACTCCCTGCGTGCCACCTTCCTAACACATGCATTCTCCATAACCAGCCACAGACTTTCTCTGAACAGGACACATGTTCAGATTTTTTCATGCCTTTGTTTATGCTGTTCAGTTTGCCTTTAGAACCATTCATTTATTCAATAACAAGGATTTTTATTTTTTTTAACAGTTATGGCTAGTTTTTTAAATTAAATTTACTGATTGCCATCAATGTTCTGGGTGTTGGATATTGTGTTCACATGTCCTCAAGCAAACCTGACACAGTCCCTACCCTCACAGGGAGAGTTAAGTGAAGAGAAATAAATATTTTCTTATGTATCATGGTAAATAAAGGGGGAAGTGATGATCTTTTGAGAGAAAATAGCAGATGGGACTGACTATAGAGTGTGCCAGGAGAGGCCTTTGGTACCTTCTCCGTGAAGCATTTTCTGACCAGCCCACACATGTGACCTACTGAATCCATCAGTTTCCTTTATGGTCCAAACCATAGCTTCTATTTTTGACTTGTCACTTCTCTTCTTTAGTTACTTACTCATATATCCAAGCTTCTGTGCACACAGACTTAGTTCTCTCAGTACAAGAAGGATAAAGAAAAAATTATATGAAATTTGTAGTCAGAAGACCTGAATGTAAATCCCAGTGTTCCAATGAAATTCTGGAACATTTGATGAACTGTCTAATCTCGTGATTTTAGTCTGTGTTCCCTGAAAGTAGAACCTGATATAGAAAGGCTTATATGCAAATAATTTATTTGGGAAGGGATCCCAAAAAGTAGGAATGAGGGAGGGGAAGGGGAATGGCTTAAGAGACCCTGTTTCCAGGTAAAAATATAAAATAGGTCTGGGAGTATAGCCTGGAGGTAGAAGGGCTTCCAGGAACCCCAGAGGAACCCCAGTACCACCACCAAAAAAAAAATGTTCTATAAACAAATATTACTTGTTATTTCCATTAAAGCAATTGATTTACACAGCCAAAAAAGTGCCCAGCACATAACTAAACCATAAACATAGGTGAGAAATAGAGTGAAAAGAAATGCAGAAATGTCCCAGGCTCTTTCCTGAGCCACTGCCAATGCAATATTGAACAAATCAACTTCAATCCAGTTCCCTTTACATTCAGTTAGATTTGAGAAGCAGAAGAGAGTTTTTGTGAGTGAGTGTGTGTGTGTGTGTGTGTGTGTGTGTGTGTGTGTGTGTGTTTCAGTACTAGAGAATGAACCTCTGGGAATCCTACCAATGAGTTACATCCCCAACCCTTTTTATCTTTTATATTGAAACAGAGTATTGCTAAATTGTCTGCAATGGACTCAAACTTGTGATCCTCCTGCCTCAGCCTCCTAAGTCATTGGAATTACAGGTGTGTGCCACTATATCCAGTAAGATTTTTTTTTGGGGGGGGTACTGGGGATAGAACCCAGGGACATTGTACCTTGGAGCTACACCCCCAGCCCTATGATTTGTTCTTTATTTTGAAACAGAGTCTCACTTAGCTGCAAGGGCCTCACTAAGTAGCTGAGGCTGCCTGTGAACTGCAATCCTCTGGTCTCCACCTCCTGAATGCTGGAATTACAAGCATGTGCCACCATGCCCAGCCAAGGTATTTTTTTCAAACAGCTTACTTAAACATTTCATCGAGTCCATAAGGTAGGAGAAAGTTTACTTGCTTATGATATGTAACCCGTTAGTGTGCTTAATTTCCTTTGGCTTTTTCTAGTGTCTGACAAAATACTTGAACAGAAGTTGGGTGGGAAAGCATTCAGAACTATAAAATGGGTTTCTCTCCCTATCTTAAAAGTATATCAACTATGAGGAAGGCAGAGCAAGGCCACCTGCATTCTCTCATAAATTTTAAAGCGGGCACAGTGTGTTGACATAGTCAATAGTCATCTGCAATCACAGATTAACTGAAGTTGGGCAGTGCCAACCCGAGGAGGTTTCACTTCAGTACAACTTATTTCATTTCAACAAGCACGTACAGATCCTACAAACAGCAGAGCCAGGCACATGCCAGAGGTGGTGAGGATGACAGATGAGAGAATTAACCACAAGAAACCTCTATTATAAATGCTGTCCAGAGAGATGCACCAGGGGGCTCATGCAGTATAGAAAGTGGGTACAAGTGGAGAGTGCCTGAGTCATTCTGTAGAAGAAAAGAGAAAGGGCCAAGGCAGTTTTCCTAAAAGAAGAGATGCTTTCTCTAAGGCCTGGTGGCTGAGTTAGTTGAATGGTGCCAAGTAAGAGAGCATTTCAAGCAGAGAACATAGCCTGGGCACAGATCGGGAGGTGGCATGGAGCTCACTGCTTTGAAGGAATTGCAGGAGGTCAGTATTAGGGAGCAGAGCAGCGGGCAGGGATGTGGTGAGAGGTGAGGCTTCAGTGGCAGAGTGTGTAGGTCAGAACCATACAGAGCCTTGGTGTCCGACAAATGCATTTAAGCTCATTTAAGGAATAAAGCAAGCCGAGCATGGTGGTGCACACCCGTACTATAGAATTTGAGGCATTGCAGGTTCAAAGTCAGCCTTAACAACTTAATGAGACCCTCTTTAAAAAGAAAAAAAATAAAAGGGACTGGGGGTATAGTGCAGAGGTAGAATGTCCCCTAATTCAATCCCCAATACAAAAGGGGGGGGCAAGCCACAGGAGGATGTTAAACAGAGGGATGATACAAGAGGATCAATGCTCTTTATTTAGAAGGAAACCTCTGCCCAAAAAGTGGGAGAGTGGCAGACCAGGCAGGTTTGAATCTGTGTGGGGACAGGGAGCTTGGAATGTAAATGATTTCAGTGGTCAGCCCAGGGAGAGCTGATGGTATCCTGTGACAGTACGGTCAGGATGGAGGGGAGGTGATGTATTTCCAAAGGAAATCCAACATGTTGGTGATCATGTGTTTGAGTGTGGAAGACAAGGGACCAGGTGCATGGATGTGCCATTTGCAGAAGAGAATAAAGAGGTTCATGGAAGAAAAAGAGCCATCTTGGACTGAGAGTAAAAACTTATTTGGTGGAGACATCTGCTTGGAATGTTCTATTTATTTATTTGTCTGTTGAGTGGTACTTCAGATTGAACCCAGGGTCATTCTACCCCTGAGATATATCCCCAGCCCTATTTTGTTGTTGTTGTTGTTGTTGTTGTTGTTGTTGTTGTTGTTTATTTTTGAAACAGAGTCTTGCCAAGTTATCGCACACTAGCTTTGAGACTATAATCCTCCTGTATCCACCTCCAAAATTCCTGGATTACAGGTGTGTGTCATCATCGTATGCAGCTATGTTTTTTATATTTATTTTTAGGACATGACATCCTTGCATGATACCCACATGAATAGAAAGGACTGTGGCCCTCCAGGCTCTCAGGACTGTCACACATGGCTGTGCAGACCTTGTCCTGCAGGGAGGGCATCTAGCCCAGGAGAGTGAGCAAAGCCGACGTGTCCATGCTCCACCCCTCAGGAGCACCAGACTCAGCTACATCTGCCTGGAGGAAGGGGCGCCTCTGCCAGAGGTTTTCCACTGACCTCTCCAGATCCAATCCCCACCCTTCACCTCCTTCACGCCCAGGCAGGTGAACTGTGTGGACTGCATTCCTCACCCTCCAGATCCTGGCTGGGTTCCACCAATGGCAGAATTGGTAGGGAATCCAAGGGAAGAGCATTTATCTCTCTTGCTCCCTCCCTGCCAGGTAGCCATCGATGAATTCCCATAGCTACAGCTCCTGTTGGGTTCGAGTATAGGGCTATCTCCCCTGTCCCTCAGGGGTGGGCAAGGGCAATGGCTCCTCACTCTTGCTAACCCCAGCATACTATTCCATTCCTTGTGGTTTTCCCCAAATCCTACTCAGACCTTTGCAAATCATGCCTTCCCCTTGTACTTTCTTCAATTATTCAGTGTGAATGTGTCATCTCTTTCCTGCTAGGACCAGGACCAATGTAGAATATTTTTCTAATTAACACAAAAGACTGGGCATGGTGGCACATAGCTGTGGTCCCAATACTTGAGAGGCTGAGACAGAAGGATGGCAGGTTCCAGACCAACCTCAGCAACTTAGCGAGACACTGTTTCAAAATAAAATAAGGTTGGGTGTGTAGCTCAAAGTGAGAATGCCCCTGGATTCAATCTCAGTGTCAAAAAAATAACAACAGCAACACAAAGTAGCATCTTCATCCACTTAACCATGTACCCTCAGGGCTATGACTGCCATAGGAAAGCCCTATGTCCATTTCTTGTGAAGGTGCTTTATTAGCAAGGGGGCCCTGGCTTTTTAGTCTGACCCAAAGGTTGGGCTAGAAAGAGGGAAGGGATAGTGGGGAAGAAGAAGGTGTCAGGATCAGCAGACCCTGGGGAGAAACCCTGTGAATTGTCAAGTGTCAAAATACATCCAGCAAGCCATTCTTGAGAACTGAGAATTGACACTTATGAAGGTTGGATTTGGAATAGAATGACAGATGTCAACCCCTAATCAGCACAAGCACTTCTCATCTTCAACTCTCTCCCTTTCTACTCAACTTTTTTCCCCCAATTCAAGTCATATAAAATTCTTTCTAATCCTCTTTAACACTGGAATCAAGTACAGTAGAATATCTTTGTAACTCTCAAGTTACAAGATGTGAAATCCATCGATCTCTGCTCCTCATGCTAGGGAGGTAGAGAAGCCATTGTTTTTAGAATGTGCATGTCTGCCTACATAGACCCAGTGTGTTCATCGTTCACTTATTTATTTTCCTGTTCAAGCAGGCATCAAATGAACTCTAATAGCCCATCGGTGTGATCTGCCTGTCCTGAAAGGAAGGGAATGAGGCATGCAAGAGATACCATGATTTGGGCTGATACCCAGCTAGGAAAAGCAAAGGGCAGGTGGGGGAGAGAAGAGGTGGGCCTGAAGCCCACCCCTCCCCTAACTCAGCCAGGCCCAGGCCAATGGGCAAGGGGATAAGAAGCCCAGGAGCTTCCTCCCCAGTCCTGTCCATACTCAGCAGCATGAAGCCACTGGACTTACCACCCAGAGTGAGGTCCTGTTCTTCTTCCCACCCTTTCCAGGCTTTGGATTGTGGAACTGATGTTACTGAGCTACAGGGCAGTCAGTATTAAGAGAAACTCTGGCATCTCAAATTTACTACTTGAATATTATTATGGGAATTATATTATTATTAAGGGAAGTTATAAAGCTTCCAAACAGCATAGATGAAATTAAGCTAAAAAATCATTATAGTTGGGTATCCTGGGGAAATCACAGGTATCAAGCTGCTTTACTGGGAGTGAGAAATTGGCCAACATGATGGCATCTCACTCCTGTTTATCCGCCTTCGCCAGGGGGCCTCTCAGGTTCCCGAGAGCCAGGTGTAAGCAATGTGCCCTCACCCATTCCAAGAGACCTTCAGTCCTCCAACTTGCTCGTGTCTTTTCTCTATCTGGCTATTGATACTTGCACCAAAGTGGTGGGATCTCCTCTGCCTTCCCTGCCCCACCATGTTTATATGAGAGGGAACGACTGTAACTTGAATTAAGATCTGTGTTTCAAAGTCTTTTCTTCTAGCTGGGCGTGGTGGTGCACACTTGTAAATCTAGTACTTGGGAGACTGAGACAGGAGGATAACAGGTTTGCACAGCCAGTCTCAGCTACTTAGTGAGGCCCTCCACAACTTAGTGAGATCCTGTTTCAAAACCAAAAGTAAAATAGGACTGGGGTTGTAGCTCAGAGGTAGAATGCCCCTGAGTCCAATCCCCAGCACCAAAAAACCTTTCTTCTTCTTCTTTTTACTTACCTACTGTATCCATCAGCATCCTTATGGTTTCTGGCTCAGTGCATGTAAGGCTGGGGATGCTGAATATCAGGACCCATGGTGGTAGGAAGTAGAAAGAGAACACACGGGCTGTGGGGCTGTGTTTTTACATCAGAGAGGCCAGTGGGGGGGGGTGTTTGTGTGTGTGTGTGTCTAAGTGAGAGAGTGAGAGAGAAAGAGAGAGAAGGAAAGAGGGGGGGAGAGAGAAGAAGAAGAAGACAAAGAAGAAGAAGAAGAAGAAGAAGAAGAAGAAGAAGAAGAAGAAGAAGAAGAAGAAGAAGAAGGAGGAGGAGGAGGAGGAGGAGGAGGAGGAGGAGGAGGAGGAGGAGGAGGAGGAGGAGGAGGAGGAGGAGGAGAAGGAAAAGGAGAGGAAGAAGAAGAAGAAGAAGAAGAAGAAGAAGAAGAAGAAGAAGAAGAAGAAGAAGAAGGAGAAGAAGAAGAAGAAGAGAGAAAAGAAAAGAGAAGAGAAATGAGACAGGAGAAACCATTTATATAATTCCCAAGGTCATTATCTCCAGGGACCCACCTCCAGCCACCCCCTACTGGCTTGGGTCTCCACCCAGAAAAACCCATTGCAATAGATTTATTCACTATTAGGATTATAACCTTCACAACTACACTATATCAATTCTGAATATTAGTAAATGAGCTCCTTAGGGGACATTTTATATCTAATTATAACATTCCACCTCTGGCCCCTAAAGAGCTCATGCCCAGCTCGGAATGCAAAATGCACTTAGTCTTCTCCAAGAGTTCCCAAAATCTTAACAGTCCCAACATTGCTCAAAAGTTCCAAAGTCAAAATCTCCTCTAGACTCAAGGTGAACTCTTTTGTGTGCCTCTGTAAGAGACAATGCATATCAAAGTAAAAAGCAAGTTACGTGCATCCAATATACACAGGCAAGGAGTAAATATTTGAGTTTTTGTTTTTGTTTTGTTTTGTTTTTGTTTGTTTGTTTGTTTGTTTGTTTTGGTGGTACTGGGGTTCCTGAAAACCTTTCTACCTCCGGGTTACACTCCCAGACCTATTTTATATTTTTATTTGGAAACAGGGTCTGGCTTTGAACAAGCGCACGCCACCACGCCCGGCAATATTTGCATTTTCAAACAGTAACAAAATCCAGCAGGGCAATTTGACCTTGCAGCTTCACTTCTGTCACCCAGGGCACCTGGTGGTGAGCAGTGATCTCCAATGGCCCTTGGCAGCCCCACCCCTGTGGCTGGCTGATTGAAATGGGTGTTTTCCTGCTTCTTCCAGCCTGGCTCCCTGGCTCCCAGCTAGCAGCCTTTCCTCGTGGTTGTTCCATGTTTCTGGTATTTCTAAATCTCAGGGGTGTTTTCTTGCAATCTTGGCTCCACCCTCACAGCTTCACCAAGTGCCCCACTTGGACCTGCTTGCAGGGATTCTGATCATGACATATGTTGCCTGGCTTGCCAGGCTTTCCTTTAAAATCTGGGGGGAAGCCTCCTTGGCCCCCTTCTTCTAGCAGAGCCAACATTACTTAGGCTCCAAGGTGGGCCACTAACAGAAAAGGTAATTATGCCTTCCTTAATCATTGCCCCTGGGGCCTTTTTAATCACAGCCACTGGGCCTGCTCCATACAGACCACCCCTGGCCCCAAGCTGAACTGGGCCACCCCTGCCCCCAGCTTCATCTGGGCTCCCCCTGGCCCCAGCTCTATCTGCTGCCTCTATCATGGCCATAGCCGGCCCACCCTCCCTCACAGCCACTGCTTCCTCCTTCCTTTCAGCCATGTATCATCTCTCTGGGCCCTGGCTTTCCATATGCCTTTCTAGCCAAACTAAAAATCCTTAAAATCGCCGCTCTGCTTTACTTTCCTCTCCCAAAATTCACTATACAGTTTACTGAACATAAACATCAATATCCATAATACAGTTTGGATATTTTGCTGTTTTGATATTTCTTCTGCCAATTTATTCATCCCATCATCTTTAAATTCAGCCTCACACAAAGTTCCAGGACAAGGAAAATGGGGTGTGTGTGTGTGTGTGTGTGTGTGTGTGTGTGTGTGTTACTGGGGATTAAACCCAGAGGCATTCTACATCTGATCTATACCCCCAGACCCATTTTTAAGTTGTTCAGTTTTTTTGTGTGTGTGGTACTGGGGTTCCTGGAAGCCCTTCTATCTCCGGGCTACACTCCCAGACCTATTTTATATTTTTATTTGGAAACAGGGTCTCTTAAGCCAGCGCGGCTGGCTTCAAACCTGTGCGATCCTCCTGTCTCTGCCTCCCAAGTGCAGGGATTACAAGCATGCGCCACCACACCCGGCTCAAGTTTTGTTTTTTTGAAACAGGGTCTTGCTAGGTTGCTGAGACACTATGTTGCTGAGACTGTTCTTGAACCTGCAGTCCTCCTGTCTCAGTCTCCCAAGTACTGGGATTACAGATCTGTACCACCATGTCTGTCTTCCACTAAGGTCTTTGATCCATTTTGAGTTGGGTTTTGTACATGGTAAGAGATAGAAACCTAGTTTCAATCTTCTACATGTGGTTATCCAGTTTTCCCAGCATTTTAAAAAAATTTTTTTTTAAATTTTATTTTATTGGTGCACTGTATTCATACATCATAGTGGGATACAAACTTTTGTAGACATACATGCACACATCGCCCAGTCAGCCCCCACCCGATCCCCACCCCATTCCCTCCCCATCCCTCCTTCCCATGCTTGGCTTAGTGGTTGACATCTAGTATTATAGCAATTTATCCAAAATTAAAAATGATAATTTCACATAACAGTTTCATTTGTCTGATACCAAGCTTTTGATAACTTAAAGATAACATTTCAATATTTCTTTTTGCTTTCTTTCTTACCAGAGAATATTTTTTTCTTTTTTTTAGGTGAAACTATCATATATTTATATATTTATTTTTCAGAAAAAAATCTATCCTAATATGGAATATGGACTCTAGATACCCAAAACGATCTCAAAAAAAGAACAAAGCTAGAAGATATATATTTTCTGATTTCAAACCATATAAAGCTACAATAATTGAAACAGTGTAGTACTGTTCTAAAGGCAGATATATAAACCATTGGAGTTAAATAAAAGCCTAGAGCAAAATTCTTCCATATATTGTCAAGTTATTTTTGACAAGGTTTCCACGAACATTTGGTGGTGGAAATAATAATCTTTTAACTAAATATTGTTAAAAAATAATAATTACATGAAAAAGAATAAAATTGGACCCTTACCTAACACCATATACAAATATTAACTCAAAATAGATAAAAGACCTAAATATAAATCTTAAGACTATAAACTTTTAGGAGAAAATCTGGGTCATAAAACCTCACAACATTGAAATTGGCAGTGATTTCTTGGATATGATTTCAATGGCACAGGCAACAAAAGGGTATACAAACTCCCTAACAAATAAAATATTGTATATCCAAAGACAATGTAAATAGAGTTAAAAGTTACTGATAGAATGGGATAAAATATTTTCAAATGCTATATCTGAAGGTATATTAATATTCCAACTAGAAATCCTAAAAATTAACAATAAAAGCAAACAATACAATTTAGAGATAGGTATAAGACTAACATAAATAATGAATCTCCACAGATAACCAGTCTTAGTTGTCTGTTGGATGGAAAATCTTGTTTCTCTGGTTCTGGTGTGTGTTACCTATTTCTTCTTTGTAGTTAATCTCTTTGAGTATTTTCTCTAGCGTTGGTTTTGAAGACAAATTCCTTCAGTTTCTGTTTGTCATGGAAGCTTCTTATTTCTCTATCTAATTTGATAGAAAGTTTTGCTAGGTAGGAAATTTTTGGCTGAAAGTTGTTTTCTTTCAGAGTTTGGAATATATTACTCCAAGCCCTTCTGGCACTCATGACTTGGTTTGGGAAGTCTAGAGTAATTCTAATTGGTTTGCCTCTGAATGTCACTTGGCCCTTTGTTTTTGCTGCCTTTAAGATTCTCTGCTTGGCTTCCACATTGGTCATTTTGACAATGATGTGGCATGGGGATCCTCTTCTCTGATCCTGTCTAAAGGGAGTTCTATAAGTTTCCTGGACCTGTGTATTGACCTCTTGCTCTATGTTTGGAAAATTTTCTGCTATTACTTCCTTGAAGAGATTATTGATCCCTTTGGTTTCACCTTCTTTTCCCTCCTCTATTCCAATTATTCTTAGGTTAGCTCTCTTAAAATGGGCCCATATTTCTTCAATGTCAGATTCCTGCTGTCAGATATTTTTTTCTAAATTAGAAACTATGCGTTCATTTTTGGAATGATCATCTTCTAAGAGCGAGATTCTATTCTCCATGTGGTCTAATCGGTTGTTTGTACTTTGAATTGAGGCCTTTATTTCATTGATTGCATCCTTTATCTCTTTTTGGCTCTCTCTTAATTCTTTTCGAAGCACCTCTATTATTTCTAAAGTTATTTTCCTGATTTGATCTTCTAGAAATCTCTGAATTTCTGTTTTATCGGGTTCTGGTGTTGTGGGATTGTGGGCATTCATTGCTCCATTGTTATTTCTCTTTACCATAATTTCGGAAGTTTGTGCCTTCTCTGGGTTCTTCCCTTGGGTCACTACGACTTCACTTAAGGTGCTCTGGATCTCGAGTCTGTGGTATCTCAGTCACTGCTACTCCTTTACTGGGTTGTATCGCAAAGTCTCAGACCCAGGGAGTCAATAGAGGCTGCTTTAGACTATGGGGGGGTGCCAGGTTGCGCGTTCTCCTATGGTGTGATATCTCTGCCACCGCCACTCCCCCACTGGGTCAAGTCCCTGGGAGTGCAGTACTGGGATTTCTCCTCTGGGGCCTGCAATTTGACTCACTGTTGTTGAATACGCAGATGGAGCTGCTGCTGCCGCTGGTGGCAATATGGCACCGCTGCCACACCATCGGCCGTGCGGCTGGCATATTCTCTGTTTTTGAGCTCCGCTCTGAGTCCCTGCAGCGTGTGCTGAGCCCAGCCACTGGGAGCCTTAGATGCTCCCCGCGCCGAAAAATCTGATGAATCCCCCCCGGGCTCTTCCGCATCGGCTCACCTCGGCTCGCTGTCTGGGCTCTTCCGCAGCGGCTCACCTTGGCTCGCTGTCCGGGCTCTTCTGCAGTGGCTCATCTCGGCTTGCTGTCCGCCGCTCCTCTCAGGAGCCTGGTGGGCTGTTGAGTGCCTTGGTCTGGAGCTGTCCAGTGAGCTCGCCGTTGCCGCCGGCAGTAAAGTGCTGCTGCTGCGTCCTCGGCCGTGAGGCTGGCATATCTCCTCTGTGGCCTTGAGCTCCATTATGAGACCCCCTCCTCTCTGGGGCTGGTGATTTTTTGTTTCTCTGGTGATGGTGTTTTCTGGCTATGAAAGGCGCTAGTTTTGTGGTAATAGAAATTGGTTGTTAGCGGGGCTCTTAAGCCCCGCTTTTCTCGGTCGCCATCTTCCCGGAAGTCCCCAGCATTTTTTAAGAAGCTGTCTTTCCCCAAAAATTTCCTTTGGCACTTCTGTCAAAAATCTTATGGCCATAGATGTGTGAGTATATTCCTGGGTCCTATATTTTGCCCTATTGGTCTTTGTTCTATTTTTTATGCCAACACCATGATGCTTTTGTAACTATACATACCTGTAGTATTTTCATTTTATTCTAAAAACTTTTTAATTGCCCTTTCGGTTTTTTCAATGACCCAGTGTTTATTCTAAAGTGCTTTGTTCAATTTCCATGTGCTTGTACAATTTATGTAGCTTATCTTGCTACTATTTTCTAGTTTTGTTTCTTTATGATATGAAATATGAAATAAATTACTTCAGTTGTTTTATACTTACTAAGACATATTTTATGACCTGACTCTATTTCACTGATCTTTGTGCTATTCTTTAGTCTCTATTTTTTTATTTCTGTTCTAATTTTTATTCTTTCTTTCCTTCTCATAAGTGTGGGTTTTGTTTGTTGTTTTTCTAGAATCTTGTGATAGATAATTAGGTTATTTAGTTAAGATCTCCCTATTTATTTTAGGGTTGCCTAAGTATAGAATCATGTCATCTACAAACAGGGATAATTTTTTGGAGTCTCTAGGGTGTGTGTGTGTGTGTGTGTGTGTGTGTGTGTGTGTGTTACTAGGGATTAAATCCAGGGGCAATCTAACTCTGAACTACACCCTCAATCTTTTTTTTATTTTTTATTTTTAATCATGGCCTTGCTAAGTTAATACATGCTGGCCTTGAATCTGTGATGACCCTATCTCAGCCTCCCAAGTGCTAGGACTACAGATGTGTGCCACTATGCCTGGCATCTTTAGGCTTTTCCATGTACACAATCATGTAACCTGCAAAAAGGGATAATTTGACTTTCCCCTTTCCTATTTTTATCTTTTATTTTTTTCCAGTTGCTTTTGCTAAAATGTTTAGTAGTGTATTGAATAAGATTGGTGAGAGAGGACATCCTTGACTTATTCATGATTTTAGAGAAAATCCTTTTTGTTTTTCTCCATGCAATATGATGCTAAGGTTTCGTTATATCTAACCTTTATTACATTTGACATATTATTCTTTTATTCCCTTCAAAATATTCCCTGGTGATCCTGTGTAGAGCAGTTCAATGGTGTCTGTTGTAATATCCCTTTTATGTCTCTAATATTATTTATTTGAGCCTTTTTTCTCTTTGTTTTGGTTAGTTTGGCTAAGGGTTTGTCAGTTTTGCTTCTCCTTTCTTTCTTTGCTTATTTATTTATTTATTTACTTATTTTTATTTTTTATTTTTGCAGTACTGGGGATGGAACCCAGGAGCATTCTACCTCCAAGCTACATGCCCAGGCCTATTTTTTATTCCTTATTTTGAAACATGGTCTCAGTGAGTTGCAAAGGGCCTCACCAAGTAGCTGAGGCTGTCTGCAAACTTCAATCCTCCTGTCTCAGCCTCCCGAATGCTGAGATTTCAAGCGTGTGCCACCATGCCCAGCATTGCTTATCTTTTCAAAGAACAAACCCTGCTTCATTGATCCTTTGTGCTGTTCTTTAGTTTCTATTTGATTTATTTCTTCTCAAATCTTTATTATTTCTTTTCTTCTACTGAGTTTAGGTTTTGTTTATCCTGGTATGTCTAAGATGTTGAGATGGGTCATTATGTTATTTATTTGAGATCTATTTATTTTTAATGTAGGCAGTCAGAGCTATAAACTTTCCTCTTATCACTGCTTTCTCCATATCCCAAAAGTTCTGGTATATTGTGTTCCCATTTTCACTGTATTTTAGGAGTTTTTTTTAATTGCTCTCTTGATTTTTTCAAGAGAGCAATTACCCAGTGTTTGTTCTAAAGTACACTGTTCAATATTCATGTGCTTGTATAATTTCTATAGTTTATCTTGCTCCTATTTTCTATTTTCATTTTATTATGATGTGATAATATTCTAACAATCACTGCAGTTGTTTTTTATTTACTAAGACATGTTTTATGGCCAAAAATATCTACTTTGGATAAAAGTTCATGCACTGATAAAAAGTATGTGTTATCTGCAGCACTTACATTTAATATTCCATAGATGCATTTAATTCCATTTGGTCTATAGTATAATTTGACTGATTGTTGTTCTTGTTCTTGTTGTTTGCAGTACTGGGGATTGAACCCAGGGGCATTCTACCTCTGAGCCACACCCCCAGCCCTATTTTTTAATTCTTCATTTTTGTTTTAGGGTCTCACTAAGTTCCTGAGGCTGGCTGCAAACCTGCAATCTTCCTGCCTCAGCCTCCCAGTACTATGTACTGGGATTACAAGTGTGCCACACCATGCCTGGTCTGTGTGTGTGTGTGTGTGTGTGTGTGTGTGTGTGTGTGTGTGTTACTGGGGATGGAAGCCAGGAGCATTCTACCACCAAGCTATACCCTCAGCCCTATTTTTTATTCTTTATTTTGAAACAGGGTCTCACTAAGTTGCAGAGAGCCTAAGTAGCTGAGGCTGGCCCCGAACCTGCAATCCTCCTGTCTCAGCCTCCCAAATACTGGATTACAAGTGTTGGTCACCATGCCCGGCTTCTAATTATTCATTCTAATGGAGAATTAAGACCATTTACATTCAGGGTTATTATTGAAAGGTGTATAGTATTTCCTGTTGTTCTGTTGTCTTCTGGTTGTTTTGAATAATTTAGATTCATTTCTTTCTCCAGAGACTTGATGGATAACTAAACTAATAATGTTTCCCAGGTGTGGAGGCATGCACCTATAATTTAAGTGACTTGGGAATCTGAGACAGAAGGATTGCAAGTTCAAGACCAGCCTATGCAATTTAGACCCTTTCTTAATTTAAAACATATACATATATATATATATACATATACACATATACATATACATATATATGTGTGTGTGTGAATATATATATATACACACATATACACATATACATATACATATATATGTGTGTGTGTGAATATATATATATATATATATATATATATATATATACACACACATGACATAACACATGACATAACTCAGTAGTAGAGTACCCCTCGATTTAGTCTCCAGTACTAGGGAGAAAATGTGAATACTGTTCGATTCATTTCTTTCTTTCTTTTTTTCTTTTTTTTTTTTTTTCAGGTCTAGGGATGGAACCCAGGGGCATTCAACCTCCAAGCTACACCCCTGCCCTATTTTTTTATTCTTTATTTTAAAACAGGGTCTCACTAAGTTGCAGAGGGCCTCACTAAGTAGCTGAGGCTGTCCGTGAACCACAATCTTCCAGTCTCAGCCTCCTGAATGCTGGGATTACAAGTGTGTGCCACCACGCCTGGCTTTGATTCATTTATTTCTAATTCTTATTTACCTCTCTACTCTACTGGTGACACTTATGCTCTCATGGTTGTGTTTATCTTGTTTTTCCTTCTGAGTGCAGAATTCCTATAAGTATCTTCTACAATGCTGATTTAGTGGTCATGGATTTCTTTATCTATGTTTATCTTGGATGGTCTTTATTTCTCCTTCAATTCTGAAGGGTAACTTTGCTGGACATTGTAATCTAGACATTGGCAGTTATTTTCCTTGGGGGCTTGAAATGCATTATTCCATGTCCTCCTGACGTGTAGAGTTGCTGTTGAGAAACCTATGGTTACCCTAATGGGTTTGGCTTTATATATGACTTGGCACTTCGTTCTGTAGCTTTTTAATACTCTTTCATACTTTGGTAGTTTAACTATAATGTATCACAGGGAGGTTATTTTCTGGTTATAGTTATTTGGGATTCTAAATGTCTCCTGAACCTGTATGTTCTTATCTTGCATAATATTAAGAAAAATTTCCACTATTATTTCACAGAATAGGTTTTCTATACCTTTAGCAAGTAACTCTTTGTCCTCATCTATTCCAGTTGTACATATGTTTGGTCTTTTAATTATGGCCAGTAGATCTCATGTATTCTCTTCATTTTTTATTACTTTTATTTATTTATTTATTTATTTATTTATTTATTTATTTATTTTGTGGTACTAGGGATGGAACCCAGGGGCATTCTACCTCTGAGCTACACCTGCCCAGCCCTATTTTTTATTCTTTGTTTTAAAACAGCGTCTCACTGAGTTGCCTTACTAAGTAAGGCCTTACTAAGCAGTAATTGAGGCTGTCCATAAACCATGATCCTCCTGTCTCATTCTCCCAAATGATGGGATTACAAGTGTGTGCCACCATGCCCAGATATCTTTTTTATTACTATTCATTTTAAATTTTTTATTGCATTTATTACTATCTGAATGATAACATATCAACCTTGTTGAATGACAACATATCAACCTTGTACTCAAGTGTTGATATTATTTTTAAATTATTTTTATTTGTGCACTGTATTCATACATCATAATGGGATTAAAAAAACTTTTGTAGATTTACATGCACACATCAACCATTTAGCCCCTACCTGATCTCCACCTCTTTACCTCCCCATCCCTTCCTCCCATGCTTGGCTTAGTGGTTGACATCTAGGATTATAGCAATTTATCCAAAATTAACAATGATAATCTCACATAACAGTTTTATTTGTCTGATACCAAGCTTTTGATAACTTAAAGATAACATTTCAATATTTCTTTTTGCTTTCTTTCTTACCAGAGGATATTTTTCTTTTTTTTTTTAGGTGAAACTATCATACATTTATTTATTTATTTTTCAGAAAAAATCTATCCTAATATGAAATATTGATTCTAGATACCCAAAATGATCTCGAAAAAGAACAAAGCTAGAAGATGTATATTTTCTGATTTCAAACCTTATAAAGCTACAATAATTGAAACAGTGTAGTACTGTTCTAAAGGCAGATATATAAACCATTGGAGTTAAATAAAAGCCTAGAGCAAAATTCTTCCATATATTGTCAAGTTATTTTTGACAAGGTTTCCACAAACATTTGGTGATGGAAATAATAATCTTTTAACTATTGTTAAAAAAAATAATAATTACATGAAAAAGAATAAAATTGGACCCTTACCTAACACCATATACAAATATTAACTCAAAATAGATAAAAGACCTAAATATAAATCTTAAGACTATAAACTTTTAGAAGAAAATCTGGGTCATAAAACCTCACAACATTGAAATTGGCAGTGATTTCTTGGATATGATTTCAATGGCACAGGCAACAGAAGGGTAAACAAACTCCCTAAAAAATATTGTATATCCAAAGACAATGTAAACAGAGTTAAAAGTTACTGATAGAATGGGATAAAATATTTCCAAATACTATATCTGAAGGTATATTAATATTCCAACTAGAAATCCTAAAAATTAGCAAAAATAAAAGCAAACAATACAATTTAGAGATAGGTAAAACACTAACATAATGAATCTCCACAGATAACTAATCTTAGTTGTCTGTTGGATGGAAAATCTTGTTTCTCTGGTTCTGGTGTGTGTTACCTATTTCTTCTTTGTAGTTAATCTCTTTGAGTATTTTCTCTAGTGCTGGTTTTTTTTAATTTATTTATTTTTTTATTGGTGCACTGTATTCATACATCATAGTGGGATACAAACTTTTGTAGACATACATGCACACATCGCCCAGTCAGCCCCCACCAGATCCCTACCCCATTCCCTCCCCATCCCTCCTTCCCATTCTTGGCTTAGTGGTTGACATCTAGTATTATAGCAATTTATCCAAAATTAAAAATGATAATTTCACATAACAGTTTCATTTGTCTGATACCAAGCTTTTGATAACTTAAAGATAATATTTCAATATTTCTTTTTGCTTTCTTTCTTACCAGAGAATATTTTTTCATTTTTTAGGTGAAACTATCATATATTTATATATTTATTTTTCAGAAAAAATCTATCCTAATATGGAATATGGACTCTAGATACCCAAAATGATCTCAAAAAAAGAACAAAGCTAGAAGATATATATTTTCTGATTTCAAACCATATAAAGCTACAGTAATTGAAACAGTGTAGTACTGTTCTAAAGGCAGATATATAAACCATTGGAGTTAAATAAAAGCCTAGAGATACATTCTTCCATATATTGTCAAGTTATTTTTGACAAGGTTTCCATGAACATTTGGTGGTGGAAATAATAATCTTTTAACTAAATATTGTTGAAAAATAATAATTACATGGAAAAGAATAAAATTGGACCCTTACCTAACACCATATACAAATATTAACTCAAAATAGATAAAAGACCTAAATATAAATCTTAAGACTGTAAACTTTTAGGAGAAAATCTGGGTCATAAAACCTCACAACACTGAAATTGGCAGTGATTTCTTGGATATGATTTCAATGGCACAGGCAACAGAAGGGTAAATAAACTCCCTAAAAAATCTAGTGCTGGTTTTGAAGACATAAATTCCTTCAGTTTCTGTTTGTCATGGAAGCTTCTTATTTCTCCATCTAATTTGATAGAAAGTTTTGCTGGGTAGGAAATTTTTGGCTGAAAGTTGTTTTCTTTCTGAGTTTGGAATATGTTACTCCAAGCCCTTCTGGCTCTCATGACTTGGTTTGGGAAGTCTGGAGTGATTCTAATTGGTTTGCCTCTGAATGTCACTTGGCCCTTTGTTTTTGCTGCCTTTAAGATTCTCTCCTTGACTTCCAAATTAGTCATTTTGACAATGATGTGGCATGGGGATCCTCTTCTCCGATCCTGCTCTGTGTTTGGAAAATTTTCTGCTATTATTTCTCTGAAGAGATTATTGATCCCTTTGGTTTCACCTTCTTTTCCCTCCTCTATTCCAATTATTCTTAGGTTAGCTCTCTTAAAATGGGCCCATATTTCTTCAATGTCAGATTTCTGCTGTCAGATTTTTTTTTCTAAATTAGAAACTATGCGTTCATCTTTGGAGTGATCATCTTCTAGGAGCAAGATTCTATTCTCCATGTGGTCTAATCAGTTGTTTATACTTTGAATTGAGGCCTTTACTTCATTGATTGCATCCTTTATCTCTTTTTGGCTCTCTCTTAATTCTTTTCGAAACACCTCTATTATTTCTACAGTTATTTTCCTTATTTGATCTTCTAGAAATCTCTGAATTTCTGCTTTATCAGGTTCTGATGTTGTGGGGTTGTGGGCATTCATTGCTCCATTGTTATTCCTCTTTCCCATGATTTCGGAAGTTTGTCCCTTCTCTGGGTTCTTCCCTGGGTCACTACAACTTCATTTAAGATGCTCTGGATCTTGAGTCTGTGGTATCTCAGTCCCCACTACTCCTTTACTGGGTTGTATTGCAAAGTCTCAGACCAAGGGAGTCAATTGAGGCTGCTTTAGACCATGGGGTGTGCCAGGTAGGGCGTTCTCCTGCAGGGAGTTGTGACTGTGGTGTGATATCTCTACCACCGCCACTCCCCCACTGGGTCAAGTCCCTGGGAGTGCAGTACTGGGATTTCTCCTCTAGGGGCCTCAATTTGACTCACTGTTGTTGAGTGCACTGATGGAGCTGTAGTGGACTCAGTGAATTCGCTGCTGTTGCTGCCGCTGGCAATATAGCACTGCTGTCACGCCCTTGGCCGTGAGGCTGGCGTATTTCTTCTCTGGTTTTGAGCTCCACTCTGAGTCCCTGCAGGTTGTGCTGAGCCCAGCCCCTGGGAGCTTTAGACGCTCCCTGCGCCAAAAAATCTGCTGAATTCCGCCTGGCTGATCCACAGCCGCTCGCCTCAGCTCGCTGTCCGCCACTCCTCTCTGGAGCCTGGTGGGCTGTTGAGTGAGTTGGTCTAGTGCCATCCGGTGAACTCGCTGCTGCCGCATCCTCGGCCATGAGGCCGGCGTATCTCCTCTCTGGTTCTGAGCTCCGTTCTGAGTTCCCCTCCTCTCTGGGGCCTGGTGCTGCAACCTGTGCCGCTCCGCACCGTGGCTCCAGCTGCAGCACTGCCGTCTGGTTTCTTTCTGGTGTCTTGTTTTTCCACCCCTCTTCTTCTCTGTCCCTTGTATTTACATTTTTTTGTTTTTCTGCTGATGGTGTTTTCTGGCTATAAAAGGCGCTGATTTTGTGGTAATAGAGATTGGTTGTTAGCGCTGCTCGTAAGCGCCGCTTTACTCCACAGCCAAGCATCCACCTGATATACTCAGTGTGTCAGGCTTGATCCCTGGCACTTGCTGAGTAGATGCTTTCCAGCTGTATTTTTTCTATCTCATGGAGACATGGGCATGTGCTGGGTGCCCCTGATCTTCCATCTTGAATCTACCCAAAAGTATCATATTATTGTGCCCAAACAGGAAGCTTCTCTAATTATATATAGTTTGAGAGTTACTAGGAGTCATCAGATGTGTGTGTGTGTGTGTGTGTGTGTGTGTGTGTGTGTGTGTGTGTGTGTTGCTGAGGATTGAACGCAGGGGCATTCTACCTCTGAGCTACACCCTAGCCCCATTTTATTTTTTGTCTGGAAACAGGGTCTCACTAAGTTGCTTAGATCCTCACTAAACTGCTGAGGCTGATCTCGAACTTGCATCCTCCTGTCTCAGCCTCTCAAGCACTAGACTTACAGACATGCACCACCACACCCAACTCTGAGTCTTGTTGAATACATTGTTAGGAAATTCTCTTCATAGTTCTCTCTCCCCAGTGGCATAAGCAACCCTAAAACACAGCAGTTGAGGTACCAGGCTGAGATCAGGCAAATGGCTAAGGAATATGAAAACATCTTACATTTCTGAGCTGTGCTTGCATATGTCCTTTGTATTTTATCCTCCCAATGATTCAGGAAGCCTGAAAGATAGGTACGGCTGTCTCCAGTCTACAGGCAAGAAAAGCATGAATCAGAGAGTGGCCATGACTTATCCGAGACCAACTTAGGTGCAGGGCCAGCACTGGAATGGAGGTCTCTGGTTCTACATCATAGCTGCATCAGCCCTTGCCTTATCATAAGTATGGAAATAATAACTCACACTGGCTTTCTTTTACATGTATCAGAAGAATTTGAGTTCATCTCAATTTTGGGACCTTACCTCCTAAAACTATTTGTCTCAGCCTAAAGACTTATTGGGTTGAACAATTCAGGTTACATAAGGTCAGTGAGCATTGGGCATGTGATGGCTAAATATGGGGGAAGAAGAAGGTGAGGAGAAAAAGGAGCAAATAGGAGGAAGGAGAAATGGTTCCTAAACAAGAAGCATGCAGCAGTGGCAGTGAATGGAGAAAGATATCAAAGAAACAGAAGCTCATGTTGCTTAAACCTGTTCATCATTTTAATAAACCCCAAGTAAAATCATTCCTCCCGCCGGGCGTGGTGGCGCATACCTGTAATCCCCATGCTTGGGAGGCTGAGACAGGAGGATCGTGTAGGTTCAAAGCCAGCCTCAGCTACTTAGTGAGGCTCTCAGCAACGTAGTGAGACCCTGTTTCCAAATAAAATATAAAATAGGTCTGGGAGTATAGCCTGGAGGTAGAAAGCCCTTAGGTTCCACCCCCAGTACTACCAAAAAAAAAAAAAAAGTTATTCCTCCAGACTATACCAAAAGAGGGACTGGCACTAGATGGATCCCACTGACCCTAGCCAGAAGTAGAATGTCCACAGTAGGCCCTGTTCTGCTCTGGGATAGCCATGCCCCTCCAGCACTCACATACCCCATGCAAAGTCCTATCCTCCTCTAGGCATGGAAAGTCCTGAGACAATGCCAACTGACCTTTGTCCCTTTGTCCCTCTAAAAATTCAAAGCTTCTATAATTAAACATCTTCAAGAATTTCCAAGGTCCCAGAGGATTCAAGAAAATTGGGGGCTAGAAGAATCTCTAAGGTAACAGAGAAGAGAACAATGAGGGGTGCAGAACAGAGCAGGATATTGTCAGTAGACAGCAGCACAGCTTTGTGGGCAAAAAGCAGTGTATGCATTTACAGACCACAGGAGAGACTTGCTAGAAAAAAGAGGAAATACATTTATAGAGTACCTTGTATGTGTCTGATTCTGTGCTTTCATATAAGGCTGTCCCATGGCACCTGTGAGGGAATGGCTCCAGGACGCCCAGAAGGTACTAAAGCCCTCAAATGCTCATTTCTTTATATCAAATGGGTACTATGTGCATAGAACCTACACATATCCTCCCATATCTTTTTAATAATCTCAAATTACTTAACATACCTAATTCAATGTAAATAGCTGTTATGCTGTATTGTTTAGGGAATAATGACAAGAAAAAAATTTATATATGTTCAATGCAGATGCCTGAACAACTACCACCTGCTACCACCGTTGCTTCCTCCTCCTCCTCCTCCTCCCCCTCCTCCTCCTTCTCTTCCTTTTCCTGGGGCAGGGGATATTTTCTATGTATGGTTAGTTAAATCCATGGATGTAGAACCAGCAGCTAGAGAGGGATTTTATATACCTCATGTTATTTCATTCTCTAATAGCTTTATACATAGGACTTCAGTTCTTTTTTTTTTTTTTTTTTTTTTTTTTTTTTTTTTTAGTACTGGGAATGGAACCCAGGGACATTCTGCCTCCGAGCAACACCCTGAGCCCTATTTTCTTATTCTTTATTTTGAAACAGGGTCTCACTGAGTTGCAAAGGGCCTTACTAAGTAGCTGAGACCGTCCACGAACTGTGACCCTCCTGTCTCGAATGCTGGTATACAAGTATGCACCACCACACCCAGCTCTAGAAAGTAAAATTTTGTGTGAGTTTTTGTATGGTACTGGGGATGGGACTCAGGGGCCTTCTACCTTCAAGCTATGCCTCCAGACCTATTTGATTTGGAAACAGGATCTCACTAAGTTGCTAAGAGCTTCACTAAGCTACTGAGGCTGGCTTCAAACCTGTGATCCTCCTGTCTCAGCCTCGCAAGAACTGGGATTACAAGTGTGTGACACCATACCTAATTTAGCTTTCTATTTTATAAGAAGGGAAACAGTCTTAGAGAGTATAGGTAATTTATTCAAGGTGACCCAGATAGTAAAAAAAAAAAAACAGGACTTGAAACCCAGGTCTTTGAGGGTACAAAACTGCATGTCTACCCTGTTACATATATATGCATATATTTTTACAAATGTAGTATATAGGAAGTTCCAAGTTCTGTTCTAAGTGCTTATTACTGTCCCCATTTAGTGAATGAGAGACTTGGGCAGAGAGCTATATAGACTGGAAGCTCACATATCTAGTTGCAGAGCCAGCTGCCTGGCTCAGAGTGCATTCTTCCCATCACCCCTCTGTGAACGGAAGGGCATTGACCAAGCACTTATTCCATGCCAGACCTGATGATACTTTTTTGAGTGCTTTAAATTTATTGACTTCTGCAGTTCATGCAGTCAGTAAGTCTAGAGATGAAAGCGAGCTCTGAGGTTCATGTAGCATGGCAGCTAAAGTACAAGTGTAGGCTCGGGGGTCAGGCCTTGTCATTTACTAGTTGTATGACATTGGGTAAGCCTTTAATCTCTCAGTGGCTATTTCCTCATCTCTAAAGAGAGAGTCATAATTATTTCTACTTCATAGATTTATGGAGAATATGGTTTCTGTATAAAGTGCTTAACATGGTGTCTGACAAGTAGGTTTTCCTTAAAGGCAGAGGGACAGGCCTTCGCAGTGCAGGGATGTGTAGGTGTCCAGGTGCAATTCTGCAGCTGGCTCTAAATGGCACCACAGCAAGACTGTTGTCCTCTGGAAAGTCCTGCTAACTCCAGGAATGACTCATGTAGGGAGCTGACACTTGTTGGGTGAGGCCTCTTGAAGACACTAGCTGGTCATTGCTATATTAAGCTGGAAAGATGTTTGGCCCTAATGCAAAAAATAAGAAGAACGGAGGGAAGCATTAACTAGGAGGTTTCATTCAAGATGCCAGCGCAAACCTGTCCACCCAGGATCAGCTGAGTAGTTCCAGCTCAGTCATCCTTAAAACAGAGCCTCAACTGCCTGGCAATTCATCAACTGTTCAAGGCCATCTGACATGGCAAAAAGTAATTAATTACTCTGCAGCCTAAGGCCAGGGGTTGTGAGCTATATAGGAAGAATGTTCAAGGTCCTATTTTTAGAAGAATTTCCAAGATGACTTCTCAACCTTGAGGCCAAGAGCTGTGCTCCAGGGTCCTGCCCAGGATAGGCAGGACCTATAGGCAGGGAGGGAGGCTGATAAGCTGTGGGCTGATGTATCAGGGTGCTGACACAAGCCCAGCACTAGCTCCTCCACTCACCCTCCTTTTGGGAGAAAAACTGCTTGGCAGCCAGGGTTGCTGCTGTTGGTGTGTGTGTGTGTGTGTGTGTGTGTGTGTGTGTGTGTGTGTTATTAGGAATTGAACCCAGAAACAAACTACCTCCAAACTATACCCCCAGCCCCATTTTTACTTCTTATTTGAAAAAAATGCCATAAGTTGGTAATTAAGAAACCAAAGTTTTATAAATATTGTATAAAAGTCACCAGTTGGAAGACAAATTCAAACAGTTTTATTCAATGTTTATAGAGTGAACCAACTAGACCGATTTTTGTTGTTATTATTACTTAGATATCTTAGAATTTCTCAGGGACTGTAGCATGTGTATGTTTATAAACAAATGAAAGAAACAACATATTAATGTCAGTGAAGTAATATGAGGACATAAGTTCACTGACAAAACAAGCCATATTAGAATGCTTTCTTAGTAACATCATTGCAAAAAAAAAAAATTCTCTAATATAAATGCTCAACCAAAAGTGTGAAATAAAGCAACTAGTCGAGTGTTACTTCATTTTTAAAAATAAAAGTTTCTGAGCCGGGCGTGGTGGCACATGCTTGTAATCCCAGCATTTGGGAGACTGAGAAAGTAGGACTACAGTTCTCTGACAGCCTCAGCTACTTAGTAAGGCCCTTTGCAACTCAGTGAGACCTGCTTCAAAATAAATAAAAAATACTGGTGGAGGTGTAGCTCTGAGGTAGAATGGCCCTGGGTCCCATCCCCAGGACCAATAAATAAATAAATAAATAAATAAATAAATAAATAAATAAATAAAATAATGGAGTTTCTGCTCCTCCTTTTTATGAAGTTTCCAAACAACCACTTGAAGTTTTCAGCAACTTGAATAATTTAAATAGAATGTTCTTTTGAGTGCACAAGCATTGTGAGATGCCAGAGTTAAATTCAGATTCAGATCCAGCCTCATAAAATAGAAAAGCCACAGCAGGAGGAGTATTCCAATGAGTCATATCCAGGGAATAAGCCCAACAACCAAAGTCATTAGGACCTAGGACATTTCAGGTCCTTTCCCTTTTGTGCCTATGGATGGATGGAGACTATATATATATATAGTATATATATATATATATATATATATATATATATATATATATATATATATATCTATATAATATATACCAACACAAAGCCATTCAAGAGATTTCAAGCCAGTCTGAACTTGACCTTATCTCAATTATCCTCAGCAGAGATCACGTGGTGCTCTTTAAATACTGTTTATCGAGATGTTGTGGAGACCAGCAGATGCTATGTGTTGGTCAGGCTGTAATTCAGCCAAGAATGGCCCATTGGGAAGAGGTTGGCAAAACTGAGAGCTCAGCAACCCTCCATCCACCATTTGACCTTTGCAAGTGCATCAAGATCTCTAAGTTATTTTGAATGAGGCACACCTGCTTAAGTGTCTTGATGGAATTTCAATGTACTAATCTGTTTTCTAAATTTCTCATTAGCAATTCGCTCTTATCCCAAGGCAAATTAAGATAAAACTGGTAATCGAAAGGAACAGAAGCTTGTGGCTATCTCAATATGTCACTGCTTCTTACTCTCCCCCTCCCCCACTAGCCTTTGGACTGGGAGTGAGCCTGGGCAAGAAGGGGAGGTGACATCATCTTGCTTCCCATGCTGAGCAAGCAAAGGAGTTTCTTGAAAATGTCAAATGTCTGGCAAACCCTGGGGTCTTTGGATGAGAGAGTAACATGCGATCTTTATGCTTCATTGGGGCAGGAGTTATCTGGTGCACTAATCTATTTTTGAGTGCTTATTCTGAGCACCAAAGTAAAGCAGTAGTGATTAGAGCTATCTGACCCTCCACCCACCCAGGTGCCCTGGCTTTCCTATCTCTTCATGGGACACTACTCTACCTTCTTTCTTCTTAGGGCTCCCACCATGACAGGTGAGTCTTACAGAGTATTAAGGATAATTAAATATATTTTAGCCTTAAGTTATCCTCAAGATCAGATATTTCAAAATATTATCTTGCTAAAATTGTCACTGTTGGTGTGAAAAATTTATGAGGATGAACTTATTTCATTCACACAAACATAGAGACAAATACAACTATTTTTCTACTTTATAGTCTTCTTTCTTAACAGTAATGGCTCTGAATACAGAGAAATTAACAACTGCTATGGGTAGATAGACAAGTATGAAATTCAGCTAATAGAACTTCTTACCATATCTAATGACCTTGAGACAAATGCTGGAATAAAATAAGTTATTAATTATGGGTTGATAATATTTTAATCCAGAGCAAACAATGACCTAGAACTGGAAAGCCCTTTAAAGTCACTGGTAAGAATCTAGCTTCTGGTAATGATGAATTAAATGATGAATTGTTTGGCAGACCTTTCCGAAGATAGTAAATACAAAATCTGGACAAAGTTTAAAAAATAAAAACTGTTTACAGCATTGGAAAATGACCAAAGCCAGATGGAAAATGGAGATTTAGCCTTGAAAGATTACAAGTATAATGGATAAAAATAGAAGAGTTGTAGTGTGTTGGGTTTTTTATATTTTGTATAAAGGCAGTAACCAATCCCCACAATTTCTACTGGAGAAAACCACAGTCTTATTGACTTGAGGCGACAGAGAAAGAATTTTGTGGCTAACAAGATGCTAGACATTTAAAGTGGAAGGGAGAAGAATGCCGAAAGTGAAGAACCACAGAAAGAGCGAAACCCCAAATCTACATATTAACTCTGACCACACTCCTGGTGACTTCCAATCTATACATATACATGACTTCTAAAATAAATATGTAGGGGTTCCAGTACAAAAGCAGGCATAAACCAGCACAGAGTCTACCCTAGAAAGACAGGCCTGTGTGAGGTATATTTATGAATGTGCTGCCTTTTTTTGACTGAGTACTTTCCCCAACACACTTCTAATAGGAGAAGATAGAACAGTATGACAATTGTAAAATCTGAAAAGAAACCTTGCCCAAGTCTTAGGCTGAACACTAAACTGCCTATATTAAGAGAAGACCTCTAGGAATAAGGTAATAAATCAGTGGCTGAAAGCTGAAAGAACCAAAAATATATATCAAGTGCTATATTAGCCGGGCGTGGTGGCGCACGCTTGTAATCCCCGCACTTGGGAGGCTGAGACAGGAGGATCGCGCAGGTTCGAAACCAGCCTCAGCTACTTAGTGAGTCTCTCAGCAACTTAGTGAGACCCTGTTTCCAAATAAAATATAAAATGGGTCTGGGAGCATAGCCCGTAGGTAGAAAGCCTCTGGATTCCTCTCCCAGTACCACCAAAAAAAAAAAAAAAAATGCTATATAGTGTAGGGTGAATGTTTGAGTCCAAACAAGTTATTCCTGCTAGAACAACTACCACAAGTATCACAAGTATGATAACAATAAAATTAGCCCTTAGAAGAGCATAATACATTATATAATTGCAAAAATTTACCACTCAGTTGTTCAGTTTTCAACCAGAAATTGTCAGACCTACAAATAACAGGAGTAACAGGAGAGTTTGAACCATATAAAGAAAATGTCAATAAGCAGAAATTGACTCTGAGGGAATCCAGATATTGGAATTAGTAGATAATATTTCAAAGCAGTTATTATAAACATGTTCATAGAATTTAGTAAAGGTATGATATCAATGAGTGAACATATAAGGAATCTCAATATAGAAATGGAAACTATATATTTCTGGGCATGGTGGCACGTGCTTGTAATCCCCGTGCTTGGGAGGTTGACAGGAGGATCGCACAGGTTCAAAGCCAGCCTCAGCTACTTAGTGAGGCTCTCAGCAACTTAGTGAGACCCTGTTTCCAAATAAAATATAAAATAGGTCTGGGAGTATAGCCTGGAGGTAGAAAAGGCCCTGGGTTCCACCCCCAGTACCACACACACACACACACACACACACACACACACACACAAAAGAAATAGAAACTATAAAAATAACACAAAAAAAGCTGAACAATATAATAATTGAAATTTAAAAATTACTAGATAATTGAATAGTAGGTTGTAACTAAAAAAATATTTAGTGAACTTTGGTAGATGAACAAGAATTATCCAACTGGCAGAGAATTCAAAATATGAAGTAAAATAGAACTAAAAGCCCCAGAGACTTATAGAGCAATACTATGTGGCCCAACATACGTAAAATTTGAGTCTTGGAATAAAATGAGAGCAATAGTGGGAGGAAATAAGTATTTAAGGAAATAATGAATAAATCTCCCAAATCTGGTAAAGTATTAACTTCCAGATATAAAAAATGTCAGTGAATCCCAACCAGGAAAAAATATAAAGAAAACTACAATTAAGCTTTCATAAAAAGCTAAAGAGAAAATCTTGAAATTGTCAGGGGGAAAAAATTAGCAAATGACATCTCACTAGAAATAGCGGAATACCAGACAACACATTCAAAGTGCTGAAAGTAACAAATATGCCAACCCAGAATTTTACAACCACAAAAGCTATACTTTATAAATGAAGAAAAAAAGCCAAATATTTTAAACTAAATTAAAAAGAAAATATAACTTCTCAAAATTTTTAGAATGTAATGAAAGCAATAGTTAAAAAGTCATATCATCAAATATATATGTTAATAAAAGAGTACCTAAAATCAATAACTTTACTTCTACTTTAAGAAAATAAAGACTAAAAGAAGAAAATTAAACTTAACACAACCGAAGCAGAATGAAATAGTAAAAGTTTGCATAGAAATCAGTGACATCAAAAACTGGAAATTAATAGAGAAAATCAATAAAATTTGTTTTCTGAAAAAATCAATAAATTGATAAATATCTAGGCAGGACAAGCAAGAAAAAAGGAGGGAAGCTATAATTACCAGTACCACAAAGGAAATAGTTGCAGCTAAACCAGCAAAATTATAGAGAAGAATACACAAATCTACAATTTAAAGTTGGAGATTTTGGTACACTTCTTTCAGTAGTTAATATAAAAAAAAGGCAAGAAAGTCAGAAAAGATGTAAACTATCTGACTGACACTACTAATCACATTATCCTACCACATACAGAACACTACACCCATCACCTACAGAATACACATATTTTTCAAGTACACACAGAATGTTCTACAGGATAGACCATAAGATGGTCTGTATGTAACTATTGATAGATTTTAATATGGAGATAATTCAATTACAAATTAATAACAATGAAATACCTTAAAAAGCCCCAAATATTTGTAAATAAAACAATGCTGTCACAAATGACTTACAGATCATAGAAAGCTCACAAGAAAAATTAGAAAAGTATTTTATTTATTTATTATTTATTTATTTTTATTTATTTTGGTGGTACAGGGGTTCCTAGAAATGCTTTTACCTCCGGACTACACACCCAGACCTTATTTTATACTTTTTTATTTGGAAACAGGGTCTCTTAAGCCAGCGAGGCTGGCTTTGAACCTGCACAATACTCTTGTCTCCGCCTCCCAAGCGCAGGGTTTACAAGCGTGCGCCACCATGCCCGGCTAGAAAAATATCTTAAGTAAATGGTAATAACATAGTATGCCAAAAGTCCATGTCTATAACACAATGGTTTGAGGCAAATTTATAACTTATTAGGAAAGAATAAAGGTCTAAACAGAAATTAACTAAGCATATACCTTAAGAAGCTAAATATTTGATCAAATCAAATCAAAAGTAAAATAAATGACAAAATATAAGCATTAAAAATCAATGAAGCCGGGTGTGGTGGCACACGCTTGTAATCCCTGAGCTTGGGAAGCTGAGACAGGAAGATCGCACGGGTTTGAAGCCAGCCTCAGTTACTTAGTGAGGCTCTCAGTAACTTAGTGAGACCCTGTTTCCAAATAATATATATACTCCCATATATACTCCCAGACATATATATATATATACATATATATGTGTGTGTGTGTGTGTGTGTGTGTGTGTGTGTGTGTGTGTGTGTGTCTGGGAGTATAGCCCAGAGGTAGAAAGCCTCTGGGTTTCACCCCTAGTACCACCAAAAAAAAAAAAAAGTTAAAAAATCAATGAAGGCTGGGCGTGGTGGCACAGCTACTTAGTGAGGCTCTCAGCAACTTAGTGAGACCCTGTTTCCAAATTAAAAAAAAAAAAAAAAAATATATATATATATATATATATATATATATATATATATATTGTCTGGGAGTATAGCCCGGAGGTAGAAAGCCTCTGGGTTTCACCCCTAGTACTACCAAAAAAAAAAAAAAAAATCAATGAAGGCCTGGCGCGGTGGCACAGGCTTGTAATCCCTGCGCTTGGGAGGCAGAGACAGGAGGATCGCCCAGGTTTGAAGCCAGCCGCGCTGGCTTAAGAGACCCTGTTTCCAAATAAAAAGTATAAAAATAGGTCTGGGAGTATAGCCCGGAGGTAGAAGGGTTTCCAGGAACCCCAGTACCACCAAAAAACAAAACAAAACAAAACAAAAAAATCAATGAAATAGCAGGGCGTGGTGGCTCACACTTGTAATCTCAGCATTCGGAAGGCTGAAACTGGAGGATAGCTGTTCGCAGACAGCCTCAGCTACTTAGTGAGGCCCTCTGCAACTCAGTGAGACCTGGTTTCAAAATAAAGAATAAAAATAGGGCAGGGAGTGTAGCTTGGAGGTCGAATGCCCCTGGGTTCCATCCCCAGACCGGCAAAAAAAAAAAAAAAAAGAAAGAAAGAAAAAGAAAAAGAAAAAAATTCAATGAAATAAAAAACATAATAGGGGAAAGACCACATGCTCCTGTCTCAGCCTCCCAAATGCTGGGATTACAAGTGTGCGCCACCACTCCCAGCTTTATTCTTTTTTTTTTTTCTTTTTCTTTTCTTTCTTTTTTTTTTTTTTTTTGGGGTGGTGGTACTGGGGATGGAACCTAGGGGACTTCTACCTCCAGTATACACTCCCAGACCTGTTTTTATAATTTTTTTTATATGGAAACAGGGTCTCATAAACCAGCTGAGGCTGGCTTCGAACCTGCACAATCCTCCTGTCTCAGCCTCCCAAGCGCAGGGATTGAAAGTGTGTGCCACCACGCCCGGCACCAGCTTTATTCTTAAGATCAACAAAATTTATAAACCTGTTCTTAGATTTATGAAGAGAAATGAATGAGAATAAAAATTAACATTAGTAATAAAAGGGGATGTTTTTACAGCTCCTATAGCCATTAAAAGGACAACAGGGGAATAGTATAAAGATTTTATGCCCCCAACTCAATTTTAGTAAAGTCCTTGAAATAAATTTCCAAAAAAATTCAAAAAGTACAAAACTTGAATAGTTTAAGAGCCTAGAGCATGGATGGCAAACTTTTTGGTAAGTGGCCAAAAACACTTTTTAAGCATTTTTGGTTTTATAATCTATGAATTCTATTACAGCACGAAAGAAACTATGCATAATCTATAAAAAAAATTGACATGACTGCATTCCAATAATACTTTATTTACAAAAACAGGTATAAAGTGAATTTGACCCATGGACCTGGAATAACTAATAGTGGTTGTAGATGTTGCAAAGTCACTGAGTATTTAATATCAAAAGCAATCATATGGTATTGCTGTAATGTCAACTTGAAATCCATTAGCCTTACCACTAGATTTCTTCTGCTAGCCAGTGGAAGATTTTGTCCATCCCGAGGTCAGTAAATCAGAAGGTATCTCCTACCTTTCTTACCATTATTCAAGACAATTCTCATCATTATTTTCTGGTGTGACAAAAATTTATAGAAACTTTTTGGAAATTATTCCACAGTATTTTTTGAGCTTTATCTTAGGGTAGATTCTCTCATAATGAGAAGATACCCAAATGGATAATAACTGAGAAGTAGAAGTTCACTTCTCACATATGTACTAAGTGCAAAATGGGAAAACAGCTGCTGCTGGCTCTGCCATCTTTAACACATGACTCCCAAGTGTGCATTGACCTATCTCCATTCTGACCCACCAGAAAGGAAAGAAATATGGACAGCTTCTAGAACCAGTCCAGGAAATGGAACATGTCTTCTGTTCAAATTCCATTAGCCAAAACTCAGTAATTGAGCACACCTTTTTGTAAGAAAGACTGGGAAATCCAGTTTATGTGCCCAAAGAGAAGAATGTCAGTAATAATGAATTGACAACCATTTCAGCCATAAGCTGAAATAAAACCAATTTCATAAGCTTTTAAAATATGCATACATTTTAACTCTGAAATCTAGGAATTTGTTTTAATAAAATACTCAGAAGTTCCTTCTGTGTCAGACCTACCAGTAGTTCCCTCAGATTCTTCCTTAGTAATAAAAACCATACATTTTGCTAGTGCATGGCCATTCAGGGAAAAAAAAAACAATTTTTATTCAGTATTTCTTACAAGTAAGAAGGGCATATGACTAAATTCTAAAATCTGTGCGAGTTTCCAGGAACTTTTCCTCAAAGGTAGTCTTTTTTTCATGCTCCTATTTATGGACTATTCCTCCAGCCTTCTGTCTGAAATATGGATGTGAAAGCTTGAGCTCAAGATGTATTGTTGGTCCATGAGGATGAAGGTAACAACCTAGAGATGGCAGAGTGATGAGCTATATGAAGTCATGGGTCTCCATAGGATGAAGAGCAGAGGCCTCACCAGCCCAGGAATGTCCACTTCCAAACTTGTGGACAAGAGGAAAATAAGCTTACTTAATGTTCAAGCCAGTTCTTTTGGATCTTGTTTTCCACAAATTAACCTTATTCTGATTTATATAGTCCAGAGATTTTTCTTCCAAGACTTTAATATTTTTCTCTTCTTTTCTATATATGGAATAAACCCAATGTATTAAAATATACTTATTATAAATCATAGGAAATATTTTTTTATGTAATGAAATTAGGGATTGAAACAAAAACTGTCTTAAGCAATGTCCATCTTTAAAGACTCAGAGTTCATATCACTTTTGTGGAAGACCACTACTTTTACAAAAAAAGAATAATAATAATAAACCACCCATTTTTGTGTGAAATAAGAAGATACTTTGGAAAAGTAGGTACAGAGAAATTATTCTATGGTGAAATGGTGACAAGACTGTGACTGTTATCTCTTCTTCCTGTGCAGGGAGGTATTTATATGTGGCTCATTTCAGTTGGCCTATTGAAAATGTAGTCAAAGAAGAAAAAGTGGAAAGATGGTTTTGCGAGAACTTTGAAGCTAAGTATGAGCTATCAATGCTTCAGAAGTGTTGGAAAATAAATTAACCACAATGTGACAATGGATCATAAGGAGGAGTAGAAGAATGTGCTAGACAGGACCTTGGGAAATAGGGTTCAGGCAGAAGAGATAAAATGGGTAAATTTACATAGAAAGGAACAAGATTTGGCTCCTCATAGTCAGCTGTCTACTGGTGTCTCCACACAATATCCTTGGGGTAAATCACCACATGACTATCCAGCCCACTTGTTGGTGGCAGTTCTTAACTCCTATTGTCTTTTTGCTCCTACCTATAAGAACGCCACTCCTAATGATCCTCCCTCCTAATTATCTTCAAGCTACTTACTCCTTTCCAGCACATGAAAGTTTTTGACATCTCCTTTTTACACCACTGTAATCTCTTCTAGAAATATGAGCAACAACTTCTTACTTGATTTTCTACCACCTCCAGGTTGCTTCTGCTCTGATCTACTCTGCGTTTCTTTCAGAACCATCTTTTAAAAACATTTTTTTTTTTTTTTTTGGTGGTACTGGGGATGGAACCCAGGGGCCTTCTACCTCCGGGCTATATTCCCAGACCTATTTTATATTTTATTTGGAAACAGGGTCTCTTAAGCCAGCTGAGGCTGGCTTCGAACCTGTGCGATCCTCCTGTCTCAGCCTCCCAAGGACAGGGATTACAAGCGTGCACCACCATGCCCGGCTCAATTTTTTTTTTCAAAAAAAAAAATGGAAGCATTTTCATATAAAAAATTCATATAAAAATTTTTCATATTAAAAAATTGTAACCCCAGCATTCAGTAGGCTGAGACCAGAGGATCATGGTTCGTGGACATCCTCAGCTACTTAGTGAGGTCCTCTGTAACTTAGTAAGACCCTGTTTCAAAATAAAGAATAAAAAAATAGGTCAGAGGGTATAGCTTGGAGGTCAAATGCCCCTGTGTTCCATCCCCAGACACGTTAAAAAAAAAAGGAAGAAATTTCTTGAAAGAAGGTGCATTTTCTTTTTCAGAACAGGTTAAAATTATGAAGAAAACATTCCAGCATGTGTTTAAATTCGTAACTTGAAGCAAGGCCCTGGGCCCCAGGTGGGGGTCAGGCAGGGCAAGCCGGACCCCGAAAGAGCCGGGCCCTGGTCGCAGGACTCTGAGCCCCGGGAGGAGTCGTGCAGAGCACACTGGACCCCCGGGGAAACTGGGCCCGGGTCACAGTCCTACTGAGTGCCTGATCTCACAACCTCCTCAAACCACGCATACTGTCTTCTCTAATTAAAAAAAAAAAAAAAAAGGAAAAGAAAAAGAGAAAAGAGAAAAGAGAAATATTGGAGAGGGGTCAAGAAGGCCATGGCAGATGCCAGGATACTGGAGATGCAGACAAAACTTATTCAAATGAACTTGAACTTTTGGAAAAATTCCCCACGAAGGAGGACTGCTTCTTCTCTACATTCTTAAGAATCCTGAACATCACCTGTAAAGAGAGAGTTTAGCAGAGACCTAGGAGGAAGGTGGTGTTGGAAGCAGTCTCCGTGATGGCAGTGGAGACTTGTATTCAGGAGAGGCAGAAATCTGATCCTACCAACCTTATTTTTTGGAGAAATTACACCAAACATCGAATGCTACCATCATGCATGCTTAGGAACACTGGACAACATTCAGAGTGGAAAAAGAGCTTGGGAAAGATTTGAAATGGTGGAGGCAGTGGCAATGGCAGTGGCCAGTACTCAGGGGAGGCAGAGATCTGATGCATTACACCTGGAACTTTTGAAGTAATAACCCCAGAGGCAGAATGCTAAAACCATGCACCCTCGGGAACGTGGGACAACCTGCTGGACGTAGAGGGTGCTCGGATTGGAGCCTGCCGAAGGGTGAGCCGACGACAGGGACAGCAAAGCTGGGATTGGAGCCTGCCGTGAGGCAAGGCCGGCGCTGGAGCCTCTGAGGCCAGGATCGGAGCCTGTCGAGGGATTAGGCCAATGCCAGGGCCAGGGGCCGGCGTCGGAGCCTGCCGTGAGGCAAGGCTGCTACTGGGGCCTCCGAGGCCGGGATTGGAGCCTGCTGAGGGGTTATGCCAGTGCTGGGGCCAGCGAGGCTGGGATCAGAACCTGCCATGAGGCAATGACGGTGCTGGCACCTCCAAGGCCAGGATAGGAGTCTGTCAAGGGGTTTGGCCGGTGCCAGGGTCAGCGAGACTGGAACGGAGCCTGCCTTGAGGCTAGGCTGGTGCTAGGGCCACCAAGGCCATGATCCGAGCCAGCCAAGGGGTTAGGCCAGTGTGGGGGCCAGCAAGGCCAGAATCAGGGCCTCCCATGAGGCAAGGCCGCTGCTTGAGCCAGCAAGGTCTGGATTAGTCCACCGGGTAGCCAGGCCACTACTGGGGCTGTTAAGAGTGGGATCAGTACTTGCAACGCGGCATGCACAGAGAAATATCGCAGAAAATAAAAACCAGATGCTTCCCCTAATCAGCAATAACTAGGAGGAAAGGGGTAACAAGAAGAGGTCGAGTTATAGAAAGGGCCCTATAGCGAAGCAATTAAGGTGACCAATCAGAGGGTATGGAATAGGGAAGGATGGAGCCTCTTTAAAACTCAGGAGGTACATAAACAAATGTATCAAAATTAATCACCACACAAGCATGGGATCGAGGGAGGGGGAGAGAATGGGATGGGGAGTGGATGAGGGCTAATTGGATGATGTGTGCTTGTATATCCTCTCAAGTCTTATATTCCAATGTGATATATGATTACAATGCACCAATAAAAATAAATTAAAAAAAATAAAATCTAAAAAAAATAAAAAATAAATTCATAACTTGATGGGTGCACCATTATTCCTAATGACCCTTCTATGGAGTTTCAATTAAAGCTATATTCTTTGACGCACCAAATCAATATTATAAAGATGATTCCAAGGCTTAATTTTCAATCTCCTTGTGTTTTGTGCCAGCCCTTAATGGTTACTCCCTTCTTTTCTTTCATCTTACTCTTTTCACTCATACTGAAATGCATTACTCAGATCAGCCCCTGAAAGTCTTTAAAATATATGGCGTGCAGCACACATTCATAGAATTGATTGCAGTTCCTACTGGCCAGTCTTCAATAAAGCTGTCGTTGTAGCTATTGCTTATCACAACAGCTCTCCAAAAAGTGTCTATTTGTGTGGAATTAAGCACATCCTTCATCTTCCTAAAATTCATCAGTAATAAGAATCCAGCTGTTACTTCTGTGCTATAAAACCATCTTTGAAAAAAAGACCCTTTAAGCCGGGCATGGTGGCGCATGCTTGTAATCCCTGCGCTTGGGAGGCTGAGACAGGAGGATCGCACAGGTTCGAAGCCAGCTGCAGCTACTTAGTGAGGCTCTCAGCAACTTAGTGAGACCCTGTTTCCAAATAAAATATAAAATAGGTCTGGGAGTATAGCCCAGAAGTAGGAAGCCTCTGGGTTCTACCCCCAGTACCACCAAATAAATAAATAAATAAATAAAAATAAATAAAAAATAAAAAGACCCTTTAACTCCTTGTCTTATTCACCATCTGAGCACTAGATTGTTTGTTTCTTTCAATCCATTTAGTAAGTCCTTTCTCCTGATTTTCTGGGCTACTGATTTATCCTATTTATAACTTTATTTATCCTATTTATAACTTTATGGGCTTTATTTATCCTATTTATAACTTCCCAGACTTGATGCCCTAAGCCTTTATTGACTTCACCTTTCCCCTCAACTCTATATGCCTCCTACTCACCTTCTTTGCAAAACTAGCTGTCAGCTCTGGTCCAATGGCTGTGATCAGAACAGACTCTATTCAGCCTGTGTCCTTGCCAAGTTCTCTTTGGCTCTCACATCTGTGATCCAGGATTCATTTATATGTAAGATCCCTTTCTGCTCTAAAATAACAGAAAGTTGTACAGTACTAGAGACTGAACCCAGGGGCACTCTCCTTCTGAGCAAGACCCCCAGTCCCACCTTATTCTTTTTATTTCAAAAGAGGGTCTCATTAAGTCATTGCACATTGGCCTCGAGCCTGCAATCCTCATCTCAGCCTCCCAAGCGCTGGAATTAGAGATGTGAGCCACCAAGTCTGGCTTTCTATAAGTCGTTAGTGCCATTATTTATAAGAAATTTTGTGAATATAACTATTATTTTGATCACCGACTTCCAAGTTCTTGAAGAAACTCCTGATTAACTCAATAAAAACTTATTAGAGGGCAGAAGATGTAGCTAAGTGGTAGAATGCTTGCCTAGCATGCATGAGGCCCTGAATTCAGTCCCCTGTATCTCAAAAATAAGTAAATAAACAACAATTACTGCATGCCTGACTGCCTTGTGTCTTGCTCTGATGGCTCTTCCCGCCTTCCTGGGATCTTCCTTCTTTGCTTTTATGAAGGCTGCAGGCATTTCTTCTAATGATTATCTTAATAAGCTAGTCTTTCAACTCATGAACATGACATTTCTCTTTACTTATTTAGGTCTTCCTTGATTATCCTTTGTAGCAATTTATAGTTTTCAATGTGCATATCTTTTATATCTCTTGGTAAGTTTATTCTTTTTTTAAATATATTTTAACACTACTATAAATGAAATTTTATTTTCTAATTATCACTTACTAATATATAGAAATACAATTGATTCCTACATATTTTGCTTGTATTCTATGGTCTTACTAAATTCACTTAATATAAGCTCTAGAAGCTTGCTATTAGATTTTATAGAATTCTCAATATACCTTATGACATCATTTGTAAATATAACTTTATTTTCTTCTTATCCTATTTGTTTTAATATACTTTGATTGGTACATTGTCATAACACATTATAAGAAAATTCAGAATGATAGTAACACCCATACAGTATTTGTTGAGCTCTGCGACTCTTTTCCTACCCAATTCCCCTTCCCTGTACATGACATTGAGATTGGCATTGGTAATTTTGTATATTTATATTATGTTACTTAAAGCTTTATTTCTTATCTGTGTCTTTATATTTAAGTGTTTGTATATTTGTAATATTTGTGCTCTTTATATATTTTACTTATTTTTCTTTATTGTACCAACTAAAATTTCCAATATTATATTGAATAGAAGTAATAAGAATGGGTATCTTGCCTTCCTGCTGACTTTAAGCACAAAGTAGTGAATATTCAATGATGACCATAATTTTTATTTCAGTTCATTTTTAATTTTTTTCTGGTTTTTTTTCTGAGATATCCTTGATCAGGTGGAGGAAATTTTCATTTATTTCATGATAGATAAGAGGAGTATTTTGTTTTGGGGTTTTGTTTTTCATTTTTTAACAAGTGAATGTATTGATCTTTTTTATCCTGAACATTCTGGTCTATTTGGAAAACTTTACCATGTGAACTTGAAAAATGTGTAATTTGCCATCATTTTATGTACTACTCAATAAATATCAATCGCTGTTCAAACTTTTGCTAAAAGATGAATATTGAAATCTCCAACTATTATAAAATTTGCATGCTTATCTTTTTAATTTTGCCATTTTTGTTTTACATATTTTATTTTGAAACTCTTATATGAGTTCCACACAAATTTCTGATTTTTTCTTTCCTAATGAACCAACATTTTTATCACTCTGAAATGCTCTTCTTTATATCTGGTAATTTTTATGGTATAGAAGTCTATTTCATCTGGTATTAATATAATGATCCAGCCTCCTTACGCTTACTGATTGCATTATTAATCTCTTTCACTTACTTATCTTCAGCCTATCTGGGTCTTTATATTTAAAAATGCATCCCTCATAAACAGAGTATAATAAAGTCATTTATTTTTATTCATTCTGATCATTTTCACCTTATAGTTGAACTGTTTAGTCCATTATCATAAATAGAATTACTAATATGATTGAGTTTGGGTTTCTTATTCTACTTTTTGTTTTCTAGTCCACCTCCTCTGATTTCTGTTCTGTTCTCATTTTCCTGTCTTTTTTTTTTAATTAGGATAGCTTTTCAGTTCACTTTCATAATCCTACTGGTTGTCTGTCATAATTTTCTGCATTACATATTTAATGGTTGCCCTAGACATTATAATATCTTTAAATTTTCAGTCTATTAAATAAATAGTATATATTTCACATAATATGCATAGAAATCTTAAAGTCCTTTATGCTATCTCAATAATATATATATATATATATGCATACTTTAAACTCCACAATGCTTTTGTTTAAAACTGTTACATGTAAAATAAAGAAATTAAGAGATAGAAAGTAAAAACCAAATATTCTTTAGTATTTTTCCAAATAGCTACTATTTCTCATGTTTCTTATTCCTTCCTTAGTGTCTGAGTTTTTACCTGACATCAATTTCTTCAGCCCAAAGTAATGGACTACAAATTGGTTTGCAACAAATTTTCATTGTTCTTTTATTTGAAAATGTCTTTACTGTAATCTTGGAGACTGTCTTCATTAGATGTAGAATTCTGAGTTTAGAAGACTTTTGGAGGGTGGTGGTGTTGTTTTGCTTTCAGCCCCTAAAAGATGTCAATCATGTTCTTCTGCTCTCCATAATTTCTTATTAATATCAGCCTTGGAATATTCTCAGCTACCTTGTCTCTTCTACAAAACTAGCCTTGTTTGTCTCCTTTTATAGAAAAGCTAACTGACTTAACTTTTCTTTGGTGAAAGAGTTGTTTCAAATGTGAGAATTTTCTGTTCTTTTTGCCTTCCCTTTGTAAACAAAGGGTTATTTAGAAAACAAGAAAAGGTTACTATAAAGGTTTCTATTAAACCCAAGCATCTCCAACTTGACCTTGAATTACAAATTAATGCACTTTTAGGGTTAAAAAAGAGAGACTGAACATCCTTTTCTGGCCTCAGGATGTAAGTTCTCTGAATGCCTCTTTGGAGCCAAGATGAGAGGGAGAGTCCCCTTTGATGGAAAGCCTTAATTCCCAGGTGTATGGAAAGCCAGTGCTGTGTTCAGCTGACCTGGGGCTTGAATTAAGCCTTTAATTAGCAGAAATAAAACTTCAAGGGGCTGAGCACTCTCCGGAAACACTCTGTCTCTGCCTAGAGGGAAAGGGAAAGAGGTTACACACCCACAGGTCTGAACAGTGTGTATAAACAAAAAGAGATTGACTTCTGAGAAAACAAAACCAAAAAATTGAAATGAGGGAATCAAAACAGGCTGCCGTTCTGTTCTTTTAAACTCCAACCTCCCTGTCCCCTGCAAAAACAGAACAATGTTTAGGGTTCAACTGACTTTGTCTTTGGTCTTCTCTACCCTGCTTTTGAAGAGAATGCATCCTGTTCCGGCATGCCAGTGTGCTTTATGCCATTAGGTGTCTACAAAGGCACACTACCCAGTTCCTCCCGCTGTGGTGCAGGCTGCAGGCTGTGGAGCCAGGTGAACTTTACACCCAGTCCTCACTGCACCACTTCACAGATGTGTGACTGCGGCCATGTGCCTTGCGTGCTCAGCCTTAGGTCTTTTTGAAAGGAGACATGAAACCATTAACAGATATTTAACCTCTTGCTTGCCAGTTTGTATGGTGAAGACTTATAATCCTTGCCAATCCCGGGCTTTACCCTGCCTTAGGCACGTGGTTAATAAGCATTTCCAACCCACCCTTGGAGCTGGATCGGTGCATGAAACTGAGTTCTGTCCGAGTGAGTGTGGGTACATATGATCTACGCCAATTACAGGCCTGGCCATAATCACGCCATGGGATTTCCTTGCTCCCTCTCCTTATATCTTCCACCCTATTCCCTGCACCAGGACAGCCCCCAAACCAGAAACATCCACCCATGTTGGGTTTTGGCCTGGGCAAGAAAATAAATGTATTGTATTATGCTTCTGTGATTTGGGTGTTCCTTGGTATAGTCAGCCTTGCTGATGAATTACCTTTTCTAAGTATCCAATGGGAAAGATAATACCTGTTGGTTAGATTATAGTAAGGATTAAATGACATCAAGTAGGTAAAGTACCTAAGGCTTGGCATCTTTCTGAAAACAGTTTTGTTCTTTTCTAGAAGACTACAGAAAGGTGGAACTGCAGTCCTCTTTCTTACAAGGCAAATACAAAAGGGCATGATATTCTTCCTAATTACTAGACAAATTGAATCTTCCACTGCTCTGTGGCCAGGCTGATCCTTCTAGATGACTGCATTACAAACTCTAAATATTTCTAATGGCTCCAGAACTCTATGTACCTTTTTCCAGATCCATAACTACATTTTTTCTCCTTATAATTGTCTAATTAGAAAACTCCACATTTAATAAATGAAGCAAAAACTTTAGATCCAAGCTGCTTCAAGCCCGATCCATACTCCTAAACACACCTATTTCTGCAGGCTAAAAAGTTGGCCAAGCCCAGGTCCCCTTTGGAGAGTAGATGAAAACATGCCATCTGGTTGCATACTAGATGGGCATTTTGTCAAGTCCTGGGCATACACTGTGTCTCTGGAAACAGGAAGATTCTAAATTTACATACCTCCTTATTTTCTCTGATCCTCACATCTGTGACAAGTTTAGAGCTTTTCTTTGTTAACCAAGTGATTCTTTTCCTGAACATACCATATCCTTCCTCCCCAAAGATTTATGAAACATAGGAAAAGTCAGATCAAGTTGTAGAATTGAAATATTTTTCCTCGCTTGTTGACAAAACAGAAGAAGCTATCATTCATGATGGAAAACTCCAGATATTAACATAAGGGAGAAAGGTTTGGGAAAACATCTTCTCTCATCTAAGTCCCCTTCTTTGACAATTCATATTTTTCTTGGTTCAGGCACACAATGAATATGAATTAAATAGTTTTATGATAACATTATGTTAAGTGAGGTTAGCTAATCACAGAAAGTGAGGAGTCATATATTTTCTCTAATATGCACAAACTAGGGACTAATTGGGATACCCGAGGGACTCCAGATATAATGGAAGAGAAACCTGAGTGGAGCCAGGGAAGTGGTCTAAGGGAAGAGGAGAAGGAAGACTGGAGTTTATTAATGGAAATACTACTATCAACTATTTGTACATATGTGAATATACCCATGTCAATCTCAGTACTCTGTATTGGGAAGGGGAGAATGGGGAGGCAGGGGCCCACCAAGTGCTATGTGCATGTATGCTGTTACAGATTGGGAGACTATGGTTTGGGGAAACTGTTTCCCGGGGACTCCTGGACACACTTTCCCCCAACCCATAACAAAAACCCCAAACGATCCCAAACAGAAGAAAAAAACCGTGGATTCTTGTCCTAAGCTAAGAATAAATATGCATAGCTTGGGCCGTTGCTGAAGATTTAAAGGAGTTTATTAGAAAGATAGAAATACAGAAAATAGAAATACAGCCCCATGCCAAGATGGCATGAGGGAATGACTCAAATGAGTACACCAAAGGCTTACACGTGGACCGGACTTTTTATACCCATGACCTCCATCTTGTTTGCGTGACTCTGACTTAGTGAACATCCCTGTAAGGTACCTTCTAGCAAGGTGTGGTGAGGTGTCTCCTTTCATGAAGGGCAAGGTCAAACCCTGCCCCATCCTCCCTAGATCATCATATAGACCTGCCTTTAGAAAGAGGAAGCCCTGCTCTCCTTTATTGACTTGCTAATTACTTTGAGCTAGGTTGATTTACATTGGAATAGCTGCCTGTTTTAGGCAGAAACCAAGTCCTTTCTTTACCTATGTCTGCCGCCATTTTGACACAACTATTTTGAAATATACCAATTATTTTCTTTTGAAATATATTAATAATCAGAGCTTTCCCAAATCTTCCTAGGCCATTCCAACACGGTACATATGCCATTGTCAACATAATTTACATTATGATGTGAGACTATAATGCACCAATAAAAGCACATTAAAAGAAGAAAATAATAATTAAATATTTATAGGAATGCTATATGTAATTATTAAAAAAGTAAAAATGTGCCAGACATGGTGGTGCACACTTGTAATCACCACGCTTAGGAGGCTGAGACAGGAGGATCGCACAGGTTCGAAGCCAGCTTCAGCTAGTTAGTGAGGCTCTCGGAAACGTAGTGAGACCCTGTTTCCAAATAAAATATAAAATAGTGAGAAGGTAGAAAGGAAATAGGCAGATAGGGAAAAGGCCTGGTAGAAAAAGTTAATTTCCTGAGTTTCCTGAGTTTCCTGAGGGGCAACGAATGCCTGAAATTCCAAAGGCTCAGAGATAAGAAGGCCAGAGCTTCACAAAGCCATCTGTTTACTAATCAACAAACCCAGGAGCCAGCACAGAGCAAGTCTGCCATTCCTGAAAGGAGACCCTTCAAAGGACTTGCAAATACCCTATGCAAATCCTGAGAGCTGCTTCCCAGAAATCCCAAAAGTCACCCTAACCAAAAGCGGACTTGCAAGCGGTCAGGCCTTGCCTGACCTGACGACAAATTGGGATTTTCCCTCTTGGGACCCCTTCCCCTTTTGGGGAGCTGTTCTCTCTCTCTCGCAGGTCGTGTTGGCCCTGAGAGAAAGAAGAGTGCATCTGAGGGCACGTGCCTCGGGCAACTCTTGAGTAGTAACCTGAAGGCCTCTGCTGGACATCAAGGCTGGCCAGGCCCCTAGGGGTGACCTGTACCTCTTTTCTGGCAGATTGTGTGGACTCTGGGAGAAAGTAGTTTGCAACTGACCGGCGACACTCAGGTAGTGACCCTGAAGGCAGCTACTGGACCCCGGAGTTCCGACCACCCCTTTGGGGTGTTCAGCCACTTTTCTCTATTCCCCTCTGGCAGATCGTGTGGACTCTGTAAGAAAGCAGCCTGCACCTGAAGGCAATTCGGCTTGGGCTACTCTCAAGTATTGTCCTGAAGGCAGCTGCTGAACCCAGAGTTCCAGCCCCTTTTGGGGTGTTCAGCCACCCTTGCCCCATTCCCTGCTGCTTCCAATAAACCTTTTACTCCCCTTCCTGAGGTCTGCGAGTGTCATTCTTCACTTACCATAGACAAGAACTCGCCAGGTTTCCTCTCAAGAAACCCCCGTTTCAATAGGTCTGGGAATATAGCCCAGAGGTAGAAAGCCTCTGGGCTCCACCCCCAGTACCACCAAAAAATATATATATATAAGGAATTCTCTGGAAATTATAAGTTGATAGCTTTAAATGTTAAGTGAAAGGTTGTGGACCAAGAAAATACCCAAAGGAAAATTCTCTGAGATAGTCAGTGAAAACCATTTACCAATGCCTGAGAGTACAGAGAAAATGAAGAAGACATCCCCTTAGGCATAGGAGATAGAAATCCTTTTCCCACCCATGTCTTCCAGCCCAGGTGAGGATGTGAGATAGTGCTGGTTTACAGCTATTAAGTTAATAAGTTTCAGGTCACAGTTATATCACAGCTAAACCCAACTAACAAGGTATCCCAAGATGGCACAGCTGACTGGATAGCTTTCAATTTGGAGATCCATGAAGAATACCTGTGTTCACAAGAATGCTGACCTCCACTAAAAAGTTCTTCCATATGCAGATGGTGGGGTCTACTTCCTTCCCTAAGATTAGAGGGTCTCTGGAGGGTGAAATCTGGTTTACTTTTGCTTTCACGTCTAGGATGGTGTCAACTGTGAATGGCTATTAAGCCACTACTTGAAAGAGTCAAATGTCTTTGCGTCCACCCATTGTTTCTGTCCCAGCCTTATCAAATTGTCTGCTACTCAAGAAAGGTAAGAGGCTACTTAAGATTTTGGAATTTAAATTTGATGCAGAGTTCCAGTTGTATCTACTCTTTTTCCTTATCACAACTACTCTGTTGAGGGTTTTGTTTTTTCATTTTTTACCTTTCCGGAATCCACTATCTTTTTTCTAACACGTGCTTTTTTCCAGCAAACCAAGGAGGGGTCTCTTGATGTATGAACCCCTAGCTACTATGACTTAGGTTCTAACAGTTCTTATAAGTGTTAAAAATCCTAGCAAACCGGGTGTGGTGGCGCACGCTTGTAATCCCTGTGCTTGGGAGGCTGAGACAGGTGGATCACGCAGGTTCAAAACCAGCCTCAGCTACTTAGTAAGGCTCTCAGCAATTTAGTGAGACCCTGTTTCCAAATAAAACACAAAATAGGTCTGGGACTATAGCCCAGAGATAGAAAGCCCCTGGTTCCACTCCCAGTACCACAAAAAAAATAAACAAATAAAATAAAAATAAAAAATAAAAATCCTAGTAAGTATAATAGATGTTTAAAATTAAAACAGAAACAAAGAAGTAGTATATTTAACATCATCAATGTCTTACTCTAATAAAATAATCCTTCCCCATACACACATGATAGATTGTTTATTTTCTTTTTTCTTTTTCTTTTGCTCTTTATTCTTTCTTCTCTGGCTCAACTATATGAGTTTTTTTCTTAAGTTATTCTCTCTCTGTTTTTACTCTTTGTATGGGGGGGGGGTGGTAATGGGGATTGAATCCAGGGGCATTCTCTGAGCTATACCCCCAGACCTATTTTATATTTTATTTTGAAGAAGGGTTGCACTAAACTGCTAAGGCTGACTTTGAACCTGTGATCCTCCTGTCTCAGCCTCTCAAGTACTAGAAACACAGGTGCTACCACACCTTGCTTAAATTATTCTAATTATTAATCTAAAATATGGGAATAGGTGTAGACTCAAAAGTAATTTGGGGCTTTCAGCTTCAAGGATTCTGCCCTTGGGCTCAACTTTTCCTTCCATTAGGCCTTGACTAACCCTGGCTTCAGGGATTTGATAGTGGACATGGTACAAAATTCACAGGGCAGAAAAGGGCTTATAGTTAAAAGTCTCCCTCCCATCCTACCACCTTGTCACTGGGTTTTCCTTCCCCGAGTAAAAAATTCTTAACTTCTTGAATGTGCTTTCAGAGATAATTTGTACATATCCCAGTAACACACACACACACACACACACACACACACACACACACACACATTCTTTTTAGAGAGGAGGATACTAGGAATTTAATTCAGTAGCATTCTACCTCTGATCTATACCTCCAGAAATTTTCATTTTGAAATAGGATCTTGCAAGAGCTGGGCATGGTGGTGCATGCTTGTAATCCCAACATTTGGAAGGCTAAAACAGGAGAATCCAGGTTTGCTGACAGCCTCATCTACTTAGTGAGACCTGGTTACATAAATACCCTCACTTCCTCTCTGCGGTGTGGCTCTGCCTACCATAACTCTGCTGACCTCGTGACTCTGCTGCTCGGCCATAGGTTCCTTCTCCCATGGTTGGCAGACCTTACCAGAAGGTGCTGGTTAGTTAAAGAGGCCTTTTATAACTTAGCTGGTATTTTCCTCCTTCACAACCCCCAACTCAATTTCAATGTTACACCGGAGGGTGTAGCTCGGAGGTAGAATGCCCCTGGGTTTCATTCCCAGTACAAAAACAAAAAATAAGAAGAAGATGACGAAGGAGAAGGAGAAGGAGAAGGAGAAGGAGAAGGAGAAGGAGAAGGAGAAGGAGAAGGAGAAGGAGAAGGAGAAGGAGAAGGAGAAGGAGAAGGAGAAGGAGAAGGAGAGAAAAGAAAATAGGGTCTTGCTAAGTTGCTGAGGCTGTCTTTAAATCTGCAATTCTGTCTTGGCCTTTCAAGTACTAGGATTATAGGTGTGTGCTTGGCTTCCATGTACATTCTACATTGATTTTTATTTATATAAATATATCAATTCCTGAACATTACTTTCTTGTATAAATTAAAATAAAAGAGAAGACTTAGATCTCCTTTGACCATCTCTTCAGTTCCAGTCTTTTCCCAAATGTAACCAGATAGCAATCTAGCATCAACTTAGATTAAATCTTGCCCAAAATGTTTCTTTGTACTTATTACAATTATACATACCTATTGAAAATGTGTAGCATTGTTTTACCATATTTTTTTCACATGGGGGTCTCACCAAGTTGCCCAGGCTGGCCTCAAACTTGCAATCCTGCTTCAACCTCTCTAGTAGCTGAGATTACAAATGTGTGCTACCATGCTTGACTCTGTGTGTGTGTGTGTGTGTGTGTGTGTGTGTGTATACATATGTAATATAGTAATATAATATAATATATATTACAATATATATTACATATCAAAATCAATCACTAAGCCAAACATAAGAAGGAGGGAGGGGGATGGAATGGGATGGAAATTGGGGAAGGGCTAAATAAGTGAAATGTGCATGTATGCCTCTACATCTTGTTCTCCATTAAGATATATGACTACAATGCACCAATTAAAAAAAAAAAAAAAGATATAGCTGGGCGTGGTGGCGCATGCTTGTAATCCCCGTGCCTGGGAGACAGAGACAGGAGGATCGCGCAGGTTTAAGGCCAGCCTCGCTGGCTTAAGTGACCCTGTTTCCAAATAAAAATATAAAACCATAGGTCTGGGAGTGTAGCCTGGAGGTAGAAGGGCTTCCAGGAACCCCAGTACCATCAGAGAGAGAGAGAGAGAGAGAGAGAGAGAGAGAAGGAAGGAAGAAAAAGAAAGAAAGGAAGGAAGGAAGAAAGAAAGAAGGAAAGAAAGAAAGAAGGAAGGAAAGAAAGAAAGAAAGAAAGAAAGAAAGAAAGAAAGAAAGAAAGAAAGAAAGAAAGAGATATATACAGTAAGAATTGTTCTGCAGCTTGCTTTGGGTCAGATCGTTAAAGTGCCTCTGACTGATGATTGCACTTGCTCTATTGTGCCTAGCTTTTCTATGCCTTTATTTCGTCCTGCTCTCAGGTTTCTGCCTCCTGTTGTTCTTCTCACCAAGTTCCTGTGTCTTTTTCTAGAGAGCCATGGTTACTGAGGTTAGGGGAGAGGGGCAGAGTTCATTGATCTTCTCATGGAGTAAAAGCAGACACAGACAGTAACAAGATGATTGTCTGCTCACCTGGTCATTAGCTGGAGAGTTCAAAACCAGAAAGAAATGTCCTGCTGTCTTGTGGGGTTGCTGTTTACAGTGAACCCAAAGGGCCACTAGGACCAGTCCTGCCACTGTAATAGGAACCCTCAACACATCATCTAAAGAGAAAAGGCAAACCCCGACTCACGGAAACCACAGATCCTGTGCAGAATCTGCTCCTTTACAATGGCATGTCGCTTTGACAGGTGTGGCACTTCACACTAATGATCAGCGTTCAGGAGGGAAGGTGCTACATCTGAGAAATCATCAAAGCTCTGCTGTAGATTTGTATGGCTTCCAGACAGCTTACACACCTCACAGAATTCCTAAAGACTTCAAGGAATAGAAACTGGCTATATTAAAAAGCCTCCAACTGCACTGTGAGGCAGCTTAACCATCTCAGGGTATCAGGTTTTTTTGGCTTTTTTTTTAAATCAAAACGTGTATCCTGCCGGGCGTGGTGGCATACACTTGTGATCCCAGCATTTGAGAGGCAGAATTAAGAGGATCATGGTTTACAGACAGACTCAGCTACCTGGTGAGGCCCTTTGCAACTCACTGAGACCCTGTTTAAAAATAAAGAATAAAAAAATATGAGCCAGGTGTGGTGGTGCATGTTTGTAATCCCTGCGCTTGGGAGGCGGAGACAAGAGGATCACACAAGTTCTAAGCCAGCCTCGCTGGCTTAAGAGACCCTGTTTCCAAATGAAAATATAAAAAAATAGGTGTCTTGGAGTGTAGCCCGGAGGTAGAAGGATTTCCAGGAACCCCAGTACCACCAAATATTATATATATATATGGCTGGGGGTGTCACTCAGAGGCAAACTGCCCCTGGGTTCCATCCCCAGTACTGAAAAAAAAAAACCAAAAAAACTTGTATCCTATTTTGATCTTTGGAGCAATAGTGCATAAATTATAAACTTAATCCATCTTACAGATGATCAGATTCAGCCTCTCTCTCTCTCTCTCTCTCTCTCTCTCTCTCTCTCTCACACACACACACACACACACACACACACACACACTCATCTTATTGAGAAAGCCTATACCTATCTAGAATGTAACCAGACCTCCAAGGCAACTTAGTTTTACCTAGATTCTGTAACTCTAGACTTAAAGATGTCAACTCTCTATTCACCATTAGTAAACTTTCTAATAATGCTGTTGCTATTGCTTATAATAAAGTTCTCTGAAATGTCATTTTTATTTATTTGGGTGAAGGGCTCTGCTTTCTTTTATAGGAGTTTTTGTTGGCACATTATAATTATATGTAATAGTGGGATTTTTGTTACATATTTGTTCATGCACATAACATAATTTGGTCAATTTTATTCCCCACTATCTCCTCTTTTCCTCCCTTCCTTCCTCCCCCTAAAATGACATTTTAGAATAAATCTTTTCTTTTGTTATATCATCTCTAGAAATGAGGATGGCTGTATTCCTTGGGTTAAATGATATGTTGCCCAAAGAGGGGATCCAAAAAAACGTCCTGTCATGACCTTGTTCTCTATTCCTCGTGACTTTTAATGTTATTGTTGCTTATTCTCACTTCAGTTGCTTTAATCCCATCAGGTTTGTGGTTTGTGAAATGGAGTTTTGAAATACTAGCTCATGTTCCATAGCACAGCCACCTGTGTAGTTAAATAGGTTACATACCGTATGCATGTACCTTATAGATGGAAGTCCTATGTTTTCCTAAAGTAGACTTGCCACAATCTGTATTTATCGCATAAGCCAAAGAACGTGTTTTTCTAATCAAGACAAAATATTGGGTTTGATTTTTTATGAAATGTACATATTCCTTTAAGAAACACAATTCAATTAAGAATTTGAATAAAATGGTACTTTTTGAAAGAATGTTATCTGATTGATGTTAGGAGGCTGAAAACTCAAAGCTTCTCCCATGTCATTGTCACTTGATGTGTGAATTAGATGAATCTTCACTCATTTTTAACTGTTTTTTTTGCCAATATTTTATTTCTCTCAATTCTGAAAACAGTTCTGATGGCTTGCCTGCTTCAGCTGCAACACAGCACAACTGGCCAACTTGAGGTTTGGTTACTGCCAACTGGAGGATGGTTTAGGCTTCATCAGAATGCTTCCAGGGAGAGGCTGGGCAAGAAATGTTTCCTTCATTCTTTCGTATCTTGGTGTCCTTTCCCGTCCTCTGCAACTTATCCATTTCTCCCTCACAACATTTACTATTCTCATTGATTATTCTCACCTCAGTTATTTTAACCATATTAGGCTTGTGGCTGATGAAATGGGAGTTTGGAAATATTGACTCATATTCCATAGTATATATTCTTTTTTAAGAAAAGATACAGGGGGCTTCAGAGGGAGGAATGGAGGCCCTCTGGGCTCATTGACTTTGTTATCTTCAAAGCCATCAAAAGTTAGGCTCTGCTGAGCAGAAAAGAAAAGAAAAAGTTGGGTCATAGGCATTTATCTATTCTTTCTCCTGGCACTCAATTGAGATTTATAAGTATTTATGAAGCTCTTTTACAAAATACAAAGAATAAGGGGGATCCTTTTGCCCCTGGGGTCTGCCCCACTCCTCCCCATATTGCCTGTTTCTCTGCGCTCTCCTACAAGGTGTGTTGCAAAGCTATGCGCCAAAGATATATGTGCTAGCTTTACACCAAACAACTGAGCTCTTCCTTAATGTCTCCACCAATCCTAGGCCAACCCTTTTTTCAAGAATGAGAGGGAGATAATCATAGCTATGGCAGGAACTAAATTATGTACTACAATTCAAGTATAAAATAATGTACTTTTCACTATTTTCCTGAACTGATCTAGAACTCTAAAGACTCCCACCAGCCAATTAACACTTGTGAGCTAAAAGAATGACCTATCCCATCTTGCCCTAGCACTGGTAGTGAGATGGTATTTTCAATTTACAACAGGTTTAACAGGATGTAATGCCATTGTAAGTTGAGAAGTTTCTGTGGATAAAATGGGCTGGTAGCATTCTCTTTGCAAGATTTTGGCCATTATAAGACAACATAAATGAAAATCATCTAGTGGCTGGCACTCTGGGGATGTTTAAACAGTAGAAATTCCTTTGTCATTTATCCATTCTGCTCCCTCTTCTCTCTCTGTATCATATTCCTTCTCTGAAATTACCCCCTTTTTTAAATACTCCCAACCCCAGAAGAAAGATAAGGAAGAAAAAAGGATTGCTTTTACAAAGAGGAGTCTTCTCCTAAGATTCCACATGGGGTATCTCAGTCTCTGGGCCATAACTGATATAGTATTTGGTCAGCTTGACTGAACACATTCCTAAGTATGGAAATTTAGGGTATATATATATATCCTACCATTCTACCATTTTGCATAGTAATTACTCAATGCACAAAATATGTCTGAATATTGGAGGGAGGAAGGGCCATTTTCTCATCAATCTAATCTCAGTTCACATGTGCTCCATTCTTCATTGATTGATTGCTTGCAGTGTTTTGGATAAAGGAAAATACCCATTGGTCAATACCCTGAGTCATCTCGGAAGATGTAGAAGAATGAGTTCACAGTCCTTCAGCATTCCTCCTCTTCACAAACCTGGCCAGCTCTGTCTCTGACCCTTACCAGGAAAGGGGATTACACTAGGTGGAAATAATGAAGATTGGCTGGGAGTGGCTCAAGGGCAGCACTTTGTTTTGTTTTTTCACATCACAGATACAGTAAGCCATCCGGTTGAAGTAACTCTAGGTAGTCCTATTTTAGGATACATCTGTTTCTATTTTTTTGTCTATCTTTGTGCTTATGTGTGTGTGGTAGTAGGAATTGAACCTTGGGGAATTCTGCCTCTGGGATACATCCCCAGCCCTTTTTAATTTGCTTAGCAAATTACCCAACACTTTCAATGCATTGTTTTTAACATCTCTTCCTCATCTCATTCTCATTGCCATGTTAATGCCCAAACTTCTTCTTTTTCTGCTCCTATGCATCCCCTATGAGGTGGCTTTTTTAGTTTATAATCTTTTTCTACCATGCCCCGTCCCTCTTTGAACACTTTACAGGTTCTCACTTTACAGGTTCTTTACAAGCTCTCACTAAGTTGCTGAAGTTGGCCTTGAAACTGCAATCCTCCTGTCTCAGCCACCCAAGTACTGACATTACAAAAGTGTGCGGCCATACCCAGCTTATATCTACCGTAAATCTATATTAAAAGTCATGAGTTCATATTGGTAATTTGTTTCTGTTTGTATTACATTTTCAGATGCTCTATTTATACCATCCCTCCCTCCCTCCTGCCCTCCTCTTCTCTTCTTCCCTTTCTTTGCTTCTTTTGTTCTCAACCACCTCCAATTCCTTCTCATTCTTCTTGTAGTCTTTTACTCTTGAGAGGTCTCAATTCACAGGCAGCTCTGGACACCGAAGGACCTCAATTCGACTCCTAGCTACCACTTTGCGCCGTTGTGACTGTGGCCAAACACTCTCCACCATGATACATCCTCAAGGTAGCAAAATCCTTCCCAGGCTCAACCCCTGGAATCAGACTAGACTGCTTTTCTTTGAAATTCTCAGCTTTGTAGACTGGTTTATCTTTCTTCTCTGACTTCAATTCAAGTCTTCCTTTTATCAAAACACCCAGGCAAGCTCTCTTCCCCAAGTTGTTCCTTACAGCACTTTAGAGAAATTCAGCTACTATCTCTCTGACTTTTCTCTGTCACACAGGTGCATCAATTGCCAGTTCCCTTCCCACTATGGTTCTGAGTGGTGTCACTTTCTGCTCAATTTTTTATTTATCCCTTATATTGATTACAGGGTTCAATGTCTGTCTCTGTCTCTGTTCTCTCTCAAAAAGGTCCATCCAGGTATCTATCTTTTAAGGGACAAAAGGATTACAGCATAAATCACCCATTTGGGAAGAGTGCTTTCTAGTAGAATTGGTGTCTTTTTCTCTTGGAAACTGTAATGATGCATCATGGGAAAAATCAGCTTGATTCCTTGAGCTGTATTCCATTTTTCTTTTGCCAAGAGTATCTGTAACTTCCCAAAGGGCAGTTATGTTTAAAATTGTTTGAGAACAAAGACTTTGGCAAACCTACAATGGCAGGGAGCCCTGTTTCTTTTCAAACACTTGCATTTTAATAGCCTGAAAAACAAATCCATGTTTTAAAGGGAAGAACTATTTACCATCTGCAGTTCATGTATGTTTGAGGCAGGGAAAATCTGCCACTTGCACACATTTGTGATATAGTTGGCAGGCTCTGTGGAGGGCTTCACCAGCAAGAAGTAAAATGGAAACACTCTGCTTCTGAAAACCTGTATGGTACAAGATGGTGAAGCAACTACTCAGCTTCTGTTGATGGCAAAATTTTAAGGAACTTTAAAGTAGTATCTTCTCATCTTTTGTTGTGGAAAAATTTGAGTATCATTGATGGAAGAGTCAGCATGATCCTGTATAAAATAGTGAATAATGAATATATTCACCAAGTGTCCCAGAACTGTTAAAGCTGTCCAGGTGAGACCAGGATTCATGTTCCAAGAGGCCTTAGATGGCAGGGAGGGCCACCTGTAAAGTGTTCAAAGAGGGACGGGGCATGGTAGAAAAAGATTATAAACTAAAAAAGCCACCTCATAGGGGATGCATAGGAGCAGAAAAAGAAGAAGTTTGGGCATTAACATGGCAATGAGAATGAGATGAGGAAGAGATGTTAAAAACAATGCATTGAAAGCGTTGGGTAATTTGCTAAGCAAACATGCTAAGCTGCCTTTATAAGAAGCCCTAGCATAAATATTGACATTATTTTCCAGTGTTTGGGCTTTCACTGGTGTTTAAGGAAACAAAGAAACACACACAGAGCAGGAGAAGCAAGATCTAGTGGTGATTTAGAATATTTGAATTATAAGCAAGGGTGATAGTCATATAGTTAATGATCATAAAGCTTGGGCACTGGCCCAATAGCCTGGATACTCAGCCAATCAGAACGGTTGTCAGTATGAAGAGCAGTGCACCACACTAGCCTGTGCCTTCCCGATGTGACCTTTGGTCATCAGGGCTTTCTAGTCTGAAAGTGGTTTATGGTAACTTACAGGCACAGAAGGACTGTCTGAACTCAAATATCCTCCAGTGTCAGTACCACAGTGGCCTCATGAAAAACTATGAGGGAAGAGAGGGAGCCTATTTGTGCTTTAGTAGACAGTGCTATCTGCAGCATACCCGTCACTGATGTAAATGTGAGGATAAAGGAAAGCCAATCTTTTTCCTTCTTTATGGTCTAATTGAATGACATAATTATACCTGGTGTCTGTGAGAATACTCATCAAATGCCCATTTTTCCCCCTTTAATGTCCTAGCATCCTTGCGTTTTGGTGGGGCCACGTGAGTAACATGGCCAGTGAGCTGTGAGCAGAAGTGACGTGTGTTGCTTCTAGGCCAAGTTGGTTAAAAGGTAGTCACTTCTTCCAACTTCTTTTGCCATTTGCCTGGAGTAACTTTTGAGGTCATGTATCCCAAGTGGTATAGCTGTAAAATAGACAAGAGATACACAATCTGTATCAAAGTTTATGTGAGAGAAAGGCCTTCCTTGTTAAACCACTGACACTACCACAGCATGGCATAACTTATACTTACCAGGAATTGGTCCCTTGTGGATACTGTATACCAAAAAATCCGAAGCACTGTCTTATTGTTGTCTTCATCAGGAAGCAATGAAGACACAGATATTGAAGATTAAAATGCTATGGATCACCGGGTGTGCTGGTGCACGCTTATAATCTCATTACTTGGGAGACTGAGACAGGAGGATCCAGGTTCGCAACCAGCTTCAGCTACTTAGTGAGGCTCTCCACAGTTTAGTGAAACCCTGTTCCAAAATACAGAATAAAAAGCCAGGCGTGGTGGCGCATGCTTGTAATCCCCGCGCTTGGGAGGGGGAAACAGGAGGATCGCGCTGGTTCAGAGCCAGTCTTTCAGGCTTAAGAGACCCTGTTTCCACATAAAAAAGTTTTAAAAAATAGGTCTGGGAGTGTAGCCCATGGGAGTGTAGCCTGGAGGTAGAAGGGCTTCCAGGAACCCCAGTACCACCAAAAAAAAAAAAAAAAAAAAAAAAATTGGGCTGGGGATGTAGCTCAGAGGTAATATGCCCTTGGGTTCAATCTTCAGTACTGCAAAAAAAAAAAAAAAAAAAAAAAAATGCTGTGGATCTGCATGATGCAGTAACGACATTTTCTAAAGCTTCCACCTGCAGTAATGTGGGAAAACAGAGCACAAGCCATGTGTGCCAGTAGTTCTGGAGGAAGATACTAGAAAGTGGAATAAACACAGGTGGAGACTATGTGTTTAAGGTGCATATATGAATTTTGTGTCTCCACTTGGGTCTCATCCCCAAAAACATCTCATCATGTATTTGCAAATATTCTAAAATCTAAAATAAAAAAAATTCCAAAATCTGCAACTCTTCTTGTCCCAAGCATTTTGGATAAGAAATACTCAATGCAAAGTGTGTATTACCTGTCATTGGCTAAATATTACAAGGAAGAGATGAATTCAGGAAAGAAGTGACAGGAAAACATGTAAAGATGTGTTCAGAAAAGCAGAATCTGGTAGAATTGGAAAAGCCAGTTCCTTCCAGACTACAACTAAAAGTTACTGGATTTTTAAAATGTTGTTCCTGCTTCTAATTAAGAATATAGAGAACTAAAGGACAAGAACTTTGCTCTCACCCTAATGAGAAAATCTGGGTAATTTACAAGATCATAAATTTTCTGGAACCCATCAAAAACTGAGATCATAAGAAAATCAAGCAAACAATTCCATAGCACTACTCCTTCCTATAAGAGATGAGACATGTGAGCTGTTTCACCTTTAGCAGAACAAGACAGGATGAGATAACCAGCATAAAGACAAGCTAAAGGAGCAAAGATAGCTGAGGAAATCAGCTGAAAATTGAGCAAGTTCTCAAAGGCAGGGCATAGGCTCACAATACAGTTTAAAAACAACCCTCCAGAGCCCCAATTGCAGGTGAAGTTTGCATACATTGCTAAGCTCTCCTCCATGCTTTTTCCACCAGAAAAGCAAACTTGCCTTACAGAAAAGCAAACTGAAAGAAATTGGGTTTAAAAATGACTCACCTGGGTTCACAAGAAGAGAAAAAACAATGCTTAGAACACCAAGTCATAGCTTTTTTTTTTTTTTTTTGTATGTATGTGGCACTAGAGATGAAACCCAGGGGCTTTCTACCTTCGGGCTATACTTCCATACCTACTTTATATTTTATTTGGAAACAAGTAGCTGTGGCTGGCTTTGAACCCGTGCGATCCTCCTGCCTCAGCTTCCCAAATACTGGGATTACAAGCATGTGCTACCCACGCCTGACCAAGTCATATCTTCTTGCTCGTGATAAAATGCTATTCAAAAATTCAGTCTTAGGTCAGAACCATTTTCTCAATTAATAAATCAGTTCATTAACGTTTTATGATTGAGTCTTTGGCTTTAATATGTATTGTGTCTACCATAAATACCTATAAATGTCTTAAATGTCTAATTATGCCTGAATAGAAGCCCCTCTGTTTTGGTGTTGGCTCTGAAGTTTTTTAAATGAATGTTAAAACTTTCAAGTTTGGAAAGGTCTTATGCAAAGTTTGAGACTTGAGCTGTTGAGTGACATTAAGCTCTCTCTCTCTCTCTCTCTCTCTCTCTCTCTCTCTCTCTCTCTCTCTCTCTCTCTCTGTCTCTCTCTCTCTCTCTCTCTTTTCCCTATCCCTCCCTCTCTCTCTTGCTGAGGGGTAAAGAAAGTATTACATACAAAGTAAGAATCACATTGTTGATGGATTAATACAAAGTTTAAAATTCATTGTTACTTAAACCGTTTTGAATTCAAGAACTCTCAGAGTCAGAAGAATAACAAAGCCTTGACACACTACTATCCTTGGCACTCCAAAGATTTTTCTTTCCATGTTTCAAAGGCATTGTTTAGTTTTATTTATAAATACATTTTATTATATAATTTATATAACTTTTAAAGGGCCAGAAAATAAAGTAAAACCCATAATCTTATCACCCAAGTATAACCACCATTAACAATTTGATAAATATCCTTCTAAGCTTCACTTTCTTAGGCATTTATATAGATATATTTTCAATATTGGTTTCAGGTATTACATACTTTGCTGTACCTTCTCAAATTTCTGGCCCTTTATACAAATCTGCACTCAGTCATCATTTTTAGTAAAGATTCAATTACATTGTCTACAATGGGAATACCTGAAACTGTGTGTGTGTGTGTGTGTGTGTGTGTGTGTGTGTGTGTGTGTGTGAGAGAGAGAGAGAGAGAGAGAGAGAGAGAGAGGGAGAGGGAGAGGGAGAGGGAGAGGGAGAGGGAGAGGGAGAGGGAGAGGGAGAGGGAGAGGGAGAGAGAGACTGGGGATTGAACCATTGAACCCAGGGACATTCTACCTCTGAGCTACACTCCTAGCCCTATTTTTTATTTTTTCTCTTTTTCTTTTTTGTGAATGTGTGTGTGTGGAGGGGGGGGTACTAGGGATTGAATCCAGGGGCATACTACCACTGAGCTACACCCCCAACCCTATTTTTTTATTCCTTATTTTGAAACTGTCTTACTGAGTTTCAAGGGCCTCTCACTAAGTAGCTGAGGCTGGCTGAGAACCCAGATCCTTCTGTCTCAGCCTCCCAAATGCTGGGATTACAAGTGTGCACCACCATGCCCGGTTTATTCTTTTTTTTTTTTTTTTTTGGTGGTACTAGGGGTGGAACCCAGGGCCTATACATCTGGGCTATACTCCCAGACCTATTTTATACTTTATTTGGAAACAGAGTCTCACTAAATTGCTGAGTCTCACTAAGTGGTCCTTCTGTCTCAGCGGCCCACCAACTGGGATTAGAAGTGTGCACCACCATGCCCAGCTACTCCTAAACTTTTTTCTTTTTCTTTTTTTTTTTTTTTTTTTTTTGCAGTACTGGGGGTGGAACCCAGAGGCATTCTATCTCAGACCTACATCCCCAGCCTGATTTTTTTTTATTCTTTATTTTGAAATAGGGTCTCACTGAATTGCAGAGGGCCTCACTAAGTAGCCGAGGCTATTCATAAATTGAGATTCACCAGTCTCAGCCTTCTGAATGCTGGGATTACAAGCAGTGCGCCACCACACCCAGTTTACTATTAAACTTTTTTTTTTTCGGTACTGGGGATGGAACCCAGGAGCATTCTATCTCCGAGCTCCACCCCCAGCCCTATTTTTATTCTTTATTTTGAAACCAGGTCTCATTGAGTTGCAAAAGGCCTCACTAAGTAGCTGAGGCTGTCCGGGAACCTCCTGCCTCTGTCTCAGTCTCCCAAATGCTGGGATTACTAGCATGTGCCCCCATGCCCAGCTCCATTCTTAAACTTTTAATAGGAATCTGGTCCAATAGACATCCAATCTTTTCAAACACAATCTAATCTAAAAAAATCAAGCAGAGGAAAACACTATATATTTTTTTTCAGTACTGAGGTTTAAACCTCAGGGCATTCTTCCTCCGAGCCACACCCCCAGCCCTATTTTTTATTCTTTCTCTTATTTATTTGAAACAGGGTCATACTGAATTGCAAAGGGCCTCACTAAGTAGCTAAGGCTGTCTGTGAACTGCCATTTCCTGTCTCTGCCTCCCAAATGCTAGGATTACAAGCATGGTCTACCATACTGGGCTCCGATTCAACATTTGCATTATAAGAGAGAACATCCTTTTTCAAAAGAACACCACAGTGTTCTTAATAAAAGAGATAGATCACCCCCTAATTAATCATATATAATACAATTTCTTTACATTTATGTATAATGAGTTTCCAAAAATATATTTGAAAGTCAAACAATAGGCATAAAGGAGATTCTTCTTCCAGAGAACTTATAACCATAAAGTAAGTGTAGCCAGGCATGGTGGTGCATACCTGTAATTACTGTACTTGGGAGAATGAGACAGGAGAATTGAGGTTCCAAGACAGAGTCAGCAATCTAGTGTGACCCTGTTTCAACAAAATCATGTCATTCACAAGATGGAAAGACCTGGAGAACATTGTGTTAAGTGAGATCAGCCAAGCACAGAAAGAGAAGGGACATATGTTTTCTCTAATATGCCCAAACTAGGGAGTATTAGGGATACCAGAGGGACTCCAGATAATGAAGGGGAAACCTCAGCAAAACTAGAGGGAAGGATAGGAGAGGAAGAAGGCTGAGGTTGATTAATGGAGGAGCTACATCCAAATATATGTAAAAGTATGAAAGTAACATGGCCAACCTGGACACTCATTGTTCAGGGGGAGGGGAATGGGGGAGGGCATTTGTTTGAATGTATGCCATTTTCAATATGATCCACATAAAAATAAAATTTTTAAAAATAAATAAAAAATAGAAAGTAAAAAGAGTTAGGGATATAGCTCCAACGTAGAAGGCCCCTGGGTTCAATCTCTAATACTACAAGAAAAAAAAAATGTGTGTGATTAAAGAGATAATTTTTTCTTAGATATACACTGTGTACATGATTATTTGACTCATTAAAAGTAATAAACATTAGCTGGGCATGGTGGTGCACACTTGTAATCCCAGTACTTGGGAGGCTGAGACAGGAGGATCAGGGTTCTCAACCAGCCTCAGCTACTTAGTGAGGCCCTCCACAGTTTAGTGAGACCCTGTTTCAAAATAAAGTAATAAAATAGGGCTGGAGGTATAGCTCAGAGGTAGAATATCCCCTGGGTTCCATCCCCGGTACCATAAAATAATTAATAATAATAATAATAATAATAATAATATAAACATTAAGGATAAGTAATAAAAATGGATGTTTTAAAATAATATCTTACTGTAAGTGCCAGTTATCTCAGCCTGGGGAAAGAACATATTTAAAGTTGAGAGAAGAGCCTGGCGTAAGTGGCACATGCTTGTAATCCCAGTATTTGGGAGGCTGAGACAGGAGAATCACAGGTTCACAGCTAGCCTCAGCTACTTAGTGAGGCCCTCCACAACTTAGTGAGACGCTGCTTCAAAATAAAGAATAAAATAAATAGGGCTGGGGTTTAGCTTGGAGGAAGAATGCCCCTGGGTTCAATCCCCAGTACCAAAAAAAAAAAAAATATGTGGGGAGAAGAACTATCTGATAGTGATTTTATTTGATGGTGTCAGATCAGTTTTCTTAAAATTGTTCTCAAGAGAAAGTTGAATGCCAGGCATCTTCTCTTGTGAGAAGAGGTCCACGAGAAGCTGGGCCTTTACAGCCTTGTTTACTTCTCTCTGCAGTGGGATCACTTGCTAATTCTCAATTTTTACTTATGCAGGCACCCTATTTCTTCCATTGACACACCCTGCCATTGATGGTATTTCAGAATGTCTTCAGTAATCTCTGGCTGGGTCTTCTTGCAAATACACCCACAGGTAAACATTTGATGTCCACAGAAGCTGACCAAAGGTAAAGATTCCTTAGGCCTTTAGCACACCTAGCCAAATTTTTTGATGATACAAACTCTTCAATCTGCCACCTTCCATTCTTGTTTTACAAGATAAGAACTAAATGCTATAGATATTCAAGTCATTAAATAAAAACACATGAATGGCTGGGCGAGTGGCACATGCTTGTAATCCCAGCATTTGGGAGGCTGAGACAGGAGGATCCCAGTTACTGGACAGCCTCAGCTAGTTAGTGAGGTCCTTTGTAACTCAGTGAGATCCTGTTTCAAAATAAATAATAAAAAATAGGACTGGGGGTATAGTTCAGAGGTAGAATGCCCCTGAGTTCCATCCCCAGTACTGAAAAAAAAAAATGAAGATTGCAAAAATAAAGCATTGGAAGGCAGAGAGAATCACCATCAAATAGCTCAATTAACACTTAATTGTCAGCTGTAGTGCAAATGTCCTGATCAACAGAGTTCAGGAGATCCAATATGTAATAATAGAAAAGCTTGTAATAGTTTTTGGAAAATTGGTATTGCCTAAATCCCTTTGAGGAATAGTCAGTACTAATACCAAGTTAACACAAAAGAAATGACAAATATTGTATCATAAACTCATGGGGAAATAGTTATATTGAAAAAATTCATTTTTCACAAAACCTTCCAAGTATGCTTCCTTTCCCTAAAAGTGCACACTTAGACTGCCCATGTTGCAAGAACAGCTGGGGTGGAGTCAAAGTGGGGAAATATCAGGCAAGAGGCTGTGACATAGTTTGACGATTTCAAAACGCAAGCAGGGCTCTCGGGGCAGCTGCTCCTCCGCAGAGATCATGGTCAGAGAGAGCCTGCCAGTGCACTGGAATTGAGTGTGGCAGGGGTGAAGTGGGACTGGCATTCACTCCTGCCTCCTTGCCTGTGGCTTCTCACACTGAGAAGAGCACAGGAATGCGTCCTGTGTGTGCTACATGGCCCTGGGGCTCAGTACCAGCTCTGCGTTCTAACCCATGGAAAAGAACAGCATAAGATCTTACCTTGGGAAAGGAAAAGTATGATCTCAGCAATACAGATTTCCCTTTAGAAAGGGAATCTGTTGTAATTAAAAAGAAAATCAGAAGTATATCACTTGGGTTTAAAAAGTACTTTGCTCAGCTAGGTACTTTGCTTAGCTAGGGTAAATATCTTCTCTGTGCTCATGAGGATAGGAGAGATGCAGAATATTTATAACCCAGGAATTGAACAAAGGTCTGATGTGCTGACTAATAAGTCTGATGCAAAGGTCTAAAGTAAAAATAAATTTCCTTTTCTTAGGCTCTGAATTGTGGTGCCAGAGAGTACCTCTTGGGCAAGGACAAAGTAGGGAGGGAGGATGGACAGGGAAGAAATGAGAGGCCACAGTTTGTGATACAAAGTCTCTACCTGCATCCAGGCGAGGCTCCTGAGCCCCAGTCCAGAAAAATGTCCCAGGATTTGTTTCCCTCTCAAGTTATCTCCAATCCTCTAAAAACCCTATTTGGGGGTTGACCAGATGCTCCAAGTAGCTCCAGAACTTCTTTTCTCTTTTTGCATTATTGGGGACAGAACCCAGGGGCATTATACCCCCAAGCTATACCCCCAGCCCTATTTTTTATTTTTTGAAATAATGGTCTCACTGAGTTGCAAAGGGCCTCACTAAGTAGCTAAGGCTGGCTGTGAACCATGATCCTCCTGTCTCAGCCCCCAAATGCTGGAATTACACGCATGCAGCACCACACCTGGCTCCAGAACTTTTACCTGAGATGTCATCTGGGTTTCTGTTACCTCCAGGTCTGTCCTGGGATAGGAGAAAAGTGAGATGATCACCCCATTACCCAATAGTATTCCTTTTGAATAGTCCACCACACTGGTACTGGTGTACTGATTGGAGGTGGTTTCATTCATGTTGAATAGAGAACAAGTTCAGGCTCTGGGCTACTGACTGTTTAGTACTGAAGCCCTGGGCTAAAGCTGCCCATGTGATCCCACAGGTCAGGTCTTACCCATGCTGCTTCCAGTCTTACAATACCTGAGGGACGGAGTCCTAGCGGGCATCCTTTATCCTCTGTCCTCTCTGTCACTAGCACCCAAGATCACTCCACAGTTTCTGGAGACTTAATTCCCCCATATCTGATAGCACAGATTTAGGAGTGCCCTTCTCTGAAACCATTGCTTGACAGTATCAATAAGCTCTTGTAATCAAAGACCTCACTTGCCTCAGTAAGACTTTGTTATCTCCAAGGTCTGTCTTAACCTCAGTGAAAGGTAAAAGATTCCTTGCATTGGCTAATTGACTACTCTGATTCCTCTGCCCACTGTCCACTGCCCTATCCTTCTCACCGATCACTATATGGAAGGCAGGATGCAGCCAACACTGAAAAAGATAACATTCTAGGGATGTAGTAATTGTGTTCAAGAGAGTTATACAGGTCAGATATGGTGGCACATGCTCATAATCCCAGTACTTGGGAGGCTGAGACAGGAGGATCACAGGTTTGAGGCTAGCCTCAGCCACTTAGTGAGACCTGTTTCAAAATAAAAAAGGACTGGGAAGGTAGCTTGAAAGTAGAATGCCCTTGAGTTCAATTCCCAGTACTAAAAAATAATAAGTTTAAATAAAAGAAGAGAATGTTCTAATAAAAGAAGAGAATTTATACAAGATGTGCTTTTCTATGTTTACATTACAAATTTTCAAACAATAAATTCAGCATGGCCAAGAAGCAAATTAGCAACCATTTTTTCTGTATCATCTGATTAATGCTTGTGGTTTTGGTCATTATCAATGAAGGACAATGAGAGTCATTGTGAACCAGTATTTGTGGGTGGCGTGCCATGAGTTGTCCTGCAGCCAACATTACGTAGATGACTCTAATGAACTGCAGAGCCAAGTGGATCATACCATTTCAACACAAACAGGTTCCGGAAAAACAAGTCCTGCCATAGTGAGTGATAACAGTATTGTAACCTTGTTCTCATGGTGATAGATATGAAATTAGTCAGAAAAGGCATATGTGACAAGAAAGTAGATGAAGAACATGGTTCCTGGAACTGAAGAGGAAGGGACAATTCTGGCCACAGTAACAAATCATTGCATGATCTGACTGGAAAATTTTAAAATTTTTAGTTGCACTTCCTTCCTGTTATTTTAAATCTTCGTATTTCACTGTACCTCTATGGACCCATGGATTTTATGAATGTTTTAAAATCACCCTTTTTGTGTAGAAGGGGTCAGTGTAATATATGTGGCTGGAACTACATGTATTGGAGGAATAGCACCGGTGCCAGAAGGTACCACAGAACCTGACTGGCTCTGGTTTTGTTCTCATCCTCCACCATCACTTATCAACCTTATCATCACACCCCACTCTAGAGACCACTGGGAACAATCCCGCTATGCCCTACATCCCCAATGAAGCCCAGGAGCCCAGGAATCCACCATCCCAAACTCCCATCATATGGCTCCCTAGGTTCTCTAGGCTGGCCCAATCTCACACCTAACTCCAAAACATGGACCTGAGTCTTTTGAACAGGGTCTACCATGGTTTAGATAAGTGTTCCCCAAAGGTGCATGTGTTAAGGGTTTGGTCCCCAGAAAAGCACTATTGAGAGGTGGTGGGGCTTAGTGGGAGGTGTTCAGGTCATGAAGGGGCATGCGCCTAAGAGGGTTGTGGGACCCAGTTTCTTCCTTTTCCTCCCTGACTGTGAGGTGAGCAGTTTTGGTCTGTTACACACTCCCCACTGCTGCCATCGAGTGCTCTCATCAGAGGCCGAAAAACAGTGGGTATGCCTGGTCATTCACTAGATCCTCTGAAGGTGTGAGCAAATTTCTCTCTTTATATAATAATGATCTCAGATGTATTTTTATAGTAACAGGAATATGATACTTGGTCTATTGTTAGCAAAATTATCCTCACTTTCTTGCCACAATCCAGGAGTAACTTCTCTGCTGTCCTCTTCCATTTCTCCACTAATCAACAGTCTCTATATTCCAGATACACCAAGAATCCACCTACATCTCACTTACTACAACTCTGCCACACCACCATTTTCAAAGAGGGTTTCCTGATCTTCCTACAGATAACACCTACTATTACTCCCTATTCCCCTTGCCTTACTTTCTCTTCCTACCACCTACCCCAACTGGAATATTATTTATTTATTTATTTACTTGTTGACTGGGGTGTAATTTGTCTCCCAACAAGAACATGAGCTCCTTGACAGCAAGTAGTGTATGTGTTTGGGTCATTGCCGTGTTCCCAGTGCCTAGAATACAGCTTGCTATAGAGAAGAAAATCAATAAATACTTGAAAACTTATTTTGTTCTGACATTCAATATAAACAGAAAATTCTTGTCAAATTTTATTACAGAGCCTAACTTTATCTAAAATGTAAAGACATGGAGAACATATTTTGGAATTTAAGTCTAGAGAAGGAGTCAGGCATGGTGGCACATACCTATAACCCCAATTCTCTAGAGGTTGAGACAGGAGGATCACAGGTCCAAGACCAGCTTTAGAAACTTAGTGAGACACTCAGCAACTTAGCAAGACCCTGTTTGAAAAACAAAAACTAAAAAAAAAAAAACCTTAGGATATAGCTCCAGAGGTAGAATGCCCCTGGCTTCAATCCCTAGGACAAAAAAAAAAAAAAAAAAAAATAGTCTACAGAAGGAGATAGTAAAAATTTATAAGCTATACCTGTTTCTAATTACTTCAGAAACAAAATAATTTTTAATTAAATCACAAACATATCATTAATTTTTAAATTATTCAATATAGTTTATATATTCAATTATATGAACATAATTATATAAAGCATATATCTAATATAATTGTATAAGTTTTATAATTATACAACTATAATTTCATATATTATAGGTTTTAATAATTTGCATATCTACAATTAGATATATTTAACTATATATCTATTATTAGACATAAAATTATATAACTTATATAATTATATATGATATTTAATTGTATACACTATAATTATATGTGACAATTTTCATATACTTAGGAGAAAGAGCTGAGCAGATTTTTTTCTGCCCAGAACTCTTTCCTTTTTTTTAAACAATATAAAAAATCTCTGTGGAACTTCTAAAATCTAACATAGATCTTTCTAATTGTACTCTCTCTGCAACACCTGTTTAGAGTAAGCTTGAGCTAAATCAAATTGCTTTCTACAAGTGTTAAGTCCAAATATAATCAAAATCTCGTTTTTTGGCAAGACTTAGCTCAACCTTTATCCCCACTAACTGTGTGACACTCAAGTGGCCACTCATTTCTACCAAGGATCGTTGTCTCTCACTTCTGTGGACACCTGCCATGTCCTTTTCCTGGAGTTCTCTTCCCACCCTCATCCCTACATCCCTGGCTCTTTCCCCCTTGTTCTTTACATTCTCTTTACGACAGTCTTAATGCTCCACACCTGAGCTCTAGTTTCCTTTATGCATCTCAACACCTGGTACTGCTCTCACCATACCACTCGACACACCTGCTTGTCTTCTCCAGGAGACTGCACCGTGAGGAAAAAGTTCAGATCACACTTAGGTTGTGGGTTCTTTCCTTGCAGATAATAAGTGAACAATGAATAGTTGTTAGAGGAGACAAAGTGATTTTCTTCATCAGTGAAAACAGGATTGGACAAAGTCAGAACTACACCATCCACTTTTAACCCACAGGGTGGATGAGAATTAAACAGCTGAGACTAACATGGGGGTCTGTCCTGTGGAGGACATGTGCTGTAGCCTGTTCATTTGTAAACATGTGAGAAGTTTTAAAGTCATACAATTCATTAATCACTTGATCTGAGGTATGAAAAGAAAAAAATAGAGGCAGGAAGTTTGACTTTTGTATTTCCTAAGTGTCCTTTGGGAAAGCAGTAACTTCTCAGCCAGTGTAAGCTCTGTGACTTCTCCCAGGCACAGGCTGTCTGGGCCCGAGTGTCTGTCCCCTACCGACCCTCTGGGTGGGCACCACGTGGTGGCTGTGCTTGTGTAGACACATGTGCCTGTGATACTGCTTGGAAAACTAGAAGGCCTGGACCAGGCTGCCTGTCTTTTTCAGCATTTGTTTTTCCTTTAAAACTGATCCCAAGCATTTTTATGTATAAAACTTTATTTATTTAACCAAGGACTTCTTTAATATCTATTATTAGACAGTGTATTTGATAAGATACTGACTGGTACACTAGAAACAAATCTAATATAAAATATTGCCTTTACTTTCAGTAATGCCAAGTGTTGCTTTTTACCTTATCAGGATAATGAAATAAGCCTTCTAAAACAAGATATCAAAGTAGAACTGGTAAGTGGATGATATAATCATTATTTGAAGAAAATTGCTTTTTAATCTCTAAAATGAATGAGCCTAGTAAGGATTTCAGCTCAGGTTCTTTATGGCTCATCTCCATATGATCCCCAACTGAGAAGAGGAATTTCTTTCTTTAAACCTGAGAGACTTACACATGCTGAAACAATTGGGAGCTTTTAGTAACTTTGCCGGACAGAGCCTCCTTCCAGAGCAACATCTACCAGGAAGCCTGCATTGGCTCCCCTGTTTAAGATAAGAGCCCTCACAACATAAAGGTCTGTAGACTCTTCACTTTAGTATTAGGGCAATAGGAAGCATAGCCTGTGGACCAAGAAAGATCCCTTAATCCAAGGATAAAGTTGTCTACTCAACTATGAGACTCTCAATGGAAAAGGAAGATGTCAGATTGGGGGTGACATGGGAGCCTCTAGGGCCCAGTCTCTCTGGCCCCACACAGTACCACCTTGGGTGCTAGTAAAGACTTCTCTGGCTGAACTTCTTGATGAAGCACACATGATTTTAAGAACAAGGTCTACGCTTTAGTGTCCAGAGACAGCAGTCTATTTCTTCTTTTCTCCATAATCCTTCAGGGCGTTCACTGGGAACTATGGGGAGATCTTGTATTCTAGAATTGTGTGAAAATCCTCAAAAGCACAAACCCAAAGATCGCCTCGAACAATAATAGCAGTTACATACCATCATAACCAGGAACAATTTTAAATATTTTTTTCATTACAGTAACCTATCAAAATGGCTCTATCAATTAGGGAGTTGACAGATGAGAAAACCAAGGTTTAAGAAGGTTAAGTAACTTGCCTATGGGCATCAGACTTTTTGGCTGATCCAAAATTTAAAACCAGACAGTCAATTTCCATCTCCATTCTCTTAACAAAAATATGATACTTCTCCCAAACCATCACCCTACCAGGCCTACTGACATTTACCCAAAAACCCTATGGCAGGATGCCAGCTAATCTATGCAAGGTGTACAATGGAAAGGCAAGATGTACATTTTCCTATCAGAGTAAAAAACATTTTCAGGCCCTGTCGAGCCCTTAAATGCCCCTGAATACTTTTAGATGCCCCATTTTACTAGACTCAGGAAACAAGTGTTTGTCTTCAGCAGAGTAATATGCATGCATCCTATAAAATAAAGAAGGCAAAGAAACAAAGTAATCTTGGGCTCAATGCTAAGTTAGAGTACGGGTGGTGGTGGTGGGGTTTAAAACATTTAACTGCCCCAAGATCTGCAGAGACCATCTTGTAGGGCTCCCGATTGGCATGATGGAGTGAGACAATTTCTCTTTCTCTCCTCCTTCTTCAAACAAGGACCATGGGCACTCGAAGGAAACCACAAGCAGAACAAGAAGCTGGTGACTGCTCTCAGATCCACTGGGGAAAAAAGCAAAGAGGGATGTCAGGGAAGCCTGAGGCCTTGGCCAGCACTGGGAAAGGACAGTGACCAGCACAAAGGTCCTGGATAGCCTGGGAAGAGTAAAGACCAATTTTTCGGAAAAGTACAATTCAAGAGGAAAACACTGAGGATAATTTTCACCTGCTTCTGGTTTTACCTGGGCCTGGCTTTGGAGATAGTAGTAAGATATTCATGGGCAGGAAGAACATTAAAGTACTATGTGGAGATTACACATTTATTTTTTAAAGGATTCTCTTGATTTGTAAAATTCTACCCAGTCTCCAGAAATCACCAAAATGGTCCCCAAATTCCAATATTTCAGCATCTAAGTGCATCTCCCAAAGCACATCTCACAAATGGATGCAGCCCAGAGCCCTTTGCAGGTATCATGACTTGACAATTGGCTTTGAAAATGTGATTCCCACAAATATCCACAGATGCTATCAACTCATTCATCCAACACCTATCTATTAAGAGTCTGCATGTGCCAGGCCAATAATGTCACTGAAGATACAGGAAGAACAGAGCCCAGGACTTACAGACTAGCAGACACATCTGTAGCCTCCACCCAGAGTCCCAGTGCATCACATTGAAGAGGCATCTATAACGAAGTCACCATCGCAGGGCTGTGCCTTTGGAGACAGGCTCCTTTCTTTTCCTAAGACATCAAACTCAGATTTAGGTAGCCAGGGCAGAGAATGTGACTCCACAGAGATACCTGGCAACTTTGACTATCAGATGTTGTGATCAGAGTAGCTCAAAGTAGAGTCCCTGGAAAGATATGAGAAGATAGAAAGGAGGAATGTCGAGCTGCTACATGGTGGTGGAAGATCTGCTTCTGGAAGAGGACACCAGAAGCATCCTTAGTAAGCAAATCACTCACTATGGGGAAGCTGAAGTCTAAAAAAACATCAAGAGCTCTACCCCATTTCAGGCAATGGTATGACAAGCATCTTATCATACCATTGCCTGAAATGAGGTAGAGCTCTCTAGAGCTGTGCTGCTTGCAGCAAAAATAATAATCTTATTTCCTCTTCCCACACACTCATTATCATCTTTACTGTTCCTCCATCTTGTTTTCTAAGTGCTCTGACTGTTCTTGGAATCCCTGTCTTCTCACCAAGATAGGGCCCTGTAAATCTTTGTCTTTTGTCATTCTAGGCAAAGGAGAAACTTTACTAGTGATAACCCACTTGTTTGCTGACTCGGTGTTCTCCACTAGCATAAATACGTAAGTCCTGGCCATCCTATGTGAAGAAGATCTCATATTCTTTAGTGTATTTTGGGACAGGGCCATCCCATGACAGCTGCCTCATAAATCTGCAATCCCAGTTGTGCTTCCAACATTCCCTCCATCCATAACTTTATCTTCTACTCCTACTTAGACTCTGTCCACTTTGCCACCAGTCCTTTCTGGAGTCATCACATGAACTAGTGTTGTAATCACCCTCGCCTTTAATTTCCCCCAACAGCATTGCTAAACCCATGCCTTAAAGAGTAGCAAGAATGTAAGAACGATTTGAAAATAACACTCCTGGGAGTTAGCTCAGTGATAGAAAACGTGCCTTGCATGTCCGAGGCCCTAACTTCAATCCTCAGCACACCACGAAAAAAAAGTATAGAGACTTGAAAATAACAGACAGAAATTATGACTCCAGGAGAGTCCAAACTGGTTCTAGAAATTAGGGTTTGTGAAGCTCACAGTCAAACCTTTCTGTGTACAACCTCTACTGGGCACCCCACATCACCAGACTAGATTCTCTGCATTGCTTCTGCCAGAGAGAGAGAAAGAGGCCGCCAGATCTCCTCCTCTCCAGGCAATCCTTGCCACAAGACCTGTCTCAATAGTCTCCCAAATCCTCCTTGTCTTCTGTCCTCATTGGGCCTGTTCCAACATGATTAACAGCTAAATGTCCTCACCATTCAGGGAGGGTTGGTCTTACCTTAGACAATGAACTAGAAAGCAATAAAGTAAGCACTGGTCTATTTCCAATGTCTGGGTTAGAAAGTCTAGAATATTGCAAAGAGTGGGACTCCAAACAAACCCATCCAGATGGGCTTCCTTGAGCTGCCCAATCTGGCCTCCCTGGTGATCCCTCCACCAGCCCAAGGGAGGGTAGGCGTCCAGCACCACCATGGCGCCCCCAAGAGCAACTGCCTCCTCTCCACCAGAACATTCACATATTATCTAAGAACAGGAAGCGATTTTTGTGCTTTGCCAACTGAACCTTTCTTAAAGATGAAATGTTTTCCTACAGAAAACAAATTGAAGAGCTGCAACACCACCTGAATTTCTATATTCAGTAATATTTGCTTTTCTTTTAATAACCAAATATCCATTGTTCTATCTTCCTAGAATTTAAAAAAAAAAGCCCCAGAGGAGAGTATTTGTGCCATTGGTGCATAATACATCAAACAAGAAAAGCTTTCAAAGTGCGGGTCTCTTTTGTTGTTGTTGTTTTTTCCCAAGATTTCAAAGATCTCCAGACAAATTTTTGTTAGGGTTCAAGATCAAAGAGTTATGTCTTTCCTTTCCCTCAGGAGTCCCTGCAAGAAGGATGTTTTTCTGAGCACATAGTCTGATGTGGGCAGACTGTGTCATGTTTTGTCAGCAGGATTACAAAGATTAGTGGTGGGGGACACACGGGGAACTCTCAAAATAAGCTCTCACTGGGGCACCCCTGTAGAAAGGGCCTTGATCTGCAGGCAGGGATCCCACTTCCAATGAAATCTCCGTGAGCACTCTGGAAAACTATCACTTCCTCCAGTCCCCACTTCCTCTCCAATTATTATAGCTGCTACTCCAGAGCAGGTGAGACCCAGGTCAGTGTGACTATGATGTCCATTATATCGTTTTTAGCTTCATAAATTCAGACAAGGCAAGAACCATAGCCTATAACCTTCTCTTTCTGCAAAACATCTCATAGCATACTAGGATGACTTTGGAGTTTCTCTTCCTCCACCATCTTATTCATTCAGACAAATAAATGGAGATCCGGAAGTAAACTTGTATTACCCAGATTGCACCCCAGTTAATCTCTGATCTGGGTCATACCACTGAGCGTCCTGAGTTCTTATAAGGTATTCTTCCCACATAGAAAGGTGATGTGATGGAAGATCAAGAGAAATTTCCACAGGCTTTGTCATTCAGAAAGCAGTTCCTAAAGATTCAGCATTCCAGGTCTTGTACTAGTGTTGAAAGCCGTACAATATGGTTCTTTCCTGAAAGAGCTCATGGTCTGGCCTTTGAAAAAGAAGGTGATGATTCAATAAAAGTGCTATGACAGGACATCTGAGTACTCGAGGGGCCCTGAAGTGCCTTTCCAAACTGAAAAGTATCCTCCTGTTCTGAATCAAACTATATCCAGATAGCTTTCTGGAAGGAGTAATGTGCTGTAGGGACATTTAAACATTGTCTGCTCCTTCAGGTAAGTGTGCTAGGCAATGGAGAATGGGTTCTAACTTCCTGTCACTAAGTTAGCACGTGTTCCAGCAGCCCTAGAGAAAGGACCAGGTGTGCCCACGCTTGGCAACCTACACCCAAGCACTGTGCTCAGCCTGAGGATAAGCTCGCAGATTTCCCCAAATGCAAAGAACCTGTTTGTACAGCTGTAGTGGGGCCGTGTCTCTTACTAGCAGCAGCCAGCCAGTGCTTAGTAATTACATTGCATTTTCAAAGCCCACCCTTGACACCAGACTCAGGCAAGTGAGGACAGCCTGAGGGCCTGTGTAAAGGGATGGCTGGGAACTATGGATTAGACTTCTAGGAGGTGTCCCCTCCAGCTCAGGCAAGTGGAGACAGAGGCACCTGACCAAGAAGGCTCAGAGAGCAACACAGGTCAGACCACTAAACAGGTGCCCCCTGCAGAAAGGGGCTTCACCCCACTCATACATAGGTCAGCCAACCTCAAAACCATGCAGCTATACCATTCCTGGGTATCTTTCCAAAGGGGTGGAAACCAGAGAACTACAGTAACATATGAATACCCATGTTCATAGCTGCACAATGCATAATAGCCAAAATATGGAACCAACCTAGGTCTCCATCAGCAGATTAATAAATTGAAAAAAATATGTGAAATACACAAAATGGAATTCTACTCAGCTATAAAGAACAAAATCATGTCATTCACAAGAAGATGGAAAGACCTGGAGGACATTGTGTTAAGTGAGATCAGCCAAGCACAGAAAGAGAAGGGACATATGTTTTCTCTAATATGCCCAAACTAGGGAGTATTAGGGATACCAAAGGGACTCAAGATAATGGAGGGGAAACCTCAGAAAAGCTAGAATGGAAGAGTAGGAGAGGAAGAAGTCTGAGGTTGATTAATGGAGGAGCTACATCCGAATATGTGCAAAAGTATGAATGTAGCATGGTTAACCTGGACGCTCATTGTTGGGAGGGGAGAAGGGTAAGTAAAGGGGTGAGAGGTCACCAAGCACAATCTGAATGTGTACCATGATACATGAATGTATGATCCACATAAAAATAAAAAAATAAAAAAGAAATTAAAAAGAAAACCACATGGCCTCTCAAGGAGCTCTTGATCCCTGAAACCAACAGCTCAAAGAGAGCCCCTGGTCACCCATGTGCCACCCACAGAGATGGATTCAAAATGAGAGCCCACTTGGGGGGGGGAGTACAAGAAGCATTTTATATTGATATTAAGAATGTGGTGGCCGGGCCTGGTGGCGCACGTTTGTAATCCCCACACTTGGGAGGCAGAGACAGGATGATCGTGCAGGTTCGAAGCCAGCCATGCTGGCTTAAGAGATCCTGTTTCCAAATAAAAAAGTATAAAAATAGGTCTGGGAGTGTAGCCTGGAGGTAGAAGGGTTTCCAGGAACCCCAGTACCACCCCCCCAAAAAAAAATAATGTGGTGGTTAAGAACACGGGCTCTGAAACCAGAATGCCTGGGTTCACATCCCAGCTCTGCCACTGCCCCTGGTGCAGGCTGATGAGTGTCTGACTTGTAGTCTCCTCCTGTGTAAAATGGGGATAACAAAGGCAGCCCACTTATAGTATTGTTGTAGAATTAAATGGATAAATGTCTGTCGAGTGTGGGGTCTATAATAAGAATTTAATCATGTTGGTGCTTATAGCAGAAGACATTGTCCTTGGTTTCCAAATTCCTTACACTCAAGTTAGAGAGGTGAAAAGAAAGCACGTATAAAACAACAGCAAAAACACAGGGCAATGTGTAATCCAGTTCCAAACCAAGTGGCTCAGACTCGAAGACTGGTGAGAAGTAGCACAGACTCTACCTTTATCCAGATGCCTCTGGACGGGGCTCTCCTGTAAAGGGGAAGACGGTGAAGAGTGTTGTGGCTGAGTGGCCAAGATCATGGGCCTGAGCATCCGACAGCCCAGGGGTTGAATTTTGTCTCCGCCAATTACCAACTGTGGGATCTTAGGGGGAAAATGCCATGACAGTTAATTTTATGTGACAATTTGACTGGGCCACGGGATGCAGATATCTGGTCAAACAGTATTCTGGGTATTTTTGTGAGAATGACTTTTTGTTTGTTTTTGGGTTTTGGTACTGGGGATTGAACCCAGGGGCAATCTACCTCTGAGTTACACCCTCAGAACTTTTTTGTTTTGTTGGGATTTTTTTTTTTTTGGAAACAAGTTCTCCCTAGGTTGCTGAGTATCTTGCTACATTACTGAGGCTGTCCTTGAACCTGTTATCTTCCCGTCTCAGCTTCCCAAGTACTGGGATTATAGGTCTGTGCCACAGTGCCTGGTTCTGTGAGGGTGTTTTGCATGACATCCTGCCTTATGTAACATCTTCTTTAAGTCAAAGCACCATCTGCACGCTGCTTTCCCTTCAGTGCTCCAGCCACTGTGAGCCCCTCGGTGCCACGCTCTCAACACTCTGACTGTAGTTTCACTCTAGATCATACTTGGCTGGGTCCCAGGAGGCACAGAAGTATGGCATGCTTCTTTTCTAGAGTCCAGCTGGTGTCGTGGGTTGTCTCCACACACCATCACTTGTAACTCGAGTGTTGGTTTTTCCTGAGTCACACAGAAGAGAACACAGTCTTTTCTCAGCTAAGCCAGGAATGTGAAAAACGCTCAGCCTTACACAGAAACTGCTAGGTTATCATTAACATACTTCACAACAGTAAATGAGTATTATTTGATATGGGTCATATGATGTTTAAGTGCTCAGCATGTTAAAAAATATTAGTATTATAATTTTTAAAAATAAAACATTTAAATTGCTGAACAGCATAAAGCAGATTGCCCTTCCTTATACAGATAGACCTCAACTAGTCATTAAAGGCCTGACTGAAATACAAAGCCTGGTTAAGGAAGAGCAAGCTTCTCTTGCTCTCTGCCGGGGTTCTAGATGAGCATCAGCTTTTTATTTGACCTTCAAACTCAAAACCTCAGCTCTCTCTCTGACTCAAACCTGCACAGCCTTCAGACTTGAATTAGACTATCAGCTCTCCTGGATCTCAGGCATTGATACCCAGAATGAAACCAACGTACAGGCTCTCCTAGTCTCCAGCCTGCCAATTCAACCTTCAGATCTTGGGCCTTGCCAGACTATAGAATCCGGTGAACCAATTTTTTACAATAACTCTCTTTGCATTTACGTGCATGCACATAACACACACACACACACACACACACACACACACACACACACAGAGTTCTGTTTCTCTGAAGAACCTTAATGCAGGCACTAACATTTCTAAGCCCCAGTTTTTTCACCTATGAAATGGAAATTAATTAGTATTTACTCAGAGGGTTGCTGCAAAGATTATTAAATTCTGGCATGTGAGCATTAGCACAGTGTCTATACATTAGGGTGCTCAAAATGTTTTTGCACATATGCATAGAAGCTAGGGAGTAATCAGTATACTTCAAATAATAGAGGAAAAACTGCAGTAGAGTCAGGGAGATCTAGGGACTGGGGGATAATCAATAAAGTAATCGCTTCCATTGACAATATATACATATGTAAGAATGTCCATGTCAATCTCAATATCCTATATGAGGAAGGGGAGTTCTGAAGAGGGACTTCAGGGAAAGCCCACAAAGAGTTGTGTGTATGTATGTCATTATTACTATAAACTACATTATAATGTGAGGCTATAATACACCAATAAAAGTATTAAAAATGTTAATTACTAAATAGTGTCAATGTCCCCAGCCAAAGACCACCAGGAACACTTTTTTAGTTGGACAAGTTGGGTTCATTACTCCCTGAACTGAAGGAGAATGCCCCTTATGGTGGGCCATTTCAGTTATTAGAAAAGATTTATTGTAAGATTGGGGTTTGTGTTGAGTACTTTGGAGAGGGTCTAAGGAAGTGAGGTTCTGCTCTGCATTGGAGGTTGTCAGGAAGCTAGGAAAACTGGTTAGTTATCTTAGTGGCTTTAATTGTGGCTTCCAAAAAGATATGTACAAGACCTAACTCCTAGTACCTGTGAATGTGTACAAAGCGTCTTTATTGACAGAAATAAATGATCACCTGGTATGTTCATCCTGAGCTAAGCAGGTAGGCCCTAAATCCATTGATAAAACACAGATAAGACACCCTTATAAGACACAGAGACAAAAGGGAGAACAGAGGAGAAGATGATGTGAAGATGAGGGCAAAGACCAGAGAGCACGTCTACAACCAAAGAAAGCCAAAGATGGGCAGCAGCTCCCAGGAGCTAGAGAGGCATGACCCAGGTTCTCCCTCAGAGCCTCCTGCTGACACCTTAGTGTTAGACTTCTGGAGTCTAATGAATTCCTGTTGTCTTAAGCCTCCCCTGACATTTATGATAACTTGTTACAACAACCCTCAGATATCATATGGCATCTTCCTAACTCTGACCTAAAGGGAGGGCAAGCTGAGGCAAGGCTGAAGTTGGTGAAGCAGCCTCTCCTACCAAGCAGGAGAACGGGATGCTTGGTATTGTGTGGCATGAACAATGTCCGTATCTTATTTCTGCTCTGATATGATGATGAAGCAGCCTTGCTTCCCTCTTGACCCATCATGAGTACAGAATGGTCTTATCGCACAGTACTCTTTGAAACTGTTCAACAGAGAAACCCATGGCCCAGCTCCTGGATGTCAGGGTCTGCCTTTTTCTTTTAGATTTTGCATTTTTTTATTCCAGGTTTAAAGTATTAAAACATATTGATACCCTAGAGTGGTCTGATACCACTTAACTATAGGCTAATAAGCTTTATATTCAGGAAAACTCCTAACCTCACTCAAAGGGAGAATAGACAATAGAGTAAGCTACCACATCACTCAATACTACTCTATTGTCCCTGCCCCTCTGAGGTTAGGGGCTTTCCTGTATATTATGGCTAGATATAAAATGTGCCCTAAAGAGCTCATTTATTAATGTCTGGAGCTGATGTAATTGAGTCATGAGGGTTGTACTGGGTAAATCCACTGTAATAGATTTAGCTGGGTGGTGACCCAGGCCAGTAGGGTATGGCTAGAGGGGGGTTCTTGGGGTGTGGCCTTGGGCTTATGTGAATGGTTCCTCTCCCCCATGCTCTTTCCTGCTTCTGGGCCTCCATGAAGCAGGGCACAGCTTATGTGCTCTCCCTCTCTCTGTTTCTTGATGCCATGCCTTGAAGTCCACAGTCCCCAGCCTCACATGGACTGAATCTAAAATAGTTAAGAAAATAAATTTTTCTAGGCACAGTGCCAGGCACACACCTGTAGTCTCAGCACTCGGAAGGCTGAGACCGGAGGATTGCAGGTTCAAGGACAGCCTCTCATCAACCTAACGAGACCCTGTCTCCAAATAAGAAACAAAGTAGGGCTGGGATGTAACCCTAAAGTAGAATAATGTCTCTGGGTTCCATCCCCAACACCAAAAAAAAAAAAAAGAAATCTTTTTTCTGTAAGTTATGTGGTCAGTCTTTTAGATTATAGTTGCAAGAATGCTGACTGGAGCACCGTCTCTGTCATTCCAAAACCCTGCCCAGTACATGTTACCAGTATTTTATAGCTGCGGCAGAGTTTACATAACTGAGTCTAAATCTACACATAAGCCCTCTCCATTAACAGAAAAATCACCTGAAAGGGCAGGTCCCACAGGAAGTTGAGCAAAAAGCCATCTTGGTGTAAATAAGAAACTGCAATAAACTCTGACTCAGTTAAAGGTAAGTGTTCAAAAATGGCCAAAGTTCTATTGTTGCCTTTAGTAATTAAAGGCTTGGTAGTTATAAATTCAGTGAAAAACTTATTCTACATACATAATGTAGGTGTTATCAAACACAGGATTGAAATCCTAAAAGTAGAACCTTCAGATAAATAACCTTCTTCGTATTTTCTTTTTTTTTGTGTGTGTGGGTCTGGGGAAGGAACCCAAGGGTATTTGACCTCCTAGCTACACCCCCTGTCCTATTTCTTATTCTTTATTTGTAAATAGGGCCCCATCAAGTGGCTGAGGCTGTTCACGAACCACAGTCCTCCAGTCTCAACCTCCCAAGTGCTTGGACTACAAGCATGCGCCACCACACCTGGAACATTGGTATTTTCTTTTAATTTAAAATTTTATTTAAGAGTGAGTGAAGTACAAGTCCAAACATTAGAACATCCTTTTCCCTGTTCCACTTCTCTAACAAGGCTCCTCTCAAAACATTTCCTGGTGATAAACAGTGTCAAACTTATCATTCTCTTGTCTCAGCCTCCCAAGTACTAAGATTGCAGTTGTATGCCACTGTGTCTGGTGAACTTGCAACTTTACACACAGGCTTCAGGATGCTGGAGCTTCTGGAACCATTACTTTAACCCAGCCTTCCATGACAGTCTTTTTACTTTCTACTACAGAACATGACACTGCAATGACAGCAACAAACCACTTCAGCCTTTTCACTTCTCCAATATACAAAGGAGTGGGAAAGCTAATTTCCTGGGAAAGAAATATACAGCCTGGCCCCGGCATTTTAGTACCCAAGAGAGCTGAAATAAGTCCATTGACCAAAACTCCATGTACAACTGTCCTTCCAAACTTGCTGTGCTTTGCAAAATCTTCATTTAAATGCAAAGGATTGACATCTCCTGTCAATTCTGAGAAAGTAACTACATCCCTGTGTGTGAAGGCCCTACTGAGTTCAGCTCGGTCTCCAATTTTTATGTGTATATCCTGAAAGTGCTGTCTGTTCAGTACTAGTTGATTCAGGCACAATCTCCTCCGAATTCCACCCCACCAAAGGCAATGTCTGGAAGTTAATGGGAACATCTTCAGCATCCTCAAATTTCATCAACACAGGCTGTATGCCTGCTTCTGTTTTCAAACTATGCAGAAACCAAAAAATACTTCTGAGCAGAAGTTGTTGAAAATTGAAAACTATTCAGTCCAACACTAATTCCCTACTATTACCAGATAATGCAAGGAGAAATGGAGAAACCCGCTACATATTCTCAAGATGGCTGACAACGTCTTCTCTTCATACGTAGGACATCCAGGGGTAAGGCTGCACCAACCTCCCTAAACAGGTCCTTCAGGGCAGTAATAAGCAGCTGTTTGAACTGTGCAGTATTCAGTCCAATTCCATGGTCCTGAAATTCTAGGCAAGACTTTCATGTAGTGGTGCTCAGAGGGGTTTTTGTAAACTATTCTTTCATATGTAGCAGCCGGTGCTGGCATCTTTTCCAATGCCGATCACACCATTTGGCTTCTTCCGGACCTGCTGGGGGATGTCAAGATGCCACGGCGGATGTCTGCCTTTTTCTTTCTAAGCTCAGGGTCTGCCTTTTTCTTTCTAAGCTAAGAGAAATCAACTTCGCTTTTTAACAGACCCAAATGTATTTGAGAAGGGGTTTGTGAGAAGTAATTAATCTCCATTCTTAGCCTACTAGAAATGAAAACCAGGGGCATTCTACCTCTGAGCTATACCACCAGCCCTATTTTTTATTCTTTTATTTTTATTTTTTATTTATTTATTTATTTATTGCAGTACTGGGGATGGAACCCAGAGGCATTCTACCTCCAAACTACACCCCCAGCCCTATTTGAAATGGGTCTCACTGAGTTGCAGAGAGCCTCACTAAGTAGCTGAGGTTGTCCACGAACCGCGATCCTCCTGTCTCAGCCTCCCAAATGCTGGGATACCAGGCCCGGCTGTCCTAATTATTAAGAAGTTGGTCTTGTTAATCAGATTTTAAATGTATGTTCTTTTCATCCCAAGAAATATGTCAGGATATGGTTCAGAGTACACAGACAACACATTTTTCTTGTGACATATGAATTATAATGTGCTTGATTCTAAGTGTGGAGGGTTTTCTTCACTCTGGGAATTGTCAGAGGAGGTGATGGCAGTGCCTGTCTCAGACACAAGCCAGTTGCTGGTGCATGTCCAAGAGGCTCATAGCATGTGACAAGTCACTGAGGGCAGCTAGCTGGAGCCAAATAGCTCCGCCATGCTGGGCTGTTTTGCAAAGATTGCTTTTACTCACTCTGCACTCAGATGGGGCCATCGTGACTAGATTATTTCATTCCATGGTGATAAAAATCTTACTTCCTTGTCTTTTTGCCTCCTTGCTAAGGCTCACACAGGTGTTTTCCACAAGTGCTGTGGCAACTCCATTGAGTCTTTTAGAACTTTCACGCACACTGCATTGTTATGAGTTAATGAAGCCTTATAGAAATGATACATAACATCAGCCTTTTGCTTTTGGCAACTCAATTTGAGCTTTTCAAAACTGAGTTCAGACCAGATGTGCTGACATAGATAAGTCTGTAATCCCAGTATTTGAGAGACTGGGACAGGAGAAGTGCAGGTTCAAGGCCAGCCTCAGCAACTTAGTGAACCCTTTAGCTATTTAGCAATAGCTGTCTCAAAAAATAAAAAAGGTCTGGAAGGCTATAGCTCTGGGTAGAATGCCCTTTGGTTCATTCCCCAGTACAAGAAGAAGAAGAAGAAGAAGAAGAAGAAGAAGAAGAAGAAGAAGAAGAAGAAGAAGAAGAAGAAGAAGAAGAAGAAGAAGAAGAAGAAGAAGAAGGAGAAGAAGGAGGAGGAGGAGGAGGAGGAGGAGGAGGAGGAGGAGGAGGAGGAGGAGAAGGAGAAGGAGAAGGAGAAGGAGAAGGAGAAGGAGAAGGAGAAGGAGAAGGAGAAGGAGAAGGAGAAGGAGACGTCAATGACGACGACCCTGGGGAATGATTTCTGGATAGATACAGACAGAACTTACCATACCCAAATTTTTCCAAACTCAGTCCAATGGTTCCAGTACACCCATCACAGAGCAATGCAGTGTAGGGCCTCCATGTGGGGTTATCTGCTTTCAAGTTAACTCAGAAACACTTCTTGATTTCACCTGGAAGTCTCTACTAAAGCCGACACAAAGGATGTCGTAGATAAGATGAAAAGAAAATCAGTGTTTGCTTTTAAGTGCATCTATAGAATGTGTTTAAGGGAGAAATGTAAGTGCAATCTAAAGAGTACACAATTGTCTCAGCCGTGCTTCCTTGAGGATCTAACATACAATGCTGTGACATTTTTACTTTGTTCTATAAAATGCATCATGTTGCGTGTGCTTGTTATAAGTGGTGCTTGATTGAAATCTTATTTTCCCAAGATTGAGATAAATACAGTTTGGGAGAAGAATGAATAGGGCACAATGTGGTTTCCTCGCTGCCAAAAAGTAGAAAGATTCTGAGAACTGGTTCCATTAGGTAGGAAGCTGAGAACGGCTGAGCATTAGCTGTACCTCCCCAGATGGTGAGGATTTTATTTGTTTTGATAATGATCTGGATCCTCTTCCTCCACACCAGATCTCCCATGAAATAGCATCTGACTCTGAGATTCTTTTCAATCTTGAATCGGTACACGTTTCCTGTTTGAAGGGCTGGCTTTTCCCAAAGGGTGCTGAGTACACTCAGGAGAATGAAGTATCTACTCCAGGGTTCTTATCACCCAGAGCTCTTTCCACAGGTACACAGAGCACTCTACACCTCTGGATCCAGGTGCTCCGAAGCATTATATGTAGGGGGCCCTTGTCCTCAGCAAAGCCCTAACACTGGCTGAGAATAAGCATCTGGAGTGAGTCTACCCAGCTTTTTGCTTTCTGTTAGCAGATGCTGCAGTCAGAGACTCCTGGATCCACAGTTAGGAGATGCTGCAATGGGCACAGACCAGAAAATGAGATGTATTGTGCACACTCATGTTCTGCCCAGAAGCCTGGCCCACAATATTTTTTCACTCTTAAAGACAATTTAGTTCCTCAGTAAAATGTGAGAAGTGAACAGCTTTCATAAAAAAAAAAAAAGTTTTGGTTTTACTTTTGGTTCTCTGGATTTCATTTGTCTTTTGTAAAGTAGAAAAATTGTTGGCAGATTCTTTCTTCACTGTCTCTAGAATTAAGAGTTATTTCTGTGTCTTTCTTTCTTACCTTCCCAAGCAGACTCTAAACTCTAAGAGGCACCCTGTCCCCAACACTTTGTATCTGCTGTTCAGAGCTCTCACACTGCCTCACAGCTGGCAGAGACCTAATAAATAGCTGTGGGAGAAAGAAACTAAAAAGGACCAATAAAACCCTGTTTCCAAATAAAAAAATATAAAAATAGGTCTGGAAGTGTAGCCCGGAGGTAGAAGGGTTCCATCCCCAATACCACCAAAAAAAAAAAAAAAAAAAAAAAAAGGACCAATAAGGAATCCTGGAATTTCTCAAAGCTATTTGAACACAGGCCCCTTCTGATGTTGAATACTACTGACATTCACAGGAGTTGTGTACTACAGTGTGGGAAAATGCTGCTCCCAAAACATGTGGTCCAATCCATAATACAGGGGACTTGGGAATCATTTTCAGCACATGTAGCAACAACAAAAAACTGAACAGGTCAAATGTGGTGACGCATGCCTATCCCAGTACTTGGAAAGCTGAGACAGGAAGGTTGCAGGTTCAAGACCAGCCTGAGCAATTTAGCAAAACTCTTAGCAACCTACGGAGATCCTGTTTCAAGATAAAAATTAAAAAGGGCTGGGGTATAGCTCAGAGATAGAATGCCCTTGAGTTCCATTCTTAGTACCACACACACACACACCAAAAAAAAAAACCCCAACAACTAAACAAACCAAAAATCAACAACTCTCCTTAGATGCATTAGAGAACTGCAGTCACAAGGCAGTCGCTGCTCCCAGGTTAGAGAGAGGAAGACAGGAGGATAGAGGAAATCACATCTTACTGGAGCAGAAACCTCTTTGGAAACCAGGACCAGCATGCACCATTGGGATGTGTTTCTGAGGTTCTGTGTGGACATGTTTGAGAGGTGAGAGCTCCAGGGATGCCAGTCTTCGGGAAGTTCTCATACTTCTGTAAGTGTTACTTCCAGAGACACTACCAGGTTCTCACAGTGAAGACAGGAGCCAAATCCCTTTGCGCTTCAGGGAGGGGGTCACCATTCTGAAATGTGCCAGAGCATTCTGTTCTTCAGAAGGTCTGCCATCTTCAGAACCTAACCAATAGGGCTTTTGCTGGAGCCCAACTGACCTAGGGGAAGGGGGTTCTTCAATTCTAGCCCACTATACACTTCCTGTCTCTCTTAGGGGAAAAGTGGAGGAGCACTTGTGAAGACCCCAGCCCTGGCTCCCAGGCTCACTAACAAAGAGGGTTAGTCAGAGGGCCCTGGGATGCTGCCAATCTCCCACACCTCCCTCCACACTAGGCTCCGGTGCCAGGACAGGAATATAGGACAGAAACAAATGGCAAAGTCCAGCTTGAGAGGTTGGAACTGGGCATTGCTAGAGGAGAAGGCAGCTGTACTGCTCATAGAGATCAGAGATACTTCTCTTCCGCCCCACTTTTGCTCTGCCTGGCTCCCTGCAATTGCTTCTGTCTCCCATAACCTCCCCTACCTAGTCCTACTCATCCTCCATCCTCTGAGTTTCTCTTCTGCAAGAAGTATCTATCATAAGGACTCCAATCACAGTGCTCCCTCTTGTACTGTGGTCTTTACTGCTATGGTAAAACTGTTACAGTGCCCCTGTTGGGCTCCGAAACTGTAACAGTGAATTGTAGCTGTGGGTTCTTGTTCTTAGCTATGTGCAGAAAACAATAGTCAGAACTCCTCTTTTTTGCTATAAGCTTAAGCAATTTTATTATTACAAAGAGAAATAGGACAGAAATTAGATTAAAGCACTATGTCAAAGAGTGGAGTGACTTGAAAATAAGTCACTGAAGTTTTTGGATACAGAACAGTTTTATAGATACACGCTCCTTCATCTTGCTCTACCAATAATCTTCTGACCTGCATGTACATCTGCCATTAACTCCATGCGGACCCTTTTTTATGATTACGGGGATTATGATTATGGGGATTTCTTTCTTGGCCAAAAAAAACCCTTCTTTCTGCCTTACTGCAGGTATAAGCCTAGGTTTCTTTGTTAGGACCAGAATGATTAACAAAGTCAGGGCTCACATGGTATATGATCCCCTTTGACAGAGGACTGTACCCTCCTCCAGCACTCTGTACCCTTCTCCCTTGGGTAATTTTTAGCTTTTATGCTAGATGTCATTTATTATGTAAACCTGTTTTTAGAATATGAAGGCCCTAGGTCCCAACTCTTCTATCTACTAATTACTTTTAGTGAGGGGACTCTGCATTATAACAGCTGCCTGAGTACCTGGCAGTAACCAGGCCCTGATGGCTTTTTACATTTTGAAACCAATTTTCAACATATTACTACCAAATTTATTTTCCAAATTCATTTTCCAATACATTAATACAAAAGTCATTTTCCAATACTGGCACATTAATACCAAAGCTATTTTCAAATACATTTTGAAGCCATTTTCCAACATCGGCACATTATTACCCAAGCTATTTTCAAATGCCATTTCCCAATACTGGTACATTTACCACACATGTTAATAACACTTACATCCTCAGATGCCAACACTAGTTGGCTTGTTTCTTGGATGGGATGACTTCATAGTTCCTGTTAAATTATCAGTTTCTCCAAAACAGAGAAGTGTGAGTTTTTTGGTGCCCTCAAGTCCTTCCAGCAAGTGGTCTTCTACCTTGTGTTCATTTGGTGGCTCAACAGAGCCCCAGCAGCCAGCAGGGCTGAGACAAGTGCTGCATGGGCGATACAGTGATCATTCAGATGTGTATTCTTCTGTCTAGGAGTTTAACTGTTTTTAGACTTGGATGGGAAGGGGTGGGAGCTGGTGGCTAGATGAGTTAGCTCTTTTTGCATAAGGTAAAGGAACAAAAAAAGACAGTAGCAGGAAATACCCCTGACAGAGAACAGACACTCCATGAAGCTTCTCCCAACCAAATCCCTGAGAACACGGGGACTGAGTGGACCGGGTACTGCCCTCGAGAGAATTTTCCCAAATTCAGCTCACAAATGGCATGTGCTTTCTTGCATGCCTGGCCTGTTCTGATTGATTGTACTGAAGCAAGAGCACACACACACACACACACACACACACACACACACACACACACACGGTATTTTATTGGTTTTATAACACGCCATGTACTCTCTCTTTTTTTGTGTGTGTGGTACTGGGGATGGAACCCTTCTACCTCTGGGCTACACTCCCAGACCTATTTTATATATTTTATTTGGAAACAGGGTCTCTTAAGCCAGCACGGCTGGCTTTGAACCTGTGTGATCCTCCTGTCTCCGCCTCCCAAGCGCGGGGAGTACAAGCGTGCACCACCACGCCCAACTGTACTCTCTGTTTTTAAGAAAATATAGTCAAGAAAACAATAGCCAAGAATTCAGAAATTCGGAACATAGTGCATTTTCTACCTCCGAGCTACTCTCTCAGCCCAACTTTTTTATTCTTTATTTTGAAACAGGGTCTCACTGAGTTGCAAAGGGCCTCACTAAGTAGCTGACGCTGTCTGCAAACCCAGATCCTCCTGTCTCAGCCTCCCAAGTGCTGGGATTACAAGCGTGTGCCACCACACCTGGCTTTATAAGTGCATTTTCTACCACAACTGTTCTCACTCCTATACGGTTTCCTAATCGGCACTGTAAGAGAACAGTTGAGTTAACACTGCTAGGATGCTTCACACAGGCAAAGCCAGACTTGGAATAAGCTTCCTCCGGGGAAGCTTCTCCTGGGAACCTCTCTCACCTCTGGGATCTCCTAGGCTTCCTGAGCTGGCTTGGGACTTCATATGCAGCCTGGATCACCAGGAAGTGCCTCGGGACCTTTGCTCTCGGGTGCCTGTTGTGGTCAGGGTGCCAGACCCTCACTAGCTCAAGGTAATACCAATATATTTCTTCATTTGTTGCCCTGTCTAAGAGACCCAAATCCTGGTAAGCTGGCTGACGTTTCTCATCCTGAAAACTATGAACAAACTCATAGAGTTTCTCCCACTCCTGAAGTAACTGCTACTGGAGCCAGGATCCCCGACCAGTAGCTACCAGATCCAGTGGGAGAGAAGGAAGAAAAACTCCAGGAGGCTGCAAAGGAAGAAGAGGCTGAACCAACTCAAGGAGAAGTCAAGGGTTTCTGCCACAGAGCCGAGAGTGGCGGCCGTGTTGCTCAGGGTACTGTAGGTCAGGGGACCCATGAGAGCCAGGGGAGCCCTGCCCAGCAGGTGGAGCTGCGCACTGAGGGTCTCTGATGCCACTGAGGCTTTGTGCAGTGATGCTTCTGTGCTGTGAGGCTGGCAGCCAAGCTGATGAGCAGTGTGGCTATGGGGCAGCCAGAGAAGATAGGGGAAATGACAAAAGCCACTCCCAGAGTATTCTTAAAATCTGAGGTCTGGTTGCCAACAGCAACCACCAGTAAGACCCCTAAGCCAACTTCCAGTGGGATCCCCACAGTGTAGAAGCTGGCCATGGAAGAAAGGCTAATCGGAGCCACAGGGCCAAGCTAAATGCCCACTCTCACCTGGGCAGCAAAGTGAATGGGATTCTGGGAGGGTGTCCCCTCTCTTGGGTTCTGTTTGTGCCCCCGGCCTCTGTTGGCTTGAGCTACAAAGCTTGGGAGCTTCCAGAACTCCTACAGTCAGCTCAACCCACCAGCCCCCAGGGTCGGCATCCACAACAGAACATGAGTGTCCCTTCCTAGGTACAGGTGGTGGAGATGGACAGGCCCCCGCTACAGCCCAGAGGACACAGCTCAGCAGCAGCACCTTGGCCATCCTCTAAGTACAGATGGCACTTGACATTGCTCACAGAGCAGAAATCTCAGGCTCCTTGCTGAGAATCATGGTCATGATAGCCCTGTTATCCTTAGACCCTGGCCTTAAACCCCAGGAACAGCAGCTCAAACTGGTCCCTACCTGGGGAGGATTTAAGGAGGCAATCCTATCTGTAGTGTTAAAAAGCAGGCCCTTGATTGCCTCTTGTCCCCACAGATGGGCTAATGCCTCTCCACACTCTGCTGCTCTTCAAGAATACCTTGAATGGTTCCACTTCTGATTCCTCTAAGGCAGAGACACCCACTGACAGGCTGCAGGGTGAACCCACCCACCACACTTTCCTCCCTACCCTGCCTCTAGGCCTCCCAGTGAGGGGGCTCCACATCTAATCCCGAGTCTGAGCAGCCTCTGGGTCCACTGGGAGCCCCAAGACTGCTCTGTCTTGCCTGCTGTGGGATCACCCACCAGGAAATGGAGGCTGTGACCCTGGGCTCTGGGGAAAGGGGAACCGGCCCTCCTCCTGCCTCTGCACTGCAATGGAGCCAGGATATAGCGGGTTTTCATGTTAATGTCTGGAGCTCCAATCCTGGGTTCGGCTCTATGAATTTGGCCAAGTCATGTCTGGGCCTCTATTTTTTCCAAGATCTCCCTGTCTTGACTTGAGAGCAGGGTGTGCTCAAATACAAGCATTCCTAAATGTGCCCGGTATGGTGGCACACACTTGTACTCCCAGTACATGGGAGCAGGTTCAAAGCCAGCCTCAACAATTTAGTGAGGTGGTCAGCAACTTAGTGAAACCCTGTTTCCAATGTTTCTAAATAATAAAAATCAAAAGATCTGAGGATGTAGCTCAGGAGTAGAATGCCCCTGGGTTCAATCTCCAGTACCACTAATAAATAAATAAATAAATAAATAAATAAATAAATAAATAAATAACTTTTGCCCTTTCAAGGAAGTATGAATTCACCTCAGAAACACCTACTGTTTGGCAAAGGATTCGGTTGAATTTCTAAGGCTTATATCTGATCTAAATGATATAAACCAAAGACACTCCATGATAAACTCTTTTATAGGAATGAGCATCAGAGTACAATGAGAAGAGTTAACAAGTTGATGCTTTGAGGTAGCAGGCTGTCTCCCTTCTCTTCCTAGCCAAAATAACTTCCTCAAACCCACATTTCCTCATCTCTGTAGTTGAGCAACAGTTCCTGCATTGTATGACTTTTGTGAAAATTGCAGATAACAGTCAGAATGCCAGGGACAGTACCTGACATGAATAGCAACAACTCTCACTATTTAGGTAGAACTCTCCCTGTTCAACCAGACTCCCTCCACTAAAACTGCAAAAGCAAACTTGTATAAAATGGAGCTTTTGCTTGTTTCTTGACGTGTCTGAAATTAAGTCTTCCTTTTCAATGTGATTAAATTCCCTAACATAGAAACACACTAGAAAGAGGAGTCGGTCATCCAGTCTTAGCAAGAGGACTCAGAAATGTAGAAAGATCCTAGATGTTACAGAGCTGATTAACCTTTCCCACCCCGACTCTGGGAGAGATATAAGTATCCTATGATTATTCCAGCAGTTCAGAATGAAAAATGAAAGGAATGTTTGCACCAAAAGCTTTGGTAAATGTTTAGCTTGGTCTTATATTAGTCTGGCACAGAAGGATATTTTTTCTCCAGCTGGAAAGCTGATATTTATCTTTCTTGGCTCTAGGTTCTTTCCTTCAGGAAATTTAGACCTGCTCTGTTACACACAACTGTTAGTTGTGGGTAAAATTTCTAGGTGCAGCATCTCTTACTTGTGGGCATTGAAAAAGATTTATGGAGGGGGGGACTTCATCCTTTATAACCTGATATAGAACTGAAGACCATTCAGGAAATACTCAGAGATTCATGACTTCTGTAGGTTCCACTGGATCCAGATGGATCTGGGCTCAGAACTCCTCCAAGCATGCTCTGATGGAATTGGAAATATCAGAAGACTCTAAGCATTTGCCTCTCATTTGGATTCACCCCTACATCTTCCAAGGTCCCTCCAAGTCAGAACAGAGGTGACTTCCCACTGCACTGGTCTGTGTGTTGTCCCAAGGCCTACAGTTGGGCCACACCCAACTGTAAAACATCTTGAAACTTTTTTTACTTGAGGGTAACGTCTTGGCCTGAAGCCAAGCCCTGGGTGGGGTGCCAAAGCTCTTGTTATATAAGGAACCTGTTTGTCTCGCCCATGCTAGAGCCAAGGTTTCATTATGCTGTGTCATTCCTCTGGTAGAATACTTGTGATTTGACAGTTTCTGGAAGTAAAATCAAAATATGCAAAGCACATGCTCTCAGATACACAAAAATAATTTTCTTGATTTCTGGCCAACATGCCCTAGAACATCATCTTCAACTAAATGTTATACGATTTCACCTGTTGTGAGTGGCTGTAAATAACTGTACTTGGACTGGTTTATATTTCTTCACTGTGGAAAACATGACTAGTAAACCCTAACTGCTAAAGAGCACTCTGTTGTCTTAGACCAGTCTTTTCCTAGGAGGGGTGTAGAGGACCTACCTCAAACTCACTGGACTCACTGGCATGATAACTGCTAACAATAATAACATGTTTTAAGCACTTAATAGTGCTAGGCTTCATTCTAAGTGCTTTACATGTATGCATTCATTCAGCCTGACAACCTCTTTAAGGTAAATCTTATTACTACCCTTGTTTTATAGATGAGGAGACTGAAAATGAAGTGGTTAAGTTCTACATTCCAAATCATACAGCCTGGAGGAGTTGAACCCAAGAAGACAGCATCCAGACTCTCTTTTACCATACTACCCATTCTAGACTTAAGAGACCAGGGATTCAGCCTCACTCTTCCCACTGACTAGAGGATGAGAAGATAATAAATGTTCCTTGCCCTCCATATAGTTCTGGTATGAGAATCAACGGCAGAGCCAGAACCTCAGCAGTAGTTATAGATTCCTGAAGATCTCTATCTTTATTTCTGTCTCTATTTCCCTCCATCCCTCTCCCCACATCAATACATCATCAAGCTATAGACCTTACTGGATTTAAGAGACTCCCAATCAGTCCTAGCCTCCTTTCACATTATTATAATAATCCATCATCCAAGTGCTTTCTAACATACACATGGATGATGTTAAATCCTATCTTAACTATAGAGGACATGTGTCTATCTAGGGGGGAATATATCTTAACTCCCTTCTATGATATGAAAACTCTCATTGTACAAGTCCTGGCAAGGGTTCATTCACTTGTTTTTTTTTTGGCTCCCTTGAGACTACGACCTGGGTACTCTAACTGGAGTCACCTGTTCAACTGCTCCTGCCTGAGATTTTGAGTCTGCATGATATAAAAAGCAGGGAGAGCTTAGTGTATATACCTATGAAGACAGTGACCAGGATCAAATAGGGTTGAGCACTACTTAGCTTCAGAAACAGATTCTGCTTGTCTATGCTGTCCAACATCTATTCCTATCCATTTGCTAAATCTTATTCTCCAGTCTTCTCAGGAGCTCTAGGAACTACTAAGTATCTGAGGCTAGTTATCTGCTAGTTATCTGTCTTAGTTGTTGAAGCCAATTACATATCCTATCACTAATCAGCAATGGGTAGCTGGCAGCCTGTGGCAACTGAGGGAGGAGCTGCTAGATGGAGTATTAGGTATAGACATCAGACATTGACCATTGAAGGTGAGGCCTTAGGGAAAACTGAATTATGGCCACTATAAAATGGTTTAAAGGATATAAGAAATTTGAGGAAGATGGATTTTTTTTCTTGGTGAACTGGACAGCTTAAAGAAAGGGAATAACAATCTTAATTGACTAAACTTGGGGCTTATGACTTAGATTGAAACTTGAGACTTTTGTGATTGCACAAAAGAAATTCTTATCTCTTGCAAATACAGTTTACAGGAATTTAAAACTAAAAGCATAACTTGATCCTGTGGATTGCCAAATCACATTGCCAGCTTATTCACAGTATTGCATATCTTTTGTGTAACATTTAGGTCATTAAGTCTTATTTCTGTATCTGCAACATTTAGCAAAGAATTTGGCTCTCACCCAATGAATCTTCATGAAATGAAATGAATAAATCACCACATTAAAAGAATTTATGTTACCATTCTTCTTGCTTCTAAATTAGCAAAGCAGCAATTAAGCAATCCCTGCTGTGATCACACACTGTATATTTTGCCTTCAATGGCTTTAAAAATTAGTGACTCTTCAATTCCTACTACAGCTATCTCCAAGACAGGAGAAAAAAAACTTAGGAGGTATGCATTCTACTGTAAGCAAAGATTCGTTCTTCTGTGGTTGTCTCCACTTTGGGAATTCTAAATAGTTAGTAAAATATCTCAGAATGATTTGAGATAGCCATGACATTTAATAAATTAACAGCCAGGCACAGTGGTATACGCTGTAGACCCAGAACTAGGAAAGCTGACACAGAAGGATCACAGGTTTGAGGCCAGCCTCAGTAACTTAGCAAGGTCCTTGGCAACTTAATAAGACCTGTTTTAAAATTTAAAATTTTTTAAAAGGCTAGAGGTATAGCTCAAGGGTAGATTGCCCCTGTGTTCAACTCCCAGTACCACCAAAAAAAAAAAAAAAAAAAAAGGAAGGAGAAGGAAGAGGAGGGGGGTGGGAGTAGAGGAGGAGGGACAATAAAGTAACAATGGGGTTGAAATTGAAATATCAGAAGGCAATGAGTCTTTCTGTGGCTTCACAGAGGAACTGCCCAGTCACAGTGGCGTCTAGTCATGTGCCCTTGGAGAGTATGACCTTCAGGTTCTGGGTGAGCCGGAAAGCAAAGACAAGGTCAGCTAAGGGGAAACCAGCTAAGGGGAAACCTTGTTTACTATTGGGAATAATATAACCCTATCTCTGCACTGCTTCCTCAGTTCCTGGGTCCCTACCAGTGACATAGAGTTCATAGGATACTTTCTCAGACTTCATTCATCTGGGCAGGTAAGACATGGATACCTGTTCTTGCTCCATGAATGCTGGGAAAGAATCTTGGACTTCCTGCTCTTGCCAGATGGCTGTAGGGTACTCCGCATTCCTCACACTGTGAACATCCTTGTTCTAACCTGACCCCCTAATCCAAAAGTCTCCACGTCTCATCCAGAACTAACAGAGACTTTCTCTGTACCAGCCTGGCCTTGACTCCCAAATTCACCATTTCCTGGCTGTGTGACCATGGCAAACCACTTGACTTTTCTGTTCCTCTGGTTCCTCATCTATAAAATGAGCATAATGATATTCCCCGCTGGAGGTATGGTGAGTGTTAAACATATTCTTTTCTTTTTCTTTTTCTTTTGGCAGGGGTGGTTACTGGGGATTGAATCCAGGGGTGCTTCTACCCTTAGCTCTTTCAATTTTTATTTTGAAACAGGGTCTCACTAAGTTGTTGATGGTCTCACTAAGTTGCTGAGCCTGGCCTTGAGCCTGCAATCCTCCTATCTCAAGTTCCCAAGTATTGGGATTACAGGCATGTACAACCACCCCCGGTGAAAGTTAAACATTGTACTAGAAATACATGGCACAGTATCTGACCATGATGAAACCTCTCTATTATTATTTTTGCTATGGTCAGTCAAGTGATCAGCTTTGTCTCTATTTCTTGCCTAACTTTGTCTTTATTTTCTTACCTCCACACTTCCCAGAACTACTTACGTGTGAAAGCTTGTGTGATTCCTAAGTCTTTTAACTATGTATGTAGTGGAAAGTAGAAATCTCTGGCACTGCAGCACTTGAAGCAGGCTCTTTCCAGAAAACTGAAAATGATGCTCCAGAAAGAGAGGAAAAAAGCCAGGTCTGCTCCTGACAACAAATTGTCTCTCCCCTGAACTGCTTCTCTCTTCTGTCCACTGGTTCTACCCAAAGATCTCTCCAGGATAGCGAATCCCATGAACAGTTTTCTTCCTTGCTACAGCTACTAGAGAGAATGGGGACACTTCTGGAAAATGTTCAGAATGTGGAAGCCACCTGCCTGCCTTTTACTTTAAGAGTTTCCCCTTACCTTGTTTCTAAAAATACCAACAATTCTACATTGAAATTTTATCCTATGGAAATATATTCAAAACTATAAAAATATGTATATATAGAAAAGTTTTATTGGAACACAGCTAGCAATGGAGAAAAAAATAAACTATCCAAAAGCCCATCAACAGAAATAGTTTGAGTTATGGACTATTTATTTAATAGATTAACAATCAGCCATTAAAATAATGTATTCAGTCTGCACTTGAAAAGCCTACAATATATTCCAGGCCAGTCACAGAGATGTCTCATGGGAACAGACTTTAAAAGGGAGACAGGAGCCTTTCACCTATTACTTGATGTTTTTCCATGACATATGAATTCTTACCAATGTGTTTAATTTCACAATAATTCCAAAAGAAAACCTGAAGACACCATGGCCTTTCATCTCTTACTTTATGTACTTTTATTATGCTTGAACTCTTATAATAAATGTATATTGCTTTTGGAATAATTTCCAACAGAAATATTAAGCACTCTCTATTATACTTTAAATTTAAATTTCCTGTTCCCATTCCCACCAGCATGGCCTCTATATCAAGGGTTAGCTTTGAAAATTTTTGCATTAGAAGAATTTATTTGTGAGATACATGTGGAGTAATAGGAATAAGAGTGTTGGGTATAAGCTAAGAGCCAACAAATCCTTATTCTGTTAACTTGGAGGATATTCACTCATTCATTCTGTATATATATATATATATATATATATATATATATATATATATATGCAGAATATACACCAATATCAACCTGGGTACTCTTTATTGGGGGGAGGGAAATGAGGGGAGCACCAAGAGTATATGCCTATCTGTCATTTTTTAAATGATTTACATTATGATGCGAGACTATAATGTACCAATAAAAGCACACACACACACACACACACACACACACACAAGATCAGTGTGATGGGACCTCCGGGAAGATGGTGACTGAGAAAAACAGCATTTACGGGTCCTGCTAACACTCGATCTCTATTGCCACAAAATCAGTGCTTTTCAGAGCCAGAAAACACTATCAACAAAAAGTAAAAAATGTAAACACAAACAACAGAGAAAAAGAAGACTAGAAGAACAACCAGAGACCAGAATAGAAACCAACCCTCATTGAGGAGCTGCACCGGCACCATCATGCCTCAGAGCACCAGGCTCCAGAGAGGAAAGGTAAACAAAGAACTGAAGTGAGCACCTGCAGATCATTCAGGTAAACTTCAGCAGTTCTTTCAGCGCAAAGTACATCTAAAACTCCTAGTGGCCAAGCTCATCACGCCTTCCAGGGACTCAGAACAGAGCTCAAAACTAGAAAAGAAATACGCCTGCCTCATGGCCAAGGCCGTGACAGTGGCGCCATATTGACAGTAGCAGCAGCAAGTTCACCATGCCCGTGACAGCTCCAGATCAGTGCACACAATAACTGTAAGTGAAATTGCGACCCCCTACAGGAGAAATCCCAGCACTGCACCCCCCAGGGACTTGCGCAGCTTTGATAATCTCCCTGGGTCTGAGATTTTGCAGTCCAAACCAGTGAAGGAGTAGTGGTGGCAAAGATACCACACCCTAGTCTCAGCTCCCCACGAGAAAATGCCCAGCTCGGCACCCCCACGGTCTTGCGCAGCCTTGATTAACTCCCTGGATCTGAGACTTTACAATACAACCCAGTAAAGGAGTAGTGGCGGCTGAGATTACCACAAACTTGAGACCCAGAGCACCCTAAGTAAAGTCGTGGTGACCCAAGGAAGAACCCAGAGAAGGCACAAACTTCTGAAATCATGGGAAAGAGGAATGACAATAGAGCAATGGATGCCCACAACCCCACAACATCAGAACCTGATAACACAGAAATTCAGAGATCTCCAGAAAATCAAATCAAGAATATAACTGTAGAAATAATACAGGACTTTCAAAAAGAATTTAGAGAGTCTAAAAGAAATAAAGGATGCAATCATTGAAGCAAAGGCCTCAATTCAAAGTATAAACAATTGATTAGACCACATGGAGAATAGAATCTTACTCCTAGAAGATGATCACTCCAAAAATGAGTGCATAATCTATAACAGAAAAAAATCAGACAGAAGGAATCTGACATTGAAGAAATATGGGCCCCTTTTAAGAGAGCTAACCTAAGAATAATTGGAATAGAGGAGGGAAAAGAAGGTGAAACCGAAGAGATTAATAATTTCTTCAAAAAAATAATAGCAGAAAATTTCCAAACATAGAGCAAGAGATCGATACACAGGTCCAGGAAACTTATACAACTCCCTTTAGACAGGATCAGAGAAAAGGTTCCCCACACCACATAATTGTCAAAATGACCAATGCAGAAGCCAAGCAGAGAATCTTAAAGGCAACAAAGACAAAAGGACAAGTGACATTCAGAGGCAAACCAATTAGAATCACTCCAGACTTCCCAAACCAAGTCATGAGAGCCAGAAGGGCTTGGAGTAACATATTCCAAACTCTAAAAGAAAACAATTTCCAGTTAAAAAAAATTTCCTACCCAGCAAAACTATCTATCAAATTAAATGGGGAAATAAGAAGCTTCCATGACAAACAGAAACTGAAGGAATTTATGTCTTCAAAACCAGCACTAGAGAAAATTCTCAAAGAGATTAATTACAAAGAAGAAATAGGTAATCTACACCAGAACCAGAGAAACAAGATTTTCCATCCAGCAGACAACTAAGCAAAGAAGAATAAACAGTATTTCAAACAGAAATAAAATCTTAACATGTTAGGAATTAAAAGTTATCTCTCAATAATCACACTGAATGTAAATGGCCTCAATTCCCCAATAAAAAGACATAAAGTGGCAAAATGGATTAAAAACCAGAATCCATTCATCTGCTGCTTACAAGAAACACACTTTACAAGTAAAGATAGTAACAAACTCAAGGTAAAGGACTGGAGCAGGATAATTCATGTAAAGTAGCCATCCTAACAAATATGAAGTAGTATTTCACTATAGTTTTTATTTGTATTTCCTTAATAATTAGTTATATTATGATAATGATGAGTGATATTCATGTGTTTATTGGTCATATAAAAATTTTTGGAGATTCATTATCTATTTTAGTCTTTTACCTACTTCTAAATTGTATTGTTTGCTTTTATTGTTGGTAATTTTTAGGATTTTTATTTGGAATATTAATATACCTTCAGATATAGCATTTGGAAATATTTTATCCCATTCTACCTCTGATTCTATCAGTAACTTTTAATTCTGTTTACATTGTCTTTGGATGTACAATATTTTTCTATTTTTTATGAAGTTTGTTTATTCTTTTGTTGCCTGTGCCTTTGGAATATTATCCAAGAAATCACTGCCAATTTCAATATGGTGAAGTTTTATGACCCTGGTTTTCTTCTAAAAGCTTATAGTCTTAAGATTTACATGTAGGTCTTTTATCTATTTTGAGTTAATATTTGTATAGGGTGTTAGGTAAGGGCCCAATTTTATTTTTTTTCATGTAGTTAATATTTTTCAACAATATTTAGTGAAAAGGTTATTATTTCCTTCACCAACTGTTCTTGGAAATCTTGTCAAAAATAACTTGACCATATATGGAAGAAAAAAAAAACATCAAATTTAATCAGGAAACCAAGAATGGGAAGGAGGGAGGGGGAGGGAAGGGTTAGGGATTGGGTAGGGGCTGATTGGGTGATGTGTGCATGTATATCTCCACAAGTTTTTTATCCCATTAAGATGTATGAATACAATGCACCAATAAAAATTTATTTAATAAACAAACAAAAAAAAAAAAAGATCAGTGTGATGAGATCTCATGCCTTACTATTCTGTACAGCCTGGGATGAGAATCATCCTTGTCCAGCATATCTACACCATATACACTTCCTGCCATGAATCACTTGGTAACCATCTCATTTTTCAGATTAACTGATGTGGTATTGTAGTGCTTATATTCAAGCAGCCCTTAATATACTAACCTAATGCTATGGCGTAATGTCTATGTCATTCACCTCACTGCATCTCAGCACACAGGTATGTTATCTCATATCATCACAAGAAGGAGAATCAGAACAACAAGATATTGAAGAGAGAAAGACAGAGAAACTATATGCAAATAACTTTCACTACAGTCTATTGTTATAATTGCTTTCTATTTTGTTATTGTTGTTATAATTGCTTACTGTGCCTGATTTGTAAATTAAACTTTATCATAGGTATATGACTGTCTTCAGCATTCTGTTACTATAGTTAAATGCCTGAGATACTTAATCCATAAAGAGGAAGGCTTATTTGGAGGGTTTCAGTCCATGATCCATTAACCCCTGGGGCTTTGGGCTGTGGCAAGGCAGCACATTATGGTGGGAGCACATAGTCTAGCAGAACTTTTCCCATCATGGCCAGGAAGCAAAAGAGGAAGAAGAAAGTGCTAAAGTCCCACAATTTCTTTTGAGAGCAGGACCTAAAGATTCCTCACTAAGCTCCAGCTCTTGTGGGTTATACCACCAACCAATAGCTCCCGCCTGAGGAACAAGCCTTTAACATATGGAACTTTGGGGAACATTCAAGATCTTTACAGAAAAGCATATATAGGTGTTATTACTATCCATATATGGGCATTATTATAGGCTTCAGGCTCCACCAGGGGCCTTGGAACTTATCCTTCATGGACCAAAGGGGACTAGCAATCCCATGCCTCAGTGGAGCAGTCATCCTAGTGTAAGTCACCCTAATTAGAGAAAATTATTTCTCTTGCTCTTGATTTCTTATTTAGTACCCTGAATGTGTTGAAACTGATCTTTTGAGACCAACCTTCAGAAGCCAATTATGTGCCAGAGATACCTTTGACCATAAATATTTTGTCAATAATGTTCAATGCCTGAGGTGATAAAAATATTTTGTAGTATACCCAGTGGAGGAACTTACAGGTCACCCCAATTAAACACACACTAAAATAAGGTCATTGATCATTTAAAGATAATGTAATGATATCACTACCAAGAGTTCATATTACTATTTATGTATTCCTGAATTTAAAAACTACTTAGCATTTGCTATGATTAAAGTTCTAGGCTCAGTTTAGTGGGGGAAATAAAAACAAAGACAATGTCTCTAATCATGAAGAATTTATCCACAAGTAAGAACAGTTAAGTTGCTATATACAAATGTTACTTAAATATGTTCAATTTGTTGGGGAGTACAGCGTACATTTTTAAAAATACTTAATTAACAAATACTCTGAGTTCCCATCCTGCTTGACCAGATGAAGACCACCTGTTGTTTGGCAGGTTCCCTTTCCAAAGGTCTTCTAGAAACCCCAAGGATAAAGCATATGGTGATCTTTAAACTTTTTTCTTATCAACATATCCTACTTAAACTATTATATCTAAATTCAATCCTTCAAAACAGGTAAATTAATAAATATGTTTATTATATATATTTTTGGTAGTACTGGTGATGGAACCCTTCTGCCTCCAGGCTACACTCACAGACCTATTTTATATATTATTTTATTTAGAAACAGGGTCTCTTAAGACAGCGAGGCTGGCTTTGAACCTGTGCGATCTTCCTGTCTCCTCCTCCCAAGTGAGGGGATTACAAGTGTGCACCACCTCGCCCAGCTTATAAATATATTTATTATATATTTTAAAACCATAAAATTGTTTTAGAAACATAAACTTCTTATACATACATGTGTGTGTGTGTGTGTGTGTGTGTATATATATATATATATGCATATATATATATATATATATGCATATACATGGGGTGCATTTAATGAAACTCATAGTGATGTTGAAAATCATACAAATATTTACACTCAAAATCATTCACATTCATAAAAATTTATTTCACAATCAATCGTACATTCACATTCAAAATCATACAAACATTCACACAATTCTTGATGTGTTTCCCTTCAGGTCCTGCCCTACTACCCATTCCTATTCATACCTAATAGTGATATTGGTAGTAATGCTTCATATCCAGGTATAGCATAATTTGAACCGTTTCATTCATCAGTTCTTCATTTTCCCGTCTCCATTTTCCTTCCCTGTCCCCTTCCACTCTCCTCAATTATCTACAGTCCTTCCTGTTTCCTATCTTCTCTTCATAGTGTTGACCCACTGCACAATGCTCTGTTCTCCCTAGTCCACCATTGTAGCCTGATTGAATAATCAAGAACCTCCAGTACAATGCTGAATATAGGTGGTATTCCTGATTTTAGGGAGACAGTATTTGGCCTTTTATCATTTGGTCTGATGTTAGCTACTAGTTTGATGAGGATTTTTATCAGAAATTGCTCTGTAATTTTGTCAGATATCTATTCTCCCCATTAATTTAGATGGTCATGGTTTTTCCTTTTTAGTCTGTCAGTCCAGTGAATTATACTGATTGATTTTTATAAGTTTGGCCAACTTTACATTCTTGGGATAAATCCAATTATGCATGATATATTAGTTTCTTTGATTATTAGATTTTTAAACTTTAGCTGAGTATTTTTACCACTAAAGATACTTATCTGTAGCTTTCTTTCCTTGTGATGCCTTTAATTGACATCAGATCTGATGTTTCATGCAGGTAACATAGAATTATTTCCTTTTTTGAAGAGTTTTTATGGTGTTTGTTTTTATGACCAGTGATTTCATGTGACCCTGAAATTTTGTTGGCATATTTTAACTAGAAATTCTGACATATTGGTTGATATGGGGGCTTCAAGTTATTTAGTTCTTCTTATGTGAACTATTTATCTACTTCTACAATTTATCTACTTCATCTAAGTTTACTAAGGCATTCACATAATAGGTATTTCCTTATTTTCTAAATCTGTGGTTATGTCACCGTTTTCATTTCTGACATTAGTAATTTGTGTCTTCCTTTATTTTTTTGGAGTTGTCTAGCTAGATGTTTATCAATTTTATTGATCTTCTCTAAGAACGCACTTTTGCATTCATTCTCTATTGTTTTTCTATGTCATAAGTAAATGATTTGTCTTTGATCATTATTATTTCCTTTCTTCTATTTACTTTAGGTTCAACTCACTCCTCTTTCCTAATTTCTTAAGGTGGAAGCTAAATTATTCATCCCATGCCTCTCTTTTTTTCTAATATATGTGTTTCATCCCATAACTCTCAAGTTCTGCTTTAGATACATCCAACAAGTTTTTGGTATGGTATATTTTCACTTTTATTCAGCTCAAAACACTTCATAATTTCCCTTTTGATTTTCTTTTGTCCCATGAGTTTTTTGAAAGTGTCTTATTTAGTTTTCAAATATTCAGGGATTTCATAATATTTCTGTTAATTTTTCATCTATTTCCAGAATATCCTAAGTATTTATTTGGTATGATTCTAATAACTTTAAACTTTATAATTTTTAATTTTTAAATTTTATTATTTATTTATTTATTTATTTATTTATTTATTTATTGTGGTACTGGGGTTCCTGGAAGCCCTTCTACCTCCGGGCTACACTCCCAGACCTATTTTTATATTTTTATTTCAAAACAGGGTTTCTTAAGCCAGCATGACTGGCTTTGAACCTACGCAATCCTCCTGTCTCCGCCTCCCAAGCGCGGGGATTACAAGCATGTGCCACCACGCCCAGCTAAACTTTATGATTTTTTTAATATATTCAACTTTATTAAGTATCCTGTGTGCACTTGAAAATAATGTGTGATTTGTTGGTGTTGGATAACATGTTATGTAAAAGTCAGTGAGGTCAATGAAGTATTGGCATTCAAACAGTTTTTTGGGTTTTTTTGTTTTGTTTTGTTTTTTTGGTACTGGGGGTAGAACTTAGGGGAATTCTACCTCCAAGCTACACCCCCAGCCCTATTTTTTAGTCTTTTTATTTTTGAAACAGGGTCTCACAAGTTGCAAAGGGCCTCGCTAAGTAGCTGAGGCTATCCTTGAACCATGATCCTCCAGTTTCTGCCTCCCAAATGCTGGGATTGCAAGCGTGCGCCATCAAGCCTGGCTCATTCTATCAGGTTTTTTTACTGAAAACTTTGAAATTTTGTACTATGAGGGTTGTCTATGGAACTTGTAATTCTATCAGTTTTTAGTTTATTTTGAAACTCAATATTTGTGTACATAGTATTAACAATTCTTATGTCCTTTTTTTCAGTACTGAGGATTGAACTCAGGGGCATTCTATATCCAACCTACATCCTGAGCACTGTTTTTTTTTGTTGTTTTTTTTGAAACAGGGTCTTATTGAGTTGCAAAGGGCCTCACTAAGTAGCTGAGGCTGTTCGTGAACCACGATCCTTCTATCTCAGCCTCCAAAGTACTAGGATTACAAGCATGTGCCACCACTCGGCTTGTTATGTCATCTTCTTCTTCTTCTTCTTCTTCTTCTTCTTCTTCTTCTTCTTCTTCTTCTTCTTCTTCTTCTTCTTCCTCTTCTTCTTCCTCTTCTTCTTCCTCTTCTTCTTCTTCTTGTCTTCTTCTTCTTCTTGTCTCCTCCTCCTCCTCCTCCTCCTCCTCCTCCTTCTCCTCCTCCTCCTCCTCCTTCTTGACAGTACTGAAGGTAGAACCCAGGGGCACTCTACCTTCAAGCTACACCCCCAGCCCTATTTTTTATTCTTTATTTGGAAACAGGGTCTCACTGAGTTTCAAAGGCCTCACTAAGTAGCTGAGGCTGGCTTTGAACCACAATACTCCTGTCTCAGCCTCCCACATGCTGAGATTACAAGCGTGTGCCACCATACCCAGCTTGTTATATCTTCTTGATGAATTTAAATCTTTGTCATTATGAAATAACCCACTTTGTCCTTAGTATTATTATTTTCTTTGGAAATTTACTTTATCTGATAGTAATATAGCCACTTTATCTTAAATTTAACTATTAGTATTAACTAATGGTATATCTAATCCCTTTATTTATTTACTTTGGTAATGAGGATTGAACCCAGGGGTGTTCCACCTCTGAGCTAGACCCCAAGCCCTATTTTATTTTTTATTAAGAAAAATGTTCTCAAGCCGGGCATGGCAGTGCACACTTGTAATCCTAGCATTTGGGAAGCTGAGACAGGAGGATTGTGATTCAGGGACAGCCTCAGCTACTACTTAGTGAGGCCTTTTGCAACTCAGTGAGACCCTGTTTCCAAATAAAGAATAAAAAATAGGGCTTGGGGTGTAGCTTGAAGGTAGAATGCCCCTGAGTTCCATTCCCAGTACCACAAAAAATAATTTTTTTTTTTAAAGAAAAAGGTTCAAGCCAGGTGTGGTGGCACACACTTGTAATCCCAGTGCTTGGGAGGCTGAGACAGGAGGATCGCACAGGTTCGACGCCGGCCTCAGCTACTTAGTGAGGCTCTCGGCAACTTAGTGAGACCCTGTTTCCAAATAAAGTATAAAATAGGTCTGGGAGTATAGCCTGGAGGTAGAAAGCCTCTGGGTTCCACCTCCAGTACCACCAAAAAAAAAAAAGAAAGAAAAAAAAAAAAAGAAAAAGGTTCTCACTAAGTTGCTGAGGCTGACCTTGAACCTGTAATTCATTCTTTTTATAACCTATTTTTATATTTTATACCTAAAGAAGGTTTCCTCTAGGAGCATATACATAAGTCCTACTTTTTTGTTTAATCCAATCTGATCATCTCAACCTTTTCATTAGAATTTTAGTCGATTTACATTTAATTTGATTATTGAGATAATTCAAATCTATCATCCTACCTCTGTGTGTGTGTGTGTGTGTGTGTGTGTGTGTGTGTGTGTGTGTGTGGTACTGGGGGTGGAACCCAGAGGCTTTCTACCTCCAGGCTATACTCCCAGACCTATTTTATATTTTATTTGGAAACAGGGTCTCAGAGCCTCACTAAGTAGCTGAGGCTGGCTTGGAACCTGTGCGATCATCCTGTCTCAGCCTCCCAAATGTGGGGATTATAAGCCTGTGCCACCACGCCCGGCATCATTCTTTGTTTTATTTTATGTATGTGTTTATTTATTGTGGTACTAGGGATTGAACTCAGAGGCATTCTACCTCTGAGCTACACCCCCAGCCCTGTTTTTAATTCTTTTGTGTGGGGGGTTACTGGGGATGGAACCCAGGGGCTTTCTACCTCTGGGTTACACTACCAGACCTATTTTTTAAATATTTTATTTAGAAACAAGATCTCACTAAGTAGCTGAGGCTGGCTTCGAACCTGTCTCAGCCTCCCAAGTACTGGGATTACACGCATGCACCACCGTGCCCAGCTTATTTTTTTATTTTTTTATTTTTTGAAACAGGGCCTCACTAAGTAGCTGAGGCCTGCTACAAACCTGTAATTTTTCTGTCTCAGCCTTCCAAGTATTGAGATTACGAGCATGTATCACCATGCCCAGCTTTATTTTTTAATTAAACCAATAATTCTACTTATAAAATGTATTCTACAGAAATATAAACAAAGTTCTACGTTCCTGCCATCTGTTATTTGCTACTTTTTCTCAATCTTTCTGCATTCATTTGAATTAAGAATTTTAGGAATCTCATCTAGTGGCTGACTATTGATAATTGTCATTAATTTTGTTATTTTATACTTTTATTGGTGCATTCCTATTACGCATCATAGTGAGATTCAAAGTGATACAGACATACATATACACAGCACGTGATGTGTTTACCTCTGGATATGATTCAGCTCCCTCACCTCCCCATACAATTCGCAAGAATTGTAATGATAGCTTTATATACAGAGATAGTGTTCTTTAAACTGTTTCTTTTCATTACTTCTTCTATATCATTTCTAGTTTGTTTCTATTTAGTTATTTTTATCATCATGTCCCAAAAATATGATTTATATTTCTTTGCTTCTTTAGATGTCTAGTGTAGTTGCAAAATCCTAAATGGTCTCAATGACCGATGTTCTTTTATAATTTCCTAGCCTTAATGAGGAGATATCACTTACTCACATAATTTTATTACCTTATATGTCAAAAGAGAAGATGCAATTTGGCAAATAAAATTACAGTTCCAGATCAATTGAATTAATCAAAAGAGAAATTGTTCTTGGTGGACTGACATAATCAGGTAATTTATTAACCAGGAGGCCAGAGAATAGAGACAGAGAAGGTCAGGAAAATGTGTTTCCAATGGCTTCAAAGAGGATAAAACCTCCATGAATTCTGTAACCAGCAGGAAATAAATACTGCCAATAATCACACCATGTTCTAAAAGAACCCTAAACTTCAGATGAGACCACAGCCCCAACTGACACCTCTCTCATGACCTTGTGATGCCCTGAGCCCAGAAGCTGAAGAGCCTTATCTGAAACCCCAATCTACAAACTGTGAGATGATAAATACATGTTGTCTTAGGCCACTGCTTTAATCAACTTGGGCTGCCTTAACAAAAAAATAAAGACTGAGTGGCTCATAAATAATGGATTTAATTTCTCACTGTTTTAGAAGCTGGAAGTTTAAGATAAGGGAGCCAGCATGGTTGGGTTACAGTGAGAGGTTGTGTCCTCACATGCTAGACTGAAAGCAAGAAAGCTCTGGGGTCCCTTTGATAAGAGCTCTTATCCCACTCGTGATCTAATTGCCTTTGGAAGGTTCTACCTCCTGACCCATTACATGGCCATTAGAATTTCAGTATAAGAATTTGTTGGTGGGATTGCAAATTAGTGCAACCACTTTGGAAAATAGTATGGAGGATCCTCAGAAGAATGTGAACAAATCTACCATTTGATCCAGCAATACCACTGTTGGGTATCTACCCAAAAGAAAGGAAACCAAACTACCAAACTAATGCATGTGTATCTATGTTCATAGCTGCACAATTCACCATTGCCAAACTATGGAACCAGCCAAGATGTCCATCAACAGATGAATGGATTACAAAACTGTGGGATATGTACACAATGGAATTTTACTCAGCCATTTAAAAAACCTCAATTACATCATTTTCAGGGAAATGGATGGAACTGGAAGACATTATGCTAAGTGAGATGAGTCAGTCACAAAAAATAAGAAATCAGATGCTTTCCCTAATATGTGAAAGCTAAGGAGAAATGGGTCATAGGAGGAACTCTAGATGAAAAAGGAGATCCTAGAGAGGAGTAAATAAGACAACCTAACTGAGGGGATAAGAGGGGGGAAGAAGGAAACTCTCTAAAGCACAGGATGTACTTAAACAAACATACCGATGTCAACCACTAAGCCAAGCATGGGAAGGAGGAATGGGGAGGGAATGGGATGGGGGTTGGGGAGGGGCTAACTGAGCGATGTGTGCATGTATGTCTACACAAGTTTGTTTTTTATCCCATTATGATGTATGAATACAATGCACCAATTAAAAATTAAAATTTTAAAAAATTTAAGAAAAGAATTTTAGAGAGATATACAAATTTGGTCAATAATGGTGGTAATTAGTTAAGCACTGTTATGGCCAACATTCTGAGAGCCATAATCTAATGACCTGGCCTTATAACTTAGAGGAAGGATTTATTTTCTTATAGTTTCAGGCTCAACACATGTGAGGTGGGGGACCACGGATCTCAGGGAAAGTGACAGGAGGCGGAGGGAGCATACATAGCCTGTGCTCATGTCATAGAGGTCAGAAGCAAGAGCAAGAGCAGGGGGAGGAGGAACCAGATATAATCCCCAAGGCAGCACCCCTAGGGACACACCTCCAACCACACCCTACCAGCCTACAGGGTACCAGGTAAATCCATTACAATGCATGTATCCACTGCTGGGAGTATAACCCTCAAGACTCATATCAATCCAAAAGCCATACTATATCCAAATGTAACAAAGCAGCAATAGAAAATACTTGATAACAGTTGATTGAATGCCAGGTATTGTCATTTTTACCTCGTTCAGTTTATTTTTCTGAAAACACTCTTGAAGCCGGGTGTGGTGGCGCACGATTTTAATCCCCGCGCTTGGTAGGCTGAGACAGGAGGATCGCACAGGTTCGAAGCCGGCCTCAGCTACTTAGTGAGGCTCTCAGCAACTTAGTGAGACCCTGTTTCCAAATAAAATATAAAATAGGTCTGGGAGTATAGCCTGGAGGTAGAAAGCCTCTGGGTTCCACCCCCAGTACAAGGAAGGAAGGAAGGAAGGAAGGGAGGGAGGGAGGGAGGGAGGGAGGGAGGGAGGGAGGAAGGAAGGAAGGAAATGCTCTTGAACCTTGTCCTTAACACAGTTAGGTTACTAGGCAAAAGTTTAATCCTTATATGAGTTGCTTTAAGCTTTCTGGCTTTCTTAGGTAGAACCAGAGCTGTGTTTAGGAGGAATTTTTTCCTGACCACTGAGGCAAATATCTGTATACATTACCTGAGTTTCCACAATCCAGAGGTCTCTGTCTGTGCAGCTCTCTTTTCTTTTTCCTGAAAACCCTAGCTGTCTGGACCTCTCTGCTCCCTCAGGTATTAGCCCTCAACTCAAAGAGGCAGCTGGGTGCTGTTTGGCTTCTTCTTCTCTAAACCAATGCCTGAAAACTCTCCAGTCCTTCAGTTAGGGCAACTGTAGGACTATGTCATTCATTCTCTAGCCTTTAGATATCACTACCCTTTCCTACCAGACCCTCAAAGTAAACTCAGTGCTCATTTATTTTTTCATTGTTTAAGGAAAGAGGATATATCTAGCCCCTATATATTTTGCCAGAATTAGCTATACTTCTTTGTGTTTTTATTTTAGTAATTGCTCTAGGAGTGCAATATACACCCTCAATTTCTCATGATCCACTTGCATTTATTATTGTGCCATTTAAGTAAAATAGAGAAACCTTTCAACCATGTGTTCTATATTCCTCTCCATGACTGTATCATAGCACTATGTGTATTGTATCTGCATCTTTTATGTCACACCACATACTGCTATAATTTTTAGAGCTATACTGATTTACGTAAAAATTTAGAGGAAAATATCAAAGAAAAATTATTCTCTTGCATTGACAGTTTTTATGTTATTCTACCACTATCATCTAGTATCATGACTTCAGGTCAAGGAACTCCCTGTGGCATTCCCTATGGTGCAAGTATGCTGGTAATGAATATTTTAGTCTTTTTTTTTAACCTAAAAAAGCCTTTATTTTTATTGTTAAAGGACATTTTCTCTGAATGTAGAGTTTGTGTTAATGAGTTTTTTTCTTTCAGCATTTTGAAGATGTTTTCTCACTGTCTTCAATCCATCCTCCATGGTTTCTGATTAAAACTCAGGGATTAATTAAATCATTGCTCTCTTGCATAACAACACTTTTCTTCTGGGGCTTTGAAGACTTGTTCGCTGTCTTTGGTTTTCAACAGTTGGACCATGATATGATCTGATGTGATGATATGATCTGATGTGAACTTGCTTATGCGTGTTTTACTTGATGTCCTTTGAGCGTGTCATTTGTCTTCTATGTCCTTTGAGCGTGTCATTTGTCTTCTATCAAAACTTGTATAAAATGTTTTCCACATTTCTTTTTTCTCCTTTATTGTTATTCTATAATTCCAATTACATGCTTTGGAATATCTAATGTTTATATAACAAGCCCCCACACTTTGTTTATTTTTCTCAATCTTTTTTTCTCAATCTTTTTTTCTCTGTTCTTCACTATATAATTACAATTTATGTTTTTCACTTCACTTACATTTTTCTCTCATTTTTTTCTTTTTTTCTTTCTTTTCTCTTCTTTTTTTCTCTTCTTTTTTTCTCTTTTTTTTTTTGTGGTACTGGGGTTCCTGGAAGCCCTTCTACCTCCGGGCTACACTCCCAGACCTATTTTATACTTTTTATTTGGAAACAGGGTCTCTTAAGCCAGTGCGGCTGGCTTCGAACCTGTGCGATCCTCCTGTCTCCGCCTCCCAAGCGCGGGGATTACAGGCATGCACCACCATGCCCGGCTATAATAGCCATTCTAAAATCTTTATTTGTGACATCCATATCTAAATTATTTCAAGGTCTCAGTCATTCATCATTTTCAAGAATATATGCTATTTTATGGTTCTTTTTATGTTAAAAACTTTTAAATTATTCTGGAACTTGTAAGTGTTAAGCTTTGTACATTCTGGATTTTGTTATTTTCTCTAAAAAGTGTTATTTTCTCTAGAAAGTGTTTTACTTTGCTTTTACCCCTCTGTTTCTGGCATGGCAACTCTAACCTATCAGGCCAAATCATTCATCTTTGGTTGAGTGGCCTTGAGTCTGTTTCATGTGTATGTGGTTAAGGAACCAGTCAGAGAAATCAAGAACACCGCTTTGGGATGCTCTTTGTGACTCTTTCTCTTTGAGGATTCTGAAACTTTCTCCACCAGCTATGGATTTCCCTACAGAAAGCCAGTGGGTTTTCTGCCAATACTGCCTCGCACCACATACTCAAAAGGCCACAGACAGAGCCCCTCTTTCATACATCTCTTGTCCTCCAAATATGCATTCCATACCACTGCCTGCCTCTGTTCTGTCTCCAGGGAGTTGTTTTTCACTTTATGTCCAGTTTTTATAGTTGCTCAGAACAGAGGAATTTTGTGTGTGTGTGTGTGTGTGTGTGTGTGTGTGTGTGTGTGTGTAGTACTGGGGTAGAACCCAGAGGCTTTCTACCTCTGGGCTATACTCCCAGACCTATTTTATATTTTACTTGGAAACAGGGTCTCACTAAGTTGCTGAGAGCCTCACTAAGTAGCTGAGGCTGGCTTCGAACCCGTGCGATCCTCCTGTCTCAGCTTCCCAAGCGTGGGGGTTACAAGTGTGCGCCACCGCGCCCGGCTTGAACAGAGGAATTTTCAATGAAGGTTTATTGCATCATTGCCGGAATGAGAACTGCCCTGGGTTCGATCCCCAGTTCCAAAACAGGAAAGAAAAAAAAAGTTAAGAGCAAGAAATCTTTTTGAAGGCAAGAGTGGTAGTACACACTTGGAAAGCTGAGACAGAAGGATAGAGGCCAGTCTCAGCAATTTAGCAAGACTCTGTTTCAAAATTAAAAAATAAAAGCCAGGCATGGTGGTGCACACTTGTAATCCCAGCATTCAGGAGGCTGAGACCGGAGGATTGTGGTTCGCGGACAGCCTCAGCTATTCAGTGAGGCCCTCTGCAACTTAGTGAGATCCTGTTTCAAAATAAAAAATAAAGGCCAGGCGTGGTGGCGCACGCTTGTAATCCCCGCGCTTGGGAGGCAGAGACGGGAGGATCGCACACGTTCGAAGCCGGCCGCGCTGGTTTAGGAGACCCTGTTTCCAAATAAAAATGTAAAAATAGGTCTGGGAGTGTAGCCCGGAGGTAGAAGGGCTTCCAGGAACCCCAGTACCACCAAAAAATAAATAAAAAATAAAAAAATAGGTCAGGGAATGTAGCTCAGAGGTCAAATAAATAAAATAAAATAGGGTTATAAGTGAGGTTCACAGAACACCCCTGGGTTCCAACTCAAGTACTAAAAAAAAAAAAAAAAAAAAAAAAAAAAGTCCTTTTCAGTTGTCATTTAAATTCAAGACTCTCCCTTGGTGTCTCACACTTATAATCCCATAGTCAAGCATGGTGACACACAATTGTAATCCCAGAATTCCGGAGGCCGAGACAGGAGGATTACGGTTCGCAGACAGCCTCAGCTACTTAGTGAGGCCCCCCGCAAATTAGTGAGATCCTGTTTCAAAATAAAAAATAGAGCTGGAGGTGTAGCTTGGTGGTAGAATGCCCCTGGGTTCCACCCCCAGTACCACACACACACACACACACACACACACACACACAAATTCAAGACTCTGGCTCACTTAAAGTCAAAACATTTTCTCTGCAGCCTTACAGAGACTTGTTCAACTAGTTTCTGTGATGAAAGGTGTCTGCCAAGAAAACCACTTTGTATAGCCATTGTTTATCATCAGAGAACTTAACAAAATTCAGCCGGTAGTATCTTGAAAGTGCCTTTGAATTTCACCTTTCACTTCACACACTCTATTGAAAATTCATTCTCCGCTAAGCCACAACGTTTCTGTGGCCGGCAAGATATTTACATAGTCTTTGTCCACATTTTCCCACAAACTTAAAAATATTCTCAAGTTAGCCTTTGTATGTTATAATCATTCTGTAGCTTCATCTTAAACTTTCCTCTCCAAGAGTGACAACCATCCTCTCTGTAAGGAAGGCAGTGTGTTGTGACAAAGTGAGCATTTTCTTTTTTCCTTTAACAAGCTGCAAAAGTGCTCACAGAACCAAACACAGACAAGGTGTTAGTATGGAAGCCAGTCAGCATGGCTCCACAAGGCACGTGTGTGTGTGTGTGTGTGTGTGTGTGTGTGTGTGTGTGTGTGTGTGTTACTGGGGATGAAACCCAGGGGCATTCTACTTCCCTCCAAGCTACACTCCCATCCTATTTTTTATTCTTTATTTTGAAACAAGGTCTCACTGAGTTGCAAAGGGCCTCACTAAGTAGCTGAGGCTGTCCGTGAACCACCATGCTCCTATCTCAGCCTCCCACATACTGGGATTACAAGCATGTGCCACCATGCTCAGCTATGGCATACCTTTTCTTTATAGATATGAAAGCCAAACATTTATTACATTTTGGGCTTTACTCCTTACAGGGAATTCTTTGTTCTCTCTATTTCACAATTAGGTGCAAATCTTACAAATGGCTCATGGCATTTATTGGTAAATTCTGCTGGTTCATCATTCTAGATAAAGAAGCTGTGGTTTCTCGGTTTGTTTCACAAAATCTCTTAAAGAGCATGTGAGGTACCATCAGTACTTCAGCCAGTCACTGTTTGAGAGAGTGGAAACTTTTAAATGCCTATACTGCATCTTTTCCCATCTTTTATTCACAATAATTTTACATAATCACATTGTTAGAGTCCTCTCAACTGTGTGGCTTTTCCCATTTGGCAATCAGTTCTGCCCCTAACTAACCTTCTATGGTTCCTTTCATTGAATGTGCTTGGTTTTTAGCAAGACTTTTTATTGCTTGTTTTCAGAATCCCATAGCTGTTAAACATAATCAGTACCCTTTCTTCTCTAATGGCTGTGACTTGTTTCTAAGTTTCTTTTCTTTCTTAAGTGGTTTTTCTTTTTTTCTTTTTTCTTTTTTTTTTTTTTGCAATTTTATTGGAGATATTGCCACATTAGTAAATCATTTAACATAGCGGGGTTTGGCAAACTATAGTCTACAAGGCAAATTTCACCAGAGGCCTGTATTTATACAACCCTCAGAGCTGCGATTCGTTTTTACATTTGGGGACTTGTCAACAAACAAGAACAAAAAATATGTGACAGAGACTGTTACTGACGGCCAGGCCAGGGAACCTGCCTGGATCAAGGCTGGCCAGATTTGTCTGCTCACCTGCTCAGCATAAGAAATAAGCAAACATCGGAGAAAGAAAAAATGAATTTTATGCAGTTTGATCACACTGGAGAGAAGCAACTAGATTGCTTCTCCACTGATCCCACAAAAGCAGTCACAATTTAGAAACAAAAGCCAGATGATATACTTATGTAGATTTAGCTTACATAGAAGATATGTAGATATACTTAGTCAGAGAACATGTCAGTATTAATTTTATTCTGTTCTCAGCATGAGGAAATTCAGAAATTAAAAACAATCAAAGCTTGTCATTTCATAGGAGACCTGTTCTGAGACCATATGTGACCTATAAAACCTAGAATACTTACTATCTGACTCTTTACAGAAAAGGTTTGCTGGCCCCCTTGCATGTATGATTCTTCATGGAATCAGACAATTTAGGCAAGCAATCCTTCATTGAGTGTCTTTTATAATAGACATAAACTTTTTTCTATATCCTGTATTCCTCCAGTACAATAAATGACTCGAAAATTATAATTCTTCATCTCTAGCCTTCTCAGGGTTGCCCCCAGGCCTAGAATCTTCCTCTTCCATTTCACATCTCATCTTTATAAATGACCACACTGGATTGTCAGATATGTTTATAAAACACTAAATGAAAATTAAACATAAAGTATAAGGGCATAACAAAACAAGAAAATCACCAAAAACTCATTATCTACTATAAAATTCACTTTTAGCCTCTGCAATCTTCATTTTGCAATATTTATAACAAAAGAAAAACAGGAAGTAGAAGCTACAGAGAAGCTCAGTCTTTAAAATTAAAATAAAAATTTCTCCCAATTTTTATTATACTAATAAAGCTTGTTTAGTCCTATAAATGAGCCTGCAATTTTTAGGGGGAACTCAGAGAACATGACTAAAGAGTGAAAGCCTTGTGTGATTAGTCTAACATCCTCTCCTTTCTGCAATATAGTAGTCACTAGTTACCAACAATCTCCCACATCTTACATAAAAATCAAGAATAGATTCAACTAAATGAATTCAATCCTACTACACCCTGTCAATATTAGAGCTGAAACACTTTTTTTTTTTTTCAGTACTGAGGATGGAAAACAGGGGCATTCTACCTCCAAGATACATCCCCGCCCTATTTTTTATTCTTTATTTTGAAACAGGGTCTCAAGTTGCAAATAGCCTCACTAAGTAGCTGAGACTATCCTCCAACCTCGATGTTCCTGTCTCAGACGCCCAAATGCTGGGATTACAGGCATATACTACCATGCCCGGCTGAGCTGAAACACTTCTAATAAAATTGCTAAAGGGACTGCTCAGTCATTGTCTGTCCTCATAGTGTGCAAAATTCAACAAATAGATGTTTGGATTTTTAAATCACTGTTCACAGAATACTTAGGAATGCCATATTGAACCATGGGGTTCAATGGAAGCCAAAATGAGAAACCTTAGGCCAGGGTCTATCTTTAACTTGCATAATCCACAAGACTGTTGTTTTTGGTGGTTTTTTTTTTTCCTGTCCAAATCACAAAGCTATTTTTCTTTAACAGCCACTGGCAGAATTAAAAGAAAAGCTTGACCTCTCTCTTAGCCATAAATATTTTAGAAAACATCCTGTGCATGAAAACACAGTATACCAAAACCTGTAGGATACAGCAAAAGCAGTTCTAAGAAGGAAGTAGGTAGCCATGAGTGCCTACATCAAAAAATAAATCTCAAGTAAGTAACCTAATGATACATCTCAAGTTCTTAAAAAAAAAAAAAAAAAAAAAAACACAGCCGGGCGTGGTGCCGCACGCTTGTAATACCCGCACTTGGGAGGCAGAGACAGGAGGATCGCGCAGGTTCGAAGCCAGCCGCGCCCGCTGGCTTAGGAGACCCTGTTTCCAAATAAAAAAAAGTATAAAAAATAGGTCTGGGAGTGTAGCCCGGAGGTAGAAGGGCTTCCAGGAACCCCAGTACCACCAAAAAAATAAAATAAAATAAAATAAAACAACCCAAAGTCATTACAAGAAAGAAGATAATAAAGATCAGAGAATAAAACGAAGTAGAGACCCAAAGAATAATATAAAATATCAATGAAGCAAAGAGTTCATTTTTTAAAGATAAGGAAAATTGATAAACCTTTTGCTAAATTAATCAAATGAAATAGAGAAAAGACCCAAATAAATAAAATGAGAAGTGAAAAATGAGACATTAGAAATGATATCACAGAATACAAAGAAACATTAGAAAATATTTGTTTATTTATTTATTAGTGGTACTGGGGTTGCTGGAAACCCTTCTACCTCCGGGCTACACTCCCAGACCTATTTTATATTTTTATTTGGAAACAAGGTCTCTTAAGCCAGCAAGGCTGGCTCCGAACCTGCATGATCCTCCTGTCTCTGTTTCCCAAGCGGGGGGATTACAAACGTGCGTCACCACGCCCGGCACATTAGAAAATATTTTGAAAAACCACATACTAATTAAAAAATCTAGAAGAAGTGAACAAATTTCTGGATATATATATGACCTACAAGAATTGAACCAAAAGAATATAAAACACCTAAATAGACCAAAAAAAAGTAATATGTTTGAATCATTAACAAAATGTTTCCCAGTAAAAAAAAAAAAAGAACCATATGGCTTCACTGCTTTTTTTTTTTTTTAATGTGGATCATATTGGAAAAGGCATACATTCACACAGTTCTTGGTGCCCTCCCCCTCACTTCACCTTTCCCCTCTCCCAACAATGAGTGCCCAGGTTGACCATGCTACATTCACACTTATGCACATATTCGAATGTAGTTCCTCCATTCTTCAACCTCAGCCTTCTTCCTTTCCTATCCTTCACTTCTAGCTTTGCTGAGGTTTCCCCTCCATTATCTGAAGCCCCTCTGATATCCCTAATACTCTCTAGTTTGGGCATACTAGCGAAAACATATGTCCTCTTTTTGTGCTTGGCTGATCTCACTTAACATAATGTTCTCCAGGTCTTTCCATCCTCTTGTGAATGATGTGATTTTGTTCTTCTTTATCGCTGAGTAGAATTCCATTGTGTGTATTTCCCATAATTTTGCAATCCATTCATCTATTGATGGAGACCTAGGTTGGTTCCATATTTTGGCTATTACAAATTGTGCTGCTATGAACATGGGTATGCATATGTTACTGCAGTTCTCTGGTTTCCACCCCTTTGGAAAGATACCCAAGAGTGGTATAGCTGGATCATATGGTGGATCCGTTCCCAGTTTTCTAAGGAATCTCCCACTGATCTTCATAGTGGCTGAACTACTTTGCACTCCCACCAACAGTGTAAAAGAGTTCCACTTTCCCCACATCCTCACCAGAATTGTTGTTATTTGACTTCTTTATGCTTGCCACTCTGATTAGGGTTAGAAAGAATCTCAGCATAGTTTTGATTTGCATCTCTCTGATGGCTAGTGATGTTAAACACTTTTTCATTATCTATTAGCCACAAAAAAGAGTCTTGTGAAGTGTCTATTCAATTTTGTGAAGTGTCTTGCCCATTTCTTGATTGGGTTATTTGTTTTGCTAGTGTAGAGTCTTTTTAGTTTTTTCTATATTCTGGATATTAGCCCTCTATCAGACTGGTGGCTGGTAAAGATCTCCCATTCTGTAGGCTTTCTCTTTAGGTTCTTGATGGTTTCCTTTGATGAGCAGAAACTTTTTAGTTTGATGCCATCCTACTTGTTGACTCTTGTTTTAATTTCCTGTGCTTTGGAGATCTTGTTGAGAAAGTTACTGCCTGTGCCTATATGTTGGAGTGTTGAGCCTATGCTCTCCTCTAATAGTTTCACAGTCTCTGGTCTAATTTCCAAGTCTTTGATCCATCTCGAGTTGATTCCTGTGCCTGGTGAGAAGTAAGGATTTAGTTCCATCTTTCTACAAATGGATAGCCAGTTCTCCCAGCACCATTTGTTGAAAAGGCTGTCTTTTCTTCAGCATATAAGTTTGGCCCCTTTGTCAAAGATCAATTGACTATAAGTGTGTGGGATTGTTTCTGTATCTTCTACTTCACTGCTTTTAACCAAACCTTTAAAGAAGAATTAACACAACTGCTTCTCAAACTGTTCAAGAAAACGGAATGGGAGACTATCCTTCCAAACTCATTCTACAAAGTCAGCATTACCCCCTACCATAACTCATCAAGGTACAGCACTAAAAGAAAACTATAAACCTCTATCTCAAATGAACATAGATGGAAAAGATCCTTATATACTGAGTGGGAATGCACATTAATATTGCTGCTATGGAAAACAATATAGAGGCTGCCTGAGTTTGCAGCCTGCATGGTCTGCACTGTGGACTCAAAATTGTAAAATCAGCTCCTGTACAAGTTTCCAGTCTACTAACCTGCCCTGAGGGTTTAGAATTTTTAGCCTCTACAATCTCAGGAGTCATTTCCTCAAAATCAGTCCCTTTTATTCTCTATCCTTCTTTGTGTGTGTGTGTGTGTGTGTGTGTGTGTGTGTGTGTGTGTGTGTGTGTGTGTGCATACACACATATCACATGATATGTACTCATATCATATATAAAATATCTATGATATGTCTATATGTGTACAATATATTATGTAGGTTATATACATGTATAGATTGTGCGTGCGTGTGTGTGTGTGTGTGTGTGTGTGTGTGTGTGTGTGTATACATAGTTTATAAGTTCTCTGGAAAAACCTAATACAATGATATTGTATAGTTCTCTAATTTACTGATTTTTATCATCCCATAGAGTCCAAATCCTTTTAAGAGTTTTTCATAAGAGATATAACTTTTCTGGAGGAAATGAGCAATATAGTACCATCAAATGAGAGCTATATTATAAACAAGATAACTAGTCCCCATTCTACCCCTCAGTCACTCAGGCCCTTTAGTCCTACACCTCTGTAGGACTGGGGTGTCCTGCTTATCTGTGGCAATGGCTTGCTGAACTGAGTTTAGGTGTTTCAAATTTGCAAGCGCTGGTTTTCTGACTTACTGGCTAGTGAATATAGATGTGGATATGTAAAATTAAAACTAGATCATCTTTTGACCATTCTTAACAACTCCACCACGGTCAGGTCTGCTTAAAGGAGAGGATACCATTATTAGCCCAAATTCCTGGCATAGTTTCTGGCTTTAATTAGCGCTCAGTGAATACCTTTCCATGCTAATGAATGAGTTAGAAAAGCTGCTTAATGATGATCTTGGATTTGTATACTGTGTAGTTACTCTGGAATCCCGAGAGAACTCTTGTTCTGGCATAGATATTCCATCTACATGTCCCTTGAAAGAAGCAATCAACACAAATAGAATGGAATCTCTGTAATTCCTCTTATGGGCAAATTTTTCTTCTCTCAAAGACTCACTTTTCTCACCTACAAAATATTCATAGTACAAGTTTCTACCCTTTTGGGTTGCTAAATGTTGAAGAGAATAATGAATGTAAGTTCTTGGCACAATGAATGTGCTCAACAGTTCTGCTTATTATGAAGAAAGCAGACAGCAGTTTCTTAGATTATCATTATGGATTTTAACTGAATATGGTTGTAATTGGGAATACATTATTTGCCCTAAATATAAAATAAATCAATATAATAACAAATATCCATATAAGAATCTCAGTCTAAAAACTCAAATGAGTATGAAATATAGCTTTACTTTTGTTAAAATTCTGGATTACCTCCTACTAGGATAAAAGAAATTTACTTTCAGTCAATTTAGGGTCTTTTTTTGGGGGGAGTACTAAGGAGTGAACACATGGGCATTCTACCTCTTTTTACTTTGTTATTTGAAATAGTCTTGTAAGTTGCTGAGAGTCTCACTAAGTTGTTGAGACTGTCTTTGAGCCTCTGATCTTTCTGTCTCAGCTCTCAAGAGCTGAGATTATAGGTGTGCACTACCATGTCCAGCAAATTTGGGGTCTCATTTCCAAGGTTCATCTTAGATTCCAGGAGGTTCCAATGGTTCCAATGAAACCAAAGTCTTGGGTGGGTGGTGGAGGCGATGTTCTCTTGTCCTCCAGTTCTCAGTCTCTATGTGTGTCCACTGCGACATTTATATCTGCGGTTCTTGAGCACAGCCCCCACAGGCCAGAGCTGAGATCTCCTCTTCTCAAGGGCCTTTTAAACACAGCCTTCCTTTGTCCTTGGCTGACATAGTAACACTTGGGCATCTTTCTGCAGATTTCTTGCCTTTCTGGAACATGCAGATCTCATCTACAGCAATCCACACACCCAAACACACCAATTCCACATTTTTTCCTGGGGTCCCAATGTTTCCCAGGGGCTCTGCTTGGTAAATCAAGTTTTCTCAGCTCCTGGATCACTAGTTGGAGCAAGGAGCACCAGGGCAGAGACGCCAGCTTAACAGTAATGCATTTCCCCTAGAGCCACTTAGCATAGCCTCTTTTCTGGCATTGTACCAGAAAAGTATTTGTACACACAGAAATCAGAAGACTACAGAGTTTTTCTCTGAATATCATTGAGGATAGTTTTGCTTGAATAGAAGAACAGGGCACCTAGAGAAAGCAAATTCAGGCTCATGATCTCAAACCTATTTTCTTTTCTTTCTTTCTTTCTTTCTTTCTTTCTTTCTTTCTTTTTTTTTTTTTTTTTTTTTTTTTTTTTTTTTGCGGTACTGAAGATGGAACCCAGGAGCATTCTGCCTTTGAGCTACATCTCCAGTTCTATTTTTTATTCTTTTATTTTGAAACAGGATCTCACTGAGTTGCAAAAGACCTCACTAAGTAGTAGCTGAGGCTGTCCACAAACTGTGATTCTCCTGTCTCAGCCTCCCAAATGCTGGGATTACAAACATACACCACCAGGCCCAGCTTCAAACCTATTTTCTACAAGCAAAATATCACTAAAATCTACTATAATTCAACATTTGTGGAAGAATTTTCAGATAAATGTGTTAGGACATGAGCTGAGGTTAGCTTTAAAAAAAAAAAATACTAACTTGCCAAGCGTGGTATCACACACCTGTAATCCCAGTACTTGGGATGCTGAAGACAAGAGGATCACAGGTTTGAGGACAGTCTCAGCAAGAAGTGAGACTCTCATCAACCAAACAGAGATGGGGTGTAGCTCAGAGTAGAATGCCTATGGGTTCAATCCCTAGTGCCATAAAAAAAAAAGAGTACAAGCTTAAGATTGACAGAAGGGATAAACACTATAAGGAATCGTGCTAGATTTCAAAGTCTTACTTTGTATATCTCTACATCATTAGACACTGGTTTGCAAGAAACAGAAAACCAGCCCGGTGCAACTGATACCAAAAGAAGATCGAGGTGCCTCATGGATGGCAAAAGCAGCAACAGGTAAAATCGGGGACTACAGTGCTGTCATCATTTTTTAACACATCTCTGACTCTTGTTTTCCTTCCTCTCTTAGACTATATGCCCTGTTTTTCTCCCCTTTCCTAGTAACAGCAAACATAGCCCAGAGCTCCTGAATTCCTGCATTACTGGGAGGTTCGCCCATCTGGAGACCATTAACTTGAGTCTCAGAACAAAGTCCAAATTCCTTAAGGAGGAACTCTATTGACTCAGAGTGGATCTAATGTTCACTTTTGGACTAATAAATATGGCCAAAGTCTATACTACATTTGAACTAGCATGGAAACTCCTACATTAACCACATGGATAAGCAGGAAGAAAGGATAGTTCCTAGGGAGGAGGGAATACACCGAAAGGAAAATGGATAAAATCTAGCCACACAAATGAATGAAATCCACTCAAAAACCTGCCTTCCAGGTCCCACTTGAGGACTTTTCTCCAACCCCAGTGAGGACAAGGTATGAAATGAATCAAAAGGTCTCTCCATAAAAAGTTCTAAGCGCCCTGAATTATTTGTGGTAGTGTATTTTTAAAAAGCCAACATTCTAGCCAGGTGTGGTGGCACACTTCTGTAATCCCAGTACTTGGGAGGCTGAGACAGGAGGATCGCAGGTTTGCAGCCAGCCTCAGGAACATAGTGAGGCCTTCCGCAACTTAGTGAGATTCTGTTTCAGAATAAAATAGGGCTAGGGGTATAGGTCAGTGGTTGAATGCTCCTGGGTTCAATTATCAGTACAAAAAAAAAAAAACTAACATTCAATTCTTTCAGATTACAAAAAAAAGAGAGAAATGGGTAAGGACACAAGTCCTACTACCTAAAATGGGAACTGAGCTTAGATTTTTCATATAATCTTGGTAAAATGCCAGAGAATACTTTTGCAGAGTAACTCTGAAGAGTAATAATGCTAGAGAGAGTGGTGGAAAAACAACTTAAAGGGGTCCTGCCCCATTAGAGTAATGTAGGCTCTATTATGCTTCATGAAAAGACTTTGTTTTATTCCTAACTGTTCTGTCTGGGGACAGAGAATGTATGGGAATGAATCCCTGGCTACCCTGGGATAATTTTATAAGTCTGAAGATGAGAACTCAAAACAGAAAACCATAAAGGGATGACAAGGCTAAATCCCCACCTTCCTCCCATCCCCATCCCCCAAAATGACCACAGTAATGTCCCATTCTCAGTAAAATGGAGATAAATTGAGATTGAACTGTTCATGCCTACACAAAAGATTAAAAAGGTATATACAAGAAACTAATAATGCTGGTCACCTTGGGGAAAATGGGTGCTCAGAGTACAAGGATGAGAAGGACACATTTCATTGTATACCTGCTCAGATTTTTTTTTTATATTTTGAGCTACCTAATACCTAATAAAAATAAAATTAATTAAAATAATTTAAAATTGTGAATCAGTAATAGATAGCTAGAAACAGGAATGAATGAGAAACAAGGTGCTGGCCAGATTTTAGGTACATAAATGGTGTAAGAGAAAGGAGGTTACTTTTAAAACACAGCATCTTTATAAGTATGGTGCAATTTAAAATACTAGCCCAAATTTGCATACCCAGAAACACTTTCACCAGGCATATTAACAACAGGAACTGCCTCTCTTTGTAGTGAGGGCTATATAAAAAGAAAAAAGTCACCTGGATGCTGGCGCATGATATCCCAGATCCTTCTCCCATAGCCTCCCACTTTATCAGTACAGCCGGTGAAGGAAGCCTTTAGGTATGAGGTGGCTGGGATTGGTCCCTCCACCTCCTACTGAATATCAAGAGCCATCCTTTCACACCTGTGCCTATAGGAAGGCCACTGCCTTCCACCAGCCACAGAAATATACTGCACTTTATACTATACAGATAAAAAAAACCAACAACTGTAAGGCCTTCCCTTAGAAGACCACACTCTATTGGGGTCTATAATAAAGATACATTATTTTGACATGTTAATGCTAAACCCTATTTAACTGTGATATTTTCTTGTTTCTAATAGTTATTTAAAAGCAAAAGCCTGGGGAAATAACCAAAATCTCAGTGATTTCCTTCCAGAAAAAAAAAAAAGAGAAAGATGCACCAATTTTAGAATGAAAGCAACTTTCATAAGCATTGTTGGTTCTCTGGGGATTTCTTATGCTGCAGAAACCCCTGAGATTTGTTTCCATTTCAGGAGGACAAAGCTTACCGTACCACTTTAATATTTCCCTGATTTTTTTCATCTAGGGCATTAATCTTAATATTATTTGTTTTTTGAATCTGGCTCTTTTACTCTTTTTTTTTATTTTTGGTGGTACTGAGGGTGGAACCCAGGGGCTTTCTACCTCCGGGCTATACTCCCAGACCTATTTTCTATTTTATTTGGAAACAGGGTCTCACTAAGTTGCTGAGAGCCTCACTAAGTAGCTGAGGCTGGCTTCGAACCTGCGCGATCCTCCTGTCTCAGCCTCCCAAGCGTGGGGATGACAAGCGTGCGCCACCACGCCCGGCTCATGAATCTGGCTCTTTTAGATGCTCTTTCATAGCATGTGAACTTTTCCATAACCTTTCTCTTCCCATGGATCAATTAAACAAGAGAATATTTAGTTTGTTAATTTATTAATAATTATAATAATAATAATATGACGTCTGACATGATAATGCATGTGGTGATCCCAGCATCACCAGTACCACAAATAATAGTAATAGTAATAATAATAATAATAATAATAATAATAATATGAAACATAGTATATAATAATATATAATAGCATAACACATGGGTAGGATTGTGTCTATCTTCAAATATGTAAAACATTCTTACTCAAAAAGAAACTTAGCACACAAGACACAGAAAACTGTGACTAAGAGGTGCAGCTATAAAAAGGTAGTTTCCAACACAGCATTAGATCACAATTTCTAAGCATTTGGTTTGCCTCAGATTGCTATGGACTGCCTTGATTATGGGAACTGACCTAAGAGCATGCTGACTAGAAGACACAGGATCAGGGACTAGCTCCAATTTCATTTTTAAGGAAGTGAGCAAATATTTGAGAAGAAACAGAAAAGACACTTGACTAGCAGGTTTAAGGAACTGTGTAAGAAGAGAAAAGAAATTTTGGAGAAAAAGAAATCCAAAGAAAAGAGAGCTTAACCCAGCATATGAAGACAAAGCTGATTTGGAAGGTTAGGCTATGGGGGCTGTTGGGGGTAGGGAGTCCTAGGGATTGAACCGAGGGGCACCCTACCTCCCATATATATCCCCAGCCCTTTTTAAGTTTTTGTTTTTAATTTTGAAACAAGGTCTCCCTAGGTTCCTGAGATTCTCGCTAAGTTGCTGTGGCTGGTCTTAAATGTGCAATCCTCCTGTCTCAGCCTCCCAAGTACTGGGATTACCGGCTGCCCCACCATGCCCAGTTTGTGGGGCCCCATAAATCTCCAGACTCTTTTCTCTGTAGGAGCAACATAAGCAGTGTTGCCTCCAGTGCAGTCAGAGGCAGGGGCTGCATGTGATGTAGAAACTGAGCCCTCCGTGCACAAGGGCTCCAGGCTGGGGAGGGGGGTGGGGGGTCTAGCCTGCTCTTTTTCTCCAAGATGTAGAAGATGAGATTTTGGGTAATAGTTAATAATGGCTATGGAAATTTATTTCTGTTTATTCATTTATGCCTTGGATAGGGATAGCATGTTTGCATTTAGGAGCCATCTGTACAAAAAAAAAAAAAAAAAAAAAAAAAAACAGAGATGGAACTTATTATAAAAGACAAGCAATGAGAAGTGAGAAGCCATGTGAACATGAGGCAGAGGCTGACTGAAGGAAGAGGAGCTGCGTGCAGTCTCGTCTCATCTCACGTTACCTCCAGGCCTGCAATTCACACTGGGTGGAATTTAAAGCATTTTCTCTTTCTCTCTTCATACCAGGGTACTGACAGATACTTGGAAAAGGTATAAGTGAAGAGAGATTAGTGAAGGACTATTCGCAAAAGTGTGAAAAGGGTTAAGAGAAATCAGAAAGGCATGGAAATTCACCCCATGGTTGGCAACTTTGAGCAGGAATTGACAGCAGATGCAGAGGTTCAGAATTTGCAGGGAGCACTGTTGCTAAAGGCACGAGCTGACCTTTGGGGAGGATTACCTTTCACAGACAAGATCCAAAGTCATGACCAACATCACAACTCTGTGCCATTCAAAGAATACTCTGGAATCAAGGTCAAGTGATCCATCTCTTTTTTACCCTCCACTAACGACTGAAAATCAGAACACATTACATAGTTGTATCCTGACTTCCTTGTATAGCTTTTTGTCCTTTCTAGTATTTCTGATTGTCCTAATTTTTTTAGCTTACAAGAAGAAATGCCTCCCTTTTTTCTACATTCTAAATGGATTCCAGCTTCTGACTCAACCTGGCTATTGCATTGAAATCCCATGTTTCACTTTCTCTTTTAATTCAAATTGATTGCCTCCTAGGCCTGCTGAAGGAGATGGGATGCCATCTTCAGTTACAGATTAGCTCACTTTAGATGTAATGTATTTAGAAATCCATGTCTTCAATCACCTAAAGTACGATAAACTCTCAGCTATCATAAGGATTATTCCAACTGTTGATGTGCTGTTGGTTTTCACCAGGTGGACCTCTGCAGAAACCACCGCTGGCAAGATTAACAGAGAAGTACGGGTAGTACCAGAGGAGCCAGCAGCAATGACAAATGAGAACTTTTTGTGCCCCATCTTCCCCACTTATCTGCAGCCTGAAGCAGACTTCAGCCAAAACACCAAATCCCACAAAGAGAGCTAGGGGAGCTATAAAACAGCATTGGCAAAGAGTCCTTGACTAGAAGGACGCATCCCTTAAAAAGCGTATGCCACAAATGTATTTCAAAAAGAAAACAGCGGTGTGCATGATGCGAGGAGAATGATGTCAAGAACACATGACCTAACTGGTCCTGCTCTGTTTCATCTGCATTCACTGAGCTGAAAACAATAAACAAAAAACAGTCATCAGTATACAGCTACCTGAACAGGTTTTCAGAAGACTTTTAACTTTGCTGAGCACAGAAATGAGAGTGAAATGTGAAAAGTCAAGTTCCTCTCAAGGAGGCATGAAAAGTAGCAGGAAGAGAGTTGGCCAGGTCCTTGTCAAAAGCATTAGGCAGAGCTAGTTAACAAATGCATCCCACTTCCTACTCTAGGCCTTGTTATAGGAGGAGGAGCTCTGTGACACTTCATAATAAAAGGGGCTCCTCCTCGCTCATAGCCCGCCTGTTTTCCCCTTTCAATAATGCTTGTGCTCAGCCAGCAGAGGGCTGCATGAGAAAATCATGCAGCAAGGAGATTAATAACACTACAGTTTTATTTCTATTTTCATTTTTGGTGCTAGGGATTGAACCCAGGGGGCAATCTACCTCTGAGCTACTCCCCCCGCCCTTTTATTTTAATTTTGAAAAAGAGTTTGGCTGACTTTCCCTGGACCTTCTCACTCTCATCTATTGACAGTGAAAAGAGAGTAGGCAGAAGGAAAATGAAGATTTGAAATGGTTGTCGAGCTGGGCGTGGTGGTGCACACTTGTAATCCCCACGCTTGGGAGGCTGAGACAGGAGGATCCCACGGGTTCGCAGCCAGCCTCAGCTACTTAGTGAGGCTTTCAGCAACTTAGTGAGACCCTGCTTCCAAATAAAATATAAAATAGGGCTGGGAGTATAGCCCGGAGGTAGAAAGCCTCTGGGTTCCACCCCCAGTACCACCAAAAAAAAAAAAAAAAAAAAAAATTGTTGGGGAGTAGAGGGGAGGAAGGTGACCTAAGGAGCATAATGAATTTGGACATGTGTTGAGGGGAAAGTCAGTTATCATAAATCTGAAGAGGAACCAAATGTACATGCCTGTAATCCCAGTACTTGGGAGGCTGAGACAGGAAGATAACAGGTTTGAGGCTAGCTTCAGCAATTTAGTGAGACATTGTTTCAAAGTAAAAAGGACTGAAGTCAGAGGTATAGTCTCCAAGGTTCAATTCCCAGTATCATAAAAAGAAATGACTACAAGCTTCATGTCACCAAATTCAGTAAACATTTTAGTTTTCCTCAACTCAGAAGCACACTGCTGGCCAATCTCTACTCTTGCGTGCTCCTCCCTTGGCTTCCATGACACTGTGCTCTTTTGATTTTCTTCATTTGTGGCAGCTACTTTTTAGTCCTCCTGGTTTGTTTGTTCTCTCTATACAAACCGTGAATTCCTAAGACAGTCGTAGGCCCTCTGCTTTACTTTTTAGGCAATCTAAATACAGCCCATCTTCTTTCTATACCATGTATCTTACTTGTGCATCTATCCTGGACCTCTTCTTTGAGTTTCCTGGACCAAGACAGTGATGTGAAATCTTCATTTGTGTGTGCAAAGTCACTTCACACTAAAATATCCTAAACTGGACGCATGCTCCATCCTGCATTGGTTCATTTTTTGGTGTTTTCTTTTTCAGTAAATGGCACCAAAATCCATTTAACTGTGCAAGCCGGAACCTTGGGGCTTGTCCTTGATACCCACTACTTGCTCCTCCCCATATCCAAGCCGTTAACAGAGTTGTTCCTTTTAACTTCTGAATATCTCTAGAATCAGCCAATTTCCTTTCTCTCTAGTCTTACTACCATCAGAGTCTAATCTACCCCAACTCTCACCTGGAATACTGCAATAGCTTTTTTTATTTTATTTTTATATTTTTTTTAATTTTTATTTTTTATAAGTGGAACTTATTGAGAGTGATGTACATTTACATTGTGCTTCATGCCCTTCCCCCTCCTTTTCCCTCCCCCCCCCAATATAGAGTGTCCAGGTTAATCATGTTGTATTTATGCTATTACACATATTCGTATGTAGCTCCTCCATTGAACAACTTCAGCTTTCTCCCTCTCCTATCCTTCAGTAGCTTTTTTATATGTAGTTATTTATCTATCTTTTTAGCTATTTTGAGACCGAGTCTCACTGTGTTGCCCAGGCTGACTTAGGCTTCAGCCTCCCCAGTAGCTGAGTGTACCAGTTGTTTCAACACCCAGTAGAGACAATGTCTTAACTGGTCAATTTAGATCTTCCACCCAATTTTGTACACCAATGGCAAACTGTACACTAAAGGATTTTTTTAAAAAATCTAAATATGATTATATCATTTCCCAGCTTAAAATCTTGTCAGCAGAGGCCAATGTCTATAAAGATGAGGACCAGAACTCACATCATGTATATGATGTCACCTCCTGCCCTTTCCTCCAGCTTTTTCCTCCTTATTCTTCCCTCATGGGAGTGACTATCAGTTCCTTGGTCACTTTATCTTTCTTCCAGTTTTCAGATTATGTCATAGTCTGTCTGGCCTCAAAATGTTTACATAAATTATTTTTTCCCTCAAATACTCTTTCCTTCCCTGTAGATGTACCTATTCTTATTCTCATTCTCCCTGCATATTTCAGTTCAAACATCACTTTCTTGCTCTCCCTTGAAGGCATTATTGCAGCCTCTCAGATCTTTCTTTCGCAGCATTTGACATGGCTGGGAGTTCGGCATTCGATCCGTCTCCATCTCCCTTGCAGACAGTGCGCTCCACGGGGGAGAGAGCAGCCTCAGTTCACTCACTGTCTCCTTGCCGCACTAGGATAACATAGAGGCTGAATAAATAGCAAGTCAGTAATGGTTTTACTGTGCACGGCAGCCAATAAGAGGTAAAGAAAGATATTAATTCTATGTCTTAGACAATAAATATCAAAATGACTCAGAGAAGGAAAAAATCAATATGAAGAAAATTTCTAGTGACATATTTATGAACCTTTTAGGAAATGGTCCAGTGTTGGGAACTCTTTGCCATGTCCCCTGTAGCACTCAGATTTATTCTGAAAAATTAAAACTCCCAATAATAGATTATATCAGAAAACGGGGGTGAGGGATAGAAAAAAAGAATAGCAGATTATATTAAAATGTTATGTTTTGAATTAAATCATTAGATTTCTTTGTAAAATAGATCCACCTCCTCTTCTTCCCCAAATATCTAGATAAACTGTCTTTAAAACATCATGAATCACAAAATTAAAAAGCTTATCTGACCAGATTAAGAACAAGATGAAGCCGGTTGTGGTGGTGCACGCTTGTAATCCCAGCATTCGGGAGGCTGAGACCTGAGGATCGCGGTTCGCGGACAGCCTCAGCTACTTAATGAGGCCCTCTGCAACTCAGTGAGACCCTGTTTCAGAATAAAGAATAAAAAATTGGGCAGGGGGTGTAGCTCGGAAGTCAAATGCCTCTGGGTTCCATCTCCATACCCGCAAAAAAAAAAAAAAAAAAAAAAGAACAAGATGTAGAAAACCATGTCTGTGTTATATATTAGAGAACTATCCTAGAAATGCATACAATTTCAGAGATACTTCAAGCCAGGTTCCAGGGAAGAATTTCTATTAAGGACCACATAGTACACATTTAGACAGAACAGCTGAGGCTAGAGCATTGGCTAAAGAGTCAAATTTAATTGGCTTATGTTCAACGTCATTCAAGTGCAGGGCCACCATCGAAAAGAAGTGCCTCCTACATATTATCCCCCTGGTGCCCCTCTTTCTTCTCTAGTCCTCCCCTAGGTTCTAGGTTCTGTGAGCCGCAAGGCTGCCTTTGCAGAGGGAGAGCAGCCATGGGCATGCAAAATCAATGAACATGACTGCATTATCATCAAACTTTATTTATAGAACCCAGTAACAGAGTAGACTTGGTCCAAAGGCCATCATTTACTGGACCCAGTTCTCCAAACTCTGGATCCACAAACAGTGCAATTAGGTAAGAATATGAAAATCCGCAGTGCAAAGTGCTGGACAGATGAGACCTTTGACCTTCCAGCACAGTTTCCCTGCTCCAGACCCACCAGCGGGCAGCCTCAGCATTCTCTAAGTCTTGTAGAATCATGTTCAATGGTGTCTTTTGTTCCCCCTCATCAGCAAGTTTGTCTGACTGTCCAATTCTGGTTTAAAAATCAGTTCCCGTCAGAGCTGGAGATTCTGCTCTGGTGTCTCCCAGAGACCTGGTCTGCCAAAGCAAAGTCCATTGACCTGCTGCTGCTTATGTTTTGTTACTTGGTCTTTATGTTCTGGGAACTTTTAGGATTTTCTCTTGGTCATAAGAAGAAAGAAAATGATCAAAAGAAAGAATAGAAAATGGGAAATAGAAAAAGGCATGCCAGAATGTGACCCAATAATATAAGTGGATTAAGTTTGTCTATTAACAGATAGAAAAAAACTGTTTTTAAGTCTAGTCATATGCTTTTATAACAGACATTATGAAAACCTAAGTGACCCACAATATTGAGACAAAGTTTCACAAAAATCCAAGATAAACACAAATAAAAGATAGAAAATACAGCAATATTAATTTCCCATGAATTCAAATTCACCATGAAAAAAAATCCTTAAGTAGAAAAAGGAAGCATTTTGTTATTAATGAAAGAAACAACCTAGGAAAAAAAGAATAGTCAAGAATTGATGGGGTGTGTCCATACAGCGCCTAAGGAGATGCAGCCTCCCTCGGCCTGAGCGGCCAGCAGCCTAAGGCAAAACTTTAAGTAAAGTGATTCAGCAGAAAATGGGCTAAAGATGGCACCTGGAGGAAGCTACGAAGGCGTGGTTTCCCCATTCATTATGGGTGGGGAGACTGAGCAGTTTTTCCCTTTCTACCTTTAAAGGAGCTTTCTGCACACATGAATGGCTCATGTACTGGCCTGCGATTGGCTGTAAACTACGTGCTAGTGATCTTTATCCCGGATAGGCTAGGCTATTTCTCATGGGAATTCCCCTCGTGGCTTGGTGCTATATATATGATTGTTTGGTGAGAAATAAATGAGATCTTGCTTGACTTGACTCCCGGCTCGTGGGTTTGTGTTCGAGTCGTCGGTACTCATCATCTCATCAAACCCCGCCAGCTGTCGGGCTGGATCCCGACAAAGAACTTTAACTTAACAATTTCTAAAGTATAAAGTGAAAGTGTTATTAATACAAATGAAATTGACAATTGTGTAAACATAAAAGGGAGATATTGGTCTCCCCTTTTGAAGCTGATAGATCAAGTGAACAGAACTTAAAAATGTTAAGAATTTAAATAACACAATTAGCAAGTTATATTTGTTAATTTGATCTGATTTTATTTACCTGCTTTAAAAAACAGCATGCATATTGTTTTCAAACACCCATGGAATATAACTACAAAAATTGAACATAAATCAAGTCAAAGAGAAATATTTCAAATTCCAAGAAATTCTTGAGAGCAGAAATCATATTATCTTGATTCTCTAATCTCAACCAAATAAAGCTAGAAATTATGAAGAGAATAAAAAAAATTAATGTTTCTAAGGAACTTTCAAAGTGTTCAGAAATCAGAACTAAAATTAGAAACTCTTTAAGTAAACTAAAATTAAGAAATTATTATCTAAACCAAAATGATATAGTAAAAACAGTACTCAGTATAGTATATCAATTTAAATAGTATATCTAAGAAGAAGAAAGATTAAAAGCAAATTAATTCAAGAAACTAGAGAGAGAAAAACAAAATAACTTTTAGGAAGTAAATATGGCCAGTGTGGTGGTACATGCCTATAATCCTAGTACTAGAGAGATTAAGACAGGAAGATCACAGATTCGAGGCCAGCCTCAGCAATTTAGTGAGACCCTCAGCAACTTGAGTAAGTCCTGTTCTAAAGCATAAAATAAAGGTTATAGTTCAGAGGTATAACAATCCTGAGTTCAATCTCCAGTAACACACAAAAAAAAACCTAAAAGAAAATATAATTAAAGCATTAAAAGTAAAATTTATTAAATTGAACATATGCCTTGTTCAGCAACATTAAATGTTCTTTCCTCGAAATGGTGCAAACACCTGTAATGCCAGTACTTGGGAGATTAAGACAGGAGGATCACAGGTTTGAGGCCATATGCCTTGTTCAGCAACATTAAATGTTCTTTCCTCGAAATGGTGCAAACACCTGTAATGCCAGTACTTGGGAGATTAAGACAGGAGGATCACAGGTTTGAGGTTTGAGGGAGAGAAGAAATAAGCATTTGGGAAAGAGAAATAATAAATGCCAATGACCCGAACTGGAAAAGAATGTGGCGCCTTCCAGGAATTGAAAGAAAACCGAAGTGCCCTTGTGTGATCAGAATCCCTGGGTATGGGTAGAACCTGGCCTGCCTCCCACCAACAGAACAGGACAAAGATGCAGTGATGCACATGATCATGTCACTAAGATGCAACCCGTTTTGTAAAGAAATGCTCTCTCCCTCTCTGACTTTAAGAAAAAAAGAGCATCCTGGGGCAGTCCGCGGGCCAGGGCATAAGGGGGTGCTGTGGTTTGGAACCGGTTTGTCCCCAGAGGTTCATGTGTTGGAGATTTAATCCTGAGTAGCAGTGTTGAAGTTGTGAGACTGGGTGGAAACTCATTGCTGGCCTCTCCTCCAGCTCTGGCTACCTTCCTAATTAGTTCAAGTAATTTATTTTTGAAAAATGTGTGAATTCTTAGTCAATTTAATGATTCTGACACTCAGCGTTATGGTCATTCTTGCACCTTGAATTTTGTTGGCACATAAGGACTATACTAGCAAATCCAGAATATGAGGACAGAAGAAGAAAAAGATCATCTTCCAAAAGGGAAAACAGAAAATAATATAACACAGAAAGTTGGAGAGATGGCTTCCAAATTTGTTGGTAGAGTTGTAAAATGAACAGTACTTGTGCCAAGAAGACATGGCTCAAATATCATGTAAGATGAACCTGTCCCCCCTCTCCAACTGCGTGATAACTTGCATGGCACACTGAAACGGTACTTGTGGAATTTGTCAGTGTTTAACTGATACTATCCAAGAGGCAGGTGCTTAGATTCCAGGAAACTAACAGAAATTCCTTGACAGGAATTTCCCTGGAGAAAAAAAAAAAAAAAGCTAATTTTCCAGATTCAGATGGCTTAACAGAGATATCTTTTGAGGCTCTATGTCAAGTACCTGAAAAGCAAATTAGTGATAGGTAAACTGGTTTGCAGAGGGAAAGAGGAAATCTGCTGTACTGATATTGTCAAGTCTGATTTATTTCACATTGCAATTTATTTGCTCTACAAAATAGCTATCAGTTGATTGCCAGTTTAGTTAGTGTTTCTCAGTCCTCTAGCTTGGTCAGCTTTGAGAGCCTGTTGGAATTATTTCTGCCACATACCTGCCAAACTAAAAAGTAGCTCTAAGACCACAAAGATGCCCCTAAGTTGGTTTTTATTTTTTTATTTATTTATTTTTATTTTATTTTATTTATTTATTTATTTATTATTATTTTTTGGTGGTACTGGGGTTCCTGGAAGCCCTTCTACCTCCGGGCTACACTCCCAGACCTATTTTATATTTTTGAAACAGGGTCTCTTACGCCAGCGTGGCTGGCTTCGAACCTGCGCGATCCTCCTGTCTCCACCTCCCAAGCGTGGGGATTACAAGCGTGCGCCACCACGCCCGGCGTAAGTTGGTTTTTAAACAAAGAATATAGTAGCTTTTATTTTTTTTGCTCTGTCTTCACTTAGAATAAATATTTATTCTCAAAATAGGAAATAGCAAGTCATAAATACTCAAATTATTAATATGTATATACTGTTTGGCCATTTTCTAAAAATGCATTTGATTCTATGCATATTCCAAATAAATGAATAAAACCAAAAGAAGCGTATATAAGACAAAAATTTCTAAGATCTTCTATCATTTGAAAAAAAATCATTGGTCTGTTCCCCATAGCTTGACTTATATAAACTTGGTCCCAACGCATGATTGCAGAAACACAGAATTGAAACCAGCACCAGGCAGAATGGAACTCGGGGAAATTGAGGGCTACAGAGGCTGCTGAAGCAAATGGCCAGAAAATTTCAGGACTGAAAGTGAAGAATGGGAAGGGGCACAGATTTACTCTGACTTATGTAAGGATTTGGCACTGATTTTTATTTAAACATCAATACAGAGAAAGGAGAAACCCAAGTAATAGTCAAAAACTTGGGTCAGGTGTGGTGGTCCACACTTGCAATTCCAGCATTGGGAGGCTGAGACAGGAAGATCGCAGGTTCGCAGCCAGCCTCAGCTACTTAATGAGGCCCTCTGCAACTTAGTGAGAACCTGTTTCAAAATAAAGAAAAATAGGGTTAGGGGTGTACCTCGGAGGTAGAATGCCCCTGAGTTTGATTCCTTGTTCTGCAAAACAAACAACAAACAAAAAAGGTAGGCACACAGGTAATTTCATACCTCTTTGAAATCTAATAGAAACCTCAAGTTTAAGCATCTCAGACTGAACTCTTGATTTGATCTAAATCTCTTCTTCCCTAGTTTTTCATAACTTATTTAATGGAACTATCTGATAGTTAAAGCCTTAGCCTAAGAATCCTCATTAATTCCACTCTTACCTCCTGGTTCCCACAGGCTGGGAACCAAACCAGGCCTTTAATGCCTGGGCCTTTGGGGAGCACTTACCCAAACCATAGAAGTACCCTCATGAATATCCTCCTACCCTATCACACATGTATACACGCACATACATCCATCTCTCAAGTCCTCTTCACTCTGCTTTCAGATATCTCAGGCCCACCCATTTCTTTATCGTTCCACTCCTGCCACTATCTTCCAAGCCACCATAATCCCTTGTGCAGACTGCAGTGACCACCTAGCTGATGTCTGTGCTTGTGCACTTATACCCTATATTCTCTTCTGCATGCGGCAACTCTACCGATGCAAAATTGAAGAGCAGCTTTAGAGCAGCCCATTTAGACCATAGCATCAGAGCCTCAAGAAGACAGAATATGCATGGATTTCTGAACCCTTATACTAACTATCCTGTGCTGCTTATTCTCAGAGAAAGAAGCAAACTTAAATTTTATTTAAGCCATTGTTTGGAAGGAGGGTTGCATCCTAACCCACGCTTTGTGAGAGGTGATGTGATCTGAGAGAGGTCTGTTTCAGGTTCCGCTGCCTCCTCTGGAGGCTCTTGTGGCTGTGGCACTTCTCAACAGAGCGGAGTAGGGCCTGTGCATTTAGCCTGCTAGGAAAAGCAAAGTGAGGAGCGGCTCAAGGTGGGATTTCAGCAGAGCGGGGCTGAGGTATACAACTCCTGAGGGGACACGAGCTGTCCTTCTAAGGAGGGAAACTGATTCTCAGGAAATATGTGTATGTTTTCCCCGGAAGACTAATTTGCCTCTAGAAGGCGGAGATTCTAACCCATCGATCCTTATAGACCCAGTAGTGTTCTGGAGCAAGATAGGTCAGTCAACTGTCTACTACTGTAACAAACAAACCTGAAATAATCAACGTAAAAAGAGGAAAAGTTAGGCCGGGCGTGGTGGCGCACGCTTGTAATCCCAGCCCTTGGGAAGCTGAGACAGGAGGATCGCACAGCCTCGATCTACTTAGTTCGAAGCCAGCCTCAGCTACTTCGTGAGGCTCTCAGCATCTTAGTGAGACTCTGTTTCCAAATAAATCATAAAACAGAGCTTGGGGGTATAGCCTGGAGGTAGAAAGCCCCTGGGTTCTACTCCCAAGTACCACAAAAAAGAGGAAAAGTTTGTTTGGGCCCATATTTTGGGGGGTTTCAATCCATGGTAGGTTAGTTTGTGGCCTTTCAGCCTGTGGTGAGTCATCATGGTGGGAATGCATAGTAAGAAAGCCCTCATCTCATGGCTGTAGGTGAAACAGACACAGTGCTGGGGTCCTCCTATCCCTTTCAATTGTATGTCCCAAAGGTTCCCACAAGGCCCCACTTCTTAAAGTTCCACTGACTCCCAATAGTGCACAGGCTGGGAACCAGGCCTGTAACATAGGGGCTTTGACAGGCACTTACCCAAACCATAGGACCAGGTTAAGTGTTAATGGAATTGAATTAAGCCATTCTGAGACAGTAGCCATCCCTTTGAGTCCAGCCTGAGCTTGACATCCCTCTTCATCAATGATAATTATGAATATTTTATTTAATCAATTACTGCCCAAACATTTAATATTAAATCTCTAGGCAAAATGCACTGAGCCGTTTTATTTATACATCAGCCAGAACAGTATTACATTAAGTGCCTAGTAAATCAGATGGTAGTGATAACAATTTATTAAACAGAAGCTCACATTAATTTTTAAGGTTGAAGTATAAGTCATTAAAAATATCTAGATTATATCTAAGAATTGTTATTGAAAATATGAGAGCCAATACTGTCCTTGATTCATAGAATGATATCATGGGCACATTGACATAAAGTTATAAAGAAATGAGATTAGCTCGTCAAGTGTATATAAGAATAAGTCATTGTTTTATGATTACTCATCAAAAATACTAACAATCACTGGAGAAAAGTACAAACGCTTTTGTTAACCTATCTGTGCATAAAATATAAACATGGCTCTACTGCTTTAAAGTAGCAAAAGTGAGCCAGGCGTGGTGGCGCACGTTTGTAATCCCAGTGCTTGGGAGACTGAGACAGGAGGATCACACAGGTTCAAAGCCAGCCTCGGGTACTGAGTGAGGCTCTCAGCAACTTAGTGAGACCCTGTTTTCAAATAAAGTATAAAACAGGTATAAAACTGAGAGTATAAAACTGGGAGTATAGCCTGGAGGTAGAAAAGCCCCTGGGTTCCACCACCAGTACCACTAAATAAATAAATAAATAAATAAATAATAAATAAAGTAGCAAAAGTGTATGGGGAATGGAAAGGAATGAGATGTTCACCTCCATCTCCCATTTCGGTTGATTCTGAAGCACCAAGAGGGCCGCTAGGAGTTCTGTTTGCCTTAGGACAGCCTTGGGATGTTGGAAGAAATTCTTAAGAGGTCTTTGGAAATGATGGAGCTATCTGGAATGGTGAGATTATCAGTCCCTAACAAAGGAGAGAGAGTAGGCAAAATCCAGGGGCAGGTTCCTTCATGTAGATAAAGACTTCACTCAGAGACAACTGGGTGTCCCCCAGACTTCGTGTGGTAGACAAGGCAGCCATGTTTTATTTTGAAACAAGGTCTCACTGAGTTGCAAAGGGCCTAAGTGGCAGCTGAGGCTATCTGCGAACCGTGATCCTCTTGTCTCAGCCTCCCAAATGCTGAGATTACAAGCGTGAGCTACCACACCTGGCTGTTAGGGGCTTCTTGGAAAGGTCATTACATCTACTAATGATTTGAAAGAGTTAGAGGTGCACAAAACAAAACCCCACTTTCCTTCTGCTTCTGTGTGGTTTTGTGTGAGGTCGTTGTACTTAGAGCAGTGGCATGTAGCTTATGACAACACATGGCAAATCTTCACAGAACACTGAGGATAACTGGGAGCACAGGTAGGAAACGCCAGGAACCTTGATATTTTGAGTTACTGAACACACCCAAGAAAAGCCTACCTTGGGACTTTCTGTCACAGATGAAATTCAAACCCTGTTCCTTAAGCCACCTTTAATTAGGCTATTGAATTACTTATCACTAAAGGTATCATGAGAAAGGTGAGAAGAGAATTTCAAATAGGATGGTAGCTGGGCATGGTGATGCATGCCTGCAACCCCAGTACTTGGGGCTGTGACTCTTAGCAACCTAGTGAGACCCTGTTTCAAAATAAAAAATAAAAAAGGGCTGGGGGTGTAGCTCAGACGTTGAATTCCCCTGGGTTCAATCCTTAGTACTACAAAAAAAAATTTTAAATTAAAAAAAGCAAAAGCAAGATGATGCAGTCCATTCAGATGTCATTTAGGGAGCCCAGCGTGGTGGCACACGCTTGTAATCCCAGCATTTGGGAGGCTGAGACAGGAGGATAGTGGTTTGAGGACAGCCTCAACTAATACTTAGGCACTTTGCAACTCAGTGAGACCCTATAAAATAAAGAATAAAAGACCCTATAAAATAAAGAATAAAAAAATAGGGCTGGGGGTGTAGTTCAGAGGTTCCATTCCCAGTACTACACTACACTACACTACACACACACACACACACACACACACACACTATATATATATATATATTTTTTAGGCAAACCCTTAGTAAGCTGTCTTAAGTATAAGAGAAAACTATGGAAGCTAGAATTTTTTAGAAGCTCTGTTAAGAGTTAAAACCATGGAGAGAGCCGGGCGTGGTGGCACACGCTTGTAATTCCCGTGCTTGGGAGGCGGAGACAGGAGGATCACGCTGGTTCAAAGCCAGCCTTGCTGGCTTAAGAGACTCTGTTTCCAAATAAAAAATTATATAAAATAGGTCTGGGAGTGTAGCCCGGAGGTAGAAGGGTTTCCAGGAACCCCAGTACCACCAAAAATAAAAATAAAAAATGAAACCACTGAGAGGCCAAGAGCCTTACCCAGCACTATAATTTACCAAGCACAAAGCTACCAAAGTAGTACAGACATAGGATGTGTGGCTGAAGATGCCAGGCAGGCCAGAAAACGCCCCATGTATCACAGCAAAAAGAGGTGGGATTACCCCAAAACCCAAGAGTAGCCCGAAGTGTTGAAATTAGTCTCCTGAAGATAATTTTAGAGGAGTTGGAATAATTTGAAAAAGGGAGAGAGGACTCTAAGGCTTAGACCATTTTGTTTCAGGTTTTTGTTTTCCTTTTCTTTTCTTTCTTTCTTTCTTTCTTTCTTTCTTTTTTTTTTTTTTTTTTTTTTTTTTTTTTTTTTTTTTTTTGCTACTTACAAAGTTGGTATGACCTGGAGAAATAAAAGAAGATCTAGAGTGATGATTCATGATGGGAGTGTCTAAAATATCATAGGAGTGGCTCAGCACAGCAGAACATTTTTTTAAAAACTTGACAGCTGGGCATGGTGGTGCATGCTTATAATCCCAGTACTTGTGAAGCTGAGACAGAAGGATTGAAAGTTCAAGACCAGCCTCAACAATTTTAGCAAGGATCTCAGTAATTTAGTGAGACTCTGTTTCAAATTTTTTTAAAAATAAATAAAATACATCTGAGAGTGTAGCTGAGAAGTAAAAAGCCCCTGGGTTCAATTCCCAATACCACGAACACACACACACACACACACACACACACACACACCCTTGGCAAGAGCCACGGGCTTTAATTATTTTAGAGGATTTGTTTGTTTTAGCGTTGGGGATCAATCCAAGAGCCTTGCACATGTTAGGCAAGCACTCTATAACTAAGCTACACTTGCAGCCCAATTATAGTTATTTTAATTAAATAGTATGTACTGACATTCCACTCAATTTTCAAGGAAGGACCTGTGTTCATTCTTACTGAGTTTGGATCAATTTGAAGAATAGACGAATCTGGTTGTGGTGGCGCACACTTGTAATCCCAGCACTCGGGAGGCTGAGACAGGAGGATCACGGTTCTTAGAGAGCTTCAGCTACTTAGTGAGACCCTGTTTCAATATAAAGAATAAAAAAATAGGGCTGGGGGTATAGCTCAGAGGTAGAATGCCCCTGGGTTCCATCCCCAGTACCACACACATACAAAAAATAATAATAATAGATGAATTTCCTTACATGAAGTTGGTAGCATGAGGGGGAACCTAGTCTAGATATTTAGGCCTGAATTCTGAATTTCGGAGCAGACCACACGGATTCCTTTGCATTAGGGGCCCTCAGGCTCTTCTTTCTCAATGAAAGTTCTTTGAGACTGATGGGCTCTGACATAATATAATTAACACCTCTGGACAAAGATGGCATACACAATATTCTCTAGCCTCCGATTAAAAGGTGCTACAGCTGGATAGGAAACTCACCATCTGCAGAGCTACCTCACCTGGGCTGAGACTCCTCCATCTTGTGGGTGTGAGAAGGTAAATCCTAAGGTAGACAATGAGCAGTTTCTTCCTGTGGAGCCTATAGCTAAGCTCCATAGCAGAAGGGATTGTGAACTAATAAATTCAGCCTTTCTTTGGAGAAAATAATTTTGGTTTCAGAGGAAAAAACAGTTAAAGATAATCTCTACCAGAAACAAAGACAACAATTATTTTTTTGTTTTTACTGATGTTCTTAGCCAATAGCTGGGAAATCTGGGTTCTCCAGCTTGTGTGGCCATAGTGCCACCAACACCACACAGAGCAAAGTAGGTGAGATGAGGAAATAAAGTCGAGCTAGATGGGTGAGGCCCCTTTTTCTGGAAAAGGAGAGAAAAGTTGTGATAACTGGAAAAGGAAGTGGAGTCCAAGAAGTTGTTTGGTTTGCTTTTTAAGACGGGTTTAAATATGTTTATATGTAAGGAGATGTTAACAAAAGACTCAGAGGCCAGAAAGGGATGACTGATGGCGGGGACCCACCCAGAGACTGGTGAGGGGGAGAGACTAAGCCGAGGTCTAAGGAGGAGTGCCACTTTTCCTGAGCCTGGGAGTAAAACATGTGGAGGCCTGTATCTATCAAGATTCACCAGTGCACTGTGATGAGGACCTCTGAAATCTCCATGGCTTCCAGCAAGGCAGATTTCTTTCTCACTCCCACTACTTGTCCAATGCCTGTTGACTCTGACTTGATTCCTCGTTGTTCACGTTTCACGGTTCAGGTGACTGAATCAGACCCTCTCTGAATACTGCAGTCTTGTACGAAGGAAAAAAGAAAAAGGCAAACCAAGCACCAGCTCTTAACACTGTTCCTGGGAAGCGATTCACACCACCTCAGTTCACATCTCATGGTCAAAGCAACTCCCACAACTACGCCTGAGTTCAACAGGACAGGAAAGAAGAGCAGGCTGTGTATGTAAAAGAACAATGTAATGGAGCTCTGAACATGGGCCAACAACACAATCAACCACAAGACTGTCTTGCTTTTGTTAGTGATAAAAAGTAGCTCCACCATTCACTTAATAAATATTTACTAAGCCTCTACCTATGTGGCTGTTACCACATAAGAACAGCCCTCTACATAAGACAGATCTCTGCTTTCTAGATATTATAACTTAGGGACTTCCTACCTGATGGCTTTGGTTTTTCTTCCTTTCTTTTTTTCTTTTTTGGTGTGTGTGTATATATGTGTTACTGGGAATTGAACCCAGGGACATTCTGCCTCTGAGCAGAATATCCCCAGGCATATTTTTTTTTTAAACTTGGAAACAGGGTCTTACAAAGTTGCAGAGAGCTTGGGTAAATTGTTGAGGCTAGCCTAGAACCTATAATCCTCCTGTCTCAGTCTTTCCAGTACAGGATTACAGATGTATGTCATCATACCCAACACTTTGGTTTTTCTTACTGGTATAGGAGACTACATCATCTTTGGAGGTGAGGAATTTGAGAGGAGAGGTAAATATTTCAAATAACTACTGAGCAAAATGGGAAAGAAGTTGAATGGGGGAATAAAAGGATTACTAGATGGCACATGTCTCACTGGGGATGACTAACTCACAGCTATGCGATGTTTGCTAAGTGAGTGCAGTAGCCTACACATTCTAAGAGCAAAAAGGAGAAGGACTAGAAATGTGGGAGACGAGGGAGCCAGAGGTGATCTGGATAATATGAAGAAATCGGGTCCTGCTAGGTTGAGAGGAGAAAAGTCATGTGAACAGTGCTAGGCTAAAGACAGGTCTTGAGAACTAAGGTTATACACACTGGGAAGGGAGTGAGGGAACAAGAAAGCAGTGTGTATGGATCAAGTGACTTTCTGCTGTAGTCTAAGGTTTCACAGGTAAAGCAGTTCTTGGTCTGGAAGAATGGAGGGTGTGGAAACTGAGTGAAGCCTGGTTGGTCTTTACCCAAGCCTTAATTGTCCCTCAGAAGCTGTCCCTGGAGACAGGGTTATTTCCATATGCAATTTTATATGGGTCTCACAAGCGAACACTTAGTTTACTAGGGACAATGAATTACCTGTTTTATTTTGTTTATCCCCACTCTAGATCCCAGTCATTTCATAGTTATGTTAAAAAAAAAAGAACCAAGGACAGTAGAACATTTCTTTTTGAAATCCTCTTGGTATAATACTATATATGTGCTGGGTGTTTATACAGTCATCTTGAACCGTAACATATTGAGATTGGTTCCTTTTGCTTCTTTCTACTCAATAGCAGGAATTTTCAGACTCTTTGGCATCAAGGTTTTATTAACATTCAGCAACTCCAAGAAATCTTTCTCTGAACAGGGAAAACGGTGTTCATCTCCAAACCATGTAAAGTAAGATAGAGACATTAAATATGGAAATGGAAACACAAAACAGGATGAGAGAACAAGAAAAAAAAATTAAATTTAAAAGACAAGTCTTTTTAGTTGTTTTATTGAGAAAGAATATATGTACAATTTGCTAATTTTAAGTGTAAAATTCAATGAATGTTGACAAATGCATAGTTATATAACCACTACTCCATGTCATTTCCATTACCCCAGAAAGTTCTCTAGTGCCCCTTTCCAGTCAATCTTCTTTCCTTAACCTCAGCCTCTGACAACCACTGATCTATGTTCTTTCACTAGTTTTGCCTTTCTTATGTAAATTAAATCATATAGCATGTATTCTTTCATGTTTAGCTTCTTCAGAAAAACCAGTTATATGCAAAGCATATAAAAACAGCTTAAATGCTAGAGAAGAGCAAGGAAACTAGGCTCACGAGCATGAGTTTCCACCCATGTTTTTATTAAAAAGTCACCTTTTTCATTGCTGTGACCAGAATAAGTGACAAGCACAATTTTAAGAAGAAAGGTTTATTCGGGGCTCATGGTTTCAGAGGTTAGTCTATGAGCAGCTGGCTCCAAGGTAGCAGGAACAGTGGAGACAAAGCCTCAGGATATGGCAGAGGAAAAACCCACTTTCACCTCATGTCAGCTAGACAGGAAGAAAGAGAGAGGAAGAAAGAGAGTGAGAGGTGAGAGAGTGAGAGGAGAGGGAGGACACCAGGGACAGATATCCCCTTGAACTGGGGGCATGACCTTTTCTAGGGGACATTTTAAATCCAAACTATAACAACCTACTTTGGCTTCATCCTAATTAAAAATGTCCAAGAAAAATCAAATGTTATGGTCTATTTACATTTTTAAATCCCTCGTTAAAAATACATTATTATTTAAACTATAAATGTATAGCTGAGAACTACCGATGCTTATTTCTTAGACCATCAGTGGTAAGTATATTTCATTTAAGTTGAAGAGACTGGCCTTGAACCTGTGATACTCCTGTCTCAGCCTCACAATTTCAAGCAAGCACCACCAGACCTGGCTAAGCATATCTCATTTAAGATGACACTGGATTAAAAGAATCTTACCATCCTTTTGTTGTTATCGGTCTTATTTTCCTAGTCATTGATTTGGTATAGCTGAGAACTACCGATGCTTATTTCTTAGACCATCAGTGGTAAGTATATTTCATTTAAGTTGAAGAGACTGGCCTTGAACCTGTGATACTCCTGTCTCAGCCTCACAATTTCAAGCAAGCACCACCAGACCTGGCTAAGCATATCTCATTTAAGATGACACTGGATTAAAAGAATCTTACCATCCTTTTGTTGTTATCGGTCTTATTTTCCTAGTCATTGATTTGGTCTATTGAGTCTTAAGTGGCCATCAGCAAAATTCTCAAGTAATGATGACACCTGAATCTTCATAATGTGTGCATGTTTATTTTACTTTTAAAGATAATTTAAAGCTTTTGCTTTCTACCTTTATTTCCCATTTATTTGGTTGGAATTATAGCTAGTATATTTAGATACACTAGAAAACAAAAAACTAACAGAGATGAGAAAATTGAGACAGAGACAGACATGTCAGTATACATAGAATGGGAAGCCATCCTGTAAGCTATAAGATTAGCAGAAAAGTTTCACATCAGATAGATGATCAACTCAGCATTGCCCAACAAATAGTGGACTAGGAGAGCATAGCACAGTCAGATGTACCATAGAATGGGTACAAGAACATTTTGCAATGGAATGTCTGTGGACAATCTACATCTGTGAACTCATTCTCACGTATGTGGGTTGGCATAACTCTACTGTATTTATACTTTTAGGCTAAGATTCGTAGTTTTCTGTGTATATCTGTGTGGTTGTAGATGGCTGAGGAGATTGAATCATTATAGATATCTGCACTGAAAAATAATTGGATCCATTAAGACCTATGTCTTTCTGTAGATGAGACATTTGCCTAAGAAACTGGAATTCCGAGAAGTCCCCAGAGTACCTTGGAAACTTGAATAAGAAGAAGAGTTAAGTTTAATTTTTAAAAGCTCCTATTTTACATTTGTCCTTGTAACAGTTGTTGTGATTTGGTAAATATAGAGAAAATTTAGAAGGCATAGGATTAGCACCATTGTCTGGGGTTGCAGGTGGGTGAGTTTCACACCAATTTCTCCAGTGTTTTGTTTTGTTTTGACTTTACTGAAGTAAAACTCCATCAGACTGAAATATCTGAGGCAACTTTGAAATAAAAAAAGTGTACTAAAGGCTGTACAGAAGGGTGTGTAGAAAGCGGAAGTGGAGTAGTAACACCCACTTGGATCAAATGTCTGAGTCTCAGGTCTTTCACAGCACTGGGAGGATTAGTAACAAGTTGTTGGTTGCCCAATTTGCTGTTTGGTAGAAATGGTTGAATAATCCAAGGTTTTGGGTCATATGAAGGGTCCATTAGAATCTATACATCAGTTATTATAAATGACTCACAGTCATTCCAAAAGGAAATCTCTTGGCTTTGTGTTTAACAATAATTTCATAATTCTCAACCCCTATTAATTCAAAATTGGTCTGGCGAATGTGATTTTCTGTTGATAACTTGCCTTCTATGTTACCAGCTTTCTGTCACCGTGACAAGACATCTGAGATAATCAACTCTGAAGGAGGAAAGGTTTATTTTAGATCACCATTTCAGTCTATGGTTGCTTGGTCCTGTTGCTTTGAGTATGTGGCAACACAGAGCATTACAGCGCAAGCCCCTGGTGGGGGATGCTGCTCACTTGGAACAGGAGACCAGGCAGGGAGGGGCCGTGTCAATATCCCTTTCAAGATCACACCCTCAACCATCTGACTTCTTTCAACTGGGCCACACCTCTTCAAAGCTCCACTACCAGCCAGGCATTATGGCACACCCTTGTAATCCCAGCATGCAGGAGGCAGAGACCAGTGGTGTGGAGGTGTTCGCAACAACCTCAGCTACTTAGTGAGGTCCTTCGCAACTCAGTGGGTCTCTGTTTCCAAAAAATAAATAAATAAAAGTAATAATAATAATAATAATAATAATAATAATAATAAAGATTAAAAGTTCCACTACCAGTATTCAGGAGGCTGAGATGAGAGGATTGCTGTTCGTGGACAGCCTCAGCTATTTAGCTAGGTACTTCGCAACTCAGGAGACTCTGTTTAAAAAAATAAAAGAGTAAAAATAGGACAGGGGTGTAGCTCGGAGGTACAATACCCCTGGGTTCCATCCATACCCTGGTAGTCTCTACTAGTTCAAGTACCGAAAAAAAAAAAAAAGTTCCTCCCAATAATGTCATGAACTAGTCACCATGCATTTAGTATATAGGCATTTGGTATATATGCAAAGTATACTTAAATATACATTTAAGATCCAATCTTGCCGGGCGTGGTGGCGCAGGCTTGTAATTCCCACGCTTGGGAGGCAGAGACAGGAGGATCGCACAGGTTCAAAGCCAGCCGCGCGCGCTGGCTTATGAGACCCTGTTTCCAAATAAAAATGTAAAAATAGGTCTGGGAGTGTAGCCCGGAGGTAAAAGGGCTTCCAGGAACCCCAGTACCACCAAAAAAAAAAAAAAAAAAAAAAAAAATCCAATCTATAGCAACTTCATTGCCATCTTTTCAGCATTTCCTGTGGAAATTGCTGTGGGGATTGAGTGAGTTCAGTAATACTTGTGCAGGCCTTATTCTTGCTTTAACAAACAATGTCAGTACTTGTGCAGTGGTAATATTTTTAACTTGCACTGATACAAATTCAACTCATAGACTGCAAGATAAAATTCTGCTCATTTAAAAAATGCTATCATAAACAAAGCCCACTTTGTAATCAGAATCTTTTTTGTCTGCATAAAACAGCATAGAACAATGGTCAGTTGTAGATAGATGGATTCCAGGAAACTAAACAAATAAGAATTTGTCATATAAGTAAAGTAGGTTATGTTAATTTTAAGTGAAGAAAAAAGCAACAAATTAAAAGAGACCAAGAGCATCTTTTTATTTCTTTGAATTACACTGCTTGGGCTATTATAACAAAATCTCCCCATGTCGAGTATTTTTTAAAAATAACTTGATTACAACTTTTTTAAAAATCCCAGTAAAAACTCAAAATAAGAAACAAATTAAAAAGGTCTTGTTTCAACCCTCATTGCTGAACATGTATTTATTTATTTATTTATTTATTTATTTGCTTATTTATTGGTACTGGGGGGTGGAGCCCAGGGGCTTTTCTACCTCTGGGCTATACTCCCAGACCTATTTTATATTTTATTTGGAAACCGGGTCTCACTAAGTTGCTGAGAGCCTAAGTGGCTGAGGCTGGCTTCAAACCTGTGCGATTCTCCTGCTTCAGCCTCCCATGAACATGTATCTCTTAATTCCATGATCTTTGCCCTGGATTCTGTCTACCTACATAGATAAAGGTGAGACCATGTACTGACTTCATGTAACAGCCTGGATCAAGGTGCTTTTATTTGAAGAGATCCCAGCCGTGCTTCCAGTTTTCTTGAGATAAATCTTTCAATTCCCAAGTGCCCCACTACTCCCCAACCAAGAATAAAATGAGACTTCTACTCACAGTACCAGTTTTTATTAACTGCTTTTGAAACCCCAGCTACTTGTATTCTATAAAATCTAAACCTTACAGCCTGGTGTGGTGGCGCATGCTTGTAATTCCAGCATTTGGGAGGCTGAGACAGGAGGATCTGTTTGAGGACAACCTCAGCTACTACTTAGTGAAGCCCTTTGCAACTCTGTGAGACCCTGTTTCAAAATAAAGAATAAAAAATAGGGCTGGGACTTTAGCTTAGAGGTAGTACCCATCCCCAGTACCGGAAAAAAAAAAATCAAACTCATAGAGAATTAATTTTTAAAAGCTATCGAACTTGCAGAAAATGGGAATCTTAAATTTTAAGTAAAAACGCCGTCGGAGAACCAAATGGATGGTCTCCTAGTGTTCGGCTGAAGTCGGCAGAGGTCACTTCACTTCTTTATTTGGGGACTGCCAACTCCTTCCCCAGGATGGAAAAGGATGCACCGGGTCAAAGCCGTGGCTGGCTGCCTTTCACTCCCCGGCAATTTTAAGATTCAATTAGGTCTTGTCCCCTCATCATCGGCGAAGACTGAATTTACCTCCGCCTTTCGCCATAGGCTTTTTTTCTCCAGGAAAGTAAAAACACCCTCCAAAGGATGAAACCCTTAGCCCTTAGAGGATCCGGAGCGCGGGGGCCGGGGTCCCGTCCCGGGCGCCGGTGCATCCACCCTCAATCCAGGCGGAGACAAAGGTCACTCCGCGCGAGCCGGGCTGGTGGCGTGACTCCGGGAGGACCGGCCGGCGCCGGGCGGGGCGGGGCGGGGCCGGCGGAGGCTGCGCGCGGCGCCGAGTCCAGGCGCCAGGCCCCGCCCCTCCCGCGGGCGCCGGGTCACGCGCTCGGCGGCCTCCCCGGGCCCAGCGCCTCCGAGCGGCGCGCGTGCCTCACGTCCCCCGGCCCCGCCCCCGCGCACTGCGCACGCGCGGCCGCGCCCCGCCCCCGGCCCGCCAGGGTGGGCGGGGCCGGGGCGGGGCGCGAGGTGGCCGCCGGGGCTCCGGGACCGAGCGCGCGAGCCGCCGCCGCCCCGCCGCGTGACGGCCGCCGGCCCGCCCTCCGCTGGCCCCTCCCCGCGCTCGGTGCCCCGCGCTCCCTCCTCCTCCTCCTCAGACCGTGCGGGGACTTAAGCAACGGAGCGCGGCGAAGCCCATTTTTCTCCTTCCTCGCAGCCGCGCCGGGGACTTCGCGGCGCGCGGGCCCTCCGCTCCGGCCCGAGATGAACGCCGCAGCAGAAGCCGAGTTCAACATCCTCCTGGCCACCGACTCCTACAAGGTAGAGCTCGGGCCGGGCCCGGGGCCGGGGCCGCGGGATGGGCAGGTGGAGCCGCGCCGCAGTGGAGGCGGCGGCGGAGGATGGAGGATGGAGGCTGGAGGCGGGGCCGGCGCGGCGGGGGCGCGGCCGCGGCGCGGGGTCTGCGGCGGGCGAGCCGGGCCTCCCGCCGCCGGGCCGGCCTGGCGCGGGCCCCGCGGGATCGCCCGGTTAGGTAGCGGCCCGGGAGGGGCGGACCTGCCCTCCGGCCGGCCCGCGCCCGCAGGTACGCGCTCCCGGGAGGAGGCGGGGGTCCTGCCGCAGCGCCGAGCGGCCGCGTGCGCGCAGCCCGCCGGCCCCGTCCCGCCGCCGGGTGCGCTCCTGACTCCTCCGCACGCAGCGATCGCTCCTAATCCTGATCCCTGTGGCCGAGGCCGATGCGCCTTTACTCCCTTAGGGTCACTATGATTTCCGAGAAAAGGAAAGTGAAACGCGAGGTAGAGGAACCGGAGTTTTAACCCTGGACAACTTGTAGAGGGGGAAATGACACAACATTGCTTATAATATGCCTATTGGATACTTGGATGTGTCGCAGCCCCGTTAATTTTATTTGAAACGCAAACGCACATTAAAAAGGGGAAAAGGAACATCTAGCAAATGTTCTTTCCCATAGTTTCCAGATTTTATCAAGTACACTGGACTATTCTGCTAAGTTTTGTTAGCCAGGACCCTTCAAAGGTGAAATGCCAAGACCAAACATCCCACTTACACAAAGTAAGTTTTAGTTTTAAATTTTAGTATTTACTTTAGCGACATGGTGGTTTGAACTAGTAGTACTCCCATGTTTTTTATTTTTAATCTCCAATATATTGATAAAGCATTTTAAAGAATCCCATTTGCATATATTTTCTCTAACTATTTGTATTAAGCTAAGATTCTATTTGGTATTCAGATGAGTTTTCCTTTGAAGAGTGCCAAAATTCAACAACATGAGGTCTTTTAAATAGAAGTTCAAAGTGGAAATCTTTACACTATTGCAAATCATAGTATTAGGTGGGGTCGGTCCTTCGCTTGACCCTAAGACCTCTGCTGGTGTTATCATTGTTGGTGTTAGTGTTTTCTAGTATCTTTAGTAGTGATTTTAGAAATGTGTCATTCTTCGTTTTGTAGAATTTGTCTGAACTAAATCTTTAAAACAGTGTTCAGATTTTTGTTAGATTGACCTAATGAAGCCATTGAATTGTAAATGCAAATGGAAATGGAAGTTAAATCTAACTTCTAAAAACAAAGGGGAGTGTTGGTGTTGGGCCACACTACCTTTATACTTGAGGAATGTAAAGTTGCTTTAACTTCAGTTTTCGGGAATGCTTTCAGTTGAATATGAATTACTTTATTGTTTTCTAGTCTAGCAAGTCATACTTACCTGCACTATTAAAATTTTCACTTATTTAATATTGTCCCTGTCCATTTTCAGGTGAGGCTGTATATTTTACCCTCTTTCTTATGAAATCTTTTTAGAAGATTTTCATATTAATAATATTTTACCCCCCAATTTTTTTCAAGATGATCAGTTTGATTTGTTTTGTACCAGTGGGTTATAAGAGTACACTAAATTAGGTTGTGTGTTGCACAGTAACATTTAATCTGTAAGTTTTATTTTTTTTTACAACTTTAGTGATCATTGTAGTCTATTTTCTATTCTTTTTACCGAAGGTGAATGAGGAGGCAAAAATGGTAATCTTCGGGTTAAAACTAATGAAATTTAGCCGGGTGTGGTGGTGTATGCTTGTAATCCCAGCATTTGGGAGGCTGAGACAGGAGGATCACGGTTCAAGGACAGCCTCAGCTACTACTTACTGAGGTCCTTTGCAACTCAGTGAGACCCTGTTTTGAAAATAAAGAGTAAAAAATAGGCCTGGGGGTGTAGCTCAGAGGTAGAATGCCCCTGGGTTCCATCCCCAGTACCACAAAAAAAAAAAAAAAAGAAAAGAAAAAGAAAAGAAATTTTTATTTGGAAATCACATGAGAATGTTACATATTCATATCATTTCTTAAAAACTCTTGACCAATGAAAGTAAGTCACTAATAGCTAGCTAGATGTGTTGATGAAGAGAGCATAATACATTGGTTTCCTCTCTAAAACTCAAGGAAGAATAACCGATTGTCTAGGAATTACAAAAAGGTTTCTGCAGATAGATGGGGGGGGGTGGCTGAGCACATAGCACTATTTGGAAATACTGCTTTACTTGTATCTTTAGGAGAATCCAGAAGAATTTAAGCTAAAGTTGGGACATTGGAAATACTCATTTCTGTCATTTCTTCATTATAGGTAATAAAGACACAAACAAATGTGATTCTTCAGTTTTCTGGTCGGGTTTACAAAAAGAATATTAAATCCTTAATCGTAAATGTTAATCATTTATATTTTCAAAATTGCTTTAGGCAGAGTTGTCTACCAGGTTTATAGTTAAACATTTTGGATTAGCTGTTGCAGTGCCTAAATAGTATTTGGAACTTTTCGTATAGTAGACAAAGTCATTTTTTGTTAACTTACCTCCTACATATGCATTAATCAAGCTTCCAAAACTGTAGATCATTAAAATATGCTTTTCTGGGAGGTTTCCTCCCTCGTATGTTTACACTATTTGTAACTATACTAAAGAGTAATTTTAACATTTCTGAACATGTTTTTTATAGCATATTAATGGAAGATATTCCCTGTTGTGCTAGAGTCGGAAATGGCATATAGGGAACAAAAGCAATCCTTAAGCAATGTACAATTTAAGTCATATCACACATTAATTAGGAAATGTGCTATCCAGTGTAGCTTGTTTCTCAAATGTTCACTTATAAGCTCTTTATCTAGAATACAATATATTTTCAACCATTTAAATAGTGGAGAACCTCTGTGTATTGTAAAGGGAAGACATTGATGGGTAGTATTTTACAATCCATGATGGAGGAAAGTTGATTTTAGAGAACTTTTAAAGAGCTGTAGAACTTTTTGGTGATGAAGCATTCAGGGAGATTTAGCTTCCTCTAATGGCTAAGTAACAAATCTTAGAAGTTTGAGAAGGAGGAAAAAATTTTTTTTAAGAAAAGATTTGGAGAGGTGGGCATGGTGGCGCCTGCTTGTAATTCCAGTACATGGGGGGCTGAGACAGAAGTGTTATAAGTTGTTGGCCAGCCTCAACTACTCAGGCCCTCTGCAGCTTAGTGAGACCTTGTTTCAAAATAAAGAAGAAAAAATAGGGCTGGGCTGTAGCTCAGAGGTAGAATGCCCCTGGGTTCAATCCCTAGTACCACACACACACACAAAAAGATTTAGAGAGAGATGAAAATCATCATATTGGCAAGTCAGTTCTGCCTGGAAGTTTCGTGACCCAGTGTCTTCCTTTGAGCCATTCTTGTTTTTTTTTATTATTATTATTTTTATTTATAATTGCCTCTACAGTGCTTCTATTTTTTGTTTTGTTTTCCTTCCAGGCCAAGGAGGATCCGACCCAGGGCTTTGCACATGCCAGGCAAGCTCTCTGCCTCTGAGCTAAGCCCACAATCCCTCCCTGGTTCTTAATTGACACCGAAGTATTGGCATAGTGGTTCCCATGACAGCCTGAGCCTCACAAGGAATGGGTACTGCCAGTCTATATTCTGGGAACTACCTATATATTCATAATCATCCTTAATGATATTTTTGACACTTTGCATATATTTAAATTTTCCCAATAAGTTTAAAATTATAGGGGAAATGAGAATAAAATCATATAAAGCATGAGTATACTTAAGAGGTAGATTGATTTATGTCAGTTATAATTGTGTAATTGGAAAACAAAAGTACTAGCAGTTGATATCTTCCCTGTAAATGGATGAAATTTGGTTTGAAGGGATGTCAAAGAGGTATTAGTTGCTAAGAAATTTTCAACTAGGCGGTTTAAAAGATGTATCATAATGATTACACTTTGATTGTTTTGGAATTTCTCACCTTCCCCCAAATAATATAACCCCAAATTCTTAAACCATATTTATGAAGTGTTCAGTGCTTCAAAGCCAAAGAACAGCTAGTTTTTTCTGAGGAAACAGACAGATTTATAGATCTTAAGAAATCTTAAATAATATTGAAGGGAAGAAAGAATCATTTACAATTTCTTTTGTTTCTAGGACATTAGTTTTGAGCAGGTAGAAAGTCTTGGCCAGTATAGGGCTATTAGCTCCTTTTCTGGTGCCCTTGGATATTAACCTATCTGCTTTTATATACATATCTTATTTTTTAAAACATTGTCTCTTATTATCTCTTAGCAATTGCATATAAAAGTATAACTGAAAAAATAGGTTAATACTACTTGCCTTTGGTCATGTGATCCCAATGTGGGAAGAAAGATCTTGGAATGACATCAGATCAACCTTCTAGGACATCTGGAAAAGCATCTAGAGATTTAGATTTTACTCTGCCAGAAAGATTATATTGCAGCTTAAATATGCTTCATGCTTTTTTCTTTTGTAACTGTTGTACTAACCCTTGAGAATATGGCCATTCCATATAGTTGCTTGGTTGATACTCCATAGTAGGAAAAGCCCTTGTTATAAACATAGGCTAGAACCTTTTTGTTCAAGCATTTAAATAAGACCGGTTACTAATTAGCTTTATAGTACTTTTTAAGCGCCTATATTTTCATTAGGTAAATCACATAACTGAAATTAAGTTATGTTAGAAACTAGCATTTTCCCATGTGCCCTTGTTCTTTACCTTATCCATATTGATGTATAGGTTGTGCGCTGTTAGCTGCAGAAAGACCATGCAGGTTGGGAAATTATTTAGTGATAAGGTTGGCTAGGATATTCTTTAATATTTCTTTTGTCTACATCTGGTGAAGAATTTATATTGTAGAACCATCTTTTCTAGTGATAGAAGTCAAAGCATCGCTAAAAAGCTAACATTTAAGAGCTTCCTTTTTGTAGTCATTTAGATTCTGAGTACCAAGAAACTTCTGTTGGTACTGATTCACATTTAGAACTGAACTTTAAATTACCCTACCCATTCTTTCTACACTCTTCTCAATAAATAAAACCAGTATTGCTGGGCATGGTGGCACACATTTGTAATCCCAGTACTTGGGAGGCTGAGACAGGAGGATTGCAGGTTTGCAGCCCAGCCTCAGGTAGTACTCAGTGAGGCCCTCTGCAACTTAGTGAGACCCTGTTTCAAAATAAAGAATAAAGCCGGGCGTGGTGGCGTAGTCTTGTAATCCCTGCACTTGGTAGGCAGAGACAGGAGGATTGCGCAGGTTCGAAGCCAGCTGCACGTGCTGGCTTAGGAGACCCTGTTTCCAAATAAAAATGTAAAAATAGGTCTGGGAGTATAGCCCGGAGGTAGAAGGGCTTCCAGGAACTCCAGTACCACCAAAAAATGAAAGATAGAAAGAAAGGAAGGAAGGAATAGGGCTGGGAGTGTAGCTCTGAGGTAGAATGCCCCTGGGTTCCAGTGGAAGGAAGGAAGGAAGGAAGGAAGGAAGGAAGGAAGGAAGGAAGGACGGACGGACTATTATTAACCTATTTCCTTGGGCCAAAAATCTAGAAAGCATATTTAATTCTTCCCCATTATTGTTTTCTATATCTAATCTCTCAATCTAATTCTCCTTTTCCTCCCAAAAATACTGGGCCAGTTCTCTCATCTAGTCTAATCTTAGGCAGTATCCTCTAACTCCCTGCTTCTAAGTAATCCATTCTCCACGCACTAACAAGCTGATCCTTTTAAAATGTGAATGGGGGCTGGGATGTAGCTCCATGTTAGAGCACATACTTAACATAGGCAAGGCTCTGTGTTCAACCCTCAGGATCCGTCAATAATGGATGGATCATATGCACCCCAACTTAAGGCATAATGGCTTCCTATTGCACTTGGTCAAAAGTTAAAGCTCCTTGAGGTACCCTGTTTAGCCTTCTGATCTTATCCCTGCCTACCTCTGAGGTTACCATGCTCTAAGCACCAACCACTCTGGCCTGCCTGCCTTCTGTTTTGCCTCTTATGCCAAAACATTTCCTGTCTTGTCATTTGGGTCTTGCTCACATGTCACCTCCTCAAAGAAATGATCCCAAGGGTCATCATTTTCTTTCACATTTTCATTGTTTCCATCTTCATCAGGAGCTCTTCTGTTTGTGTATTAATTTTTTTCCTCATTAGCCCTCTGAGAACTGAAAAGTCTGTTTTACTTATCTGTTCTCATCATGTGAAGCATAGTAATGACTGATACACAAAAGGTACAAGGTGTGTGTGTGTGTGTGTGTGTGTGTGTGTGTGTGTACACACATATGATTGAGTGAACTATTCATAAGACAACAATTTATTGATTTGGCTTATGTCATATCTCATTTTTCTGTGAAGGTTAAAAGTGGCCAGTTTAGCAGGAAATAAAATGAAGAGAATAGTAAACTAGCAAAACTAGAATGGTTATCTATTGACTATATTCATCTATTGACTGTGTTCTTAGAACATTTACTATAAAAAGCTCTGCTTTTACATTTTTTCTCCTTAAAACAATATGTATATATCCATATAAATAAACCTAAACACGCTCTGTATTTCTTAATAAATTTTTTGTGTATTAGTAGGTGGTTAATAGTAAATTATGTTTCACAGATAATTTTACCTATGAATTTGCCTAAATAATTTGAATTCTTTTCTAAAACAATTCTCTTAAGTTTCTCTAAGAAGATTTTAGAATGTACTTTATTTTTAATTAGGCAGCCTATATACTAATTTTGGGTTTGTTTGTTTGTTTGTTTTTTGGTGGTACTGGGCTTCCTGGAAGCCCTTCTACCTCCGGGCTACACTCCCAGACCTATTTTATATTTTTATTTGGAAACAGGGTTTCCTAAGGCAGCACTCGCGGCTGGCTTCAAACCTGTGCGATCCTCCTGTCTCTGCCTCCCAAGCGCGAGGATTACAAGTGTGCGCCACTACACCCGGCTCTAATTTTGTATTTTAAATGACAATTTGTTTTCAGAGGAGGCATTCTGAATACTTATGGGAAACATTTTCAAGTGGTATAAAAATAGCCTGTGTATGGTTTTAAAATTATAAATATGTATAATTATTGTCCAGAACAGAAATTGGTTTGTATAATCGAAAAACTTAGTGTACTTTACTTTTAGACCTTAATGGAATTACATAGTTTAGAGACATTTCCATTCAGCTTTTGATTGCTTCGTCTTCTCAAAAGACAGAAATAACTAATTTGCCTTATAATGCTTTTAAGTCTGATATAAGATGTGCTGTTGAGTATCCAAACCATAAAGAATGTCATATTACTGAGTTTTATAAACTTGCATTATGTAATCCAAACCTTTCTTTCAGATTTTACTCTATCGTGGGTTAACTTTTCTACCTCACTACTCAGTCGCACTAAAGGAGTTATTTATTAGATTCTAAACTAGACATTTTAATTTTTACATATATCTTAGATATGGTTTTAGATCAGTGTTGATTTTTTCTAATCAGTTTTTTAAGTAGTTGAAATAATGATCCTACAGTATTTAATACTGTAAACATTTTTATCTTATTTTCCATTTTAATTAGTTATCTTAAAGCCGGGCGTGGTGGCTCACGCTTGTAATCCCCGTGCTTGGGAGGCAGAGATAGGAGGATCACGCAGGTTCGAAGCCAGCCCCACGTGCTGGCTTAGGAGACCCTGTTTCCAAATAAAAATGTAAAAATAGGTCTGAGAGTGTAGCCTGGAGGTAGAAGGGCTTCCAGGAACCCTAGTACCACCAAAAAAAATTAAAATAATTAGTTAATTTATAGATGTAATTGCTATGGGATCTCTGTTAGCTATCTCTGTTACTTCTGAAGTCTTCTTAAGCTGAAAATGATAGCAGTCACTCTTCTAATCTTAAAAAGCCCTAATAGGTTTTGCTGAGACCTATATATACCTTTTATTATATAGAATTCTGGTGTACCTAAGCCTAAGAAAGGCTCCAAGTCTCCTATAGGACCTAGGCTCTCCAATCACATAGTATTATTAAAGATTTGCCAAGATTATCTATATGCAGCAGAAGAGAAGCTGCAAGTACGCTTCATTAGGGAATGAAAGAAGTGTCATTCAGAAGTGTCAGGTAGACATAATGTACTTCTGCTAAGCTATAAGGATTCTTGAGGAGAAAGCCAAGTTTTACAGAGATTAGGATTGTACAGCCAGATAAAGAAAACTTTGGCTTTTCTAAACTTGAAACCAGAGCTAAACAGGAAAAGTGTTTTATGTTGACAGGGATCACCTTTGAAACTTTGGTCCTCAAAGATTTATTCCACCTTTTCAGGGCATGATAGCACACACCTATAATCCCAGGGACAGGAGGATCACTGGCTTGAGCCCAGCCTGGGTTTAATCTCTAGTACCCCACCAAATCTATTACATAATTGCCACAGTTTCCACTAGCAAATACACATTATTCTTCATATTTTTTAACTCATAAAGATTTGATGTTACATTATCTAGGCACTTGTTTTCTAATTAGGCAATGTAAGAAAAATCTTACAGGATTTTTATTTTTTATTCATTATTTCTGTTGCTGCTTTTGCTTTCGTGTGTGTGTGTGTGTGTGTGTGTGTGTGTGTGTGTGTGTGTGTGTACTTTTCCTGGGATTGAACTCGGGCACACCCAAGACCTATTTTATTTTTTGTTTTGAGACAGGATCTTGTTAAATTGCTGAGGCTGGACAGGAACCTACAATCATCCTGTTTCAGTCTTCCCAGTACTGGGATTACAGGCATAGGCCACCATGGTGGGCTTCATTCAGATTTTATTTTTATTTTTATTTTTTATTTTGTGTGTGTGTGTGTGTGTGTGTGTGTGTGTGTGTGTGTGTGTGTGTGACTGGGAATGGAACCCAGGGGCCTTCTACCTCAGGGCTATACTCCCAGACTTATTTTATATTTTATTTGGAAACAGAGTCTCACTAAGTTGCTGAGCCTCACTAAGAAGCTGAGGCTGGCTTTGAACCTGTGTGATCCTCCTGTCTCAGCCTCCCAAGTGCTGGGATTACAAGCGTGCGCCACCACGCTTAGCTTCATTCAGATTTTCAGAGTCACTATGAAAGCTAGAAGGGATTAGCCTCAGCATCTCACTTTATACTAAGGAAGAAGTCATGAGAATTCCTTGATGATTACCAAACATGCAACATTTAGAGAGTAACAATAAAAATTGAGCATTTCTAATACGAAAATCCAAAATGCTTCAAAATCCAAAACTTTTTTAGTATGGATATATTATAAGAGGAAAAATCTACAACTGATGTTATATAATTGGTCAAAGTCAGAACATGAGTACTGTAAAAATGCTGTATAAAATTACCTTCAGGTTATGTGTATATGAAACATAAATGAATTTTGTGTTTAGAATTGAGTCCTATCTCCAATATATCTCATAAGTATATATAAATATTCTAAAATACTAAATCTGGTCCCAAGATTTTTAGATAAGGATATAAATACATAACATGTCCAAATCTACTTTTAGTTTCTTCTTTTGTTTTATGTGCCCTCAGGGCAATTGTTTCTGTTTTCTGAATGTTCCCCAAGACCAAATTAGATCCTTTTTCACTTTAGAAGATTTGTACCTACTCATCTCTTTGTTTATAAAATTTAATAGCCTCTTGTGGTTTTGATTTTGAGACACTAAACTATTAGTAATATGCTTATTTTTATTATATGATCAGGAAAGGAAGCTGATCAGTAGCAAGTAAGAAATACAGTTTCTCTCTGAACGTGGTAGCACATGTATGTAATCCTACAGGTTTAAGGCCAGCACACAGTAATTTAGGGAGACCCTGTTTGAAAATAAAAAGGGATGGGGTATGGTTCAGAAATATAATGCTCCTGAGTTCAATCTTCAGTACTACACAAGAAATACAGTGTTTTCTGATTTTGAAATAATTTCAGACTCTTGTGTTGTGATTTATATTTTACTCTTTTGGTCTTTTTTAACAAAAGTATTTTTCTTTATATAGGTTACTCATTATAAACAATATCCACCCAACACAAGCAAAGTTTATTCCTACTTCGAATGCCGTGAAAAGAAGACAGAAAACTCCAAAGTAAGGAAGGTGAAATACGAGGAAACAGTATTTTATGGGTTGCAGTACATTCTTAATAAGTACTTAAAAGGTATTACTCTTCCTAGTACATTTAAAACAGTGCTTTTACATAACTTCAATTCTTGTATTGTTTTAATGATTTTACTTTGTTTTTGTTGGTGGTATTAGGGATTGAACCAGGACTTTGCACATGTTAGGCAAGCACTTCATCACTGGCTACATCCTCAGCCCTTACTTCCTTTAAACAACTACTTAGAGGTTATTACAGACATTTAATTTTTAATCTGTTAATTTTAATACATTAAACCTTAGAGTTTGCTGTCTATCCTTGGTATCCTAGTATGAGAAAGGTTTACTATAATTGGTACATTTTGGAATGTTTAGAAAAGTCGGTTAACCCAGTCATGGTGGTGCAACGCTTGTCATTCAGTACTTGGGAGGCTGGAACAGGAGGATCACAAGTTCTCAGCCAGCCTCAGCTACTTAGGCCCTCCGCAACTTAGTGAGACCTTGTTTCATAAAAAATTGGTCTGGGGGTGTAGGTTGGAGGTAGAATGCCCCTGGGTTCAATCCCCAGTATTGAAAAGAAAGAAAAGTCCGTTACATTCAAAGGCTAATCTAGTTTGCTAACTGACTTTAGTCATTAATTCAAAATAAATATTGACCTGGAAACTCATTTTGAATTACGATAGCAATTATAACTAGAATATTTTTTAATCTATTCTGTAATAGTGTTTCTAAGAGAAAAATAGTTCTCAAAGATTTTACATATCTAGGATTGAAATAAAAATTATTTTAGAATTGAATACAGATTTAGTTTAATCTTAAAAATGATAACTGTCATTTTATAAAGGATTACTCTTTTCCATAATCTTGGCTATTTTAAGATCAGACAGTTCATTGCTATTCAAAACCTTGCTAGCAAGACTGCCCAAGATGTAGTAAATGAATTTACTAATTACTGTATAATTTTCAAAGACCAATGGTACACATTAATTCAATCTTATAGCTTAAAAACTGCAATATATATGATTAACTATAGTATATAATACTTATATGTATATATTTATAATGTATTGATTATAGTCATTGGGCCAGCAATTATTATAAATGGTTCTATGCCTTAACTCATTTATTCCTCACACCATCCTGATACTCTGTTGCTCCTGACTTCTATCCCCAGTACTGCAAAAAAGAAAGAAAAATAGGTACTCTGCTATTATTATCCTCATCTTACAGACAGGAAAGGTTAACTAAGGTGTATTCGGGGAGAGATTTAGTGATTATGAAAATTGCCAGCTTAGTCCTAAAGACACTGGTTTTTTTTTTATATATAGATAAGTGAGAAGTTTTACCTGGAAAATATGAGAAACTTGTGAAGCATATCAAAACTTAATATCTAAAATAATGGAGTTTGTGATATTAAAAATAACCATTGAAGTAGTAATTTTTTTATTTTTTATTTTTGTGGGTCTGGGGGTGGATAGGGCCATTTGACCGCCGAGCTACACCCCCTGCCCTTTTTTTTTTTTTTTTTTGAAACAGGGTCTCACTGAGTTATAGAGGGCCTCACTAAGTAGTTAAGGCTGTCCAGGAACCGCGATCCTCCAGTCTTAGCCCCCTGAATGCTGGGATTACAAGCGTGCACTACCACACCTGGCTTGAAGTAGTAATTTTTTTCTACTGCTTATCTGGTTTTAAAGTAACATTTATGCTTAGAGTAATTGGAAATAGAAATTCCTTTTCTGACTCTACTGGTGACTGTAGGAGTCATTTAACCTATTATTCTTTATCCATAGAATAAATGAAATCACTAAACAAATTAATTCTATGAAAATTCAACAGTTTACAGAATGCCTTTAGAAATGTAAATAGGACATATGTATCCTTTTAGGTAAAGTAGTGACCAAAGAGAAAATCCAGGAAGCCAAAGAGGTTTACAAAGAACATTTCCAGGATGATGTCTTTAATGAAAAGGGATGGAACTACATTCTTGAGGTAAAAAGTTTTGTGTTTTGATCTTTGGTTTGTGTTTATTCCAAATTTTCTACGAAAGAATTTGAATAGAAGATTAGACCAATTACATCTCTTTTCTGCTTTTTATTTGAACATAATGGCTGTTTTAAACATTTTGTGAGAAGTTATAGGTAACATTTGACTTTTTTCTCTGTACTGTAAGTCACAAGCATATAAGTCTAAGCAGTTTGTTGTATAAACGAAATATAATCTAAATAACATTTTCAGGAAGGTAATTTAATCTCTTGAAAATACACCTAAGAATTTTCTTGACTGAAAGTAGATGCTGAGAGTATCTCTACACAGTAATTATGGGAAATTGTTCTTGCTAAATAGTTAAAAATAGTTTGGTATAGATCCATGAAGTTGACTTTTATTCTTTATTGAATGATAATATTTATGTCTAATATGTCTGAATCAGTTTAGACTTTTGAGCATTCATAGACATGAGAACTGAATTTTAAGAGCTCAATGTCCTCTTATGGTTTCTGTATTACACAGATAGATAGAATCCTGGCATCTCATAATGTTAATTTATGTCTTGAAAATAAAGATTTTTACATTGTACAAACTGTCAAGCACAGTAATTAGAAATACTTTAACTATTATGCCTATATTAAAATACTGAGTTTTGCTCTTTGGTAATTGTGGATCTTTGAGAAAGTTAGGTAAACACTTTGCTGTGTATCTTTTTTTTTTTTTTTTTTTTTTTTTTTTTGTGGTGCTCAGGATTGAACACAGGGCCGTTCTACCTCCAAGCCACACCCCAGGCCGATTTTTTATTCTTTATTTTGAAACAAGGCTCACTAAGTTGTGGAGGGCCGCACTAAGTAGTTGAGGCTGGCCACAAACCCATGATCCTCCTGTCAGTCTGCCAAGTAGTGGGATTACAAGCGTGAGCCATCATGCCCAGCCTGCTGTGTATCTTAAATAAAGTCTGTGGGCTCACCCCTGTACTTGTCCCATTACTCTTTGTGAGACTTGAGAAGATAAAATACATCAATGAGTTAGGTGCTATACTATAATTTCCAGTGGCTAGGCTGATAAATCTTTTGATGTATGTTCAAGAAATCTTAGAGAATCAATCATAGGTGCTCTAGAGATAATCTTGTTTAGGCCCATTTTACAGAGTCTGAGACCTAGACTTGCCCAGAGTCTCTCCGTTGCTTTTGAGTCCAAGCCAGGATTTGTACGGCATTGTTCTTTCTGCTATATTATAATGCCTTCAGTACTTCTCAGTTACGCATATTTTCTCTTTCACTTAATTACCTTATTTCAAGTCATATAAATTATTAGGATTTCTGCTGGGCTTGGTGGCGCATGCTTGTAATCCCTGTGCCTGGGAGGCGGAGACAGGAGGATCGCGCAGGTTCAAAGCCAGCCACACTGGCTTAAGAGACCCTGTTTCCAAATAAAAATATAAAAAATAGGTCTGGGAGCATAGCCTGGAGGTAGAAGAGCCCCAGTACCAACCCCAAAAAAAATTTATTAAGATTTCTGAAATGGCTTGCCTTCCTAGCCAAAAGTTGGCCACAGCTTTTAGCTTTAAAGCTGAAGAAGTATACAGTTAAATATATAGTTAACGTACCATGTAGCAAAATGATCCTTAGCCTAGTTTTGGAGTGAATCATTCCATTGATAAGTCACTGAAGTCAGACTTGAGTGTTGATTGTCAGGGTTCTATGATTGACCTGTTTCATGATTTCAGATCGACTACCAGAATAAAGACAACTTAAAATTCTTTGGGAATTTCTCTTTATCGTTCTTTAATAGCAGTCTCATAGTTTTCTTTGTTTTTAGCCTTATATGAAATAAATTTAGTATTCTTTGAATATTTTAAAAATATGTTGGAATAAACTTCTTTTCTTCTGAAATAGCAGGGGGGAAAACTTTCGGATCAGTTTGAAGTTTCCTACTTCTTATGATAGATGTTATTAGCAGAAACGCTTGATAGCATTAAATTTAAAATGTAGTATCTGCCTAAGTTGTTAATACTTGCAACTAATTTTACTTTAGGAGGCTAAGAATAATTATATTAGATTATGGCTAGAATTATTATATAACAGCATCTATAATTTCTATGACAATAGATTTAGCTGCTATAAAATGTAACAGACCTTAATAAAACAGGCAGTTGAGTGTTGTCTGTTGAGTGAATTAATTCACTGTTGTCTCCTACTAGAAATACGAAGGGCATCTTCCAATAGAAGTAAAGGCTGTTCCTGAGGGGTCTGTCATTCCCAGAGGAAATGTTCTCTTCACAGTGGAAAACACAGACCCAGAGTGCTACTGGCTTACAAATTGGATTGAGGTGAATGGTTTTTGTTTTTTAAAAGTTCTTTTAATAGTGATTGAAGATAAAGACCACTGAAGTTAAATTCTAGTTGAGAATTTACTACTATTAAAGCTATTTACTCTCATATACTTTAACTTTTCCAGACCTCAGTTTCTCCATCTATAAAATGACAGTTGTACTAAATAATCTTTAAGGTTCCTTCTAGTGAAATCTAATGTTCTGAGTTTTTTTGTTTTGTTTTGTTTTGTTTTTGGTGGTACTAGGGGTGGAACCCAGAGGCTTTCTACCTCTGGGCTATACTCCCAGACCTTTATTTATTTATTTTTTTTAATTTCATTTGGAAACAGGGTCTCACTAAGTAGCTGAGCTGGCTTCGAACCTATGTGATCCTTCTGTCTCAGCCTCCCAAGTGCGGGGATTACAAGCGTGCGCCACCAAGCCCAGCTATGTTCTGAGATTTTAAATAAATTAAATTATTGAAAATTATTACTTTTAGCATTCGGGAGGCTGAGACAGGAGAATCGCAGTTCACAGACAGCTCAGCTACTTAGTGAGGCCCTTTGTAACTCAGTTGAGACCCTGTTTCAAAATAAAAAATAGGACTGGGGCTGTATCTCGGAGGTAGAATGCCCCTGAGTTCCATCCCCAGTACTACCAAAAAAAAAATATATATATATATATATATATATATATATATATATATATATATATAACTTTTAACTCTCAAATAAGACTTCCATCTTATTTGTTTTAATTCTAAATATGTATTATCTTGGAGCAAAATCAGAAAAGTACCACAAGTACACTTTTAGACATTTAACACATTTTACAAATATTCTGTTCCAGTTAGACTACAGGATCTTTGCTCCAATTTTAATAACTATGTTCTTTACTTTTCTATAATCAGTGTAAGTTCTAGACTGTACTATCTGATATTTCAGCTTCTTATCTGAATACAAACACTATTCATATTGTTTAATTTCTAAAACTAAGAGGCTGCATCATGGACTGCTGAGTTATATTGCAAGGCTCTTTGTTTTCCTTGCACGTATATACCTAAGTAGTTATGCTTCTGCGTGAGCACAGTTATAATGATGATAATTTACTTAGTTTCTCAGCAGTTTAATATCGGATTTTGTCTGTAAAAGGAAATAACTATAGAAGAAATACTTTTTCCTACACAGTAACATTATAGTTAACACTTTTGAAAGAAAGTTCATAGGTTCCTTTACCTTAGTCTGAGTTTTCAGCTAAGAAATTTATCTTGATTTGTGTGGGCAAATTGCTGTTGTGGAAGTTTCCAACAAGGCCTTCTTCATTAGACCTTGGATTTACCCAAACTAACTTGCCTTTTTTCCCTTGCTTACACTTACAGTGATCTTTTTAAAGGGGGAGTGATTTTATTAAGAGTATAATTTAAGCTGATTTTGTTGGACTATGGAAAGGAAATGGTGATGTGAAGGATCACTGTGTCTGATAGTTATTTCTCTCCTTCCCTGGCATTTTTCGAGGGGTAAGGTCAATCTTCTACCTTTATAACTCAACTAGAGGTTTTTTCACATTGTTTTATGTCTTTCTCATACTTCTAGGTAGTATTGATGTCTGAATTGAATTAAAATGTAAGCGATTGAGTTTTATCCAATAAATGAGGATCAGTAAAATACCAGCTAAGCCTGGCATGGTGACACATGCTTGTAATTCCAGCAGTTTGGAGGCTGAGACAGGAGGATCGCAGTTAGAGGCCAGCCTCAACTACTTAGTGAGGCCCTTTGCAACTCAGTAAGACCCTGTTTCAATATAAAGAATAAAAAATAAGGCTGGGGTATAGCTCAGAGGTAGAATGCACTCAGGTTCCATCCCCAATACTGGGGGGGTGGGGGGTGGGGTAACCGGCTATGTGCAAAGAAAAAAGTTAGGCACAGAAAATAAAAATAGGTAATTCTACTTAAGAATCATGAAGTAGAAAAAAAGTTAGCTTTTACTAAGGAGTAGGCAGAGCTGAGGAAACGGTACAGTGTTTGTAGAATGATATATAATCCAATAGAGTGCAGTGAAAACATGAAAAGTACAGTAAGAGAAAGTTTCAGAGAGTTTATATAAAAGTAAACAGGATTATGGAAGATCTCACCTTTATCTGAACTGGCTTTTCTCCCTCATGGACAGTAGATGGCCATTAAAGGTTTTTAAGGAATTGAACAACCTGAATAGAAGTTGCTTTAGAGTGAAAACCAGTGACAATGTAAATAATAAGTCACAGAGGCCAAAGATTAGAATTAGGAGGATCATGGGCACTTGTTTGTGGTGACCAGAAGAGAAACGTTAGTAACAGAATGGTCGGGTTGGAGATGATTTTTTTTTAATTTATGTATTTTTATTTTTTTTTCTTTTAACAATTTTTTTATTGAACATAAATAGTATACATTTAAACTATATTTGGTGCCCTCTCCCCCCACCCCCGTTTTCCCTTCCCCCCTCCCACCAATGGTTGTCCAGCTTAACCATGTCTTATTCATAATTTTACACATGTTCAGGTGTAGACCCTCATTAATCAAGATCGGCCTTCCTCCTCTCCTATCTTTCCATTCAAACTTAGCTAGTATTTACCCTCTAATATCGAGTCCCACTGGTATCCTTTGTGTTTCCTAGTTTGGGCATATTAGAGGAAACATATGTATCTTCTCCTTCTGTGCTTAGCTGATCTCACTTAACATAATGTTCTCCAGCGCTTTCCATCTTCTTGCAAATGATATAATTTTGTTCTTTATGGCTGAATAGAATTCCATTGTGTGTATTTCCCACAGTTTTGCTATCCATTCATCTGTTGATGGTGATCTGGGTTGGTTTCATATTTTGGCTATTACAAATTGTGCTGCTATGAACATAGGTATGCATATGTTGCTGTATTTCTCTGAATTCAACCCCTTTGGAAAGATATACTGACCAGTGGATTAGAATAGAAGATACAGAAACAAACCCACACATCTTTAGTCAATTAATCTTTGACAAAGTGGCCAAACTCATACACTGGAGAAAAGACAGCCTTTTCAACAAGTGATGCTGGGAGAACTGGCTAACCATTTGTAAAAAGATGAATCTAAACCCCTATATCTCACCAAACACAGGAATCAACTCAAGATGGATCAAAGACTTAGAAATTAGACCTGAGACTGTGAAGTTAGTAGAGGAGAGCATAGGTTCAACACTACAACATATTGGCACAGGCAGTAACTTTCTCAACAGAACCTCCAAAGCTCAGGAAATTAAAGCAAGAATAAACAAGTGGGATAACAACAAACTAAAAAGTTTCTTCTCATCAAAGGAAACTATAGATAACCTAAAGAGGAAGCCTACAGAATGGGAAAGGATCTTTACCAGCCACCATTCTGATAGGGGGCTAATATCCAGAATATACAAAGAGCTCAAAAGACTCTACACTAGCAAAACAAACAACCCAATCAAGAAATGGGCAAAGGAACTAAATAGACACTTCACAAAAGAAGAGATACAAAGGGCTAATAGATACATGAAAAGATGTTCTTCATCACTGGCCATCAGGGAGATGCAAATCAAAACTACACTGAGATTCCATCTAACCCCAGTCAGTGGCAAGCATAAAGAAATCAAACAACAAATGCTGGTGAGGATGTGGGGAAAGAGGAACTCTTTACACTATTGGTGGGAATATAAACTAGTTCAACCACTATGGAGATCTGTGTGGAGATTCCTAAGAAAGGTGGGAATAGATCCACCATATGATCCAGCTATACCACTCCTGGGTATCTTTCCAAAGGGGTTGGAGATGATTTTTTATAGAATATAGTCTGAAAGTTGTGTCAGCTTTTTGTTGTATATCAGACTGCCCCAAAACTTAGTGGCTCACTACAACTATTGTTTCTCATGAGTCTGTGGTTCACTGGATGGTCCGTTTTGGGGTTGCTGTATTTAGTTGAGGGTTCGGCTAAGGCTGGGCAGTCTAAAGTTGCCTCACTCCCAGCGTCTGGGTCCTTAGCTCAGACATCTAGGACTCCCGGGCCTCACTCCATAGCCGATGCTTCTTCACAGTTTGAGCTTGGTCGCTCTAAGAGAACAAGAGTAGAAACCTTCAAACCTATTGGAACCAGACATTGGAAGTCATACAACATTACTCTTGCCACATTCTTTTGTTCAAAAGCAAATAATAAGGATAACCCAGAATCTAAAAATGAGGAAACAGACCCATTGCTTGAGGAGAAGAGCTTTAAAATCATATTTAATCAAGCCTAATGCTGTAGTATTTTTTAAATGATCATATTGGTAGTCTAAGGTTAAGTGATATTTTCCTGATTACTTGTTTTATTTACTGGTCCCTTAGGTGTTATTTGGTAAAGCTTATTTTGTGAAAATTAAGAAATTAATATCTTTTTGAATCAGCTCAGGCAGTATCATTTTAGCAGCTCTTTCTAAAGTAGATTTGAAGCTGCTTCAAACAAAGACTATTATGGTTATAAGATTAAAAATAGAAAATTATTATCCTAGAATGGAAGAGTAGTGGATTCCCAAGCCAAAATAATTAATATGATCTTTGTGATTAAGTATTCTTTGGCATTTCATGACAGCCCTGAAATAAATGGAAACCAAGGGACAGTTTTTATCAAAATGCAGGAACCTTGCCGGGCGTGGTGGCACACACTTGTAATCCCCACGCTTGGGAGGTGGAGACAGGAGGATAGCACTGGTTCGAAGCCAGCCCCGCTGGCTTAAGAGACCCTGTTTTCAAATGAAATATAAAATAGGTCTGGGAGTGTAGCCCAGAGGTAGAAGGGTTTCCAGGAACCCCAGTACCACCACAAAAAAAAAAAAAAAAAAAAATTTGCAGGAACCTAGCAATTCTACTAATTTGAGAACATATAGTCAACTATATTACAAAGTAAGACAGTGACCTTGCAGTTGTACAGCAAATACAGAAATACTTCTCTCTTACAGTAAACTTTGATAAAAAGCTAAGAATATAAAGCATAACTTACTAGTGGTGAGCTACAGTATTTCAAGTACATAAACTACTGCTGGTAGTTTGTGTACTTAGATCCAACATGACCTAGAGGAGTAATGAGTAATTTCTTAAAATCAGTAGTCTTCAATATGTAGCTCATTAAGCCATGCTGGTTCATGAACTATTTGATGCAAGTACACCACATTAAGTGCAGAAGTCAAGAATAAACATTTAGACACTGGTGACAGTTTGACATCTCAACATGCAGATATAAGTGTATTTTATGAAACCATCAAAGCTGGGTGTGCTGGCACACACTTATAATCCCAGTACTTGGGAGGCTGAGACAGGAGGATCGCACAGGTTCGAAGCCAGCCTCTGCTACTTAGTGAGGCCCTCTGCAATTTATTGAGACCCTGTTTCCAAATAAATATAAAAATAGGTCTGGGAATATAGCCTGGAGGGAGAAAGCCCCTGAGTTCCATTCCCAGTACCACAGAAAAAAAGGTACAACTATCAACCCATGATGGGTTAAATTTTTTTAAAAAAATATTTTTCCTTCACCATAGTCTTTCAAAATATTATTTCCCTCTTTGAAGCTTGTAACTTGAAGTTCTCTGCTCTTAAGGGTGTGGTATGCTTATCTTTGCTGCTAATTTGAGAGCTGAGCTATGAACTACATCTGAAATACACATGGTAGGCATCCTACTGTTCAGTTGAAATGTCTAATTTATAGTTCTTAAAATGTGGAAATCCAGACCACCCTCCAGAGAAAGCTACGATTTTCCTCAGAAAGAACCCAGTGCTTTATGTATTAATATTTCTAATTCATTTTGTTGCTACAGACCATTCTTGTTCAGTCATGGTATCCAATCACAGTGGCCACAAATTCTAGAGAACAGAAGAAAATATTGGCTAAATATTTGTTAGAAACTTCTGGTAACCTAGATGGTTTAGAATACAAGTTACATGATTTTGGCTACAGAGGAGTCTCTTCTCAAGAGGTAAGAAACTAAATCAAACCTCATCTAATAAAATGTAGATTGTCCATTAGAGGGCCACTGAAAATTTTGCAGAATGTTACTGGGATTGATGTAGGCCACTTTTTAAAATTCCAGAGATTGAGTTAACAGATAAGTCTCTTGTTTTACTTCTGTTCAAGGTACACAGGATATCACCTTCAACCATTGTCTCCATCCTTTATTTCCATTGTCTCCATCCTTTATGTATTGGATGAATGGAGAGATGTAGTAAATATATCAGATGTCAAATGATGTACAGAGAGGCACAGGCAGGATAAAGGAAGAGGATCATAGGAATTAGAATTAGAATACGATTAAATAGATCTCTCTGGCTGGACATGGTGGTACACTTGTAATCCCAGCATTTGGGAGGCTGAGACAGGAGAATCGCAGTTTGCAGACAGCCTCAGCTACTTAGTGAGGCCCTTTGCAACTTAGTGAGACCCTGTTTCAAAATCAAGAATAAGCCAGGCTTGATGGCGCATGCTTGTAATCCCTGCGCTTGGGAGGCAGAGACAGGAGGATCCTTGGGAATTATCGTAAATACTTGCTCAATATCAATTCACCATAGCCGAATTATGGAACCAGCCTGGTTGTATATCAGCAGATGAATGGATTGCAAAATTATGGGATATACACATAGTGGAATTCTACTCAGCAATAAAGAACAAAATTATGTCATTTGTAGGAAAATGGATAAACCTGGAGAACATTATGTTAAGCGACATTAGCCAATCATAGGAAGTGAAGGGTCATATGTTTTTTCTGATATGTGGAAGCTAGGAAGTAATCAGAATATCAGAGGGGCTTTACATACTGGAGGAGAAACTCTAGTGGAGCCAGGGAGGTGTTCTAGGGGAAAGTGGGGGAGAGGGAGGATCAATGGAGGAATGACTTTCATCAACATCATGTACATACATGAGAATGCCAGTGTCAGTCTCAATATCCTGTATGTGTGTGTAGGGGGTATGTGCTAAATATGATAAGTACAGGCTTTTTGTTTCTTTTTTGAATTAATGGCTTATGGTTGATTTTTTTTCTTCCCCCCCAGACTGCGGGCATAGGGGCATCTGCTCATTTAGTTAACTTCAAAGGAACAGATACAGTAGCAGGAATTGCTCTAATTAAAAAATACTATGGAACAAAAGATCCTGTTCCAGGCTATTCTATTCCAGCAGCAGAACACAGGTAAAAGTCTGTTTGTTTGTTTGTTTTTGTTTTTTATCCTTCTTTTAAAATACTTATTTTCTAAAACTATTTGTTTTTTAGTTTGGTATTTGTAACTCAGTTATGTTTCATTTAATTACAAAGCCAGGTACTATAATAAGCCTTCATTAAGCAATACAAATTTAGTATTTACACTCTGAATAAAGATCAGTATCAGGGAGGTCCAGAACTTTTAATCACCCTAATAAAGCAATATAACATCTTTTCTCCAATACTTCTATTGCCATAAATGTTTTATTTTAAGGGATTTTTTTATTTTTAGATTTTTCTTTAATTCAGATATAGTTTTCTTTTAATTTAATCAAGCCTGGAAGAACTCTAAGACTGGTCACTTTTTTCCCTTTCCCTGGCTTTCTACTTTACCTCATCCCGTGTGTGTGTGTGTGTGTGTGTGTGTGTGTGTGTGTGTGTGTGTGTGTGTTGCTGGGAGATTGAATCCAGGGACATTCTATCTTGGAGCTAAGCCTTCAGCCCTATTTTATATTTTCATTTTGAAACAGGGTCTCACTAGGTTGGTAAGAGTTTCCCTACTTGTTGAGGCTGTTTTTGAACCTGTGATCCTCCTGTCTCAGCCTTCTGAGAACTGGTATTACAAGTGTGGGCCACTATGCCCAGGAACCTCACATGTCTTTATCTGGAAAATGCCATCTGGTCCGAGTTGAATCAATTGGAGGTAAAGTAAATAAGCAAGCCCCTTTAATGAAGGAGGACTATTCACACTCTTTTTATGCTTCCTTATTTGCACACCAGCGTGTGTGTGTGTGTGTGTGTGTGTGTGTGTGTGTGTGTGTTGTGTTGTTTTACTGGGGATTGAACCCAGGGGGGTTCTGTCTTCAAACTACCTCCCACCCCTATTTTATTCTTTATTTTCAAACAATCTCACTAAATTGCTGAGGCTGTCCTCAAGCCTGAAATCCTTCTGTGTCAGCCTCCCAAGTACTGGGATTACAAGCATGCACCACCATGCCCAGCTTCTTAGTTGCTCTTAATACACTATCTCAAGTTAAACTAGAAGGAAATTATAATCTGGGCTGCAGCTGCTCTAGTTCTAAGAGTTTTTTAACTGTCAAATTTTATTTCTGTTTCTTAGAACTTTTTACTTTGTTTTGGAATGTTATATTAAGTTCACTTCATACATGAAATGTAGGGTGCCAAAACTAGCAGTGAGTTTAGAATAAAGCTGACCTTTATCAATCATCATTCTTAGATGCATATTAACAGGCCAACTTTCATGTGTAAGGCTATCTGCTGGGTACTACAAGTGATAGAAAGATAAATTAAGAAAAAAACTATCTGCAGGATAAAGATAGTACACTGGTAACAGTCTGCTCTGTTTGGTTAAGTACTTTTAAAGAAGTATAATAAAGTTGCTATGGCAGTGCAAGGCCAGGAGAGGAGGAAGGATTGTACTCCATTGACTGGATCAGAAAGCTGTCGTAGCACCCAGGCTTGTAATCTAAGTGCTTGGGAAGCTAAGACAGGAGGATTGCCATGAAATAATTTTTATATAAATAGGTCTCAGCTTCAGGCAAGAGCAGTCTCTGGGTAGCTAACTCTTTATAGTCCTCAAGTGTACTACTTCTAGCATACCACTGACAATCTGAGAAAAGGTATTTATTCTAGCCCCATAGGGGGAAAAAAGAATTCTAGAACATGGAATTCCAGGCTTAAATTAGGTAAACAGTTTTAAGGTAAACTTATACTCACATGGCCTTTGTAGTTAATTGGCTATCTTTAAATTATTTCACTGATTGCCAGGCGTGGTGGCGCACGCTTGTAATCCCCACACTTGGGAGGCAGAGACAGGAGGATCGCGCAGGTTCGAAGCCAGCCACGCGCGCTGGTTTAGGAGACCCTGTTTCCAAATAAAAATGTAAAAAAATAGGTCTGGGAGTGTAGCCCGGAGGTAGAAGGGCTTCCAGGAACCCCAGTACCACCAGAAAATAAGTAAATTAAATAAATAAATAAATAAATAAATACATAAATACATAAATAAATACATAAATAAATACATAAATAAATACATAAATAAATACATAATAAAATAATAAACTATTTCACTGAGGCAAACAGGGTCTCCGCCAAGACTAGAATTTAGGGAGAAAGAAAAATTAATTACTATAAGAAACTGGTAATAATTTTTATACTCATTATTAAATTCTATTTAAGATTCTTAGAATTACACATTAGATAATAATTTATTCAATAAGAAAAACCAAGCTGAGCATGGTGGCACACACTTGTAATCCTAGTACTTGGGAGATTGCAGGTTCGCGGCCAGCCTCAGCTACTTAATGAGACTCTCTTTCAAAATAAAGGATAAAAAAATAGGGCTGGAGGTATAGCTCGGGGGTAGAATGGCCCTGGATTCAGTCCCCAGTAATTTAAAATAAAAATAAAAAGGAAGAAATAAATAAAGAAAATTAGATTGCAGAAATCATGATAGTCATTCTCGCCCAATAGAAACTTTCATAGTTTATTTTCTTTCTTAATTATGTTTTTCTCAAACATTAAAGTTCTTATTTCTAGTTGTTATGGTGAAAGGCAGATCACAGGTTCAAGGACCGCCCCAGGAACTTGGCAAGACTGTCAACAACCTAGTGAGACCCTGTTTCCAAATAAAAAAGTAAAATAGGGCTAAAGGTGTAGCTCAGACGTAAAATTCTTCTGGGATCAATCCCTAGTACTGCCAAAAAAATCTTATTTCTTGGGCGTGTATTAATTAGTAGCAGATAACCTGTAAGTGAAATAAATGACATTTGATTAATGAATGATTTAGTGTAAATAATTGCCTAAGTAATTACCTCCAAGTATAAGTTTCTGAGAAATGACCAAAACAAAAAAAACTCTTTCTGCTATTGTTGGTATTTGGTTCCCAAAAGGGATATGCTTCTAAAAATTCAGTTCTTACATTGCCTGGCAAAATAATGGGATAATAATAATCATTCTTTCTAACATCCTATCATAAAATCTGAAAGGTTTACCTGAAGTTTTTAAATGGGTAGGAATACCAAACAAAAGTTTATAATGGGTTGAATATTACTGAAGAGCTAAGTAACTTAATAACACAGAATAAGGTTACTTGTATTGCTAAAAACACATTGGCCAAGGGATGGTTTGGCCCAAATATTCCATTTTGCTCATGGTGTGCATCCATTGAACTAAGTCACTCACCTTTCATGTGACATTGATAAAGTACAGAAAGTATAAGATATGATTAACATGTTTTAGGAATGATGTGTTTGCCTAAGTAAATGTGCTTTTTTCATTTTGTTTTCTAGTACCATTACAGCTTGGGGGAAAGACCATGAAAAAGATGCTTTTGAACATATAGTAACACAGTTTTCATCAGTGCCTGTATCAGTGGTCAGCGATAGCTATGACATTTATAATGCATGTGAGAAAATATGGGGTGAAGATCTAAGGCATTTAATAGTATCAAGAAGTTCAGAGGCACCACTGATAATCAGACCTGATTCTGGAAATCCTCTTGACACTGTATTAAAGGTAATTTTAATATTAACTCGATTATTAAAATGCTTAAAGAGCGACTACATCAACATTACTTTTTATTTTGTTTGTATACATACCATTTCAGACCATTGTTTTTTTTGTAGTTGTTTTTTAAGGTTGTAGCCCAGAGAATATAATAAATTTGCCCAAGGTCACACATTAATAGTAGAGAACGATTACCAGGAGTTATAGGGTATTTATATACTCTCAAATAATCAATTAGGTACTGCTGAATATTTTCTTTCTTGTATACTTTCATAATTAATAGCATTACCATTGCAGTCAATTCTGTGATTTGGTCACCAAGTATACACACACACACACACACACACACACATATATGTTTGGTTTTTGTTTTGTTTTTTTTTTTTTTTTTGCTGGTACTGGGGTTCCTGGAAGCCCTTCTTCCTCCGGGCTGCACTCCCAGACCTATTTTTACATTTTTATTTGGAAACAGGGTCTCCTAAGCCAGCACGCGCAGCTGGCTTCGAACCTTCGCGATCCTCCTGTCTCTGCCTCCCAAGTGCGGGTATTACAAGCGTGCGCCACCACGCCCAGCTATATATTTTTTTTAATCACAAGTCACTGTTGAATTTTTGAAGTTGCTTAGTACAAGAAGAAATATGCCCAGGGTTGTGTGGAGTAAAAATAATTCAAATATACTTTTCTATCAGTGTTTCCTTCATGATACTACTAATAGTTAATGTAGAAATGTTTTTTTTTAGTGTTCAAGCCTTGATTTGCCTTCTTGTAAAAGAGCAGGATTAATTGATGACTCCTACTAGAAAAATATGATGAGGTATTTTACATTAAGATATATTATTTAATCTCACACAAAAATCTCTGTGATGGGCCACGTGTGGTGGTTCACACCTGTAATCCCAGCTGCTTGGAAGGCTAAGGCAAGAGGATTCCAAGTTTGAGGTCAGCCTAGGCAACTTAGCAGGATGACTTCTCAAAGAAAAAAAACTGGGGAGATAGCTCAGTGGTGAAGCATCCCTGGGTTTAATCCCTATTACTGCAAAACACACACACACGCACACTGCTCATTATTGTCTCTCTTATAAAATAGAAACAGAAGCTTAGAATGGTTAAAGGGATTTGGTCAAGATCACACAACATGTAAGATAAGAAACCCAAGTACTCAGTGTAGTTCTTTGGCTGCAGCTTTTCTTTTTCACCACTGTTTCTCAGCTAATGAACAGATGATAAATTATCTCTTAGAAAGAGGGGACACAGATACAAGAGGGTCTTTTCTGATTGTATTAAATGATAGGCCAATGTGAAAGTCTTGTCTTAGGTTGAATTATTTGGTTTGAGCCTACTAAATGGGTTTTGTTCTCTAATAAAATGTGTACAGGTAGTTGTAAGAACAAACCAAGTTATCTTTGTGGAATCTTATTGTAAGGATCTTTAGTCAATTTAGAAAGTGGAAGTGAAAGTGGGGACATATCTTATGGGTCTTTTGTATCTTTGACCAAGTTTTCAAAAAATATTTAATTAAGTACTTCATCTGCCTCAAAACTTTCAATAGTTAATGATTGAGTAGGATGGTTTGCATACAGTGCTATTTGGCTATAATAAAGGGAATAAAGGAAAGGAGAACTATGCACTATTTCATTATCGTCTTTGTCACAATTTTTTTGAACTTTGATTAAAATGGAATTATATTTGACTTATGTCAGACAAAATTAAACCAAACAACAAATTGGGCACAAGCAGGATGAATCCAAGTCAAAGTAAATCATGAGTTAATGTTAAGTCCTGCTTTACATTACCTCTTAATATTAAGGACTTTTTCTTGAATCTATATAATTTGAAAGATGTAAAAGAAAAAATTTATCTTGAAAAACCTTATGGTATAATTTGACTTGGTAGAAAGTAGCATGCTTGTTTTTGATGTGATTAAAAGGAATTGGGATCAATTTATATAAAGCTTTATACATGGTTTTATAACTTTTAAGTAATAGAATTTTTATATTTCTAAGATTGCCTAACAAGGTAAAGTAATGTTAACTTGAGAACACGTTGATACTTTTTCCAGTTCAATTGTTTGTGTTGCATGTGTGCTTTTTCATACAGGTTTTGGAGATTTTAGGTAAGAAGTTTCCTGTTACTGAGAACGCAAAGGGCTATAAGTTGCTGCCACCTTATCTTAGAGTTATTCAAGGGGATGGAGTGGATATTAATACATTACAAGAGGTATGTTTTTATATTAAAAGTTTTAATAAGGAAATCTTTATTTGGACTATTATTATAAATCACTGGCATTTTAATATGTCCCCATCTCAAGTGATATATTACACAAGTAATTAGTGGATTTCTGTTTGAATGAGTGCAGTGTGGTTAGATTAAGGTTAGAACCCAAATTATAGTTTTCCAAAGATTGATTTGAAAATGAGAGCCATGATGAATAGCAAGCAGTATTTCTGTAGTGATGTGTATTTAGAGTTTTAGAATGAGGTGTCAGGAACAGATTTCTGTTGAAGTAGCAGAAAGGAATTTTCTTCATCAACTATCACAAACTGCCTTGCTTAAGAAAAGTTAACTCTCAGCTTTTCTAAGACTGGGTATTGGGGACATTAGAAACTTTCATCTGAAAAGGAAAGAAAAGATAGAAAAAAAGTCTTACAGCATAAAAGTGGAGGCCCTTGAGTACAGAAGTTTCAGCTGACATACTTCATTGCTGTTGACCTTCACTCAACTGAACCGACAGTTTCTATTACATGCTCTTGCCCATGCTGCCTTCAGGACACCCCAGCAGTCCCCTCACACACGCTCCTCCCTCCTGAAGGAAGGAACATGGGCAGTGTTCTGCACCCATTTCAGAAACCCCATTCGTTGGGTGCTCTTCCCGTTGCTTATGCCTTGCCTTCCTCCTTCCAGTGGTCAGTGTTTAAGTTGGGTTGTTCAGTCAGACATTTGAACCTCCCCCTAAAATAACAAAGCTCTTTGGCATTCCCTTTTCCCTCTCCCCTTGTTTGTTTTTTAAATTAGCTGAGAATCAGCTTAAAACTTTGACTTATTTTTTTTAAATACTACATGAATTAGAGATTGAATACTGAGAAAAATACTGTTGGGCCTCGTTAAACAGGTCAGATAATTGAATTGAATTGTTTTTAAGTTAATGCAAAAGTATTTATGGAATATGGTGAAAATATCTTAAACTGGGCCTGTTGGTGTAACCTAAAAGATGTGCTTGATTCTTTCATGTTGAAAGTGGATCAAAAATACATTATTAGAACAGAAAAAAAATTCATTTGGCAGTTTTGCTTTGTACACATGCCAAACTAGATGCTTTTTTTTTTTTTTTTGACAAAATGAAAAATCTACTTCATTTGAAACAACTACCTTTCCTGTCAACTTCGATCAGGCTTTGCCATTTACTCTTGTGATATTCATTCCATGAGGTTTACAGTAACCCATTTTAGGTTTTTCTATTTCATCCTGTAACCAAATAAATCTATGTAGAAAAAGAGGCAGAAATTCCTTTTGTATGAGAGACAAAATGCAAATTGTCCATCTTTTGCTGTTTGTCTTTCACTTAGGAACTCGATCTCTGTGTATCATTGGAGAGATTCATCACCAACATTAAAACAGGATTGAATTCTCAAGAGTAGGCAAAAAGGAGTTTTTTCTGAAATCTAACATAATTGAAACATTTTTATCTCCTCACACTCAATTATGTCTTGTTATTTTATATATAAATCAATTTTTTTCTTCACCTTTAGCTATTTTACTATTCTTTTCCTGAAACCCTTTTTTCTATATTTTTTGGAAATTTCCAAGCCTCACAACTTTGGTCTAGAGACTTAATAGAAGGTGTTGGTTTTATGTAAATCTTTAATAAGAACTAATTATGTTGTTGACATATGTATACACAAACAATATTGAAAAGCACTTACAGATTTTAACACTTAATTCAAGTGAATGGTCTTAAGGAAAGTAATTAAATCCTAATGACATAATATGACTCCTCAGTTAAGTTGGATACGTTGGGTATGAAATACAAAAATATATTATCCAGCAAAAAAATATTATCTGAGAGTGATATTTTGTCAGTTTGTGTCTAATCAGGTTTCCTTCTGATTTGTGTCCCTTTTTTTTTTTTTTTTTGTGGCGGAGGTAGTTGTGATGGTACTGGGATTGAACCCAGGGGCATTCTACCTCTGAAGCTACACTCCAGCCTTATTTTATAACTTTTGGTGAAGAAACATGCCCTGAAGTACAGTGATAGGATATTAGCTAATAATGTTCTTTTTCTTTTCCTCATTATTGTGCTTCTGGGGCTATCAAAACCAGGTTGCAAGTCTGATTGTATTTTCTCTGTATTTTACTCCAATCATTTTACCATCTGTCTGCCTGTTTCCTTTTCTTTTCCTCCCTTTTTCTGTTACTCTTTGCATTTTTTGCATATTGAATTCACATTGTTCACAGTCATCTCTGAAAAATAAATATGAATTTAGGGGTCGTGGGTACTTTTTGGATTCAAGTATTATAATAAAGGCATGTGACTGAATCTGTGCACAACCTAAAGGAAACATCTTTAAAATAAATTTTATGTGTATCCATCTTAATTCTTCTAATTAAAAAGTTTTTGATTCTTCTGTTTAGAAAAGGTTCATTTGTCAGATATAAAAATCAAAAGAATTAGATGATTGGAATTTTAAAATGAAGTTGCATTTCTCAGTGTAGGTTTTTTAAAGTTGAAGGTGCTTGGGAGTTTTGTTTTCCCTTGCAATGTTGAAAACAGAGAAAAGGTCAGTTTGGCCTAGTATTCAGGGAGGTTGTAAATTTGTATTAATGATTCACACAAAGCTACTATTAAACTTGTTTGTGATTTTTCTAGTCACCTTTGAATGCTTTTTTTTTGCAGTACTGGGGATGGAACCCAGGGGCATGTGGACTCTGAGCTACATCCCCAGCCCTATTTTTTATTCTTTATTTTGAAACAGGGTCTCACTGAGTTGCAAAGGGCCTCATTTAAGTAACTAAGGCTGTCCGAGAACCCGGATCCTCCTGTCTCAGCCTCCTAAATGCTGGGATTACACATGTGCACCACCACACCCAGCTGCTCTTTTTTAATAATATACAACTAAGCCCCCTTCCATTTACTTCTTAGTTATAAAAACTATTTCAACCACCAGAACTATATATCATTACAAGTTTCTCTAAAAGACTTGGTTATACAACTTAGAAGAAGGAAGACTTATTTGCATTTGGAGGTTCAGTTCATAGGAGGCCTGGGACCACAGATTTCAAGGCATGGCGGTAGGAATCATAGAGAAGGAGAGCACAGGCTCTGTGCTCACTGCTCACCTCAGAGAGGCTAGAAGCAAGAGAGCAAGCAGGGGAGGAGGAACCGCACGTTATTCCCAGTGCTGCAGCCCCAGGACCTGCCTTCCCCAGCCACACCCTATCAGCCCAGGCACCACCCAGATACATCCATCACAGTGAATTTACTGCTGAGATTACAACCCAGCCCCACTTCCAGTATTGTCACCCCGTGTCCTAGAAGGCTAGGAGAGCACCCCAAACATTACAGCACTGAAGCACTAAGTAAAATGATTCCACCACTATCACATCTGTTTATGTAGAAAAGAGTATTGTATACTTTTGCCATCATTAGCCGCTGACTTGCATGTTCATTACCTATGGCATGCAGTGTGACATTAAATAATACAATCCATTGTGACTTATTAATGATGATTAGACTCATTCCTAGAGTAGTAACTTAAGGCAGATGTTTTAGTCCTATTGCTTTATCTGCTGGCATATAGGCAATAACTTGAGGTGAGAGAGAGAAATTGACAGGAGTCATTTTAGCTATGTATAGCCAGTTTTCTCTCCCCCTCTTTTTCCCCTTTATTCATCCAACCCAACCACAGTGACACCACCACCACAAATTGAGGAACTGTGAATGAAATCCCCACCTTCTATATATATCCATCTCAAGCTATCTTTTGTGGGGTGGGCGGGTCTTTAAAGAGTGTGGAATATAACAGTCTAAGCCTTATTCTTATCTTAATTGACTTTTACAAACAGCTTTAAGATGCTTCATTTGTTAGTATTGCCCTTTGAAAATAACCTCTTTCAAATTACTTAGGTTTTTGTTTTTCATCATCTAGATTGTAGAAGGCATGAAACAGAAAAAGTGGAGCATTGAAAATGTTTCCTTCGGTTCTGGTGGAGCTCTGCTACAGAAGTTAACAAGAGATCTCTTGAATTGTTCCTTCAAGTGTAGCTATGTTGTAACCAATGGCCTTGGGGTATGTCCTTCAACTTTCACTTCATTTGTGTTAGCACCTTTATGTATCTAGGCAAAGTACAGTTATTGGGTGTAATAATCAAAGGTTAATATGGTCCTGGGCTCTTAAAATGTTGTGAGTTAGAAAGAAAGGAAAGACATTAAGAAAAAAGGAAGAATAATAAAGCGAAAGGTTATATAAGAGAGAGAATGCAGATCAGTCATTTCCTACTACTTCAGTACCTTTGGATCAAAAGTTGATCATATTTGAATAGGAATACCAGCTAACCTCATCATCTATTAAAGGTAATCACTGTCAGCACCCTTTTAGGAATGTAGAATATTACTAGTACCAAAATCATGTTCAGTAGCCACAGGGTAGGGTGAGGCAGCTGAACGGCAGTCCCCCTAGTCTTCCATAGCCTCTTGAAGACTAGGAAGTCTGTGGAGCAGTGGGTGGGGCAAGCTGAAGAAGACCCGAGTTGTTTGTTCTGTATACTTTTCCACCATTCTTTCAAGAGTTCTTGGAATGACTCATTTGTTGGTTCTCATTCAACTGCCATTGCTGTTTGTATCTATTATATTCTGTCTCCTACCTTTTTGATCCTAAAACATTCTGGCCTCCCACGTCTTTTGTTTCTGACAAAAACACAAGGTAATGGTAAAAAGTTATGAAAGGGAAAGTTTATGAAATAGAAAAGCTTTTACCTTAGTAATATTCTAGATTCTTCTCCAAAGATCTTATAAATATAATATATAAATACATTTGCATATATATGTGGTTTTGGCATAACTGGTTTTTTTCAGTAGCATGTATATGTTATACCTATAACATAGTTTAAAGGTAATTTGTAATAGAAGGGTCACATGTTAAAATTCTCAAAGATGTCCTACAAATGGGGTATTAGGTGTTTTGGTTTTGGGGGTTATTTGTGGTACTACAAATTTAACACAGGGACATTTTACCTCCAAGCTACATCTCCAGCACTTACTTACTTACTTACTTACTTACTTACTTACTTACCTTACTTAACTTACTTACTTACCTACCTACCTACCTACCTACCTACTTACTTACTTACTTACTAGGGGTGGAACCCAGGGGCTTTTCTACCTCAGGGCTATATTCCAAGACCTATTTTATACTTTATTTGGAAACAGGGTCTCACTAAGTTGCTGAGAGCCTCACTAAGTAACTGAGGCTGGCTTTGAACCTTTGCAATCCTCCTGTCTTAGCCTCCCAAGCACTGGGATTACAAGTGTGCGCCACCACACCCGGCAGCTTTGCTAAGTTTCTAAGGCTGGTCTCAAACCTGTGATCCTCTGATCTCAGCCTCCCAGGTACTGGGATTACAAGCATGCACCAACTGTTCAGCAGGTATTCTTTTTAATTGTAAGAAAGGCTGTGTAAAAGCCAGGTGCAGTGGCACATGTCTGTAATCCCAGTACTTGGAAGGCTGAGACAAGAAGATCACAAATTCTACGCCAGTCTCAGCAATTTAGCAAGCCTTGTATCAAAATAAAAAGGGTTGATAGTGTAGAATGCCCCTGAATCAACCCCCAGTACCACATAAAAAGATATCTAAGGTTTGAGCTCCTTTGGTAACCTTTATCATAACAGATGACTGTCCTCCAAAACAAGCTAATGAGTTAAGTTTCTAAAAGCCAGCAATGATTGTCAGTTACACAAAGTGCCTCAAGATTTACATATAAGTTATATATTTACTTTTAAATGAGAGTTTTGTGGACATTTCTAATTAGTTGTCTTTATTTTCTTAATTTGGATTTTAGGTTAATGTCTTCAAAGACCCAGTTGCTGATCCCAACAAAAGGTCAAAAAAGGGTCGATTATCTTTACATAGGACACCAGCAGGGCATTTTGTTACACTTGAGGAAGGAAAAGGAGATCTTGAGGAATATGGTCACGTATGTATCTGTGCTGATAGGATTTTTAGTGATAATAGATTGTCTTTTCAAGTTATTTAGGAGGCTTTTATGTTATATAAAATGTTAAATTGCTTTCAGAACAGTTTTATGACATTCAGGGAGTAAGGTTTTTTTTCAGATAGTGGCCAGCATGGTAGTTACTGATGATCTTCAACAAGCTTGTATATATGTGGTCTTAATCTCCCTGTCAGCGGTGAATCATTTTCTAAAGGGACATGGTTAAGAATACTTGAGAAAAGATGCTGTTTTTAGACTTTCTTATCTATATGTATTATAGTAAAATGTGGGTAATCTTAATAGGTAATAGAGGGCTGATCTAAATTCTAGAATGTTTTTGAAGGTAATTATTTTTAAAAACTTAATAGTATTTACCTTAAATGGTTTTCTGTAGTCTCATTCAATTCTCATAGCAACTCTATGAGCTGAAGGGAAAATATCTTAGTAATATATGATGTGACAATAGGTATATTTTTAAGATTTTGGGCCAGAATTAATGAGATAACTTTTATCTTTAATAAACAATAGAAATATGTAAGTCAGACTTTAAAAATTAAATCACACAAGGCGTGGTGGCACACAGTTGTAATCCCAGTACTTGGGAGACTGACTGAGATGGAAGAATCACAGGTTCACAGCCAGCCTCTACTTTTTTTTTTTTTTTTTTTTCAGGTCTGGGAATGGAACCCAGGGGCATTCAACATCCGAGCTACACTACACTCTCTGCCCTGTTTTTTATTCTTTATTTTGAAACTGAGTCTCACTGAGTTGTAGAGGGCCTCACCTTAAGTAGCTGAGGCTGTCCACGAACTGCGATCCTCTGGTCTCAGCGTCCTGAATGCTGGGATTACAAGCATGCACCATGCCCAGCTAGCATCTGCAATTTAGACCCTGTTTCAAATTTTAAAAATAGGGCTGAGGGTGTTGCTCAGAGGTAGAATATCCCTGGGTTTCATCCCTAGTAGTGCACACATGCACGTGCACGCACACACACATGCACGTGCACATTAGATCCCCTCATATAGCTTATTAGACAGTTCTTTGAGTGGCTTTCACTAAACTCTTGCAGCCACCCAGATTGTGCATAATTAGGTTGTCCCAATGAAGTCACTTGAGACTAAGTAAAACCATGACTGTGAGTGGAATGTCAGAATCCATAATCATCAGGTACTGGCATTTTATGATGGGTTATATTTAAATTTGAAAGAAAATGCTACTGCTAGATCCATGTGATTTGAAACAACACAGTAACAAGTATACTAGGTAATGTCATATGTACCTTCAGAATAGATGGAAAATTACTTAGATTAGTTCTGCATTTTTTTTTTTTCAAAAAGAAACTAGGTAACTCCTTAAAGAAAGACAAGTGGTTTACCAGACCCAATAGGAATTTAGTCCTCATTTTCTCTGTTGCCCTTGGCTGGATCTGTTGGGTTGCATTTATCAGTTACTTTAGAATACCCAAGTCCTTAACTCGGTCACTATGCAGGGGACAAAAAATTAATACTTATTTCTGTTTGCTTTGTTTTGGTTTTTTTGTTTTGTTTTGTTTTGTTTTGTTTTGTTTGCAGTCTGGTTATTGAACCCAAGGGCATTCTACCTCCAAGCTCACACCCCCAGCCCTAATTTTTATTTTTTGTTTCAAAATAGACTCTTAAGTTGCAGAGGATCTCACTAAGTTGCTGCAGCTGGCTGCAAACCTGCAGTCCTCCTATCTCAGCCTCCCAAGTACTGGTATTACAACAAGTGCCACTATGCCCAGATGGTGTTTGGTTATTTTTTTTAAGCCAAAAAATCATTGGCCAGAAAATCTATTAAAGTTCTAGATTGCCAAGTTCAATCAGTTTTAAGGATAGGGGCTTAAGGATATAATAGTGTAATAATCTTAATTATAAATTGAACACCATCAACATCTTTGTGTATTTGTCTAGTTAGGTAAATTCATCAGTCACAATTCAAATATTTTGCAGGATGGTTTCTTTAATCATTAAATTTACACCTCTGCAGGATCTTCTCCATACTGTCTTCAAGAATGGAAAAGTGACAAAAAGTTATTCATTTGACGAAGTAAGAAAAAATGCACAGCTGAATATTGAACTGGAAGCAGCACCTCATTAGGCTTTGTTTTACAACTGGATGTATGGGTGTGTATGTATGTGTGTGTGTGCGCATGCACGCGTGTGTGCTCACGTGTGTATACGTGCTTGTATGTGTGTGTATGTATGTATGTAAAACATAATGTTTATTGTACAGGTGTGTGGGGTTTCTTTGTGTTTTATGATACATGACAGCCAAATTATTTGTTGGTTTATGGACATACTGCCCCCCTCCTTTTTTTTTCCTTCTTTTTTTAATCCAGTGATTAGGTGATCTCAAATTAGGAAACACACATAACCATGTAAAAGATTAATGCTAAAGCAAGCTTTTTAGGGCCCTTTGCCAGTAGATAGTAACTCAATCTGGTATTGATCTTTTCAAACAACAGAAGCAAGAACTTTTATATATAACTACAGATCACATGAAACAGATTTGCATAAAATTATCATGATTGCTTTATGTTTATATTTAACTTGTATTTTTGTACAAACAAGATTGTGTAAGATATATTTAAAGTTTCAGTGATTTAACAGTCTTTCCAACTTTTCATGATTTTTATGAGCACAGACTTTCAAGAAAATACTTGAAAATAAAATAATTACATTGCCTTTTGTCCATTAATCAGCAAATAAAACATGGCCTTAACAAAGTTGTTTGTGTTATTGTACAATTTGAAAATTATGTCAGGATATACCCTACAGAATTATTAACTTCACTGCCCCTTGTAGAATATGTATTAATCATTCTACATTAAATAATGGTTCTTACTGGAATGTCTAGGCACTGTACAGTTATATACTTTGGTCATTGTATTGTACCAGTGAAATGCCAAATTTGAAAGGCCTGTACTGCAATTTTTTATGTCAGATATTGCCTGTGGCTCTAATATGCACCTCAAGATTTTAAGGAGATAATGTTTTTAGAGAGAATTTCTGCTTCCACTATAGAATATATACATAAATGTAAAATATTGACAAAGGTGGAAGTAGTGTATTTTAAAGTGATTACACTTCTGAATTTATTTTTCATATTCTATAGTTGGTATGACTTAAATGAATTACTGGAGTGGGTAGTGAGTGTACTTATTTTAAATATTTTGATTCTGTTATATTTTTCATTAAGTTTTTAAAAAATTAAATTGGATATTAAATTGTATGGACATCATTTATTAATTTTAAACAAAATCCCTCAACAGCTGATACTAGGCAGGTTGTGAAGAAAGAATAAATTATCCCCAATGAAAAACATACGAGTTTTAAGAGAAGAATCTTAAATAAATGCAGAGACTTGCATGACAATGTTAAGTGATTAACTGCTGGTTCAGAGTTAGTCATCACATCTGACTAGAGGCTGGTTTCTACCAAATGCTCCCAGATACTTGGTCTGTTTTCTAAGGCAGGGTTAGCCGACTGCCCACAGGTCAGACTTGGTGGACTGCTCTTATTCTATTCTTGTCGGTGGCTGCTTTCTCACTGCAATGGCAGGGGCCGAGATCAAAAGGCCCACGAAGTGTTTATCATGTGGCCCTTTACACAATACTACACAAAATGTTTGCTGGCCTGTGTTCTAACAAAAGAGGGTATTTTAACGAAAATGCTGATTTTCAAGGAAAGAAGGAGGCTAAATAATTGATACGGAGTTTGTCTTTGTCACTTTTCATTTAAGAATCAGATACTAGAAGACTGATTTAGAAAAGATTTAGCAACATAACTAAGTGAAATTTATAAAAGTTTAAAAGCTATAAATCATCTGTCTTAGATGAGAAAATGTTTTATTGTTAGGATAACCTAATGAAGGGGGAGTTAACCTTATTCAATGTCTTATCAGCGACATCAGAAAGAATATGGGCTTTTGCAGATGATTCTGAACACTTAGGTAAAACAACAAGCACTGTTTGCTTTTAGTAAGAGTCTTCATTCTATAACCTATGGTACAAAATAAATTTAAGCTGACTTTATAAATGTATTAAATAAAGATTAGTAGTATTAAAGACATTTTCTTCAAGAGATGTGCTAAAGCTTATAGAGAAATGAAAGAAACTATATATATTACCAGTAATAATTTGATAACCACCATAATTTTGTCCAGCCATAAACATTGAAATTTTACTATAGGCAGTGTTTCTTTGTGTTCTGTGAATTTCAGCAGCTCAGAATATCTAGAGGAATTTTGTCTTGAAACTTTGAGTGAATGCCAAAAAGCTATACCTTTATACTCCATAAGCCAGGAGGTAGAATGATTTAATTCTCAGCTCTGAGCCATTTGGAACTGATTAATTCTGAATTTTACTAATAAGCACTTAGTATTTGGCCATCATCATTCTGAGCACCAAGTGGCCAACATGAATGTCAAGTAGAATTATGCTTTGTGTTACGCTGAAGTCAGTCTAACTCTTCCTGACAAAAGCTAATAGCATATATGGGTTAAAGACATTAGATTTGCAGCTGACATTAATCCCCCTCAATTCATAATTTTAAATAGAAGGTAGGAGTTCTATGTTAACACTCACTTAAAGTAAAAATGTTTTTTAAGATTATTCCTTATATCCTTCCTTGAAATAAATTGTTATGAAAAAAATTTTTATAATTAAATCCATCTTAATTAGAGAAAACTAGCAAAGTATTTTATTGTTCTGTTTACCATTATTTAGAACTCACACTTAAACAAGTGTTTTGTAGTTTTACATTCCTTTTTAACCCATTCAGTGGAGAATGTCAAATTTTCTCCCAAGTTGTATGTTAATTCTAGTATGTATTCAACATCAAGATAAACATGTAATAAACATGGAAATAAAGTTTAGCTCTGTTAGTGAAATGTTAAATTTGACTGTGTGCTTCAAATAATACCATTTCCAAATCTGTCTTTTTTAGGCATTCCTCCAGTTCAAAAAATTAGAGCAAGTGTCAAGGGTGACTCCTCTTTTCTGCCTTATGCAGCTGTGTGGATGGCAGTGCCTCTGACTGAGAGAACACTGAGATTGACAGATCTAGGGGACAAGAGCACAGGTTCCTATGCTAAGGTTTGAGGTGTCTTAGGGTAGTTCATGTATACAATAAATAGGTGATTGGAGGTATAGGTTTGGTCACAGAAGGGTCTTTCTATAGGTGCTCACTAGGAGCACAGTAGATGTTCCTAGAGAAAATAGTAATCAGGAGTTGGCAAACCCCAGGTCAAGTCCAGACCACTATCTTGTTTTTATTATTATTATTTTTTTTTTTTTTTTTTTTTTGGTATGGGGATTAAACTCATTCTACCTCTAAGATATACCCTTCCCAGCCCTTTTTTGTTTTTTGTTTGGAAACAGGATCTCATAGGTTGCTAAGAGTCTCGGCTTCCTAATACTGAGCTACAGGTGTACACTACCACTCCTGGCTCTGCTGTCTGATTTAAAATAATTTTATTGGAACATAGCCATACCCCTTTGTTTTGTTAGGATCAAGCTACAGTGGCAGAGTTGAATAGTTGCAATATTAAGGGTGTGGCCCACAAAGCCTAAAATAATTTACTCTTTTCTGGTCCTACAGAAAAGGCATGCCAATCTACAATAAGAGTGGAGTGGTGAGCAAGAGCTGTCAATGGAGACTGATAGGCAGTAGTAATGGGGTGAGAGAAAAACCCAGAGTGAAGCCGCAGAAAAGGTTTCTCAGCTCAGGCGTTGAGCACTACTGAGAGATCAAATGGAGGAATTGAAAACGTTACTGGATTTAGCCACTGGAATAAGGATTGAAATATGTTTCTGTTTCTTGAAACCTAAGGATTGTCCTTAGGTTTCAAATATGTTTCTGTTTCTTGAAACCTAAGGATTGTCCCTTAGGTGATACCTGTTAGAAAAAAACTACCTTACACTACTCTTCTGGGCCTGGGGTGTCAAGGAAGAAAGAATGGGTTATAGTATATTTCTCTCCCCATGTAGCTGCTGCTTTATCTCTGAAAAGTGTCCAGGAAAGGGGAGAGAGGAAAATAAAAGCAAAGGGGATATGTGATAGTTTGGGTTCCAGAGGAGGTAGAGAAAACTAGGATCCAAAGCCTTGGTGAGGGACTGGCCTTAAGTGGGAGGAGGTGCTTCTGTGCCTCAAGAAAGGAGCATGCTTTGGTTTTCTTTGTGAACTCAAGAAGCCAGATCCCACTTGGAGGTGCTTCATTTTGATTTGTTTTCATTTTGGAGAAAAGCAACATTCTTTAGCAATGATTATAAACCATTTTCCTGGCCTGCTTTATTTTTAATTCTGCAATTTGCTATTGAGCACTTGTTTCTTTGACATAAAGTAGCAAATATGTTTTGTAGTTTTTATTTAAATGGATTAGCTCTTGTGCTTTTAGGCACTCAATGAACCAACTGAAAGTTTAATTCTGAATAGACGGAAGGGTTCCATCAGATCTCTGAGTGTGGAAGAAAACTCTTTCAATCTCTTTCTTTCTAGTTCTTAGCCAGTAAATATGTTTCTGTTTCTTGAATTCTTAAAAACAATAGTAACTCCCTTGATGGCACCAGCTCTGATCTCTTCAAGTTCATACCAGGCTTCTTTCTATTTACTGCCTCACCTCCCACTCACTCATCTCCCATCTGGTTCTCACCCCTATTTGACAAAGCACCAGCCTTCTGATTGCCAAATGCATGAACTTAGTTCTGAAGCCTCTCCTGTATTTGCCACTGCTAATAATTTATTCCTTGAAATTATTTGTCTCCTACAGTGTTCCTTGGTCTTCTAACCTCTGTCTCTTCTCTCCCTTGTATTCCTTTTCACACACTTACCTCTCAGGTGACACATCCCACCTATCTCTGTTCACATTCAGCTATGTTCTGTCCACTCAAGCATTTGTGCATTCCAATCTCCAGATGTCTGACTCTAATACATTTTCATTCAGCTACCTACTCAACAGTGGTAAGTACAAACTTACCAAATCAACTACCCCCCAATTTATATTTCTCCTGATTTTCTACTTTATTTAGAAATTCAGCTACTCAAGTAAAACTGTTTTCCTTAACTCCACACACTTAATAAGCTATGTAGTCCTTTTTATTAACCTACCGAATAGTGTTAAATCACTAGTGTATAGTGTTTAATCACTGTCTTCTCTCCAACTGTTATTTCAGACTGTCAATTCTGAAACACACAAATTACGTAGTTTTCCTGTCTTCAGCCCACCTTTACTCTGCTACCAGAGCAGTCTTAAGAAGATCTAATGATGTTAGTTCCTGCTTACTGCATCTCTCTGCCCTTTAGTTCACAAGATCATGTTGAATCCAGCCTAAGCCACAGAGCCAGCTTTCTGTGCCATAGCTCCTGCTGCATGCTTGGCTCCAGGCCTTGTCCTAGGCTTTCTTGACCAGCATCGCCTGCTCTCGTGCACACACACTCTCCCATTTCCTTCACTCCTGCCTTTGCATAGGCTAAGCCCTCAGGCAGAATCCCTTTCCTTTAGGAGCTCATTCTGCGTTACGACACTTCCTAGAAACCTTCAACAACTCAGCTCATTTCTACCTCATAAACTTATTAATTGAGTTAGATTCTGTAACACAGGTCTGTGTTCTGTATGAGATGTCTCCTACATCAGCATTGAAATGTCTGTCGAATAAATGAGTGTCATTAGGATAGTACTTTTAAAGTGTTGAGATGTTTCAGCAAATACAGATTAGGAAGCTCAAATATAAAGCCTAAGGATACTTCGTACATAGTTCAGTGGTCTGTAACTTTACTTGAATTGGATGTGAGAGCTCTTCTTCCCAGAAAAATTCTTGTGAATAAACACAATTTGTGTATAATCAAAGGGGGCTGTTCCACAGACTACATTGGAAAGACCTGCTCAAGCTAATTGCAGCTAATTATGTTTTACTCTTTCTAGCAAATGTTCTTCCTGCTCTATTTGACTTTTTTGTACTCTGAACAATTTTAAGATTTTAGTCCATTGTTTTTGGACTAAAGCAAAGTACATTTATATAAATTATTTCTACTGTCAAAGGTTCTGTAGACTTCACTGATGCAGATTCCAATGTTAGTGATTGTTTTAGATGTCTTTTTATAGATAGAAGTTTAGGGAATGAAATTAAGAGATTTTATCACATGATATGGTTAAGCAGAAAATCGAGGAGGTTGTCTCTAAACCAGCAACACAAAGCTTTTGACAGAACTTTTTCTCTACATATGTATAGCCAGAAGACTATTTCTAGATTAATAAGTAGGCTGGGTAGTTCTGACCATCTTATCACTGAAAACAAAATATAATGGATTATTTTTTTTTAAGTATGGAACTAACAAGGGCAGGAAGAATTACCAGGTCAAAATCCAAGTGAAAATGGAATCCTAAAAGGTATCCAAGCACTGAAGGTGTTTTTGCCTTGGAGTGTTTATCAAACCTGGGAACTGAGTTTTAAAGCCTGACTGGACATAATGAAAAGATAAACCATCCTGCCTCCAGAGGACAACCCTTAAACCAGTAAGTCGTCTTCAGTTCCCTAGAAAACTATAAGAAAGGTTCTTGCTTTAGCTCCAGGCAGATCAAGTTAAGAAAAATCTAAGAAGTTGTGATAGCATAATCAGAAACAAAAAGTTATGATTGCAAGTTAGTTGCATAATCAGAAACAAAAAGTTATGATTGCAAGTTAGTTGGCCCTTGCAGTTCAAATTCACACTCCATATATATTACAAAAATTAATGTAAGCTGACAGGCAGAGTTACCTAACTTCCTGATAAAAGTATAAATAGAAACCTTATTGTGAAAGGATAGTTTCATAAGCCCCAAAGAATTCCAAAGATAAATTTTTTTATTGGTACATTGTAGTTATAGATCCAAATGGGATACAAGATGGTGGAGACATGGAGACATTCATGCACACGTCACCCAATTCGCCCTTAGCCAATTCCCACCCCCTCCCTTCTCATGTTTGGCTTAGTGATTGATATTGATTATGTTTTTTAAGTACATCACATACATTAGAAAACTTTCCTCTTCCCCCTCCCATCCCCTCAGGTCACCTTATTTGCTCATCTATAGTATCTCCTTTGTCTATAGAGTTCCTCCTCTGACCCATTTTCTCCCTAGCTTCTACATATTAGGGAGAGCATTTGATTTCTTATTTTTTGTGACTGACTAATATCACTTAACATAATGTTCTCCAGTTCCACCCATTTTCCTGTAAATGATATATTTTTCTTTATGGCTTAGTAAAATTCCATTGTGTACATATCCCATGGGGGTTTTGTTTGTTTGTTTTTTGGAGGTGTGGTTGGTGGTACTGGGGATGGAACCCTTCTACCTCCCGGCTATACTCCCAGACCTATTTTTATTTTTATTTTTAATATGGAAACAGGGTCTCTTAAGCCAGAGAGGCTGGCTTCAAACATGCACAATCCTACTGTCTCCACCTCCCAGGCGTGGGGATTACAAGTGTCTGCCACCATGCCTGGCTATCCCATGGTTTTATAATCATTTTTCTGTTGATGGGCATCTTGGCTCCAAAAGTAATTTTCTAAGGAATATAAACAGCCCACAAAGTAAACACACAAGAAAACAAGACATTGAATGAAAACAAAATCAAAAAGTGTTGATACTGAAATTATAAGACAGAATATAAGGTAACTGTTCTTAATATATTCTTTAATTTAAAATGAAAACATCTGCAGGGAATAGGAAATGTTTTAAATGATGTAATGTTTGAAAGGATATTAACAGAACTTGGGAAAATAAAACTAGCTAAAGTTAACCAAAAACCATAGAGGGAACTGGCTTGGAAAATAGGTCAGAACAAATTATTCAAAATGTGGCATGGAAAGCCAGGCGTGGTGGCGCATGCCTGTAATCCCCACGCTTGGGAGGCTGAGACAGGAGGATTGCACAGGTTCGAAGCCAGCCTTAGCTACTTAGTGAGGCTCTTAGCAACTTAGTGAGACCCTGTTTCCAAATAAAAATATATATATATTTTTTTTTTTTTTTTTTTAAGGGTCTGGGAGTATAGCTTAGAGGTAGAAAGCCTCTGGGTTCCACCCCCGAGTACCACACACACAAAAAAAAAAGTGTCATGGAACAAATGAAAAAAATAAAGTTAAACAATATAAAAGAAAAGAGCCCTAACAATCTGAGAGTTTTCAAAAGAGAAGAAAGAAAATGGAGTAGAGACTATTTAAAAAGAGGTAAGATCATGAGTTATAGGAACTGGTAAGAAGCAACAATCTAAAATTCCAAACTCAGTCCCCATCAGGATAAACAAATCCATACCTTACAGTAAAACTAAATCAGGAATAGCAGAGCATTTTAAAAGCAGCCAGAGGAAAAGAGTTTCATCCTAAAGAAGAGAGCTGAATTCTCAAGAGCAACAATGGAAGGCAGGAGGCATCACAGTGTTCCCAAAGGAAGCAATGCCAACACAATATTACTCCCTCTAAAATTGATCTTCGAGTGAGGATAGGCCAGGGGTGGTGGTGCACGCTTGTAATTACAGCACTTGGGAGGCCAAGACAGAAGGATCACGCAAGTTCTAAGCCAGCCTGGGCTAATTAGACTCTCAGCAACTTAGTGTGACCCTGTTGCCAAATAAAGTATAAAATAGGTCTGGGAGTATAGCCCAGAGGTAGAAAAGCCCTGGGTTCCACTCTCAGTCACACACACGCACACACACACAAAGTGAAAATAAAGCTGGGCTTGATGGCACATGCTTGTAATCCCAGCATTCAGGAGGCAGAGACCAGAGGATCGCGATTCAGGGACAGCCTTAGCTACTTAGGCCTGCAACTCAGTGAGACCCTGCTTCAAAAATAAAAGACTAAAAAATAGGCCTGGGTGTATAGATTGGAGGTAGAATGCCCCTGGGTTCCATCCCCAGTACTGAAAAAAAAAAAAAAAAAGGCTTTCAGACCATCAAAAACTGAACATTGCCACTAGTGTGATGTTGCTAAAGGAAATCCTAAGAGATGATGAAGAACAATAAAAGCAGTGGATATATGAGTAAATTAAGCATTGACTGAACCAGCAGTTAGAATTTCTTAAGGATTTAAACAATGTTTTCATAAGCATAGCATCAAATGAGAACACAGTAAATGAAATTAAGTGTTCTAATGCACTCAAATTGGCGAGAAGAGGTTGAAGCTACTAATCAATTTTAGACTATGATAAATGTATACCTTGAATGAATAGGTATGAACATAAATATATCACTTCCAAACCAGAAAAGGTTTTACTATTACTTAGGTTTTTTCAAAAGAAAGTAATTAGCTGGATGCCATGGTGCACACTTGTAATCCCAGTACTTGGCAGGCTGAGACAGGAGGACTGCAGGTTCATAGCTAGCCTCATCAAGAGTCTCTCAGCAATTTAGTAAGACCCTATTTCAAAATAAATAAATAGGGTCGGGGTATAGCCTCTGAGGTACAATATCTCTGGGTTTAACCTCCAATACCAAAAGAAAGAAACTGAGAAAAACAGGTAGAACAAATAATAAAACAACAAAGAAAGATTAATCATTAAGTTCTATATACAATATAAATGACCTACTTATATATCCTATACACACAATTGGCGGATAGATTTTTAAAAATCTGTGACTTATGAATTATGTCTAAAACATAAGATGCAAAAGATTGAACATCTTTTGAAGGGAGCAGTTTACTGAAAATAATTGCGATGGTGTTTTTTCAATCAGATGACTTACCTGCTCAAGGTTGCTGACATCACTGGTCTCCAGACAATGTGTCAGAGAAGCGTGGTGCTCAATAGGAACACAGCATTCCAGCACAGGGCTCTAGCTTTATTTACCAAGATTTGGGGATAATAATGGCCTCAATCAAAGAACTCGTTCTCCATCTCCCCTCAGAGAGTCATGATACACAGAAAACCACATTCAAGAAATGTAAGAGGACAGTTTAGTGCAGGAAAATATGCTTTCTGAGAAATAATGCCTGCTCTTCATAATTTTCATGGATGCTCTTTATATTTCTCACATCCATTCTTTGTATATTTATCAGGGTTTAGGGCCATAGTCTTTGTATCACTGGGTGGAGGAGGGAGGGAGAATATCAGAATTACCTTTGGGCTTTTCAAGACCATATTAATTTACTCCCAGAAATCTGATGTATGCCAAGATATGGCGGTTGGGAAGGGCATATGCCCTTTAGATACGCCACCAGAGTATCTTTGCATACCTCTCATCCCATGGGCTTCAAAACCTATGTTAACTCCACACTAACTAACCTGCACTGTAGTGTTGTCTCTTCTGCTTAAAAATTGGGCACAAAGAAAGATGACCAAGAATGGTTCTGTGAGGTTTATATGGCTTGTTATCACCTAGCCTTCCTGAAGAAGCAAGGTCACTGTATGTTTCCATAAGGAGTAAGAGAAGAATCTGTTAATCTATCCAAATAGTCCTTCCTTTTTTCTTCAAATATAACTCAAAATAGTAAGCCAGTAAAGAAGTTTGGATCAACAATTTCCATGCACAAAAATACTAGACATATACTTTTCTATCTTGTATATTAACTAGAGTGTTTGAGTATGGCTTTTTATTTTCAATTTTATATAATTTATATATGTATATATACACACACTTTTGGTGCATTGTAGTCTGACATATTAGAGTTTAGAGTTGTAGGACATACATGCACACAGCTCTTGATGTGCTCACCCTCACCACTCCCTTTCCCCATACATGATATTGAGGATGGCATTGGTAATTTCACATATGTATATAACATCAGCGGAAGTATTTCCTTCATTATTTCTCCCTCCCCCCAACTACCACTCACCCCTAGGCTACCTCTCCATTGGTCCGCAGGGGTTTCTCCTCTATTACCTAAAGTTCCTCTTGATTCCAGGTTACTCCCTAGCTCTTCACATGAGAAAACATAGGACTCTTCCATTTCTGCGACTGGATAATCTCATGTAGCATAATGTTCTCCGGATCCATTCATTTTCCTATCAATGACATAATTTTGTTCTTTATCTCTGAGTAGAATTCCATAGTGTGTGTATCTCATAATCTTGCAATCTTTCCTGGCTTTTATGATTTGGATTGAGAAGACTGGAATAATTCTTATTCTTTTGCCTCTAAAAGTCAGCCATCATTTTGTAATCAGTGTTTTTTTTTTTTTTTTTTTTTTTTCAGGTCTGGGGATAGAACCCAGGGGCATTCAACCTCTGAGCTACACCCCCTGCCCCATTTTTATTTTTTTTTTGGAAACAGGGTCTCACTAAGTTACAGAGGGCCTCACTAAGTAGTTGAGGCTGTCTGCTGACCATGATCCTCCGGTCTCAGCCTCCCAAATGCTTGGATTACAAGCATGTATCACCATGCCTGGCTTCTCAATGCATTTTAAATTCTCTCCTTGAACTCTATGTAAGTCATTTTGATTACTATGTGATGTGGAGTTCTTCTTTGAGCTTGTCTTAGTATTAAGAGCTTGTCTTGGGGGTCTGAATTATCTCTTGTATGTGGATGTCCATCTCATTTTTATTTTTTGGGAAATTCTCAGTTATTTTTCTGAAGAGATTTCTAATGTCCTTGGTTTGTGCTTCTAGACCTTCTTCAATGCCTATCATAAAATAGATATTTCATATTACCCAAGATTTCTTGAATATCCTGGTCATTTTGTCATATTCTCTTTTCTATATTGTTGACTGTGTGTTAAGTTTCAAATGTAATGTAGTCTGCCAGTGATTCTTTTTTTTTTTTTTTTTTTTTTTGCGGGTCTTGGGATGGAACAATGCAGAGACATTTGACCTCCGACCTACACCCCCTGCCCTATTTTTTATTCTTTATTTTGAAACAGGGTCTCAGTAAGTTGCAGAGGGCCTCACTAAGTAGCTGAGGCTGTCCACAAACCACATCCTCCAGTCTTAGCCTCCCAAATGCTGGGATTACAAGCGTGTGCCACCACACCTGGTTTCAGTGATTATTGCTATTGAGGAGTTTATTTCATTTGTTGTCTCTATTTTGATTCTTATATAATGCCTTGATTTCTTTATTGGTATATTCTTTCATATCCTGCACATTTTTTCTGATTTCATTTTAAGGTCCTTGACCATAATGAAAATCGAAATTCTGAATTTTCTGGCATTTTCTGCAGCCCTGTATTGGTAATCTCTGTTATTTTAGAGTTCTTGGAGTTTATTGTTTCCTCATTGATCTTCATTTCTATGTTTTTATGATTCTTAGATTTTTTTTTCTCTGTTGTGTTGGCATCCTCTTCCTCGTTGTATGGGAGTCCAATATCTATTTGTTGTCTCTTTAAAATAAGTCCTGTACTGGTGGTATATATTTGTCTCAATGAATCTCTTATACGTTCAGAATTTTGAGTTAGCCTCCAAGATGTCTTTGATAGAAAATAAAACTTAGCCAGTACGGGCAAGCAATGGTCTCTGGTTGGCCACAGGCTTCTATGGTCTCTGAGCCCGAACTCAGCAGGGACAGAGATTATGACCTTCTCCAATGCCTATCATAAAATAGATTCCAACCCTGCAGCTTGGCTGGCTGAACTTTAAATGTTTGGGGGATACCACCTCTGCTGGTTGTGATCACATGAAATCCTGTCAGCTGTTGACATAAAAGACCACCAGGCAAAATTATGCTGGCAGAGAGATTATAGTGCTCCCAGCATATGGTCTGACTATCTAAGTTATGTTGCCTCAGAGACACCACTTCTGCTCTGCCAGCTATGACTACATGATACCCTGATAGACATTTATGGGGGCCCTTTTATCTTATCATGAGAGAGATTGTACCATTCCAAGCCTGGAGCATGGGTGGCTGAATTATTCAGCCCTAGGATCAGCTTTATTACTCATGGCACCCAAACTCTGTTGGGCAAAATATTATAACCTTCCAAGCCTCTGACATGGTTGGCTGAGTCATTTTGCCCCAAAGACACCATTGCTGATGATCTTGCAGTGATCTCTGGTGATCTCACAAAGACAGGACAGACTGACTCTAGGTCCCACCTGAGTATTTGTAGGAACTATCTGCTAAATCACGTTTATGCTATGTCCAACCTTAGCCCCTGCCTGCATCTCCACAGGGATGGCTTACAAACTAGACCCCATGAGTTTGTTCATTACCAAGCAAGTCCCTGCAGCTATACAGGTTCCTGCCAGGATGCTTATAAACTCATGGTCTTCTTGAACCCAGTTGTACCTGCTTGGGTCCCTGAAGGAAGAGTCTAATTCTCAGTCCCCACAAGTTCAGATGCAGCTGCAGTAGTTTGCTGGGCATTTTGATTGTCTCGGCTCACCAGGTGAGTTGCATGGAGCTTTTTTTAGTTTTCTGCTCTTTATGCCGGCTCCAACTCAGCTACATTGCTGCTGTTTTTCTTCTACTGTTCTGACTGCTTTTCTTATTACTGGTTGAGTTCTCAGTCTCAGAGCAACAAAAACACACTGCCTTTTCCTATTCCTCCATCTATAAGCCCTCCAGTATTACTCTTTAAACAAGAAAGAAGAGCAATTGCCAGGCATGGTGGCATATGCCTGTAATCCCAGGCTGAGACAAAAGGACTGCAGGTTTGATACCATCCTCAGCAAGTTAGCAGGACTCTCGGCAACCTTCCAGACCTCATTTCAAAATTAAAAGGGCTGAGGTTGTAGCTCAGAGGTAGAATGCTCCTGAGTTCAATCTCCAGTTAAAAAAGAGGAAAGGAAAGAAGGTTGGGAGAGAGGGAGGGAAAGAAGGGTAAAAAACAGCATTTTAGGCAGACAAAATTGCAAGTTCTCCTTCACATCAAACATTAGGATGTCAAGGACTCCTCTGGGAATGGGAATTTTTCCACTTGATAGAGTTGCATGACAAGAGATTCCAGCTATCAAGGGCCACCAGCCCACTGAAAAAAAACTAAGGACCATGGAACTAGAAGGCAACTTAATTTATCACTGCATATAAGTACTTGTGTGTGTGTGTGTGTGTGTGTGTGTGTGTGTGTGTGTGTATGTGTGTGTGCATGTAAATATATAAAGAGAAGTGCATCATTTCTTCTCAACTGGTTTTTGAAGTAGAAAAGAAAACAAAACAATGAACAGAGGATAAATAGTTAAAAAATATTATTTCAAGCTGGGCATGGTAGTGCATGCTTGTAATCCCAGTACTTTAGAGGCTGAGACAGGATGATCCAGATTCACAGACAGCCTCGGCTACTTAGTGAGGCCCTCCACAACTTAGTGAGACCCTGCTTCAAAGTAAAGAATAAAAAATGAGGCTGGAGATGTAGCTTGGAGGTAGAATGCCCCTGGGTTCAATCCCCTTCACCTCAAAAAAAGGTATTATTTTACATTGCGCCCAGAAACCCTTTAAATCTTGAGGAGCAATAATTTTAATTTATTGAGTAAAACTATTTATGGGGGGTATTGGGGATTAAATCCAGGGCATTCTACTGAGCTACAACCCCATACTTTATCTTTCTTTCTTTCTTTCTTTGTCTCTTTATTTATTTTGGTGGTACTGGAGATGGAACCCTTCTGCCTTCGGGCTACACTCCCAGACCCATTTTGTATTTTTTAATTTGGAAACGGTCTCTTAAGCCAGCAAGGTTGGCTTCGAACCTACGCAATCCTCCTGTCTCCGCCTTTCAAAGGCGGGGATTACAAGCATGCGCTACCACACCCAGCTTCATTTTTTATTTTGAAACAAGGTCTCACCAATTTGCTAAAGCTGGTGAACCTGTGACCCTCCTGTCTCAGCCTCCCAAGTACTGGGATTACAAGCATGTGCCACTGAGCTCAGTTTGGATAAAACTATTTCCTTAACAAATCCTTATCTGTTTCTACCATTAGGTAACATGCTTTGTGTGGCAAATAAACCCTGAACTTTTTAAACGTGGGTTCTAGGGTCTTAGTCAAGGCCTTGCCCACAGTTGACATTCAGCTATCAGGGGCTTGGCAAAAGAAATTTCATAGTCCAAAACTCTCACTACTACTTCACCTACTCCACTGTCAAGCCATGATTCATTCTCCACCACTTCTTCTCAAGACCCACCCCCACATCCTCATTTCACCCAGCCAAAGGCTATTGCTTTTTAAGGCAAAAGTGATCAGTAGCAGCTGGTCAGCCACTGCAGCGGTCCTCGGTCTTCTGCATTTTGTAGGGAATCACAGGCTAGCATTTCCATCTATGTTATTCAGAAAGGGCCAGATTACATCATGTCCAACAAGACCTCCAAGACCACAACCAGAAGGATGCAGCTTCTTCAGGGATTTGCCATCCAGACTTACCTTCCAGTGTGGCTAGACCCCTAACCAGAATTTCAGGCACTCCGGCTCATAATATATTTGTATTTGTTGGTTTCTTTACTTTTTTGACCACACTTTCAGTAAGAAACACATTTCACATTGCAAGGCAACACACACACACACACACACACACACACACACACACAGAGTTGTGTTACTGAAACCCTTACTGTGTGCAATTCACTCTGAAGTTTAATCCATCTGTTCTGTGTGGTTGTATTCTACTTTATTCTATTCTGGTCTTTTGTATATTTTTGGTACTGAAGATTGAACCTGGGGCATTCTACCTTCGAGCTCGCCTCTCTCCCCTTTTTTATTTTGAAACAGGGTCTGGCTAAATTGCTGAGGTTGGCCATGATTCTCCTGTCTCAGCCTCCCAAGTTACTGGTTACAGGAATGTGCCACCCAGCACCCCCCCCCTTTTTTAAATGCTAATTTTAGCCCCCCCCAAAAAAAATGCCCTTCTGAACCACTAATGTTATGACCTGAAATTGGAAAGCCCTGACCTGAGCCTCACCCACCTTGGTCTCATAGTCACATGACCATAACTCTCCTGGAAGCCCCAACTCAAGTGGCTTCGTAAGCCAAATTCAGAGGCTCCATCTTTAACCAGATGAGCTAAAGGAACATTGTGAAAACACTGAGTTGCTCCATGTTTTATGTCCTGTGTAAGGAAAGATAGATCAGAAGGGAAAGAAATGAACACTTCTGCTTGCATCTCTGTGCCACAGCATCTCACATGAATGGTCTCCCTTAATCCTTTCAACAACTCCATGGAAGGCACCATTTCAACTTTACAGATGGAAGAAAGCCAGATGCACATGGCCATAAAGTAACATCCTGCTCATACAGCGAATAAGGGTTAAGGGGAGATTTCCAGCCAGGCTTCCTGACTCACAGCTAAGGATCTTGTCCTCCTGAGTATATTCCACCAACCATGTGGCAAGGAGTACTTTCCCCCTCTTCCCTGTGTCTGTCCATAGACCACATCTCACCCCAGAGCTGGTTTCCTAGTTACTTTCTTAGAAGGCATCTTCAAGAAATATGTTTGTCAGCCTCTGGACAGGCAGTTAGCACATCATTTTTCCATGAGGGTCTGCAGTGCTTGGCTACTGTGTGTGCACAGCATCAAGTGGGTATGAGTGTGTGAATAGATATGTGTCCGTTGATCTTTTACTGCCAGAATAACACACAGGCTTTCAGTAAATGGGCACTCGCAGTTCTTGGAGCTGCTCGTCACTCTTCAATTCCCTTTTCCAGAACCTCAGCTGACCCAGCCCCTGGGGACTGATTAGCTAGAGCATTTCCAGCTATTTTTAGTTCCTTCAGCCTGTATCCGCCTCACCCAACCCACTTCTCAGGCAGCTGATGGGCTACAGCTTGAAGCAAGGGCTGAGAATAAGAACTCGTTAGGCAGGAATGGTGGCACACACCTGTAATCCCAGTACTTAGGAGGCTGACAGGAGGATTGCAAGTTCAAGGCCAGCCTTAGCATTTAGGCACATCGTCAGCAACTCAGCAAGACCTCATTTCAAAATAAATAATAAAAAGGGCTAAGGTGCAGCTCAGAGGTAGAATGACCATGGATTCAATCCCCAGTATCAAGAAAGAAAGAAAGAAAGAAAGAAAGAAAGAAAGAAAGAAAGAAAGAAATTATGTGTGCAGAGCTTTACAGATGGGGAAACAAAAAGCAGGGTGCCGACCAGACTACCACCCAAGCCATCTGAGTCTGCGAGAGAAGAGAGCAAAGACCAGCCAGGAAGTAAAGACACCCAAGCCTGTCTGCAGCAGACTCCTGAGAGCAAAACCACCCACAGGTCATGAAAAGAACCAGAGATTTCCTTTCCCTCTGATCCTTCTCCAGAGCCCTTTCTAGTGTGCATGTACCACAAGGAACCAGAAGGGATGTGGTTAGTGCACGCACCTATGAAAATATTCCACAGTCACACTCTGGTAAAGGGGGCTGCCCAACAGACACAGGCATACTCTTTCAGTGGAATGTGTCCTTCAGACCAAAATACTCCAAGTCATAGAACTGCCCAGTTATCAATTCAGAACCTCTCTCTCTCTCTCTCTCTCTCTCTCTCTCTCTCTCTCTCTCTCCTTGGTACTGGGGTTTTAGCTAGGGGCATTCTGCCTCTGAGCTACATCCCCTGCCCTTTTTGTTTTTGTTGTTTTGCTTTGGTTTTTTTTTTGGTTTGTTTGCAGTACTAGGGATGAAACTCAGGGAAATTCTGCCTCTGAGCTACACCCCCAGCCCTATTTTTTATTCTTGATTTTGAAACAGGGTCTCACTGAGTTGCAAAGGACCTTGCTAAGTAGCTGAGGCTGTCCTCAAATCATGATCCTCTTGTCTCAGCCTCCCAAATGCTGGGAATTCAAGTGTGGGCCACCACACCTGGCTTGTTTTTGTTTTTGAAACAGGGCCTCACTAAGTTGATGAGGCTGGCCTTGCACCTGTGATCCTCCTCTCTCAGCCTCCCAAGTTCTAGGATTATAGGCATGTACCGCCATGCCATGCTTATCATATATCTTGAACCAATCTGACCTTTAAAGAGTTTTCTAAAGCTGAGCATGGTGGTACACGCTTGTAATCCCAGTGTTTGGGAGGCTGAGATAGGAGGATCAGGGTTTGCTGACAGCTTAGCTACTTAGTGAGGCCCTTTGTAACTCAGTGAGATCCTGTTTCAAAATAAAGTATAAAAGATATAGCTGGAGGTGTAGCTCAGAGGTAGAATGCCCCTGGGTTCCATTCCCAGTACCGCAAAAAAAAAAAAAAGAGTTTTCTATATGGATCAGTTTAAGGATATGTAGAAAAATTGTAGGTACTTAAAGCTAAATGGACATGTGTGGATATGTCAGCTATCTAGAGATATAGAGGGGTTAAGCTTGACAGTTTCATTCTGAGGAACTGGCATTAAGCCTAATAATTAGAACTTCAGAGAAAAAATGGCCCTTCATTTTTATTTGTATGAATTCATAACTGTCCAAGGAACACTAGCCCAACAGAACAAATCATGACTTTTATTTCTATGAGTGTGTGTGTGTGTGTGTGTGTGTGTGTGTGTGTGTGTGGCATTCTACCTTCAAGTACACCCCTCAGCCCGATTTTAATTTTTTTATTTGGAAACAAGGTGATAGTAAGTTGATGAGAGTCTCACAACTTTCTGGGACTGTCCTTGAACCTGTGATTCTCCTGTCTCAATCTCTCGTACTGGGCATGTGCCACCATGCCCAGAAAATCATGACTTTTCAAATCATCTGAACCAGTATCTTGTCTCAGTTGAAGGAGCTTAAAAGGAACTAGTAACATGAGGGAAGACATTAACTTGTTTTGTGTGGTGTCTCCTGAGTATAGTCCCTGATTTCTGTTTCTTCAGCTTTTCACAGATCTGAATATTGACTTGTGTTCAGAGCTAACTCCTTTTCAAAAGTTTTTAACATTCAAATCACTTACCTGTAAGCACATTGCTTCATGTGGATTAGTAATGTCTGTTCCAAGCAATTTTTAACATTAGCTGACTGCTGTGATAAAATACCAGGAGTGGGAAAGCATTCATTTCCACCCTATTCTAAGTGAAGTCCTAATTTTGCTGTGTGCAAATTTCCTTGATTATCCTAAAACTTTTGAGAGACTACTGGAATCCACATTCAAGTAAGAGCATAAATTGCAGTGGTTTGGTGTCTCTTACATCTGTGAGGTTTTACACACCCATCTCATCTTCTCCTTCCATTGAGTTTACAATGTGGGATGAGCTGTCTCCTTTGTCTTAGATATTCTCATTGTTTAGTATGTTCATGCATCCTCTAGATTCTCTGAAATGGTAGTTAAAATCTGCAGGCTTGATCATATTCAGGTTTAATGTTTTGGGTAATACTCCTTTGCTGAAGGATTTGCATATTTCCATAAAGAGGTATATAGTGTCTGCCTATCCTTATGATTATAGTAGATACTTAGGATCTTTGCCTAGGTAATTAAATTCAGCTGGGTTTAAAAATGGTGATATTCTTTTTTTTTTTTTTTTTTTAGGTACTGGGCATAGAACCCAGGGGTATTCTACCTCTGTGAACTATACCCCCAGCCCTATTTTTTATTCTTTATTTTGAAACAAGATCTCACTGAGTTGCAAAAGGCCCCACTAAATAGCTGAGGCTGGCCGCGGACCTGTGATTCTCCTGTCTCAAACTCCTAAATGCTGGGATTATAAAGTATGCACCACCATGCCCAGCACGATATTCTTTTTGGGGAGAGGCTCTGGAAATGGAATCCAGAGCATTCTACCTCCAACCTACACCTACAGCCTGATTTTATTTCTTATTTGGGAATAGGGTCTCACTAAATTGCTGAGAGCCTTGCTAAGTTACTGAGGCTGGCTTTGAACCTGCAATCCTCCTGTCTCAGCCTCCCAATTACTGGGATTACAAATATGGCCCAGCATGCCCAGCTCAAGATGGTGATACTCTAATTCTATTATTCTATATTATCTAGGAGATACCCATAAAAGAATCATTCTTTCATGAACTATATAAATTCTCTGAGGTACACATCATGTATGAGCCATTATGTTTACCAGTCATTATGGTTTGTGAATGAATGAAAAGAGAGCTAGGGAGTTTAGGAGGGAGGTAAAAATACCAACCGGGTTATCAGAGACCGCTGCTTTATTTGGACCCGACCCGGCACCCTCCAGGAAATCAGCCGGCCATGGGAGAAGGGACCGACAGGCCACACATCTGGAGAGTTGCGCATAGTCCTCATCAGCCTGATTGCTGGCTGAGTCACGTGGCAGATGGGAAGCACTGATGTTTATTAGGCATGCAGATTCTCTCGCGACATCTGTAGTCTCGCGACCTCTGCAGTCTGTCTCGCGATGTTTGGAGTCTCATGACACCTATAGTCTCACAATATCTCTGCTTCTGGCTTCCAGGGTTTCACCTCCTGTCCCTGCCAAGGAGTCATGTGGGGGGAGAGGGACCCGACCTATCATCTTGAATCTGAATTGTCCCCAAATGACTCATGTCGAAAGCAAGGTTTGAAGGCGGAGCCTTCAGGCAAGGATCATAAGGGCTTGGGATGTGGGACCTAGTTGAAGAAGCTGACTCCCTGTGGGCATGCCCTTGGGGAGTATATCTTATCCCCTGTGCCCACTGGCTGCCAGGAGCTGAGCAGGTCTCCTCCACACCTTCTCAGGATGCTCACATTCACCTCAGGCCCAAAGAAAAGGAGCCAACTGACCACAGACTGAACCACTGAAACCGTGAGCCAAAATAAATTTCTCCTCCTTTTTTTTTTTTTTTTTTTTTTTTGGTGGTTCTGGGGATTGAACTCAGGAGCATTCTACCTCTGAGCTACACTCTTAGTCCATTTTTTTATTTTTTTGAAACAGGGTCTCACTAAGTTGTGAAGGGCCTCACTAAGTAGCTGAGGCTGGCTGTGAACCCAGATTCTCCTGCCTCAGCTTCCCAAGTACTGGGATTACAAGTGTGTGCCGCCATGCCCGGCTCTAAGTTGTTCTTGTTAGGTATTTTGGTCATAGCCACAAAAAGCTAACACAAGTTTTTAAAACTGGTTCTCTAAATCCTCCAAAGGTAACCAATAAGTTATGTTTTACTTACTGTTCTGTCACTATGAGTTCAAGGATCTGTGGCAGATACCTTTGATGCCAGCCCTGTATCCTCTGAGGCCCCCTCAGACTTCAGCTGCATTAGTGTGGGACAGTGATGACGATGCTGACGGTTGTTCACGTTCCTGCTTTTACGTCTTTGAGAGCTTTCTTCAGCCCCACAGGAGACTGCTCAGCCCACACACAGGGCAGTCCAGAAATGACAGATTTAGTGTCTCGAAAGACAACCTTTAGCCTCTGAGGGACAGCTTATCCTTCCCTTCTTAAAGGCATTCTGTATAACTCACGAGGGGCCTTCAACTCGCCCAAGCACAGCTCAGCCACTCTCTTCCTCCATCTTCCTCACTTTGCTCACTCTCTGACTTCTGTTTCCTAGGATCCCCTCTCAAACAAACCCCCTCTGTTCAGTCATCTCCTGGTCTGCTTTGGGGAAGCAGCCAGTTAGGATAGACTTAGGTGTTGTGGATGCAGCTCGCTTACCTGGCACGTGTGAGGCCCCAGCTTCAGTCCCCAGCACCAAAAAAAAAAGAAAAGCAAAGAAAAAGAAAGAAGAGAAAAAGAAAAAGATTTATGTGTGTTATATTAGTTTTTAATTTGTTGTAATTATTATCTTCTGTGTACTCACAGCATCCTATCTTTGTCGGTTGGAGCCTATTCAAGTGATTTCAGAATTCGTTCAGCTGATACTACTTGGCTCTAATCACTTCCTTTATTTCTGATATGAAAAGATGTTTCAGTCTCATCTTGTTTATACCCTTCCCTGAACCTGGGAGCAACTGTTTCTGAAAAAAAAAGAAGAAGTTTTTATTTCTTTACAAAGGAAATAGCAGTTAAGAGGCCACAGTCTTGGCCCGAGGGGTCCTTATTGCTGCTGGATTGATTATTGTTTCTAGGTCTTTTCAGGAGACAGATTAAGAAACTTTCCTATTTCTTTGCATGTCTTCTGTTTTTTGTTGTTGAAAAATAGACATTTATAGACATTTCATTTATTTTTCCTGAGGCAGTAGGGATTGAACTCAGGGGGCAACAATTCTACCTCTGAGCTAAACCTCCAGCTCCCACCATGAAATAGGTGGGTCCTTTTTTTGAAATAGGGTCCCCCCATGTTGCACAGGGCCTACTAAGTTGCTGAGTCTGGCTGAAAACCTGAAAATCATCTGTCTCAGCCTCCCAAGTACTAGGATTACAGGTGTGCACTACCACTCTTGGTTGACATTTTAAAGAATATAAAGTAAGCCAGGCACAGTGGCACATGCCTTTAATACCACTATTTGGAGCCGGGCGTGGCGGCGCACGCTTGTAATCCCAGCATTTGGGAGGCTGAGACTGGAGGATCACGGTTCGCAGACAGCTTCAGCTACTCAGTGAGGCCCTCCACAACTCAGTAACACGCTGTTTCAAAATAAAGAATAAAAAATTGGGCTGCCAGGCGTGGTGGCGCACGCTTGTAATCCCCGCGCTTGGGAGGCAGAGACAGGAGGATCGCGCAGGTTCGAAGCCAGCCCCACGCGCTGGCTTAGGAGACCCTGTTTCCAAATAAAAATGTAAAAATTGGTCTGGGAGTGTAGCCCAGAGGTAGAAGGGCTTCCAGGAACCCCAGTACCACCGAAAAAATAAAATAAAAAAAAATAAATTGGGCAGGGGGTGTAGCTCGGAGGTCAAAGCCTCTAGGTTCCATCCCCAGACCCACAAATAATAATAATAATAATACCACCACTATTTGGAAGGTTGAGACAGAAGAATAACAGGTTAAAACCAGCCTGAGAAATTTAGTGAGACCCTGTTAAAAAATAAAAAGGACTGGGGGTGTGGCTCATAGGTAGAACACCCCTGGGGGGGTCAGTCCCCAGTACCACAATAAGAAGAGCAGTAATATATAATGTGGCAAATCTGGGCATCAGATTCCCCACCCAAGGGATTTGTTGTTTTATTTGGTTTGTTTGTTGTGCTGGGGATTGAATTTAGGGCAAGTATGCTAAGCAAGCACTCCTAACTATTTAAGATAAAAATGATTAATTTACTAAGATTTTAATTAAAAACTTTTTGTACTGGAGCTTGAACCCAAGAACACTCTACTTCTCAACGACACCCCCACACTTCTTATTTTTTATTTCGAAACAGGGTCTTGCTAAGTTGTTAAGTGTCTAAGCTGTTGAGGCTAGCCTTGAATCTGTGATCCTCCTACCTCAGCTTCCTAAATACTGGAATTCATGGACTGTCTCTTTAGTTCTAACTGTGTCTCCTGCTTTCTCTTTCCCAGCTGGCATCCTGGCTTCCTCCTTAATTTTCAACTTTTCTTCATCGCTTTAAGTCTGTTTTCTGCATATAGTATTTAGCTGGATTTGTTAAAATGGGGCACACCTGCAGGGCCTGGCAGACCTGCTACAACCCTGCTTTTGTCTTCCCACCTGCCTGTGCAAAGCCTCAAGGTCACACAGAGGTGAGGGATCAGGACCTTCTCTGTTCCTTCCTAAGCATGTATACCCCCGCAGGCCTTTTAGATCCCATGGAATATGCTGGAGCTTTTCAGAGCCCCTTATGTAGATCTCATTCCCCAATGATTCCTAAGTCAGCTACTTGTTAGCCCCGCTGGGAGTGCTGCCTTGGGAGGCTGCGCTGTTAGACAATTGTTGATCCTGCTCTTTCCACAGACAGGGCTGTTGACACAGTGAGCTCTGAGTCAGATCAAAGATACGTTGTTCTGAGAATGTGGAAGAGAGAGCTCCTGAATATCTTCCCACTGAGAATAAAAACTTCCTCCTGCTGAGGACAGACGCCAAGGAAATTAAGACTGACATCCTCTCCAGCTAACACAGCCTAAGCTAAATCTACATATGGACATCACCTGGCTTTTGTTTCTATATAATATGACTCCTAAAATAGCTGCTTCTCCCTAGTTTGGTCAAATGCCCAAAATTACTTTTTATATTGTTCACCTCCCCCTCCTCTCTCTTTCTCTCTCTTTGGTTCTAGGAATTTAATCTGGGGGTATTCTACCTCTGAGCTATACCCTCAGCCTTTTAAATTGTTTATTATTTGAAGCATGGTCTTACTAAATTGCCTCACTACATCACTGAGGCTAGCCTCAAACCTGCTCCTCCTGTCTCAGCCTCCCAAGTACAGAGACTACAGGAGTGTGCCGCCATGCCCAACTTGATTTGCTTATTCCTTATTTGAGTGGGTAACTGAATCTGGCCAGCCAGGATCCAGGCAAGCTCCCTGGCATGGCTGCCAGTAACAGTATCAACCTCATTGATTTCATGTCCTTTCTCCACTGTCAAAAGCTCTGTTCTCAGTAATTTCATCAACATGATTTTCTTTAATCCCTCCATATAAACACAACATATTTAGAATAACTATACCACCATTTCTACCAACAATATGATTATTAGAAATAGTTCATAAGCCAGGCTTGGTGGTGCACTCTTGTAATCCCCGCGCTTGGGAGGCAGAGACAGGAGTATGGCACAGGTTCAAAGCCAGCCTCAGCCACTTAGTGAGGCTCTCAGCAACTCAGTGAGAACCTGTTTCCAAATAAAGTATAAAATAGGTCTGGGAGTATAGCCGGGAGGTAGGAAAGCCCTTGGGTTCCACCCCCCAGTACCACAAAAAAATAAAAATAAAATAAATAGAAATAGTTCATAATAGTTTTGCAGGGGTTTTTTGGTGAGCATGTACTTTTACTGTGTAAAGGAATTTTATTCTCCTTAGCTGATTTTTTTTCTAATAATATTATTCTATGCACTTTGACCATGATCTTCTTTCTATTGCTCATGTTTAAGGGAAATAAACTTACCTTTTATTTTTGCAATGAATGGATGGCCAAGGACAACTTTTCCAGCTTGACATCTCTAGATCTCCTTCACTTTTGTTCTGTGATATGAGATGTGCCCTTAACACATTCTGGACTCTGCTCCCCCATTTTCTCCATTCCCTCTTTCTTTTGTCCTTTTCTGCTCAATTTTGATTAAGTTCCCAGCCCATTTTCCTCAGTGCCCTAATAACAAAGCTTAGGAGGAAAATATACAACAGAAATGGCATGTAGCCTATAAAGCCAAAAGATTTGCTATCTGGCTCATTACCAAAAAGTCGGCCAACCCCTAATTGAGAGGCACTCCACCCCTTTTCTGGAGAGCCCAGTCTCACTCCATGTGGTCTAGCTGATGCCATCAATATCTGCCCAGCACCAGCCAGAGGCAATAAATGCAGCACTTTCTGAACCCAGCAGACAGACACCAGGAGTGAGATCCTTCTATTTGGGTTGCTTGGCTGTGGGTTTGTGAATTCCTGGCTGTAGTGTCCATCTCTCTGAAGTCTATTTGCATTTGGAACAGAAGGGGCTCAGGATATGAAGAAGTTGGGGTGACAGATGAGATCTCTGAGTCTAGCTAAAGCAGCTGCCTCTTGAATTTTGACACCACATGAGCCAATAAATTCATTTTCCATTTGAGCAAGTTTGAATTGAGTACTGAGGTTGCAACCACCAAAACCCAAACGATTGTAGTTGTAAATATGGGAGCACATGTATGTGGCCACTAAAAGGATTGTTCTCAAATTATTTCCTACTGAGGCTATTATTTAAAAAAAAACTCTAAAAGAATTAAAGAAGTAAGAAACAAGGGATAGAATAGAAAGTATTTTTCCTTTGAGCAAGAGAATACTTAAGCTAAAATTTTCTAAATTTGCCTAAATTTTAGAAAAGCATGCATTAATAAGTTTAACATGTGACTTTTTATGTAAAACAAAGGGAAGTAGTAGGACTAGGAAAAACAATATCATCACATTGATGAGCTAGAGCTGGTACCACTCAAATTAGCAAACGTAGCTGGGTGTGGTGGTGCGTGCCTGGAATCTCATGAGCCTGGAAGATCACAGGTTCGAGGACAGCCTTCTCAAGTAGTAAGACGCTTTTTCAAAATAAAAACAAAATAGGGCTGAAGATGTAGCTACATCTGGATTCAATCACCAGCAACTTAGTTAAGACCCTGTTTTAAAAACAGAAAATGAGGCTAGGGTTGTAGGCCAAAGGTAGCACAGCCCTGGTTTCAATGCCCAGTACCAAAAAAAAATAAAAATAAAAATAAACTAGACATGGTGGTACATGCCTATAATCCCAGTACTTGGGTGGCTGAGATAGAAAAAATCACAGATTTGAAGCGCATCTCAGCAACTTATCGAGGCTCTCATCAACTTATTGAGACCCTGTCCCCCAAGTTTAAAAATAAAATATAAAGTGCTGAGGGTGTAGCTCAGAGGTAGAATGCCCCTGGATTCAATTCACAGACCCACACACACATGCGCGCACACACGCACACGTACATACACACACACACACACACACACACACACACACACACTTTGAGTAGGTCACAGTGGTACATCTGTAAATGCAGTTACTAGGAGGCTGAAACTGCAGATGCAAGTTCAAGGCCAGTATGGGCAACTTAGCAAGCTGAAATGAGCCAGGACAGGATGAGATAACACGCAGCAGAACCCTTGCCTCGCTTACACAAGTTCCTGGGTTCAATCCCCAGTACCACAAAAAAAAAAAAAAATTAAAAAACAGAGTTTGAATGGCTACCCTGACAAGTACAAAGTTTGAGAACCACTGCTCTTTTTTTGTGTGTGTGGTACTGGGGGTGGAACCCAGAGGCTTTTTACCTCTGGGCTATACTCCCAGACCTTTTTTATACTTTATTTGGAAACAGGGTCTCACTAAGTTGCTGAAAGCCTCACTAAGTAGCTGAGGCTGGCTTCAAACCTGTGCGATCCTCCTGTCTCAGCCTCCCAAGCATGGGGATTACAAGCATGTGCCACCACGTCCTACTGAGAACCACTACTCTTAATTATGGGTATCTTTCACCTTTAAAAATCCTGTGTTTTAGCTGGGCATGGTGGCACACGCTTGTACTCCCAGCATTCAGGAGGCTGAGACAGGAGGATCGTGGTTTGTGGACAGCCTCAGCTACTTAATGAGGCTCTTTGCAATTCAGTGAGACCCTGTTTCAAAATAAAGAAAAAAAAAATAGGGCTGGGAGTGTAGCTTGGAGGTAGAATGCCCTGGGTTCCATCCCCAGTACCACAAAAAATAAATAAATAAAATATGTGTTTTATATTTTTCTTACTTTTGGGTATTTTTCAGTGACAAAACTTCAAGTCCTTATTTTGTACACATTCACACTTGTCACCAGATGACTTTACCAGTTCTAGTAAACATTTTATCAGTGGATACACTTACTGGTAGCAAGGACCTGGGGGAATCCTGTAATTCTTTCATAGCAAGGTCAGAGCTGCCCCAGCCTCCAAAATTCACAATGAAGACTGTACCAGAGAGGCACAGAAGCAAAAATTGTGATTCACTAAGATGTTTTATGGCAGTATCAGAGAAGCAGTATTTTTATCTTGAATAAGAGAGTGAGCAGAAATCTGACCCAGATAAATTCTTTTGGATTTGGCTTTTGTTAGCTCCCACTGTGATTTTCTAGATACCCAAATCACTCATGTGAAAGCGTCACAGATGCCAAGCTGGGGCTCCGGGAAGCAGCCTTTTTCTCTGCCCTGGACTGCCTGGAAGGGCCACCCAGTGCCCTCCCAGACCATAACAGGGGTAGAGGCTCAGGAAGACCAGGACTTGCCAGGCACACCCCAAGGATGGAAAGACGCACTGTGGACCCATGGGAAGAGTCAGGCCTCAGCTCCACATCCGCGAGGTAGCCCGCCCCGGTACCTCAGTGACTTTGCCTGTCAGTTGCTCACACAGACATCTGTTGTTCTACTTAAGACTGGAAGAGAGACATGAGAAAAGGAAGCAGCCAGGAAGTAACATTCCCTACCATTTCGTTTTCTTATGATTCTTTACAAAAAGACTCTTTTTGACCTTTTTTTTTTTTAATTCTCTGAAGTCAAAGGGGAGCTAGTTCTTGACTTGGGTGAGAGAGGGGCTCAGAAGAATGGCTGTGGGCCTGTGTTTTGCATAATGCGTTCTAGAACAGTACGTGCACTTCTCTCTGATTTAATCTAGGCCCCAGACACCTCTAGAAGCTGGCTAAAAAGCAGGACTCGGATCATAGATTAGGAAATTCTTTAAATAACCCTTCCTGGTGTCTCTACACATTCTGATCCCAACTACTTTCTAGACAGTCAGGATGACTTGGAACAAACTTTTTTTTTTTAAGCATTTCTTCTCTTAACCCAACCTAGATTAAAACCTAGAAAGAGAACCACCTAGAAAGACAACCACGTGCCAGAACCCTTGTTGTGAGCCTTCGTGGTACACACAATGAGGTTCGTCACAGGCTGACTTAACCTGTGATTAAGTGGAAATTGTACGCTCACAACAATTTTCGGAGGATGCAGTGGGACCAATAAGCTGTGTAAATCTTGACATGTTTACCCTTTTCCCTGAACTAAACCTGTGTCTGCCTCTCCCTGAACTCATTCCATGATGACTGCCTTGTTTTTTCCCCTGAAGTTAACTCATGTCCGTGTTTAATTATCTTTGTGATGTCTTTGTTTCGGCCCTCAATAAAAGGAGGACACTGGTTGAAGGAGGGCAGAAGGTTTGGCTTTCTCCTCAACCACCCCATTTCTTTAATAATTCTGGCTGCGGGCTGTTCATGTGAGAGACTTCTAATTTCAGCAGCAGCTTCCACAGCTTAATAATATTAGTACCAGCAGTGACAGTAACAAGTGACAGATTTCTTTTACAAGCACTGCTACAAGCCAGGCATAGCGGCACATCCCTATAATCCCAGTGCTTGGGAGGCTGAAACAAGAGGATCATACATTTGAAAAGCCAGCCTTAACAACTTAGTGAAACTCTGTTTTAAAATAAAAAATAAAAATCAGGTTGGGGGTATAGCTCAGAGGAGAAGTCCCTTGGGTTCAATCCCCAGTACCAAAAAATAAAAATAAAAAATAAAAAAATAAAAAAGCAAACAACAACAATAAGTGTTTTTCTCTCATCAATCCTAGGAAGAACAGAAGGTAAGTACCAAGGTCTTCATTCTGTGGATTAACAGACTGAGATTTCGTGAAGTCAACCTAGTAATGGAGAAGGCAGGCGTGTGAAATTTAAATCCTTTAGCTATAACTCAGTTCAGCTACGTGAATCCTGATACGCAAAGAGGCTACATCACCTTCCAAAGTTATCTCAACTAGGTGGTCACAGATCCTGTGGTCAACTGGCCAGTTAACTCATGAAAGCAGAGCAATCTACGTCTTCCATGTTAGTAAGAGTCCTCAGCAGCTGACGTTGCTCCATCCTGCTCTAGAAAGCTCCTGCTAACAGAATGGGGGAGTGGATTCCACCCAACGTAGATACATCAGTCCTCACTCAGTCATCAAACATGTTCCTCGGAAGTGGAGAGGTGGTCCTGCAGAGATGCCCAAGGACATGGCAAGCCGTTGTTCAGTAGACCCAAGCCACTTGGGGGCTTAGAAAACATCTCGAATCCCTTCCAGTCTCAAGACTTCTATGACTCTCTGGAAACGTAAAGAGGAAGAAAAGAGGCTTTGAAAGCAGAAGTGGGATCCAGTGGGGATATTAGCTGCATTCCTTGTCTGGAAGGTGAACCAGAGAGTAAAGAACAAATTTTTTTCAGACATGATGGCACACCCCTGTAATCCCATTATGTGGGAAGGTGAGATAGGAAGATTGCAGGTTTGAGAACAGCCACAGCAACCTAGTGAGACCCTCCCTATTTCAAAATAAAAAATGAAATAGACTGGGGGTGTAGCTCAGAGGCAAAACATCCTGGGTTCAATCCCTAGTTCCACAAAAACCAAACAAATGAAAAAAAGCCAAATTAGTCTTTACTTTCCAAGATCCAAGAAGGAAGAGTGGAGGGGAATGGAAAAAGATTTCATACAAGCTAACTTGGCAGGGTGTCACATGTTTATAATCCCAGTATTTGGGAGGCTGAGACAGGAGGATCAAGTTTTGAAGACAGAGGACAGTCTTAGCAAGTAGTGAGACTCACCAACCCAGCAAGACCCTGTTCCAAATAAAAATAAAATAGGGGTAGAGGGTATAGCTTGGAGGTAGAATGCCCCTGGGTTAAGTCTTCAGTAACACACACACACACACGCGCGCACGCGCTCACAAACACAAACACATGTTCGCATTACACAAGCTGAAGTCCAAGACACAGAACAACGGAGGGAACAAGCAAGAGAAGAGGCGAGGAGGAAAATGTTATATTTCCTTTGAGATTATCAGTTGAAGGGACACCATATTTCAAACCTAGTAACAGTGGAGGCACTCAACTCTGAGCACTGCATAGAAATAAGAGAAAGGTATTAATCATCACCTAAAAACCCCAAACCAATTTTTATTCATTTCTTCCATCCAGAAATATTTAGCCAAGCATTACACCCGGTATTATAAGTCAATTGCATACTCCAAAAGAGAATATGAAGGTCCTAACTCCTACTCTCTCACAGTGTGACCTTACTTAGAAATAGAAACTTTATATGCTGGGCATAGTGGCACACTCTTGTAATCCCAGTACTTGGGAGGCTGAGACAGGAGGACAGCCTCAGCAAGTGGTGAGATTCTCATCGACCTAGCGAGACCCTGTTTCAAAATAAAAATAAAATAGGGATGAAGATGTAGCTCAGAGAACACCCTGGACTTCAGTCCCCAATACTAGAAAACAAACAAACAAATAAAAGAAATAGAATCTTTATAAAGTTAAAACAAGGCCGGCCGGGCGTGGTGGCGCACGCTTGGGAGGCAGAGACAGGAGGATCGCACAGGTGCAAAGCCAGCCGCGCATGCTGGCTTAGGAGACCCTGTTTCCAAATAAAAATGTAAAAATAGGTCTGGGATTGTAGCCCGGAGGTAGAAGGGCTTCCAGGAACCCCAGTACCACCAAAAAAAAAAAAAAAAGCCATTGGCATGTCCTTAATATCATATGACTAGCATTGAGATAGGGTGTTGTGATAAGTTGCCTAGGCTAGCCTTGAACTTGTGAACCTCCTGCCTAGGAGTAACCTTGAGGAGCACTGACTGACCTTAACAGCAAATTTTTTATAATAAGACTCATAGAGTCATTTAAAAGATCACCCTCATAATTTACCTATCTTCTGATTTTGGCTCTCCCTATTATGCTACATTATAATTTATAATGATACTTCTGCTTGTAGGGTCATAGAAAAAATATAAAGTGACACTGATGCCCCAAACTTCTGAGTCTATAAAATGCTATAAAGCTAAACCTGCTCCTCTTGAGGTTTTTACAGGTCCAGGACCCCCAACACCATCAAAGGAAAATCCTATTCCTGTAAGATACTGGAGGGTCTAAGAGTCCTGCTCAAAGTTAAACAAAAGCCTGTTTAAATTTATCGATGTAGTAGAAACTAGAAATCTTGCTTCTTTTCACTCTGTGGAACCTCTTTTCCTTTTTGATTGTGAGAATTTCTTTGCTAAACCAGAAACTTCAAAGATAAAGAGTTAATGGGGATTCCCATACATTAAAAAATTAAAGAGAGAGAAATAATAAACTTAAACCTAAAATGAGATGCTTGTTTTATAGAAGACTCTGCCAATATATAAAAACAAAAGGCAGATAACAGCGGTTTATAATCTTTATAATAAGCAAATTTTTGTTACTAATAAATAGGGTCATGGAAGCCAGTAAGATAGACGGTATACTCTGTTTTGAGCTTTGTGCCTTGAGGATATTTCACAATGTCATACATAACCTAAAGGGTTGGCTACCTGTCTTCCAGTTTAAAATGCTAGTCATTTAACTGGGCGCGGTGGCGCATGCTTGTAATCCCAGCATTCGGGAGGCTGAGACCTGAGGATCGCGGTTCGCGGACAGCCTCAGCTACTTAGAGAGGCCTCTGCAACTCAGTGAGACCCGGTTTCAAAATAAAAAGAATAAAAAATAGGGCAGGGGGTATGGCTTGGAGGTCGAAAGCCCCTGGGTTCTATCTCCAGACCTGCAAAAAAAAAAAAAAAATGATAATCATTTGGTCCAGTGTATAAATGTCTCCTGGTTTCTGCTGACACATTATCTGGGTGGATAAAAGCATATCCTACTTGAACTGAAAAAGGCACAAGAAGTTATTAAGGAATTTTTTATTATTATTATTATTATTATTATTATTATTATTATTATTATTATTTGGTGGTATTGGGGGTGGAACCCAGGGGCTTTTCTACCTCCGGGCTATACTCCCAGACCTATTTTATACTTTATTTGGAAACAGGGTCTCACTAAGTTGCTGAGAGCCTCACTAAGTAGCTGAGGCTGGCTTCGAACCTGTGCGATCCTCCTGTCTCAGCCTCCCAAGCACGGGGATTACAAGCATGTGCCACCATGCCTGGGTTATTAAGGCATTATTTTTTTTAAAAAAAATCCTAGATTTTCAGTTCACTTTAATGTGACAATGGACCTTCCTTCATCTCACGAGATAAGGCAGGAGATCTCATGAACTTTGGACATAACTTACTATCTTCATACCTCCTGACACCCTCAGTCATCAGGAAAAGTGGAAGGGGCTAACTTACAAATCAAAACCACCTTGGGGAAACTATGCCAAGAGACCTTTTTCAGCACTGGGTACACTTACAGTCCATTGCTCTATTAAGGATTAGAATTGCTCCTAAAACCTCTCTCCAGCTAAGTCCTCATGATGGCAATAAGGTCATTCCAGCTCCTGATAATTTGACCTGTGTGGCAAAAATACAACCAAGTGATTATGTCTTACTCAAAACTTGGAAAAAGAACTTGCCTTTAGCTCCAGAGAGGAAAGGTCCCTTCCAAATTCTTGGGACACCATTTCTGGATTCATATGTCTGGAATTAACCTATCCCTATTGAGACTTTATAGAATCAAAGATCTGAACTCAGAAATAAACTTCTGGATGCTGATAAGATCTGTGAACACTATTCTTGTGAGCCTTTAGAAGATTTAAAAGTATTATTCAAAAGAACCAAGAAGACTGCATAAGTTTTATTTTCATGCTTTTTCCTTATAACTACATTTTATCTATCCAGACTAAAAAGAAATACCAACTTATTTGTCTCCAAATTATTACATTATTCTTCCAGGGAAAAGCAAACTTTTTCTTGGACTGTGCACAACAATATGCCAGAGGTATTGACAGAGGTGCCTGTTGGATTTGTGGGCTATTGCCCACTTCCAGTTCATCTGGACTACCTTGGTAGATGCCCCCCTTACAAGGAAATGATTGGTTAACATCTTGGTGGGATAAAATTCTTATTTTCTTGGCCAGTATACTTTGTATCAGGATGCTCTTCTGTTGTTTGGGGCTAAAATCTTGCTGAGTTGCTGAGAGTCTAGCTAAGTTGTTGCAGCTGACCTCAAACCTACTATCCTCCTGTCTCCGCTTCCCAAGCACTGGGATTACAGGTACGCATCACCTCCCTGGTGTGGTGTCCTTATTTTTAAACACTGTAAACAAAGAGACATGCATGCACATGAGGTGGATTCCAAGACCAGGATTATACATCGCTAACCAAGGAATGCCAAAGATTGCCAGCAAACCACACAAAGTGGGGAAGTCCTGGACAGACTTTCACTGTCCTGTGACACACCTGGCTCTTGGGATTTGAGCCTCGAGAACTGAGAGACCGTCGGTTTCTGTGGTTGAGCCACCCATCTGTGGCACTTTGCTAAGGCAGCCCTAGCAAACCAACACAACCGGCTATTCTGGGTTTCACCTTTCCCAGCCACGTGCTTTCTGGATCTAGAGCGCTCTGAACCAGCCATGGTGCTGCATACCTATAATACCAGCACTTGGGAAGCTGAGACAGGAGGATCCCAGGTTCACAGCAAACTGCAACAACTTAGTGAGACCCTGTTTCAAAATAAAAAAATAAAACAGGGCTAGATGTCTATCTCAGAGGTAGAACACCCCTGGGTTCAATCTCCAGCAACACACACACACCTAGAGTACTCTGAAACTGAAGCTTAGAAGATAAGGTGACTCTTAGCAAGTTAGAGCAGGGAATAATAGAACATTTTGAATACAACTCCCCTTTTACAGATAAGAACACTAACGCTCAGAAAGAGTGTGTGACCTGCCCAGATTTGCACAGTGGCCATGACTTAAACCTGGGCATCCTGCCTTCTAGTCCACAGCACTTCCTACTGAGGTTACCAAGTCTACAAAGAAGCCCTTCTGCACCTTCAGGCACAGTGCTGAGGGTACACCTCAGGCTGGAGTTGCTTGGGTCCTTCTGGCAGGGCCAATGGCAAGTGGGATGGGAGGCACTATGATTTTACTCCATGGGGACAGTGATCACAGGTGGAACCAGAACCGGGGTCACAGCTGAGCTGTCTGCAATAGTATATATCATATTGCTGGTCCTTCCTCCCTTCCCTCCCCTCTAGCTTTTCCCAGACAGTCAAACCTTGGAACCAGGAGGGCTGCAGCAGAAAGATTCCACATTGGCTCAAATGCCAAAAAAGAGCTAGTGATTGCAAAGGCAGTTATGAAATTCAGATTTGAATAAACTTTCTGATCCTCAGAAACACTCAAAGGAGGAATTTTTTTTCTTTTATTCTCCTCTATATCTATATGAAAACATAGTACAGGGTTATTTGCCTTCAGCCAGATGGATTGGGACCCAATATCTTGCTCTCCCAAGTCAGAAGGCATTTGAGTTGTCCCTCATCAAAAAGTACAGGTAGTGTGGTGGCCCAGACTTGAAAGGCTAAGACAGGAGAATTACAGGTTCAAGACCAGTCTCAGCAACATAGTGAGACCCTGTTTAAAAATAAAAAACTTAGGCCGGGCGTGGTGGCACACGCTTGTAATCCCAGCCTTCGGGAGGCTGAAACCTGGAGGATCGCGGTTCGCAGACAGCCTCAGCTACTTAGTGAGGCCCTCTGCAACTCAGTGAGACCCGGTTTCAAAATAAAGAATAAAAAATAGGGCAGGGGGTGTAGCTCGGAGGTCAAATGCCCCTGGGTTCCATCCCCAGACCCGCAAAAAAAAAAAAAACTTAAAAAGAGCTAGGGGGTCGGGCATGGTGGCGCAGGCTTGTAATCCCCACGCTTGGGAGGTGGAGACAGGAGGATCGCGCAGGTTCAAAGCCAGCCTTGCTGGCTTAAGAGACCCTATAAAATAGGTCTGGGAGTGTAGCCCGGAAGTAGAAGGGTTCCATTCCCAGTGACACCAAAAAATAAAAATAAAAAATAAAAAGAGCTAGGGGTGTTGCTTGGAGGTAGAATGCCCCCGAGTTTAACCCCCGGTACCACACACAAAGAAAAAGTACAAGAAAAGAATTTCTTCACCGAGGGGCTCAAGCAGACCCTCTATTTCTGTCCCACTCGTTACTCATGCCAAGCACCAGGTCATTACACTCAGAGAGGAGCAAGGATTGGGGAGCCCTGGTGAGTAAGACTTGGTGTGTTACCACGTCCAAACAGCTCAAACAACAAAGATGCTTCCTCCTACTCATCCCTTTCAGGTCTCCCTGGCTTTTCTTGACTCCTCAGCATGCAGGGCCATGATTAAAGTGACCCGTAGTCCTGAGCTGCTGCTGAACAAGGAAGAGTCTTGGGTCACCTGGACAAAGGTGCCAGGAAGTCCTTTGGTCAGATGTTCAGACAGCTCTGTGGCCAGAAACCAGGCGTGGTGTTTTGCCCAGGACCGAGGGGCAAAACTGCTCAACTGTCTTTTTTCCTCAAGGCCATTGGCCTATCTTCTTCTTTATACTTTCCTCTACCCTACCCTAACAATAACAAGATGGAACCTTCCTGAACTGACCGGTTTCTCACCTTGCCATCTGTGTGTGTGTGTGTGTGTGTGTGTGTGTGTGTGTGTGTGTAGGTAGCACCTCTGAGCTATACTCCCAGCCCTATTTTTTATCTTTTACTTTGAAACAGAGTCTCACTAAGTTGTGGAGGATCTTACTACATAGCTGAGGCTGTCCATGAACCTACAATCTTCCTGTCTCAGCCTCCCAAGTACTGGGATTACATGTATGCACCACTAGGCTCAGCCTAATAGAAACTTTTATACACTGCTGGAATTGCAAATTAGTGATTGCAACCATTATGGAGATCAGTATGGAGTTTCCTCAATAAACTAGAAGTAGAGACTGATGTGGTGGCCCACATCTGTAAGCCCAGTACTTGGAAAGTTATGAAAGGAGGATCACAGGTTTGTGGCCAGCCACAGCAAGTTAGTGAGACCCTGTTTCAAAATTTAAAAGGGGGCTGGCTAGAGACAGCTGGACAGGAGGGCCACACTTGTAATTCCAGTACTTGGGAAGCTGAGACAGGAGAATCACAGGTTTGAGGCCAGCCTCAGAAATATAGCCAGACTCTCAGCAACCTAGCAAGACTCTATTTCTTCCTCTTCCTCTTCCCCTTCCTCTTCTTCCTCTTCCTCCTCCTCCTCCCCTTCTCCTTCTCCTTCTCCTTCTCCTACTTCTTCTTCTTCTTCAATGGAACCCAGAGGCATTCTACCTCCGAGCTATACCCCCAGCCCTATTTTTTATTCTTTATTTTGAAATGGTATCACTAAGTTGTGGAAGGCCTCACTAAGTAGCTAAGGCTGTCCTCAAACCACCATCCTCCTGTCTCAGCTTTCCAAATTCTGGGATTACAAGCCTGTGCCACCATTTTTTTTTTTAATTTTCAAAATAAAAAAAAATAAAATGAGTGGGAAGTGTAGCTTGGACGTAGAATGCCCCTGCAGCTGAATCCCTAGTACCACACACAAAAAAAAAAACCACCACCAACAACAACAAAACTAGGAATAGAACCACCATAGGGCCCAGCTATACCACTCCTCGGTATCTTTATAAAATAATAAAAGACAAGCTGAGTATGATGGCGCATGCTTGTAATCCCAGCATTCAAGAGGCTGAGACCAGAGAATATCACAGTCCGTGGACAGCCTCAGCTACTTAGTAAGGCCCTCCGCAACTTAGTGAGACCCTGTTTCAAATTAAAAAGAATAAAAAATAGGGCAGGGGGTGTAGCTCGGAGGTCGAATGCCCCTGGGTTCCATCCCCAGACCTGCAAAAAAAAAAAAAAAAAAAAAATTGAAGACAGACTCTTATAGTGACACATGCATACCTGTGTTTATTGCAGCAAAAATTCACAATAACTAAATTATGGAACTAACGAGATGTCCAGCAGCAGATAAATGGATTAAAAAGTAATATATACATAATGGAATTTTACTCAGCCATAAAGAACTAAATTATGTCATTTGCAAGAAAATGAATGCATCTAAGGAATATTATACTAAATGAGATCAGACAGGGTTGTATGTTTTCTGCTATATATGGAAGCTAGAGAAGAACTAGGAAACAAAAAGGATCTTAGATAAATGATGAGAGAGGCCAGGAGAATAGGGAAAGGACATAGCAGAAAAAAGAAGAACTGACGAAGGAAACGGTTCACATAATGCTGTGTCCATATATGAAGATACTGTTGAGCCGGGCGTGGTGGCGCACGCTTGTAATCCAGCATTCGGGAGGCTGAGACCAGAGGATCGCGGTTCTCAGACAGCTTCAGCTACTTAGTGAGGCCTCACAACTTAGTGAGACCCTGTTTCAAAATAAAGAATAAAAAAATAGGGCAGGGGGTGTAGCTTGGAGGTCGAATGCCCCTGGGTTCCATCCCCAGACCCGCAAAAAAAAAAAAAAAAAAAAAAAAAAAGATACTGTTGCAAAAGAGTAAGGTCCACAGATACAAGACCCAGGATGCAGTGAGTTCATTCAGTGATAAAGCTTGGAAAGCAAAGCTCTGGGTCTGAGCTCAGAGTGGCATCAACATATGGACCATATCACCCCCGCCCCAGTACGATGGGTTTTGACTGGATCAATAACAAGCAGAGGCACCAGTATGGGAGCTCAGGTCAGATTTCATCTCTGCCTCCTGAGCTAGATTTCCTGTATTGGCCTCCACGCGGCAGGTACCAGGTGGTACCATCTTGGGCTCCATGGGCTGGGACTGGGTGGCACCAGTATCACCACCCATTTCACTAATGTGTGTGGAGATGGGGGTGGGAGCGGGGTGGGATCTGAAGGAAAGGACGTCAACTGCTGTGTGCATGTGTGTTTCTATCACGCTGAACCTCATCATATACAGTTACGGGTCACCCATACACACACTTTTAAGAATATAGTAATAGAAAAAAGGCAGGATAAGTAAAATGAAGTTTCATGTCAAGTTTTCCTGCCAAATCACTTCAGGTCAGCTCAGGCCGGGCTTCTCCTTGGAGTGAGTTACTAAAAATCCTCATTTCAGAGATTACAGTATTACAGCCATGGACCATTATATCATCTATTTGCGAACATGTAAACTGATAACCAGAGGGGTTAAGTAGCTTATGCAGTGTAACCCAAATAATTTCTGGTCAAGCAAAGATCTCAACCTCAACCTGAAGAGCAAGCCAAGGCACACCAAGTGGGCAAACCAAGAGTCCTCCATTGCAGGGTACTCGGTCCCACAACGTGGTCCCAGAAGCAAGGAAACTCCTTTGGCTGGAATGGGATGGTCAGGCTTCTTTATTTACTGTCAAAGACCTAGTGAGCATATTGCCAAGAAACTGGGCCTCAAACAAAGACATTCCAACCCTCTTATAATCCACTTACTTGCAGAAAGAAGGGAAAGGAAAAGGGTGAGAGTTATTACACCTAGCATAAGTGAGATACAGAAAGCTGTTAAATCCAGTTGCCTTGTTTCTCTCGTATCTGGCAGGTGCTGGGCTGCACTGCCTTGTTTACATTTTTGGGAGAACCCCTCTAATCAGGACTCTGGCTTGGCTTGCCTAGAGGGAGGGAGTGGCTCCATTAGCTTTGAAAGGGGGCTTTCTATCTTTTATCTTGTAAGTGTCAGCTTGCTGGCAACTACAGAAGGGAGTGAGGGAATTCGTATTTTTCCTCATAGCCGAGTGGGGTGAAACAAGCTTGTAATCCCAGCATTCTGGAGGCTGAGACAGGAGGATGCGGTTCATGGGCAGCCTCAGCTAAAGGACTTAGTGAAGTCCTTTGCAACTCAGTGAGACACTGTTTTTTGTTTGTTTGTTTGTTTTTGTTTGTTTGTTTTGGTAGTACTAGGGGTGGAACCCAGGGGCTTTTCTACCTCCGGGCTATACTCCCAGACCTATTTTTTATATTTTATTTGGAGACAGGGTCTCACTAAGTTGCTGAGACCCTCACTCAGTAGCTGAGGCTGGCTTCAAACCTGCAAGATACTCCTATCTCATCCTCCCAAGCATGGGGATTACAAGTGTGCGCCTTTACAGTTTGAGATGATATGGTTTTGGGGAAACTGTCCCTGAGGACCCCTGTTAGGGCTCCGGACACAATTTCCCTCAGAACACACACAAAAACCCCAAAAACAGAAAAACCGCAGGTTCTTGTCCTGAGCTAAGGGTAAATACACATTAGCCCAGACTCTTGCTGAAGATTTAAAGAAGTTTATCAAAAAGATAGAAATACAGAAGACAGTTAAAGCCCCATGCCATTCAGAAATGGCACTGGGGAGGGGGGGCGATCTGAGTGAATTCACCAAAAATCCCTGTATGCTGAGTGTTCTTATCCCAACCAAGTCTGCGGCAGGTCCTTTGATGTGTAGATATGTTGCCCTATCTCTAGCCCAGGTATCCTAGCCCAGGTATCTGCTCTGTCTCCATCCCAGCCAGATCCGCCCCCTCTGAGGCAGGGGGTGGTGGGGGGTGGTGGGGGGTGGTGGGGGGTGGGCAGGGCAGCACAGACCCCCACACCTTTTGTTACACTCCCAAGATGTGTTAAGTTGCTTATCTGAGATCTGGGGTTTCCTTATGTCCTTGAGGAACCTTGCCTCTCTTTAGAAATGTAAAAAGGCCCTTTTCTTGAGGAACTTTGCCTCTCTTTAGAAATGTAAAAAAAAAGCCCTTTTCCCTGACACTCCTGGCTTTCTTTACTACTGAGGAGATAGAAAGGAAATAGGCAGATAGGGAAAAGGCCTTGGTAGAAAAAAGTTAATTTCCTGAGTTTCCTGAGGGGCGACAAATGCCTGAAATTCCAAAGGCTCAGAGATAAGAAGACCAGAGCTTCACAAAGCCATCCTGAGTTTCCTAATCAACAAACTCACCAGCAAGTCTGGCATTCCTGAAAGGAGACCCTTCAAAGAACTTGCAAATGTCCTATGCAAATTTTCCTTGGAATCTCAAAGTCACCCTAACCAGAAATGGACTTGCAAGCATCTGTCAGGCATCGGCCAGTCAGATGGCAAAAGGGGGGACTTCCCGCTCCGGACCCCCTCCCCTTCTGGGGAGCTGTTCTCTCTCTCTCGCAGGTCGTGTTGGCACTGAGAGAAGGCAGAGTGCATCTGAAGGCACGTGGCTCGGGCGACTCTCGAGTAGTGACCTGAAGGCCTCTGCTGGACATCATGGCTGGCCAGGCCCCTAGGGGTGACCTGTACCTCTTTTCTGGCAGATCGCGTGGACTCTGGGAGAAAGTAGTTTGCAACTGATGGGCACTTGGCTCGGGCGACACTCGGGTAGTGACCCTGAAGGCAGCTACTGGACCCCGGAGTTCCGACAGCCCCTTTGGGGTGTTCGGCCACTTTTCTCTATTCCCTTCTGGCAGATCGCGTGGACTCTGGAAGAAAGCAGCCTGCACCTGAAGGCAATTGGCTTGGGCTACTCTCAAGTATTGTCCTGAAGTCAGCTGCTGGACCCAGAGTTCCAGCCCCTTTGGGGGTGTTCAGCCACCCTTGCCCCATTCCCTACTGCTTCCAATAAACCTTTTACTCCCCTTCCTGAGGTCTGTGGGGTGTCGTAGACAAGAACTCGCCCCGGGGTTTTCTCTCAAGAAGCCCCCGTTTCACTACCAAAGATATATTTTTAAGATTGGAAATCTTTCCCATTACTGGTACATTAATACATTTTGAAAACCTCTTCCCAGTACTGGTACATGCGCCACCACGCCCAGCTTGAGACCCTGTTTTAAAATAAAGAATAAAAATAATAGGGCTGAGGGTGTAGCTCTGAGGTAGAATGCCTATAGGTTCCATCCCTAGTAACCCCCCCCCAAAAAAAGTAACAAAAAAAAAATCTAACTGCCTAACTAACAGTATATCCAAGGCTCTGTTTCTTCCAGCTCACCAAGAGCCAAAATGAGGATGGGAGCCAGGAAGAAAACAGCATTCGCAGTCACCCAGAGGGAACGCTTCCGAAATGTTGTGTGGGGTGGGGAGACTGGGGTTTAATAGATTCCTTTAAAAAGATCAAGGAGAATGCTACGGAGTGGGATTCACCGTGGGTCCATTTCTTCTTAGCTCAGTATAGAAATAAAGAGCCAGAAATCTTAGTTTCAAAACAAAAGTAAAATAAATAAATAAATAAAAAATAAAATTAGACAGGCGTGGTGGCGCATGCTTGTAATCCCCGCGCTTGTGAGGCTGAGACAGGAGGATCGCACAGGTTAGAAGCCAGCCTCAGCTACTTAGTGAGGCTCTCAGCAACATAGTGAGACCCTGTTTCCAAATAAAATGTAAAATAGATATGGGAGTATAGCCCGGAGGTAGAAAGCCCCTGGGTTCTACCCCCAGTACCACCAAAAATAAAAAATAAAAATAAAAATAAAAATAAAAATAAATAAAAGTGTACCAGTATTGGGAATGGCCTAGGAAGATTTGAGAAAGCTATGATTATTAATATATTTCAAAAACTGGGTGAGGGGCAAAACTGTGCAAGGACTTGGTTTCTGCCTAAAAGCAGGCAACTATTCCAATGTAAATTAACATAGCTAAAACTAATTAACAAGTCAAAAGGAGAGGAGAACTAGGCCTTTCTCTATCTAAAGACAGATCTACATGATAAGCCAGCTAAGATGGTAGGAGGGGTTGACCTTCATGAAAGGAGACACTTTTCCACACCTTGCTGGGGGAGGTACCTTACAGGGTTAAGGGGAGGTACCTTACAGGGACGTTCACTACGTCAGAATTATGCAAACAAGATGGAGGTCATGGGTATAAAAATTCCTGTCCACGTGCTGTATCTTGGGAGTGGTGAGTTGGCCCGGGCCACTCTCCCCCCTCATGCCATTTTGGCATGGGGCTGTAACTATTTTCTGTATTTCTATTTTTTTTATTTCTATCTTTTTAATAAACTTCTTTAAATCTTCAGCAACTGTACATATCTATTCTTCAGCAAGCTATACATATCTATTCTTATCTTAGGACAAGAACCCGCGGTTTTTATGTTTTGGGTCATTTTGGGTTTTGTTATGGGTTGGGGGAAAGTGTGTCCAGGACCCTCGCAGAGGTTCCCGGGGAACAGTTTCCCCACAACCACATTCTCCCTAACCATAACAAAAAGCACCACACTGAAGAGAAGAATGTGGCGTAGCATCCCAAAAGGTAGACACTGCAACCCCTGAATCGTCAGGGTACATATCCTTATTTCATGAGACCCAGAAGCCAGAGCTGATCAGGCCTGTCACAACAGGGCATGTCTTTGTCAGTAACTGGGTGAAGGGATATATGGTGTTTCTCAATCTCCCTTCAGTTCCCAGTGTCTGTAACCCTTTAGGTTCCAGTAATTCATTTACTTATCTTAGTGCTAGAAAATGCTAGAGAGCAAACTGTCCCTGGTCTCCAAAGCCACACAGTCTCTACCATACCACAAAATCTCCCAAGGTCTTACCCCCAGGAGGACTTTGACCCGTTTTTTCCAGTCCCCTTCTTCCTGCTCTTCAAATGATGGGCTGCAGCCAGGCAGGGTGGCATACACCTGTAATCCTAATACTTAGGAGGCTGAAGCAGGAAGATCGCAGGTTCAAGGCGAGCCTCAGAAACATAGCAAGACCCTATTTCAAAATAAACAGTAGCCTGTCGTGGTGGTGCATGCTTATAATCCCCATGCTTGGGAGGCTGAGACAGGTTTGAAGCCAGCCTCAGCTACTTAGTGAGGCTCTCAGCAACTTAGTGAGACCCTGTCTCCAAATAAAACATTTAAAAAAAAATAGGTCTGGGAGTATATTCTGGAGGTAGAAAAGCACCTGGGTTTCACCCCCAGTACCACAAAAAAAACCCCAAAAAGACAAACAGTAAAGCCGTGTGTGGTGGCGCATGCTTGTAATCCCAGTGCTTGGGAAGCTGAGACAGGAGGATCGTACAGGTTCAAAGCCAGCCTCAACTACTTAATGAGGCTCTCAGCAACTTAGTGAGACCCTGTTTCCAAATAAAGTATAGAATAGGTCTGGGAGTATAGCCTGGAGGTAGAAGTCCCTGGGTTCCAACCCTAGTACCACCAAAAATAAATAAAATAAACAGTAAGAAGGTCTGGGGGTACAGTTCAAAGGTAGAATGTCCCTGAGTTCAATCCCAAGTATCACACACACACACACACACACACACAAACACACACACACACACACCTTAGATACCATAGCTCAAGCAAAGTAGAGCTGGTCTTTCTCTGTGTAAGTGTTTAGAAATAAACCGCACACCTGGCAAGGTGCCTCTGGAAGATTTCCTTTTTTGGGTTTTGTTTTTGGACCTGGGCTGCTGTAGATCTGGATGTCGTCTAGGGAAGAAAAGGGGTCTGGGAAGGAGTGTATATTTCTTTCAAGGGCATAACAGAAATAACACACCTCATTTCCACCTGCATCCCCTTGGCCAAATCCATGCTGTAAAGGAGGCTGGGAGAAGTAAGCTCCAGCGGAGTGGTCATGCTCTTTGCTGAAACTCTGGGGTTCTATTATTTAAGGTGAGAAGAACAGATGTTGCTTGAGAATGAGTCATGTTGTTACGGTGTGGGAATGTTATAGTTTGGGGGAAACTGTCCCCGAGGACCCCTGGTTCCGGACACAATTTTCCTCAAAACACACACACACAAAAAAAACAAAAACAGAAAAATCACGGGTTCTTGTCCTGAGCTAAGGTTAAATACACATTATCCCGAACTCTTGCTGAAGATTTAAAGAGGTTTATTAAAAAGATAGAAATACAGACGATAGTTACAGTCCCATGCCATTCAAATGAATTCGCCCAAAGATATAACACGTGGACCCGGCTTTTTTATACACATGGCCTCCATCTTGTTCACGTAATTCTGACGTAGTTAAAAACCCTGTAAGGTTCCTCCCCTTATTTCCCTGCCAAGGTGGAGCCCAGGTGTCCTTTCCACCTAGGTCTCTTTTCAGGAAGGTCATGATCAAAGGTCAGGTCAACTCCCTCCTCCCATCCTAGCTAGATTATCTAATTATTATGTAGATCTGTCTTTAGACAGAGAAAGTCCTAGTTCCCCTGGCTAATTACTTTTAGCTAAGTCAATCTAAGTTTCAATAGCTGTTTGCTTCCTGACCGAAACCAAGTCTTTCTCTCTGCCATTTTGACACAGTTATTTTTGAAATATATCTATTAATAGCTGGGCGTGGTGGCGCACGCTTGTAATCCCAGCATTTGGGAGGCTGAGACTGGAGGATTGCGGTTTGCGGACAGCCTCAGCTATTTAGTGAGGCCCTCTGCAACTCAGTGAGACCCGGTTTCAAAATAAAGAATAAAAAATAGGGCAGGAGGTGTAGCTCGGAGGTTGAATGACCCTGGATTCCATCCCCAGACCTGCAAAAAAAAAAAAAAAAAAGAAAGAAAGAAAGAAAGAAAGAAATATATCTATTAATAATCAGAGCATTCTCAAATCTTCCTAAGCTATTCCCAATACTGGTACACTTGTCACTCATGACCCACATTGTATTTTCTCCAATTTATTTCAAAAACCATGGCTAATCTAGGCATGGTAGTGTATACCTGTCATCCCAGTACTTAAGAGGATGAGACAGGAGGATCACAGGTCTGAGGCCAGCCTTAGCAACTTAGCAAGATCCTGTTTCCAAATAAAAAGGGCTGGAGATGTAGCTTAGAGATAGAATGCTCTAGAGTTCAACCCCCAGTACAAAAAGAAAAAGAGAAGAAAATCGCACAACTAAAAGAGTCCCTCAAATGGAAGCTCAATTTCTTGCTTAATAATTTCTTCAGTAAATACTTATAGACTCCTTGCTATGTGCTAGGCATCATTCAAAACATCGCAGATACAGCAGACAGGAGGTTCCTGACAGCACGAGGAGAAAGAGAGTAAACACAAATCAGGAGAAACATTAGATTATGGCAAGCGCAAAGATGAAAATTCAGGTTACAGAAGAACAAATGACTAGGTGGCTCTTTTGGGGCGTGGTTAGGACAGCTCTTGTTGAGGAAATGATCAGTACATTAAAACCTGAATGACTGAGCAGCCCATGTTTTTTTTTTTTTTTTTCTTTCTTTCTTTTGGTAGTAGGTATCGAACCCAGGGTCATTCTACCTCTGAGCTACACCCAGCCCTTTTTGTTTTTAATTTTGAAACAGGGTCTCACTAAGTTTCTAAGGGTCTCGCTAAGTTGATGAGGCTGGTCTTGAACTTGTGGTGCTTCTCAGCCTCTCAAATACCAGTATTACAGGCATGCACCACCATGAGCAGCTGAAGGGCTCTGAATTATAACAGCAAGGCCAGTATCCTGTGATTAGAAAAAGGTTCAGTGTTTTTCAACAATTGAGAGTGTTCTTGCTGTACCTGGTCTGCCTCTACCAAAAACTACTACCTCCATGTTTTCTGGTTTTCTATCCTATCTTTCCTGTTTTTCAACTCTGTTTCTGCATCCCAAAATGTAGTGTATTTGTAACCTTTCACTTTCAGGAAGAGAAAGAAAATACAAGAAGTGAATGCCTACCAGGAGCCAGTGACTACTAAGTGCTTTGTCTGTGGTAGCTTGTTTAATCCTTCCAATAGATCTGTGAATCTGATATAATTATTTTCATCTTATACATAAGGAAATAGGCTCAGAGAGGGGAAGTGTCTTATCCAAAGTTATAAGGCACTGAATTGGACTTTGAACCCATGGGATACCTGAGCTTGCTTATACTTACACCACGGTGCACACAGTGACTGGGGGCTGGCATTTGGGTTTTGTTGTTGTTATGGGTACCAGGGATTGAATCCAGGGCCATTTTATCCCCCAGTTACACCCTAAGTCCTTCTTATTTTTTATTTTGAAACCGAGTCTCACTAAGTTGCTGAGGCTGACCTTGAACCTGAGACATTTCTGTCTCAGTCTCCCAAGTACTGGGACTTCAGGAGTGCACCACCACACCCCGCTTGGTTTTAAGGTTTGTTTTTCTTTTGCCTGTAATTTGTTTCATTAATGTACCAGTAATAGGAATGACCTAAAAAGATTCGCAAAAAAATTTTTGGTTATTAAAATATATCAGTTTGTAGAAAATGGAGTGCAGACCTGTAAAAGGGAAAGGCTGGTAGGGCATGAGTACTGCCAGGAGTCAGGTAGCTGTTATAATGTAAAAGTACCCTGGCTAAAAGTAATTAGCAAGTAGATAGTAGAGTGGGACTTCGGACTTTCACATTCTAAAGACAGATTTGCATAATAAGTGATATTTAGCTAAGTATTCCCCAAGAGGATGGGAGGAAGGGATCGACCTTCATGAAAGGAGAACAGATACCACATGGCCCTTGACCTCATGAGTCATTCTGGTTTAAACAAAGAAACCTGGGCATAGACCAATAGGCAGAAAATTAAGGGGCAGACTTAGACCTATGTCGTAAAAGTACATAATAGAGCAAGACAGAGGATTTTGATTCTATAAAAGGCTGTTTTATATTTTGTACTTAGGTGACTACGTTTGGTCCACCTCCATGGGGCTATAACTGTCTTCTGTATTTCGATCTTTTTAATAATAAACTCATTTAAGTCTTCAGGAAAAGTCCAGACTATTGCATATTTATCATTAGTCTGGACAAGGACCCAGGTTTACAAGCATAATCTCCGGAAGCCTAACGGAGGTCCCCGGGGACAGTTCCCCAAAGCCATAACAGGTCAAACTGTAACAATTAATGTCTTTGCCTTTTACTTCATGTAATGTATAACATCTTTACCTAATCCCCTACCCTGGAGGACTATTTGTTTTTAAAATAAAATTTTTACATTTTTAGATGACATAAAACATATATATGTTCTACCTCTGAGCTATTCTCCGAGCCCTATTTTTATTCTTTATTTTATTTTTACTTACTTACTTATTTATTTATTTATTTTTGCAGGTCTGGGGATGGAATCCAGGGACATTCTATCTCCAAGCTACACTCCTGCCCTATTTTTTTTTATTATTTACTTGAAACAGAGTTTCACTAAGTTACAGAGGACCTCACAAAGTAGCTGAGGCTGTTCACAAACCATGATCCTCTGGTCCCAGCCTTCCAAATGCTGGAATTACAAGCATGTTCCACCATGCCTGGCTTATTCTTTATTTTGAAACAGGGTCTCACTGAGTTGCAAAGGGCCTCACTAAGTGGCTGAGGCTGTCTGTGAACCACAATCCTCCAACTCAGCCTCCTGAATGCTGAGATTATGAGCGCGCGCCACCCACCACACTGGGCCTATATTTTTATATATTTTTACATATATTTTATTGCCGCACTATAGACTCACATTATAATGTAGATCATGTTGACAATGGCATATACTCACATAGTGCTTGGTACCCCCCTCCCCCATTTTAAATATATATATATATCACAAGATTTGCCATTTTGGCCTTCTTCAAGTACATAGATCAGCAGCACTCAACACATTCACACTGTGCAACTACCATCACTATCTCGCTCCAGGACTTTTTCAAAAGCCTGAAAAAACATACGTAAGACTTCAATTTCCCTGCCATCGTTGCCTAGGGCTAGGCCAGCCTCTGCATAGGTCCCAGTTCAGTGTACATGCTGCAAAGCAAGCAGAGGCCCACCATCGGTTTTCCAATTCTTGGCTCCCCTCCCCTATTCTTTCTTCTTCCTTCAATGATCTGCAGTTTAGCTATGAAACAGAGTGACCTAGTCATAGCCATGCCTAATCAAGCTTGAGAGAGAGGAAGGAGATATGGGCATCATTCTTTATTAAACGGTCTGGTGTGGGTCTCATCTCTGCTTTCTGCCTTCACTACCCAGGAGATAAAGCAAGAAATAGGAGAAAATTTACACTGCCTAATGGAATCTGATCGTTTTGACATTTTGTAGACCTTCCAATGGTGAGTTGGTGACTCTGGTTTGCCATTTTGGGAACCACTGAGGTGAGCCTCAGAATGCCACTGAGTGGGGCTGGAAGGAGAGATGGCAGTCGCCAGGTCCTGCCCCTCCCAGGCACCTGGCAAGAGGTGGGGAACCAGGTAGGATTTCTGGCTCCTTTGGGGTGCTCTTGACACACGTTGGCTAGAAGGTTGAAAATAGAGTTAGGGAGTTTAGGAGGGAGGTAAAAACACCAACCGGGTTATCAGAGACCGCTGATTCAGACCCGGCCCCTCCGGAGAGTCAGCCAGCCGTGTGGGAAGGGACCAACGGGCCACACGTCTGGAGAGGTGCGCATAGTCCCGATCGCTGGCTGAGTCACATGGCGGATCGGAGGCACCAATGTTTTATAGGAATGCCGATTCTCTCGTGACGTCTGTAGTCTCCTGATGTTTGGAGTCTCGAGGCACCTGGAGTCTCGTGATATCTCTGCTTCCGGCTTCAGGGGTTCCGCCTCCTGTTCCCGCTGGGAGATCACTTGGGGGAATGACCCGACTCTTTTCACTGGCAAGTCTTGCCCTCCCCAGCACCCTCCTGTTCCTGCTCAAAGATATTTAAAAGTCAGTGTGTGTGTGTGTGTGTGTGTGTGTGTGTGTGTGTGTGTGTGTGTTTGTGTGTACTGGGGATTGAATCTAGAGGTGTTCTACCCTCAAGCTACAACCTCACCCCCCCCCCTTTATTTTTATTTTGAAGCAGGGCTTCATTAAGTTGCTAAGGCTGGCCTCAAACCTGCCATCCTCCTCCTGAGTCCTGAGATTATAGGCATGTGAACCACCCAGGTCTTTCTCCTCTTGAGGCTGCAAGCCCCATCAGCTCCTCACAGGGGGACATTTTGATTCTTCTTATTTCTTACAGCCAGTGCTAGGAGGCTACTAGAAATCTTTTCCTTTTTTCTTCTTTTAGAGAAAGAAAATGAGAATAAAAATTTTCACCTAAGTTTGTTCCTTGAGTAATTCTTCAAAGAAATGATTTAAAAATGATCTTTGAAGAAAAATAAACTATAAAACTGGTATGCCACTTTCAGAAAATTTAAAAAAAAACACTTAATGAAGAGAAATGTATATAACAAGTACTCATTCTAAACACAAATTGTATTCAGTTCAGAAGTTCAATCACTACTTCATATACACCATTAACTTCAAAAATCTAATTTGCTTTATAATTAGACTTTAACTTTCTTTTTTGTTGTTGTTGTTTTGAGAGTACTGGGAATTGAACACAGGGACATTCTACTTCCGAGGTACACCCCCAGCCCTATTTTTTATTCTTTATTCTGAAACAGGGTCTCACCAAGTTTTGGAGGGCCTCACTAACTAAGTAGCTGAGTCTGGCCTTGAACCTGCAATCCTCCTGTTTCAGCCTCTCAAGTACTGGGATTACAAGCATTCGCCACTACGCCCAGTTTAGACTTTTACTTGTATTTCATTTTATTTCCCAGAATAGCTAGTGGTTTTCCCTTCTCCTGTAACCATTTTTTTCCTAATGTAAGAAAATAAAAATAAAAAGAAAGAAATGAAGCCAAGCGTGGTGGCACACACTTGGAATTCCCAGCATTTGGAAGGCTGAGACAGGAGGATCTGGGTTCGCTGACAGTCTTAAGCTACTTAGGCCCTTTGCAACTCAGTGAGACCCTATTTCAAAATAAAGAATAAAAAATAGGGCTGGGTGTAGCTTGGAGGTAGAATGCCCCTGGGTTCTATCTCCAGTACCACAAAAAAAAGAAGAAGAAGAAAAAAAAAAAGACATGCCACCATCTTCTTGGTAGCAGACTAAAACAACACAGCTAGATACTAATCTCACAATTTATTTAACATTACCCACCTTCCTGAAGATTGTTTCCGTGGAGCGCTCTGACTTCTGTCCCAATTTGGGCTCGATGCTAGTGAGGGATTCAGAGTAACTGTTGTCTTGGGATTTCTTGTTATTGTCTTCTTAGGTTAGTTTCTTAGATGCCTAATTTTCTTTTTTGGATTCCTTTTCTGCTTGTCTCTAGTACATCTCTAAGCAACTCTTTGGGAAAAAGAATATAATCAATCTTACGATACCTTGCTTGTATCTGAAGTAATTATTTGCCTGTGTCTGAAGTATTTTTATGTTCAGTCTATTTGGCATATATTTCTTTCTCTTCTTTTTTTCTTCAGTACTGAAAATTGAACCCAGGAGCCTCAGAGATATACCCCGAACACTACTTTACTTTTTATTTTGAAAGAGAATTTTTAAAACGTTGCTGGGGCCTTGCTAAATTGCTGAGGCTGGACTCAAACCTATGATTCTCCTTTTCAGGCTCTCAAATACTGGGATTACAAGGATGTATTCCACACATGGCTTTTTGGCATGTATTCTACATTCAAATTATTTGCTTTTGAATCTGAAAGTGTACTCCATTGATGACCCCACTCCTGCTTCACAGAGGACTAAATTGAGAGCCTCATGTACTCTACCAGTGAGCCACACCCCAGCCCATTCATTGTCTTTTTTGTACATTTATTGGTGCATTATAGTCTCACATTATAATGTAGTTCTCAGTGATAGTGACATACATGCACACAGCACTTGGTGGGCTTTCCCAGCCCTCTCTCCATCCTCCCCTTCTCCACCCAGGGTATTGAGATTGACATTGGTATTCCCACCGATGTATATAATGTCTATGGAAGTAATTCCTCACTGGTCCTCGCTTTCCCCGCCCCCTTCCCCTACACCACCTCCCTGGCTCCACTGAACTTCCTCCTCCATTATCTGAAATCCCTCTGGTATCTGCATATGAGAGATAACATATGAAGCTTTACTTTCTGGAACTGCCTAATCTCACTTAATATAATGTTCTCCAGGTCCATCCATTTTCCTGCAAATGACATGATTTTGTTCTTTATTGATGAGTAGAATTCCATTGTGTGGATATCCCATAATTTTGTAATCTATTCATCTGTTGATGAATACCTAGGTTGGCTCCATAATTTGGCTATTGTGAATTGTGCTGCTATGAACATATATTGCATATATTACTGTAGTTCTCTGATTTTTCCCCTTTTTAAAGATACCCAAGAGTGGTTCAGCTGGGTCATATGGTGGATCCAGTTAAATTTTTTTTTTTTTTTTTTTTTTTTTTTGCGGGTCTGGGGATGGAACCCAGGGGCATTTGACCTCTGAGCTACACCCCCTGTCCTGTTTTTTATTCTTTATTTTGAAACTGGGTCTCACTGAGTTGCAGAGGACCTCACTAAGTAGCTGAGGCTGTCCACGAACCAGGGTCCTCCAATCTCAGCCTCCCGAATGCTGGGATTACAAGCGTGCGCCGCCACGCCCGGCTCCAGTTTAAAATTTTTTGATGAATCTCCACACTGATCTCTATAGCAGCTGAACTAATTTGCAATCCCACCAATAGGTCAAAAAGTTCCAATTTCCCCACATCTTTGCCAGCATTTAATGTAGTTTGACTTCTTGATGATTGCCATCCTGAAAGGAGTTAGATGTAATTTCAGTGTAGTTTTGATTTGCTTCTCTCTGATTTCTAATGATATTAAACATTTTTCATGTTTTTATTGTCCATTTGTATTTTTTCTTTTGTGAAGTGTCTGTTTAGTTCAGTTGCCCATTTCTTGATTGGCTATTTTTTTAGTATAAAGTCTTTTAAGTAATTTGTATATTCTAAATATTAGTCCTCTATCAGAGGGATAGCTGGCAAAGATCTTCTCCCATTCTATAGGCTCTTTCTGTAGACTCTTGATGGTTTCCTTTGTTGAATAGAAACTTTTTAGTTTAGTGCTATCCCATTATTAATTATTGTTTTAATTTCTTGAGCTTTGAGGGTCTTGATGAGGAAGCTTCTACCTGTGCTTGTATGTTGGCATGTTGGACTTATACCCTCCTCTAGTAGCTTCAAAATCTCTAGTCAAGTTTCAAAGTCTCTGGTCTTTGATCCATCTTGAGTTGACTCTAGTGTAGGGTAAGAGGTAAGGATTTAATTCCATTTTTCTACAAGTAGATAACCAATTTTCCCAACACCATTTGTTGAAAAGACTGTCTTTGCTCCAACATACGTGTTTCATACCTTTGTGAAAAATCATTTGGCTCTGAGTGTGTGAATTTGTTTCTGTATCTTCTATTCTGTTCTATTGGTTTATGTGTCTGTTCTTATGCCAATGCCATGCTGTTTTTATTATAATAGCTCTGTAGTATAATTTGAAGTCAGGAGGACTTCCGGGAAGATGGCGACCGAGAAAAGTGGGGCTTAAGAGCCCCGCTAACAACCAATCTCCAGTACCACAAAATCAGCACCTTTCATAGCCAGAAAACACCATCACCAGATAAACAAAAAAATCACCAGGCCCCAGAGAGAAAGCGGAATGAGAACAGAGCTCAGAGCCACAGAGGAGATACACCGGCCTCACGCCTGAGGACGCGGCAACAGCACCATACTGCCGATGGCAGCGGCGAGTTCACCGGACGGCTACAGCAAGCCAAGGTGAGCCGCTGCGGAACAGCCAGGCGGGATCTTTCAGCGCAGGGCAGGGAACATCTAAAGCTCCCAGTGACTGAGCTCAGCACACGCTGCAAGGACTCAGAGTGGAATTCAAAACCAAGAAGAAATAAGCCAGCCGAGGGCGTAACAGCAGCGCCATTTTGCCACCGGTGGCAGCAGCAGCGAATTCAGCGAGTCCAGTACAGCTACATCTGCGAACTCAAGAACAGTGAGTCAAATTGCGGGCCACAGAGGAGAAATCCCAGTACTGTACTCCCTGGGACTTGACCCAGTGGGGGAGGGACGGTGGCAGAGATATCACACCATAGGAGAACGTGCAACCTGGCAGCCCCCATAGTTTAAAGCAGCCTCTATCGACTCCCTGGGTCGGAGACTCTGTGATACAACCCAGTAAAGGAGTAGTGGGGTCTGAGATACTACAGACTTGAGATCCAGAGCACCTTAAATGAAGTAATAGTGACCCAAGGGAAGAACCCAGAGAAGGCACAGACTTCCGAAATCATGGGAAAGAGGAATAACACTGGAGCAATGAATGTCCACAACCCCACAACATCAGAACCCGATAAAACAGAAAATCAGAGATTTCTAGAAGATCAAATCAGGAAAATAACTGCAGAAATAATAGAGGTGCTTCGAAAATAACTCAGAGAGAGCCAAAAAGAGATAAAGGATGCAATTAATGAAGTAAAGGCCTCAATTCAAAGCACAAACAACCGATTAGACCACATGGAGAACAGAATCTCGCTCTTAGAAGATGATAATTCCAAAAATGAACGCATAGTTTCTAATCTAGAAAAAAATATCCAACAGCAGGAATCTGACATTGAAGAAATATGGGCCCATTTTAAGAGAGCTAACCTAAGAATAATTGGAATAGAGGAGGAAAAAGAAAGTGATGCCAAAGGGATCAACAATCTCTTCAAGGAAGTAATAGCAGAAAATTTTCCAAACATAGAGCAAAAGGTTGATACACAGATCCAGGAAACTTATAGAACTCTTTTTAGACAGGATCGGAGAAGAGGATCCCCACGCCACATAATTGTCAAAATAATTTGAAGTCAGGAATTGTGATGCCTACTGCATGGTTCTTATTGCTGAGAATTGCTTTGGCTATTCTGGGTCCTTTGTTTCTTCATAGGAAATTTGCAACTGATTTTTCTAGGTCTGTGAAAAATGACATTAGTATTTTAAAATGATCTCTCTTTGCACATTACATGATCCCATACTTAGAAGACCCCCCAAAAAATTAACTAAAGGACTCTGGAGGTGATCAACAAATTCTTCAAAGTAATGGGATATAAAATCAATTTAAAAATCAGTAGCTTTTCTATATGCCAACCATAAATCCACTAAAAAAAATCCAAAAAATAATTTCATTCACAATAACCTCAAAACCAATAAAACATCTGGGGATAAGCCTAATCAATGAGGTAAAACAATGAAAATTATAAAACACTACAAAAATAAATTGAAGAAGATCTTAGAGAATGAAAAGATCTCCCTTGCTCTTGGATAAGCAGAATAAATATTATCAAAATAGCCAACCTACCAAAAACAATCTACAGAGTCAATCAATTGTCTTTTAACATCAGTGTGGCGAAGTGAAGTCTGATTAAGTTCAATGTGGGCCCTTCGTAAGTAATTTTGTGCCTTCTTTCTGAGAAAATAAGAATATCCTTTTTGTCTTTACAGTTCAGAAATTTTACTAATATGTATGAATACAGTTCCACCCTGTAAATCTGAAGACTGCTTTCCTCTGTGTTTTATAAGCTATCTCCTTTTCCATATTCTTTCTGTGCTTTGGAACTTCCTTTCAGAGAATGACCTGTCCAGGTCTTTTCTCATATTTTTTCATACCTTTTCCCTATCCTTTTACATCATGTCTTTGCTTTTTGGAAGACTGTTTCAACTTTCTCTTCCCCTTCTCCATCACTAATTCAATCTTTGACCGTATCTATTCTACTTTTACATATCTTTTAAATAGCCAAGACAAAAGCTTAAACAAAAATAATAAATATTCATAGTATACTAGGATGACAACAGGAAAAAATTATATTTACAGTCCTAATAAGCAAATATTGGCTCTCTCCCTCTTGGGATGGCCCATGTTCTCCCTTGAACCTGAATTCCTCACTTCTTTTTAGTCTTTGACTGGTGCATACTGAAATTCTTTTCCACCGTGGAAGCCAAGGACCCCACTGATCCTGAGTTCTTGAGATGAGAAATGGACCCAGCACCCCTGACATTTCTGGCGCCCAATGTGGGACTTTCAGAGATATTGACCTTGGTAGGTCTATTGAAATGTTTTTATTTTGTTTTGCTTTTTTCTCCTTGTCTTTAAATGTTTTATTTATGTGCATGTATAAAACTCCTGCCCTTCACGTCCATAGACCAAAAGAGCATAAACTCGGTCTGCCCTATTTGCCATGACCCACCATTTGTTAGTGACAGACAGAATTCCCCACATCATGCACATTCAAATGGCAAAAAGGTGGCAGCTGATGCTGTTCTTAGAAGCCTGGCAAGAGTCTTTGAACTCAAAAACCACAGAGAAGCTCAATGATCCCTCTTTCCTTCTATTCTCCTTTTCTCTGCTGCAGGACTTCCTATAGACTTCTTAGTTGTCTGCCGGTGTTTTATTGTATAAACTATGCTTAGAATGTAAGACATATCTCCCAGACCCCTTTAGAGACTGAGGGGAAATGTGTTCTTTTTAAAACCAACTGTGAGCTATAGGACTTTTTCTTTCTCTGTCTCTTTCTCTTTTTCTTGCCAAGCCCACTTCCCCTTAGAAAATGAGTGCTTGTCATGAGTGCCAAAGATAGGGCTGACTTTTAGACTAACATACCCTGTTCCTGGGTCAGAGAGAACTTAAATTGCTCATTCAGGAAAACACGTGAAAGATTGGTCTTCCAGTGTTTTGAGCATCCCCACATTCTGTCAAGTTTGGGGCCCTTCCAAGGCACATGCTGAAGGGAATCAATCTTGATGCAATAATCAAGGGAGCTACCTCCACTAAGTACCACAAATTTAGACCCAATACATCTTACAAGCCATTCTTTTTACTCTTTTTTGTATATGTATATGTGACTACCAGTCAGTGTAGGTTACTGTCACTAAGGATCATTCTTAAACTTTACCTTAACTAAAATACATTGATTTATTTAGGAAAAAAGTGAGTTTGTTCTTGTCCTTTTAAGTAGATACAGTCTCCTTGTGTGGCTTTTTGTCTCAATTGAGATAAATACCTAAATAATACTGTTTAAAGAAAAATGGCTCCACCTCTCCACCTTTGCTGAGCAGCAGTTGTTGTATTTAAGATGTGTTGTGCCTGGCATGGTGGTGCATGCTTGTAATCCCAGTACTCGGAAGGCTGAGACAGGAGGATTACAGGTTTAAGGCCAGCCTCAGTAACTTGTGAGGCCCTCCATAATGTATTGAGACCCTGTTTTATTTTATTTTATTTTATTTTATTTTATTTTATTTTGCGGGTCTGGGGATGGAACCCAGGGGCTTTTGACCCCCGAGCTATACCCCCTGCCCTATTTTTTATTCTTTATTTTGAAACCGGGTCTCACTGAGTTGCAGAGGGCCTCACTAAGTAGCTGAGGCTGTCCGCGAACCGCGATCCTCCAGGTCTCAGCCTCCCGAATGCTGGGATTACAAGCATGCGCCACCACACCCGGCTGAGACCCTGTTTTAAATAAAGAATAAAATAAAGTTGGGGTTGTACCTTGAAGATATAATGCCCCTGGATTTAATTCCCAGTACCACAAAAAAATAAAATAAAAATAAAAAGATGTGTTGTAATCTACCTAAGATTGTTTTACTTAGCAATGTCCTGGGATCCTCTAAAGACTCTCCACTGTGGTTTTGTATCATCATAAAATTGTAAATTCTTAGGTAAACTTAAATTACTTGGGAACTCAGCAATTTTTTTCTTATTAAAAAAAAAAAAAACAACCAACAAAAGCCAAGCTTTGTGGCACACACTTGTAATCCCAGTACTTGGGAGTCTGAGACAGGAGGATCTCAGGTTTGTGGCCAGCCTCAGCTATTTAGTAAGTCCTTCTGTAATTTAGTGAGACCCTGTTTCAAAATAAAGAGTGAAAATTAGGGCTAAGGGTGTAGCTCAGAGGTCGAATGCCCCTGGGTTCAATCCCTAGTACTGGGGGGAAAAAGAAGAAAGAAAGAAAGAAAGAAAGAAAGAAAGAAAGAAAGAAAGAAAGAAAGAAAGAAAGAAAGAAAGAAAGAAAGAAAGAAAGAAAGAAAGAAAGAAAGAAAGAAAGAAGAGAGAGGAAGGAAGGAAGGAAGGAAGGAAGGAAGGAAGGAAGGAAGGAAGGAAGCTAATTTTGTTATTGTTGTTGTTGTTGTTTTTTTTTATCTTGGCCCTAATGTAAATTAGAGATTGAAGCCTTATTCTGTAAATGGGAAGGAAAACGGGCAGACATCTAAATATTTGTTTCCCCTCCCACCCCCGTGGAATGTGATGTGGTAATGTTTGATACAGATCTGCCACATGGTGACAAGTGGCCACCTGAACTATTTTGTTTCAGTGCCATCAATGACTGGCAGACCCTGCCCCACACATCCCCTGCTAAATAGTTTGTGTCCTCTAGTCTATAATCTATTGCTCATTGTGTCATACACTAGATATCTGTGATAACCTAGTACCGATTTTTATTTTGGCGACTCTAAATCAGGCTTTATGTTTAGTAAATATCTATAACTCCCTTGTACCCTATCTGTGAGGATACAGTACCTGTTGAATAAAACATAGAATAGTTGTGCATTGTCTATTTTTATACATGTTTGTATATATGAGTGTATTGTCCATCTATTGTCTATATGGTACCAAAGTTGGTTTATTAGACAAAAGAATGCTCATAAATTAAAAAAATAATAATGATAGCAACAAAAAAGCATCTAAATAACTTTGAGTTTATGTGACTTAAGTCTTTAACAAATAAATTAATAAATAAAAGTAAAAGATATCATAAAAATTAACAAGATTTTTCCATGTTAGCCAATTAGGATTATCTGTTTTCTTTTGATGTTTTAAATGCGTTGTTCATTGACAGAGGCCCAATTGATTTAGGAAAAGCTTCAGAGTCCCTAAGAGTAACTCTGAAGAACCCAGACTGACCTTAACAGCAAAAATTTTATAAAAATGTATGCTTGCCCAACATTGGGTTGACTACTTGATCTTGAACACCCAGGAGGAAAGTGTTACCAAAAACAAGTGTGCTCTTCTGGGGTAAAAGAAGAGTTATACTCATGGAGACATTTAAAACACCACCCATGCCTGGCGCACACTTGTAATCCCCGCGCTTGGGAGGCAGAGACAGGAGGATCGCACAGGTTCGAAGCCAGCCGCGCTGGCTTAAGAGACCCTGTTTCCAAAATAAAAAAATATAAAAATAGGTCTGGGAGTGTAGCCCGGAGGTAGAAGGGCTTCCAGGAACCCAGTACCACACAATAAATAAATAAATAAATAAATAAATAAATAAATAAATAAATAAATAAACAAACAAACCACATAATTTAACTAGGTATCTTCTGACTTTGGCTCCACCTTATATTCTACATTATAATTTATAATGGCACTTATGCTTTTAGGCTCACAGAAGAAATATGGCACTGATGCCCAAAACTAGTTTATAAATGCTATAAAATGCTATAAAACTAAACCTGACTGTTGTGAGGCTTTGCAGATCCAGAACCACTGCATACAATAAAAGGAAAAATTTCTAGTTTTGTAAGGTACTGAAGGGTCTATGAGTCCTGTTCATCATTAAAAACTAAAACTCATTTAAGTTCCCCTATGTTCTATAAACCAGGAATCTTGCTTCTTTCTATTCTTGTGGAAATTTTTTATTTTGACTATGGGAATTTCTTTGCTAAGCCAGGGACTTTAAAGATACTTAAAGAATTAACAGGGTCTCCCATAAAGTGGGAAACAGGATACAATAACCTTAACCTAAAGAAAAGACACTTGGTTTGTAGATGGCTCTGACAAATATGTGAAAACAAAAGATAGATAGCAGTGGCATACACACACACACACACACACACACACACACACACACGCACACACACACACATATGTAATTTTTTTTTGGTGCTGGGGGTTGAACCCAGGAGCATTTTACTTCCAAGTTATACCCCCATACACCCCCAGCTTTGTTTTATTTTTTATTTGAAACAGGGCCTCACTAAATTGCTGAGACTGACCACACACCTGTGATCCTCTGGTCTCAGCCTCCCAAGTACTGGGATTACAAGTGTGAGCCACCATTCCCCACAACATATAATTTTTATAGTAAGCAATTTATTAATACTGATGAACAGGGTCAAAGCAGCCAACATGCTAAATTATCTGCTGTGTTTTAGGCTGTGTACCTTGAGGAATTCTCATAATGTCATATATAACCAAATAGGTTGGCTACCTGGCTTTCAGTTTGAAATGTTAATCAGTGAATGGTCCAGGGTAATGATATATCTAGGTTATTGTACAATGTACTAAGATGTCAATTTTTCATGTAGATTCCCACTGCAATTGCAATACCATGAAAAAGCAGATGAATGGCTTTGTTGACCCAATAACCAGGCTTGTGAACATTGACTCAGCAGCTCTGATGGCAGGCTTGGCATGACGGGCACAACAAAATCTTCAGGCACATAGAAAAAGCCACCTCCAGATTCTTGTCCTGGAGTCATGTCCTTCAGTGATGTTAGCTACTAACCCCACTATAAAGAACCTGACTCAACAACTGAGACCAGTTTCTCTCTTCTTCTCTAGGTCAGTTAGGATGAGACATCTGATCCCTGGCTAGGTAGGCCTTCATTCCTTGTCAGCATAGAAGAAGCTATAGAAGACGGACTATCAACCTTCACCAATCCTCAAGATTAAGAGATCCAACTCTCAAAGTGAAGAAATGAGGTAGGATAGAAAACAAAACAAAACAAAACAAAAACTAGGTAAAAAGGAGCCAAACTGGGAGTAAAGGAAAAGTATAGTTTCAAAATCTAGAAACGTCATAATGTTTATCTTCACCCTACAGGGCCTGCTTCTTTCTTAGGCAAAACCCCTCAGTAGACCCATACCCTTAATCATAATGGCCCCTAGTAAACAAAGAATCCATAATAAAGATCAAGCCCAGGTGTCACCCAGCTACCACCCATCGATGCTAGAAACCTGAGGATTCTAAGAAAGTCCAGACCTCCAGCCCTACCCACCTCCTCATGGCGGTCTCCTATAAAAGAACTATGACACCCCAAAGACACACTCTTTCTCTTGAGAGGTCCATATTCTCCCTTGAATGTGTATTCCTCACTTTACTAAATAAACCTCTGTCTTTGTCTCTGGAAGAATAAAAGCAAATGTCAAATACTAATTAACAAAATTTAATATATTGGTAAGAATTTTAGTAAACTAGGAGAAAAGAAAGTGTGGATAAGGATGGAGAATGGTATAAGAAACACTTTATAATAGGTTAACATGTTACTTATGAAACTGAAATATCAAGAATAATAATATAACCATCTTGTTTAGAAATATGAGTGTATATACCAAAAGTACAAGCTAAAATATTACAAATTATTATCTCTAGGGACAATTAGAATACTTTTATTTATCTCATAATCAATTTTTTTTAGATTTCTTAGAATTTTAAAATTAATTTTGGTAATCATATTGTCAAGATTTCACTTCCGGGAATTCTAATTTTTTGATTATACCTTTTGATGGCAACTTGCTTTTGATTTGTGGACGATATCCTTTGAATCTCTCCAGGGGTTCTACTGAGAACTTCTTGAAAGTTGTCTTCCTCCTGGCATTATCTTGGCTTCCCTAGGGGCAGAGTGTTCTGCTTCTTCACTGTTCAACACCTCTTTTGTACTGATGATTTTCCCTAATCTCCAGGTTATCCTTGTGTTTTCATGATAATAACTGGAAGGCCAATTTGCCTTGGGTTTCTTCTGAGTAGCTGTTTGAGCAGAATTTTTGAAGAGTTGAAAATAGGAGATTGAAAAGGCCTGAATAAGGCATCCCAGGTTGACCCTAGAGACACACAGAGACAAAAATATACAAATTGCATTCAAAGTAAACCAAACAAAACAAAACAAAACAAAACTTAATGTGATGGGGGTGGGGACATCATGCTATTTTTATTTCTTTCTATAGAGTAATGAAATTGGAAGATTGTGTTAAGCATTTGAAGATGATTGACAAAGGACTTTGGGAGGGGAGGAATCTGCCATATGATAGTAAATGGAATCACTTCTAATTTTTTGACTGCCAAAGACCCCATCACTATTATCGGGTGGCAGTTCCTGGGTTCTTATCTTCCCAAATAAATGGTTTCAGTCAAAAGACACGATATGAAAAGCATAAGAGATTTATTTAAGAAAGTGAGTGGGCCATCCCAAGAGAGGAGGCCATGTTAATAAGAGGAAAGGAAAGAGTAACCCAGAAATTCACAAAGTAGACTTTCTAAGAAAAAAGCAGCATTGTATCTTTAACATGGTGGGGTTTTATAGTTGTCTGAAAACCTCCTTCCTCATATGTTATGTACTGGGGCAGTTACTTCTCTTTTGTGCCATAGCTTAGTGCTGATTCCACCATATTGGAAAATTTCCCATCAGCACCGATGCCCCAGAGGAAACAGTTTATGAACAGGTTCTCCATCACCACAGGCGGAGTGAGCTTAGTCCAAGTGGAACCAGCCCTAATTCTCCCCTTCCCCTTGCTCCTAGCTACTTAACACAACTACTGCCATCTACTGTTGTCCTAGAGAGAAGCTGGACATCTGATTTGTTTATTTATTTGCTTTGTTTCCCCAAGGAACAGAAACCTGTGTATCTGCCTTTCCATCGGGCTCTACACACCTGAGAGAGAAGCCATAAAGCCATCAGGATGAGAACCTGCCCTGCCCTCAGGGCTGAGGGTCGAGCACCGCCCAGCTCCAGCACTGGGCAACTTGCCTGGTTGCTCAACACCAACAACATGAGAAGTGTCTCTTTCTCCTTCACCTCTCACATCAATCTAGCATGCAGTGCCTCTGCTTCTGAGCCAACTCTGCTCAGGGCAACAACACCGATTTGCTTTTCTTTTTTCTTTTTTTTTTTTTTTGCTATCAGAACTTTTTATTTTTTATTTTTAAAAAGCTGCTTCTGGCAATTCCTAAGCATACTCAAAAGTAGAACACAATTAAGAGTATAAAGTTTCTGTGCCTTCATCTAGCTTTGACAGTTATTAATGTGTGGTTTAAGAGCATACTTTTAGGAGGATCTCTTTTTTTTTTTCCAAAATGAACTTTTCTCTTCCAAATATATATATATTCCACTTCTAGAAATTTTTCAATTTGCCCCCCCCCAAAAAAACATAGTTTGGTAAAGTTTCACATGTAATTCTGATTCCACAGGAAATTGAGGACCACTGCTGTCATGGAATGAGAGCCAGGTCATGATGGGTTCATCTTGTCTCCAGCATGTTGCTAGTACATACTTGGCACTCAAAGTGTTTGACAGCCTAGTGCAGTAGGGCATACCTATAGTCACAATCTTAGGAGGCTGAGGCAAGAAGATCACAGGCTTTCAGCCAGCTTCAATGATTCAGTGATACCCTGTTTCACAATAAAAAATAAAAAGATCGGGGGGTCTAGCTCAGAGGTAGAATGCCCCTGCATTCAATCTCCAGTACCAGAAAAGAAAAAAGGAAGAAAGGAAAGGAGGAAGGAAGGACGGAAGGAAGGAAAGAAGGGAGGAAGAAAGCTGTTTGATAAATAACAAGATACCAAAAAGACATAAAGAAAAAATGTTAACTCTGTATGAAAAATGCAAGTGGCAATGTAGTCAAAGATCATAAAAGAAAAAGAAGACAAGTAATAGAATGAGAGAACATAGATAATATCCTCAATTCACTCTTTTAAATTAGTAATGTTGGCCGGGCGTGGTGGCGCACGCTTGTAATCCCCGCGCTTGGGAGGCGGAGACAGGGGGATCGCGCAGGTTCGAAGCCAGCCGCGCTGGCGTAAGAGACCCTGTTTCAAAAATATAAAATAGGTCTGGGAGTGTAGCCTGGAGGAAGAAGGGCTTCCAGGAACCCCAGTACCACCAAAAAATAAATAAATAAATAAATAAATAAATAAATAAATTAGTAATGTTTATTACATATTAAGTATAATATAAATATAATCTCTTATAAATTAGTAATACTTATTTAAAATGGCAATATTTATAAAATCGTATAGATAAGTTATAAACAAGCATGGCTTGTTCAAACAAAGATTCTCAAAATGCCCAATAATCTACACATACATGCTGAGTCTTCTTAGAAGTCAGGAGAGGTGAATTAAAATGATGAGGAACCATTTCTACCCATCACACTAGCTAAACATAGAATTATTCTTAATCTCTCATGGTGTAAAAGTTTGAGGTGAAGGGTCCAAGAATTGCCCACCAACCCAAATATCGAAGGACTCACAAGAGATGTAAAATGCAAGCAAGGTTTATTGTGCTGCAGCTCTGTTCCGGCTAGCTAGGGGTCGAGACCAAGACACTATGGCCGAGGTTCGACCCCTCCCCACTCCACGCTCTGAATTTTATAACCCTAGGAGGGAGTGGTTATACACGAGGGAGTGGTTACACGTGGCAGAGCCCGCCAAAAGTTCGAGCCCGCCAACCTTAGAATACGACCAATCAGATACAAGGACAAACAAGTACAACCAATCATTTTAAAACATGCATCCACACACATCAGAGCCTGCTCTGCCTTTCCCACCCACCTTGGCTGGGCCAGGCTTACCTCTGCACTGAAGAATCTGCCTGGAGAGCAGATTAGCCTGGCCTTGTTTGCTGATCTGGCTCAGAGATATGGGGATGAGGTCCAATTTACAAAGACCTTGGCCGGCAAGCTGGAGATTAGAGGCTTTGACCTTGTGGGTCCCCTACCCTCGTCCTTGAATCCTGCAACCTGGGCAGCTGGGCTTATGGATCTTCATTCTATTTCCAATCCTACCTTACTTCTATATCTTAACTCTATATTTTAATACCTTATTTCTAATCCTAATATGGAAGAAGACTTCTCTAGTTAACTTCTCATACTGGGGGGAAAGCGCTTCTTCCAGCCTGCTTTCCAGCATCCCTACAGAGGAAGATGGCTACACTTGTTCACTAACAGCAGGACTAGGAGTTATTGCGAACTTTTGTGATAATCTGCCACTTCAAATTAAAGTACGTAACACACACTCTTGAATACAGAAATCCTATTTTAGGACATCCACATAAGAGAAATAAAACAAGTATACCAAGACATGTGTTTTAGCTGGGCATGTTGATGCATGCCTATAATTCTAGTACTTAAAAGGCTGAGACAGGAGGATCACAGGTTTGCAGCCAGACTTGGCAGCTTAGCAAGGCACTCTGTAACTTAGTAAGACTCGGATTCAAATAAAAAATAAAATAGGGCTAGGGTGTGGCTCAGAAGTAGACTGTCCCTGGGTTCAATCCCCAGTGCCACACACATACAAAAAGAAAAAGTGAAAAGTGTTTGACAATAATATCAGTAATTAGCATTCACTGTGAATGTGAGCACTCACTACATGCCAAGTGCTATGCTACAGGCTTTATGAAGGACATTTGAATTAGTTCCCATAATACCATTATAAGGTAGCTCACTAGTTCATAGATAAAGGCTAAAAATTTAGAAAAGTTTAATATGCCACCCAAGGTTTTAAAAATGTGCCAGTAATGTTAAAGTTGAATTTGAAACTAGCTAAAATGACTGCAGAGTTCACATTCTTTCCAAATTAGAAACAAAACAAACAAACAAACAAGAAATAATCCAGCCGGGTGTGGTAGTGCACGCTTGTAATTCCAGCGTTTGGAAGGCTGAAACAGGAGGATCACACAGGTTTGTGGCTGTTAGTTTCCGGGAGGCGCCCCCACCTCAAAACAACAGAGGACCCGACAGAAACTGCAAATCGCAAGCAGAGTTTATTAAAAGGAAACTGGCTAGCCAGGGTCAAGCCTTTCACATGGGCACACAGGTCTGGTGAGTCAAGCAAGACCCAGAGCACTTTCCCGTCTGCACCTTTAGAGCCCCCTCAGGGCAGTTATATCAGGGCCCGCGAAACTCATAGCCAATGAATTTTAAAGACAAGCTCACGCAATATTTACAGCCAATGATTTATTTATTTATTTATTTTGGTGGTACTGGGGTTCCTGGAAGCCCTTCTACCTAGGGGCTACACTCCCAGACCTGTTTTCACTTTTCATTTTGGAAACAGGGTCTCCTAAGCCAGCGCGGCTGGCTTCGAACCTGCACAATCCTCCTGTCTCTGCCTCCCAAGCGCGGGGATTACAAGCGTGCGCCACCACGCCCGGCTACAGCCAATGATTTTAAAGAGTAACACATTTCAAATATGAATCACAGCAAATTAGTTTGAAAGTCAAGAAGCTGACCCCTCCCACGTACAGAGTAAGTGCCTAGTCACCCATGCCTGCATCCAGGCGGGGTTGTAAAACCAGATGTCACTTGCAGATAGAGGATGTGGCAGGTTTTAGTTCTAGACGAGGGAAGGGGGAATGCCTCTCAAGACTCTAACATCACATCAAACATTTCTAACATCAAAACATTTAACATTACTCTATCAATATTCTAATATTATTCTAATATTCCTAACATTACTCTAACATAGCCAGCCTCAGCCACTTAGTGAGGCTCTCAGCACCTTAGTGAGACTGTTTCCAAATAAAATGTAAAATAGGTCTGGGAGTATAGCCCAGAGGTAGAAAAACCCCTGGGTTCTACCCCCAGTATCACAAAAAAGAAAAAAAACAAGAAATAATCCAAATTCTCTTGATAGAGTTATGGTCTGTCCAATGACCTTGACTACAGGAAACTCAAAATCTCCCAGTCTTGATTTGGTTTTCAAAACTGAGCTCACTCTAACAAAGAACTGGGGAGTTGGGACAAATGTTTTCCACAGAAGCAGAAAGAAGAAGTTGTGATAAAGAAAAAAGAAACAATCACGAAAGCCTTTGCCTGACTTGGCTGGGGAAGGGACCTCTCCCCAAGGCAACGCAGCTCCTCCCTGTTAGCCTGTTAGCCAGCCTCCAGGATTGCAGGCTGGACTTCTCCCCAGGCGTGGGCCAGGGCAGTTCCTCAGGGGCAGCAGCTGGCCCCACCAGAGGAATGAATGATGAGGAAGAGGATGGTTGGGCACTGGGAGTGTGACCTCAGTTTTTTCTAGAAAATGACCGTTTGTTTGTTTTATCTCCTTGGAACTCGGGGGAGGACGTCATGAATATTATGTTCTCACCACGCCCAGGACTGACTTGCCCGGAAATCTTAACATCTGGTGGGAAGCAGAGGAGCCTCCTGTCCTCCTCACCCTGTTCTGGGTGCAGGGCTGGCCTCCAAAGCTGCTCCTGCTAGGGTTAGGTCCAGAATGTGGATAGAGACTCCACAGGCAAGTCACATGCCCGAGCCCAGTGCTCAGGGTGCCCAGAAGTGTCTATTAGAATGTGTTCCATATTAGGCTTTTTTTTTTTTTCTTTTGCAGGTCTGGGGAAGAAACCTAGGGGCATTCCACCTCCGAGCTATACCCCCTGCCCCCCTGTTTTTTATTCTTTATTTTTAAACAGGGTCTCACTGAGTTGTAGAGGGCCTCACTAAGTAGCTGAGACCGTCCACGAACCGTGATCCCCTGGTCTCAGCCTCCCAAATGCTGCCACCGCACCTGGCTATTAGGCATTTACAACAGAATGATCTAGAGCAATGATCAGCATAAAGAAGTTGCAAGGACCAATGTAGATAGAGCATTAGAAGCCAAGGATATGATTGGTCCAATCTGTGCTCTTGAAGCCAACCATAATAATAGTATAAAATAAACAAGTACAAGCCTGATAATTAAGAGATTTAAGATAACCCCAGCCCAAAGATTTGAGTTTTTCTTTCTTATTATCAACTGTTATTAAATGTTACTTAACCTAACCTTGTTTTTTCTTCAGATCCCCGAGTGTAAGCAAACTTGTGACTGGTTCAAACCTGTGCCTTAAGGTGAAGCATCTCTGATGCCTGTTTATTGCTCAAGCTCCAATAATGTAGCACTTCTGAACAGACCCTCTCCATAATGAAGTGCTCATTAAGTTTCTATTAGAGCCGGGCATGGTGGCGCACGCTTGTAATCCCAGCATTTGGGAGGCTGAGACCGGAGGATCGCGCGTGGTTCACGGCCAGCTTCAGCCACTTAGTGAGGCCTTCTGCAACTCAGTGAGACCTGGTTTCAAAATAAAGAATAAAAATATAAGGCAAGGGGTGTAGCTCAACGGTAGAATGCCCCTGGGTTCCATTCCCAGACCCTCAAAAAAAAAAAAGTTTCTATTAAATTCTTCCTTTTCTTGTAGAAAAAGCTGTTTATTACTGGCTCATTCAGTTGGCTTTCCACTGCTCCCTTGACATGCCTGAAGAGCTCTGAGCATCTTTAACCATCCCACCTCTTCCAAGGTGGACCAAAACAGAACTAGGGAAGATTCTCAAAGCTTTAGGTAGAGGGGAAGCACCCAGATTCCAGAAGAACTGTAATGTCTGGTTCAGTCCCCACATCTGCTGCTGACGCGCTGTGTCAACTTGGGTGACACACTTCAGCTCTCTGCATGAGCAACAGCTTTATAGTTAAAGAAATAATTCAAGGAATCAGAGGAATGGTGATTATGAGGATCTATGAAATGAACCAACAACGGTTCCTCCTTCATGAGTATGTTGTGAGACTTTCTTACACAGTCAAAAACATGGGCAAGCCCTTAGCTCTGGCTTCTGACTGCCATGGGTTCAAATACAGTTCTGCTACTCACTGGCTACATAAACGACACTTCCATTAACCCTTTCCTCATCTATAAAAAGCGGAAGTGACAATATTGCCCCACCTCTTAGGGTTGTCACGAAGATTAAATGAAATAAAGGCTGGGACAGGAGGATCACACAAGTTCAAGGCCAGCCTAGGCAACTTAGTAAGGCCCTGCCTCGAAATGAAAAATATAAAGGTCTGGGGATGTATCTCAGTAGTAGTGTGCCCCTGGGTTCAACCCCCAGTATCTCACACATACACATACACACACACACACACACAAGATTAAATAATATAATGCATGTACTTTATAATGCCTCGCACATGGTAAGTGTTCCATAAATGTTAGCTTTTTATTTTAATTTGCATTATAATTTTAATTTCTCCTCAAATCAAATAGTGAGAAATTAGAACACAATTGGTTTCCTTATGAATATTTGCAGATTTGCCAGTTTTATTTTACTCTTTTTTTTTTTTTTTTCAGAACTAGGGATGGAACCCAGGGGCATTCTACCTCTAAGCTACATCCCGGCCCTATTTTTTATTCTTTATTTTGAAAAAGGGTCTCACTAAGTTGCCGAGGGCCTCACTAAGTAGCTGAGGTTGGCTGCAAACCTACGATTGACCTGTCTCTGCCTCCCAGGTACTAGGATTACAAACATGCACCATCACACCCAGCTTGCTGTAGTTTTATAATCAGTACATTTTGTGGAGCAAGCACTGGTGCAAGAGTCAGTGGTAAAGATCCTGGACATGACCCCATCAAGTGCTAGCCAAGAGACTTTAGGAAAATATCAGAAACTCCAGTTTCTTTTTCTTTTCTTTTTATTTGGGGTTGAACCCAGAGACATTCTACTTCTGAGCTACCCCCAGTCTTTTTATTTTTAATTTTGAAACAGAATCTTGCTAAGTCTGGCCTCAAACTGCTATCCTTCTGTCTCAGCCTCCCGAGTGCTAGGATTACAGGCGTGTGCTACCATGCTAGGCTAGAAGCTCCGGTTTCTTAACAGTGAAATGGGATAAAAATGTCTTTCATCTCAGAGTAGGAAGATTGAAAGGGGGTGATGGGTGAAAGGTACTTTGTAAATTATAAAACAATGAAAATGTAAAACTTCATCACTTTTCAGGAAATATAAGGACTTTATAGAATAAGTATAAATAGAGCGTAATGGAGACTCCAGTTTCCCCATTGACTATAGTGGATTTTTATTTCTGAAAAGGTTTAAAATCATTAAGACTCTCTTGGATTGAGGCTAGGCAGAAGGACAGATTTCTATCCACAATGATCACTTATAATTAACTGATGGACCTTGGGGAAATTATGTCAACAGAAGAGGGACGTAGACTGACCTTCAGCACAGGGAGAGATGGGCTGAAGCTTCCTTCCCAGTGCCAGGCAGAGTCCTGTAGGCCAAGGAGTATGTGGGGACAGGGTGGATAGTGCTGCTTCTTGCGAATTTTAAATCTATGTCTCAATAAACTCACTAATACAGAAAAGTCTCTGTCTCTCTTTCTCTCTTTCTCCTTCCCTTTATATTTCTCTGTCTCTTTCACTGAAAATACATCTGTAAACATATCAACAGAATTTGGTAGGCAAGTATTCGAATTTCTCCTAAAAATTAATTATAATTAAGCTAAATTTAAAAATGTGTAATGATTTCAATTTCTCAATATTGATGATGGTAAATATTTTTGTTTTCTCATTGTTCTTTAAATAGCAGACGTTTTTATATTTGAATTTATGGATACAAAAATTAAAAGATTCAGCACACAAGACAATTCATCTGCTTCGTGTCCTCCCTTTTGCCTCCGTGGGCAGTAAGTAACCCTGGCCACAGCCTCTCTGGCCACCTCTGCCAGTGTGATTGTGTTCCCATCATCCTGTACCTATTCCCAGCATCAATTTTGTACAAAACTGGTTATTCTGACCATGAAGACACTCAGAGCACTCAAAAAAAAATGTAATAGGGTCTTATTAAGTTGCTGAAAGTCTCTCAGAGTTGCTGAGGCTGGCCTCACACCTGTGATCCTGCTGCTCAGCCTCCCAAGTAGCAAGATTACACACCACATATGCCACCACTCCTAGCTTGACTCCTTCAATTTTTTTCCCATAAATTTTTTCATTGGTGCATTATAGTCATACATCTTAATGGAGTACAAGATGGTGGAGGCATACATGCACACATCACTCATTTAGCCCTTCCCCAATTCTTACTCCATTCTCTCCCCCTCCCTCCTTCTCATGTTTGGCTTAGTGATTGACTTTGATATGCTTGTGAGTGTGCAGCATTGACATTAGGGAATTCCTCTTCCTCCCCTCCCATCACTCCAGTTAGGCCTCCTTATTTGCTCACTTATGGTTTCTCCTCCTTTGTCTAGAGGTCCTCCTATGACCTTATCAAACGTTTTGATGAAATCCATGGAAGAGGAGGAAGAGAACATTTTTTTTTTCATTTTGCAACTGAGTAAATTGATGTGTAAAGAAACTGAAGCCTGGCCCATGACTGCCTGTCCATGTGCGGTCACGGTCACGGAGATTGGAGAACGCTCCTCTCATATCTGACTCGAGTCCCACTTGTTCCACTTAAAAGAAAATCTCCATGAAAAAGAAAAACCTACAGAAACATCAACTTGGGTAGAGGAAAGCACACACTTATTCCATACGCTTCCACTGAGTGCTTTCTCTGAGCCCAGCCCCACGGGGTAAGGAGATGAGTAAGAAATAATCTGGCCTGATTGAGGCAGTGCTGTGCACCTGTAACCCCAGGATGTGGGAGGCTGAGACAGGTGGGTAGCAGACTGGAGGCCAGTGCCGTAACTTGAAGAGACCTGTTTCAAAATTAAAAAAATAAGGAGTTAAAACTTGGGATACTAACTAACACAATTTTACGTAAATGATCATTCAAAAGAGGAGCCTGAGCCAGGGGTGGTGACACAATGCTTGTAATCCCAGTACTTGGGAGGCTGAAACAGAAGGATCACAGGTTTGCGGTCAGCTTCAGCTACTTAATGAAGCCCTCTGAAATTTAGTGAGACTCTGTTTCAAAATAAAGAATAAAATAGGGCTGGGGGTGTAGTTTAGAAGTAAAATGCCCCTGGGTTCAATCCCCAGTACTGCAAAAAAAAAAAAAAAAAAAAAAAAAAAAAAAAAAAGAGGAGCCTGTATTAGTTCTTAAATTACCATCTTTTTTTCTTTTTTCCTTTTTGTGGTGCTGAGTTTTTGAACTTCTGAGCTATACTCCCAGCCCACTTTTTTTCTATGTGAATTTATGGATTAATTTATGGATACAAAAATTAAAAGATCCAGCACACAAGACATATTTGGAAAAAAGGATCTCATTAAATGGCTGAGAGCCTCGCTAAGTTGCGGAGACTGGCCTCGAACCTGCAATCCTCCTGTCTCAGCCCCCCAAGTACTGGGATTACAAGTGTGTAGAACCATGCCTGGCCACCATCTATTTAAATTAAATCTAAATCTAATCTATCTAAATTTTTTCATAAGTATGTTGTCCTATGTGAAGTTTCATCAAATAGCTCTATTTGCATTTCGGGGGGAGTTAAATGATATACTGTCTGATTTTTTTTTCTTTCTGGTACTAGGTATTGAACCCAGAGGCATTCTACCTCTGAGCTACACTCCCAGCCCATTTTTTAATTTTTTTAATAAATTTTTATTGGTGCATTGTAGTCATATATCTTAATGGGATTAAAAAAAAAACACCTGTGGAGATATACATGCACACATCACCCAATCAGCCCCTACCAATCCCTAACCTTCCCTCCCCCTTCCTCCTTCCCATGCTTGGTTTCCTGATTAACTGATATGTTTAAGTACATCATGTGCTTTAACGAGTTTCCCTCTTCCCCCTCCCATCCCCTCTGATAGGTCACCTTCATTGCTCCTCTATAGGGCCCCTTCTTCATCTAGAGTTCCTCCTGTTACCCATTTCTCCCTAGTTTTCACACATTAGGAAAAGCATCTGATTTCTTATTTTTTGTGACATTTCACTGTAAATGTCATAATTTTGTTCTCCCATATGGCTGGGCAAAATTACATTGTGTACACATCCCATAGTTTTATAATCTGCTCATCCACTGAAGGACATCTTGGCTGGTTCCACAGTTTGGCAATGGTGAACTGTGCAGCTATGAACATGGTTGTTCATACATTAGTTTGGTATTTTGGTTTTCATTCTTTCTGGTAGATACCCAGAGGTGGTATTGCTGGGTCATGTGGTAAGATCATTTTCCTTTTTCTGTTTTATTTTTTTTAAACAGAGTCTCACTAAGTTGCAGAGGGCCTCACTAAGTTGTTGAAGCTGGCCAAGGACTTGCAGTCCTTCTGTCTCTGCCTCCCAAGTACGGGGATTATAAGCGTGCACCACCACGCCCAGTTTTGCTGTCTGAATTTAATCCTGAATTCCCAAGGCTAATTATTACCTCTAAATAACCATGCCTGTCAAGAATCTGCAGGTACAAATTATGATTTGTAATTTAACTCCTCAGTTATATTATCATATTATAATTTAGGGGGAAACTGAAGGGTACTATTTTAATCTTTTTTTTTTTTTTTTTCTGCTCAGTGGTGGCCAAGAGATGTGACAAGTCTTAGATAAGATGCTTGTAGATGTAGGACTTCTGGATCCTGCGGTGGCCGGTCTGTGTGCTTTGTTGTTTTTAGCCTTTGCATGGAGTTTCCATCAAGGTGGGAAGGAGTTAAGGACTGTGTTCAATCTGTGACAGGTCTCCAATGGCCTGCTACAACAGATCAGGACTTGGTCAATACTTTCTGGTCTTTGGTTCTGCTAAGGAATGGAGCAGCGGTTCTGATGCTTCATCCTGGCGGAGGGAGTCCTAACCACTCTGAATCAGTACTAGACCCAAGAACGTCTGTTCCCGGCCATGTTGCTGCTGGTGCCACACCTTTTTTTTTTTTTTTTAACCCAGGGGCATTCTACCTTCAAGGTACACCCCAGCCATTTTAATTTTTGTTTTGAACTAGGGTCTCACTGTGTTGCTGAAGGCCTCGCTAAGTCGCTGACACTGGCCTCCGACCTATGATTCTTCTGACTCAGCCTCCCAGGTACTGGGATTGTTTTCAGGTATGTGCCACTGTGCCCAAATGGGGGCACACCATGAGGACCATTCTGTTTCACTTGATTCTTCTTTTTCTTTTTTTTTTTTTTTTAATCTTCTAGGTGTTTCTCTTGCCATCTTTGAGGGAATGTGTCTGTAGAAATAGTGGAGCCTTCTCTAATACCCAGCACCAAAGTGAGGAGTGAGGTGCTTGGCTCACAAACCCTCCTTCCTGGGAACTGCTCTGACTAAGCCATCTGCCTGCCAAGGTCGTGCCCTCACCCCTGGGCAGCCGGCCTGTTATGTAACCGTGACTGGCTGATATTGAGGATGTACAGGCTCAGCCCCATAACCTTGATTCCACACCAGTAAAGATCTGTCTGACTTCCCTCTCACCCTACAGGCAATTTCTGCCATATGCGCCCCGGTAAACCTCCTCCTGTGGATCTCAACTCTCCCGTCCATTTGCACACACTGCCTCCCCCCTGCAGATACCTGGGTCCCTCCCTCTGCCTCAGCCTCAAAAAACCTGGTGCTGAGAGACCTCCTGCAGGAGGAGGGCCTCGAGGACTAAGGCACAGGAAAGAGGGGTGCCCCGCCGCCCTTCTGCCACAGCCCTAGGGCTCTGCTGGGGGACAGTTATCAATAGAATCAGTCCAGGGAATTCCTCTGCAGGGCATCGCAGGGCCACACAGGGGGAAGGAGGTGAGGAGGAACAAGGGGAGGATCCCACTAGGGAAGGGGTGCTGGGAGCCCAGAGTGAAGCGCCCTGTACTCACAAATTTCCACCCCGACATCAGTTCTGAGAAATGCCAGGGGAGGAACAGTGGCTCAACAGCACTTTTATTTTTTTCATCCATTCATCCATTCAGTAAACATGTGCTTGAGCTTCTACTGTGATGAACTCTGGGATAAATCCTGAGACCCAAAGAGGATCAAAACACAAGGCTGCCGGGTGTGGTGGCGCACACGTGTAATCCCAGTGCTTGGGAGGCTGAGATTGAGGATCGTGCAGGTTCGAAGCCAGCCTCGGCTACTTAGTGAAGCTCTCGGCAACTCAGTGAGACCCTGTTTCCAAATAAAATATAAAATAGGTCTGGCAGTATAGCCCAGAGGTAGAAAGCCTCTGGGTTCCACCACCAGTACCACAAAAAAAAAAAAAAAAAAAGGTTTTTCCTCTAGTCACTGTGGTACAAGTGCCAGACAAAGTCCTGAAGAAGTGCTATGAGAGGCAGGATGCACCGTGGTTAAGAGAAGGGACTGTGGGGACAGAAACCCAGATCCAAGTCCGGTGTGTTCTTGGGCAAGGCAACTAACCTCTCTGGGCCACGGTGTTCTCCTCTGTCATAACTGTGTCCATCTCATACAGAGTTAGTGAAGGGTAACTTAGAACATGAAAAGTGTTTAAGACAGGGCCAGGTACAGAGTCCTGATCATCATCCATTGTTAATATTAATGCGGCAGAGACAAGAGTGCTGAGAACCCATAACTACTGATCAGGGGCCCCGACCTAAAACCAGCAGCCCCTGAGAGTGGCCCTTGTGACCTGAACAGACCCCAGCAGAGGGTGCCAGCCCCCGTGGGAGCTGTGGGACGCAGGTGACCCCCAGCCTGCACCTGCTGAGCGCTCTGGATGCCGGGCGCTGGACGCAGGAAGTGGTCAGGGGACTTCCCAGCCCGGCACGTGTAGCACGGGGAGGGGGCAGCTGGACTTGGATTCACAGGAGGTTTGAGGACCTCTGACAGCCTGTTGCCACGCTCACTGGTTGACACTGGCTGGGGCGCTTCACAGTCCCCACGTCCACCCCAGGGAGGAGGCCTGAGAGCACATCCCCCTCTCTGTGCCTCCCTCCCCGAGCCCCCTCGTGCCATCTGCCCATCTCTGGGCCCATTTTCCTCTTCTATTTGTAAACGGCACCGAGGGCCCCTGGCGTTGCACAGACATCTGCTCCCTTGGTCAGGGCCTATCCAGGCCCAGCACACGCCAGCAGGGAGCTCTCCAAGGTCAAGCTCTCGGGAACACAGGCCAGTGCGTGAATGCCCAGCCGAGAAAGGTCACCAAGGACACACTGTCGCCGGCACCCAGGGAGCTGGTGGCTGCCCTGGACAGCGAGGGAGCCGGCCGGCTGGCAGCCAGTCACTGTGCAGCCAGAGTGGGCCCGGCGGCCATGGGCAAAGCACAAGCCAATCCAGAGGGCCCAGGGTCTGTCCTCTGTCCTCGGACTCTGTGAATTCTCGCTTCCTTCCTTTTCCTTGGCTGCAATTAAGAGGAAGGAAGGGAGGGGAGGGATCAAGACCTCAGAACAACCTGGACACTGATCTCAACCCGAAACACTGGGTACAAGCCCTGGCAGGCAGCCTCCGCGCTCCCCGCCCGGCCATCCTCTGCTCCTCAGCTGAAAATACCCGGGCATCTGATGAAGCAGCTGCGGTTTAAATTTAGGCCTGGCGAGCCCAGGGCGGGCTGGGCGCTGGGTGCTGGGAGCAGCAGGGGCTGGGGAGGCGCTCACACCGCGGCTGAGGGCCAGCGTGCTGCCACCAGACACCGGGGAAGGAAGCGGATGCCCAGCCCAAGGAGTGCTCTTCCCGCTGTAGTACCACGGGGCCATCCACCAGGCGTGGCCTCGGACAGAGGCACAGGGAAAGAGGAACGGTGGGGACTGAGAAACTGCAGTGCAAACTTCACACCAAAGCCCACTGAAGCTTAGATCTCCAAAGATCACTGGAGTTTAGGGTCTCTAGTGGCTGAAGCTGGCCTCAAACCTGCAATCCTCCTATCTCAGCCTCTCAAGTACTGGGACTACAGGCATGCACCACCACACCCAACTTAACATTAAGATTTTTAAGTAGTATCATGTTAGCCAGATACAATCCTGCTTTGGGTCTGTAGACGCTCAGTGTGACCTCTTGCCTAGCTGTGTGGCATAGGTGACCCACAGGCACCATCAGCCATTCTTTCTGTTTCTTCAGAGTGTTCTGCTAAAATGCAAGCAGATCTTAATTAGTCTTACTATAAAGAAAGAAGGAAGGAGTAATCAGAATGCAAATAAATAACAGGTAAATTAGCATTTATCAATATGATCAGGATCAACCAACTGTCTAGAGTAGCCGTTGTGGAATGTAAAGAATAATTTGCTTCATGTCAGACAGGTCTGGATCCAAGTTCCAGCAGCTCTGCTACCACTGGAAAATTAACTTCTTTTTGTCAGGATAGAAATAATATCCTATCTTGGATTACCATGAAGATCCAATGGAACAACCCAGGACGGTGTTTTTCATGCTCCGTACACCACAAGTGGACTTCAGCCACATGGGGGCCAGGTCCTGGGGGTCAGGGAAGTGAGAGAGACCCCCCCACAAACACCTCAAGGCTCTCCCAGAGCAGCCTGGGCCGGGAGGAACGCGAGGATGCACTGCCCCCGTGTGGCCATGGGCCGCAGTGCAGCCGCATGTAGGCTGAGCTGACCTGAAAGTACCAGGCCTGCAAACCTTGATTCTATTTGAATCTCTGCAGGCCCTCACGCTGAGCTGGGAGGTTGATGGAGTCGGTGATCTGAAACTACAACAGCCTGACCAGTTACCTACACAGCTGAGTACTTGTCCAGCTTCCCAGAACCAGCACTCACAGCCCTTGTAGTATACTGGAGAGATTTTAAAAATAAGTTGCTTTTTTTTTTTTTTTTTGCGGGTTTGGGAATGAAACCCAGGGGCATTCGACCTCCGAGCCACACCCCTGCCCTGTTTTTTGTTCTTTATTTTGAAACAGGGTCTCATTAAGTTAAGAGTGCCTCACTAAGTAGCTGAGGCTGTCCGCAAACTGCGATCCTCCAGTCTCAGCCTCCCGAATGCTGGGATTACAAGTGTGCGCCACCATGCCCGGATATATATATACAGGGGATGTTCTACTTCCAAGCTACACCTCCAGGCCTTTCTATTTTTTTTTTTTTATCTAGAAACGGGCTCACTAAGTTGTTGAGGGTCTAAGTGGCTGAGGATCTGGGATCCTTCAGTCTCCCAAGTAGTTGAATTACAGGTGTGCACCACTCCACTTCAGACATATGGAATAAGAATCTCTGAGGAGAGTGGTCAGGAGGATCTATATAAAAAGAAAAACTTGCCAGGCATGGTGGCGCACGCTTGTAATCTCCGCGCTTGGGAGGCTGAGACAGGAGGATCGCACAGGTTCAAAGCCAGCCTCAGCTACTTAGTGAGGCTCTCAGCAACTTAGTGAGACCCTGTTTCCAAAAAATATATAAAATAGGTCTGAGAGTATAGCACAGAGATAGAAAGTCTCTGAGTTCCACTCCCAGTACCACCAAAAACAAAAAACAAAACAAACAAACAAACAAACAAAAAACTTCCCGAGGGATCTAAAACTCAGCCAGTTTTGAAAAGACATCACTTTAATCCCGTACTGCATTGCCCCCAGTCACCTCCTGAGTCTGTCTTGGCTTTCTAAGTTACACAAGCAGAAAAGGCAGTGCTCGCTGCATTAAAATTAGTGCATGGAGCCGGGTGTGGTGGCGCACACTTATAATCCAAGTGCCTGGGAAGCTGAGACAGGAGAATGGCAGGTTCCTGGCCAGCCTCAGCAACTTAGTAACTTAGTGAGGTCCTCTGCAAGTTAGTGAGACCTTGTTTCAAAATAAAGAATAATAATTTAAAAAGGACTGCAGGTAAAGTTTGAAAGTAGAATGTCCCTAGGTTCCATCCCTAGTACTGCAAAAGCAAGGAGTTACGGGGGGCAGGTGAGAAGGGGTAGATGGAAAAGTAGACAGAAAAAAAACAGAGACCCTGAAGAAGACAGAAAGTGAGGAAGGAAAACAGGCCCATGCACAATTAGAGAGAGAATGTGGGGAAAGTAAGGCCAAGAGGGTAACAGGGGAGAGTTAGAGAAAGATGGGAATGAGATCGGGCACAGCCTCACATTCATATCAAATCAGTGGACAACCATTAGACTAAAAATTTTTTTTCAATATAGGCACAGGATTAATACCTGCAATATGCAGAAAAGGTCTTACACGTTGACAAGGATGCAAACCACACAGCAGAGAAATGAGTGGGCATGGAAGAGAAGCCGCAAAGAGCCAGCACGTGAGAGGAGAGGGCAGCCACGCTCACGAGCAGCTTGGGAACTGCAGGGGATTGCTTCACATCTGTGAGGCTGGCGGAAATCAGAAAGCCACTGGGTTGCTTCTGGGTGAGATCTATGGGGAGAGATTCTTTTAAATCCTGATGATAAAAATGTAAAGTCGCCAGGCGAGGCAGCACACGCCTGTAATCCCAGTACTTGGGAGACTGAGATGGGAGGATCACAGGTTCAAAGCCTCAGCAACTTAGTGAGGCTCTCAGCAACTTAGCCTGTTTCCAAATAAAAAATAAAAATAGGGCTGGGGGTGTAGCTTGGAGGAAGAATGCCCCAGTTCAGTACACACACACACACACACACACACACACACACACACTATAGAGTGTCACAGAACTTTGAAAGGCTAGTTGATACCATCTAACAAATTTTACCAGTCATCATTCAATCCCCATCTTCCATTCCTGGGACTGGACGCCTTCGGGTCAAAGCAGGAATACAGATGGATGTGTGTACAAGAACATTAATTGCAGCAGTGCTCACAGTAACAGAAACACTGGTACAAAAGGAAAGGCCATTAGCAGAGTACTATTGAATAGATGTCAATACACCTGGCCCATTTAATATGCCTTTATGTAGCAATAAAGAAAAATAAAAAAAAGTAAGAGCCATATTACAGTTGGACTAATAATTAAAAGCAACAATGTTTATAATATTGTTCCACTTTTTGGGAAAAAAACTAACAGAATCGTGTGTGTATGTGGGGTGTGTGTGTGTGTGTGTGTGTGTGTGTGTGTGTGTACAGGGTTGACATTCAGCCAGTGATCACTGATAAAGTCATACTGAGTGCTTCAGCTGGTGTTCACTTGCTGGTGGTACTCTGCCATAGTGGGTGCTACATCTTTTGAATGTCATTCATGCACATATGTGTTCATATTATTGTATATGAGTATATAAAAATGAAGAAAAAGAAAGATGGGCAGATAGTAAGTTACCAGCATGGGTTACTTGGGAATAAAAAAAAGCTTTTGTGGGCAAAAAGGGGATTCAAAGAAGTAATAACCAATGTAGTAAGGGAAAGAAAGACAAAAGACCAAGAAAACCTGTATAACATAATCATGAATATTCCATGTATTACTGTAAAATTACATATGCTTTTACATCTAGAACATTTTAAAAATACAATAGTTTACGAGCTTTTATTAGTCAGCAATTGTTGCAATCATGCTGTGTAACAAACCAAACCCAAACTCTCAGCAATATTTTTAAAAAGCATTTATTTCTTGTTCATGGATCTGTGGATCTCCCAGCATGAATTCTCTGGGCTCTGGGCAGCTCACTGTGCCTCTTGTTCTGAAACCATAACTACCTGGACACAGTCTTCTCATGCAGAATGGCAGAGGCCCAGGTCAAGCCAAACTACGTGCTGCATGTGAATCTTTGCTTTAATGCCAGTATTTGGGAGGCTGAGACAGGAGGATCACAGGTTCAAGCCAATGCATAGTCATTCAGCATGACCTGTTTCAAAATAAAAAATAAAAAGGGCTAGGGGTATAGCTCAGATGTAAAGTGCCCCTGGGTTCAATCCTGGGTACCAAAAAATATTTAAAAGTAAATAAATAAAATGTCTGTTCACCAGCATTTGGGAGGCTGAGACAAGAGGATTGCAGTTCAGGCCAGCCTCAGCTCTTTGCAACTCAGTGAGACCCTGTTTCAAAACAAAGAATGAAAAATAGGGCTGGGGTGTAGTACAGAGGTAGACTGCCCCTGGGTTCCATCTCCAGGAACACACACACACACACACACACACACACACACACACACACACACGATGTCTGTTCATGCCTCACTGTTCATCCACATTTTGACGGCCATAAGAATTCATACACACAAATCAGGCATGCTGGTACATGCCTGTAATCCCAGTAATTAGGAGGATGAGATAGAAAGATCACTGGTTCAAGACAGCCTCGGAAACTCAATAAGAGCCTGTTTCAAAATAAGAAATAAAATCAGGCTGGGGGGCCAGGCGTGGTGGCACACGCTTGTAATCCCCGCGCTTGGGAGGCTGAGACAGGAGGATCGCACAGGTTCAAAGCCAGCCTCAGCTACTTAGTGAGGCTCTCAGCAACTTAGTGAGACCCTGTTTCTAAATAAAATATAAAATAGGTCTGGGAGGATAGCCTAGAAGTAGAAAGTCCCTTGGTTCCGCTCCCAGTACAAAAAAAAAAAAAAAAAAAAAATCAGGCTGGGGGTATATCTTGGAGGTAGAGCACCTCTGGGTTCAGTCCCTAGTTTCAAAAATAAATAAATAAATAAATAATGCTATATCCACCAAATGGAACATTCTGCAATTGTTAAAAATAGAATACAAGCCCTGTATTGTGCACATATATAAAGATATCACCAAGATATATTATTAAATTGTGTAAAAATCTAAATTCACTTGGGAGGGTAAGACAGAAGCATTGTAGATTCGAAGGCAGCCTCAGCAACATAAAAAATAAAATAGGGCTGGGGGTGTAGCTCAGAGGTAGGATGCCCCTAGGTTCTATCCCAGTACTAAAAAAAAAAAAAAAAAAAAAAAAATCAAAGTTCAGAAAAATGAGCTAAGAAGACAAATAGGCTTGTCCTACAAAAGAAATCCCAAACTGTCAACAAATATGAAAACAAACTTGACCTCACTAGTCATTAGGATTTGGAATTAAAACAACAAGAAGATACTACTTTGCCCCCAGAAAATGGACCAGAACTACTTCTGATAAGGCCAAGAGTTGACAAAATGCACGACCGCAGGAATTCTTACACCAAAGGTATCATTCACAAGTAATAAAAGCGCCTGCCTCTCGGAGCTTCTGCCCAAACATGACACAGAGATAACGAGACTTTTCATTTTACTTTTCAATAGTTATAGTAATTCAGGTCAGATATAAGCTATGAAAGTTAACAAAGCACTCAAAAAAGGTTGCCATGACAGTCAGCAGGCAGACAATAATCAATATCAGGTGAAGATCAGAAAAAATAGAATCATCCTTGGCTGGCTGAAGAGCGTAGATTGATTAACCAGCCAGTCCCAGCCACAGGGGGCTCTCGAACTGGCGTGTTACAAGTCTTCGGGCTTTTTCGATGTGTCGTCTCCTCCTCCTCCTCCTCCTCCTCCTCCTCCTCCTCCTCCTCCTCCTCCTCTTCCTCCCCCTCCCCCTCCTCCTTCGTCACTGGGGATGGAACCCAGAGGATTCTACCTCTGAACTACACCCCCAGCCCTATTTTAATTTTTTTTTTTTTCGGGTCTGGGGATGGAACCCAGGGGCATTCGACCTCCAAGCTACACCCCCTGCCCTATTTTTTATTCTTTATTTTGAAACCAGGTCTCACTGAGTTGCAGAGGGCCTCACTAAGTAGCTGAGGCTGTCCGCCAACCGTGATCCTCTGGTCTCAGCCTCCCAAATGCTGGGATTACAAGCGTACACCACCATACCCAGCTCCTATTTTAATTTTTTTAAATTTTGTTTTGCTTTGCTTTTGAAACAGGGTATCACTAGGTTTCTGAAAGTCTCACTAAGTTGCTGAGGCAGATTGCAAACCTGTGACCTTCTGTCTCAGTAAAATGAAAAGTGTCGTTATCTCTGTGTCACGTTTGGGCAGAAGCTCCGAGAGGCAGGCGCTTTTATTACTCGTGAATGATACCTTTGGTGTAAGAATTCCTGCGGTCATGCATTTTGTCAACTCTTGGCCTTATCAGAAGTAGTTCTGGTCCATTTTCTGGGGGCAAAGAGTATAACAAGTGCTGGGAGATTACGAGCATGTATTACAGATCTTTCAGTATCTTGAGTGACAAATAGATGGTCTCTCATCAAGCAGAAAATTCTTCATCCAACACAGTACACAGCCAACTGATTTTTTGGACAAAGGAAAAGGTTCAAAATGACCAAGTGGAGAAAATTACTGTGTCCACAAGCAGCACCATAGATTTCATAGACACCAGTGAGAAGCCATGTGTTTAAGTACAAATATTCAATAGAACATGTGTAGAATACGAGAGAGGAGGTCTGTTGGTTGTTAGTAAAAAAGAACTGGGGTGCCAGGAGTGGTGGTGCACATCTGTGATACTCGTAGTACCTAGGAGGCTGAGATAGAGGATCACAGGTTTATGGCCAGCCTCAGCAAATTAGTGAGGCCCTGCACACTTTAGAGGGACCATAATTCAAGATAAAATAGGGCTAGGGGTGCAGCTCAGAAGTAAAATTCCCCTGCGTTTAATCCCCACTAACACCAAAATAACCGGGAGGGTGTTTTGTTCATTATAAGATCAATGTCAGTCAACAGTATAATATGGCTTCCCCTCCCCATCACATGAAAAGGCATTAAAATCCCCATTTTTCTTAATAAGAAACTGGAGCTCAGAGAGGCCAAGACAGCACAGCTTGTGAATGGCCAAGCCAGGACTCAAACCTGGGCCTCTAAATCTAAACCCCCACCAGGTGCTGTGGCAACACAACTGTAATCCCAGTCCTTGGGAAGCTGAGAAGGGAAGATCACAGGTTTGAAGCCAGCCTCAATAGCTTAGTGAGACACTGTTTCTAACTAAATAATAAAAAGGGCTGAGGGTGTAGCTCAGAGGTAGAATGCTCCTGGGTTTAATCCCCAGAACCAAAAAAAAATTAATTAATTAATTAAATATTTGGCAAGCAGGGAATATAGCTCAGCAGTAAAGTGTTTGCCTAACGGGGGTCCTTGAGTTAAATCCATACTACTACAAAATTTTGAAAACCGTGAGCCAAATTATTTTTCCTTTAATAATAAACTAGCTACACACAGTGGCTGACACACACCTGTAATCTCAATACTTTGGAGGCTGAGACAGGAGTATTTCAGATTTCAGGTAACTTAATGAGACCCTGTTTCGAAATAAAAAATCGAAAGAGTCATGAGGGCAGCTGAGAGGTAGAATGCCCCTGGGTTCAATCCCCAGTACCAAAAAAGTAATAAGTAAATAAATCAATCGGAAGCCCCAGCCTTTGCCTATGACATGCTGTACTCCCCACTAGAGGGTGGCCAGAGAAAGGCAAGCTGGAGAGGAGCATTCCAGCTGTGGGGACGCCTCGGGACAGCTCTGCTGCAGACCGTAGACACTTGGTACACACCTATGCGGTATGCTACCAAGAGCTAAACCAATTGCTGAGCTAGGAGGCTGATGAAAACTAATCAAAGTTTGGTCATGGAGAAAGAAAATAAAAACTAGAACTATGAACACCTTAGTAGTCATATAATGACCATTAGTAGTCCCTAAATAAAAAGTCAATACATAAATTGACAGCTCTACTCTGTCCAGACCTTTGGTACCTACCTCAGACTGTGTTCTCCCTGTGTGGACACCTGGATTTCGGTTGAGTTTTATGGCTATACCTTGAATTCAGAATGTTCCAAACGTTTCTTGTGAGGAAGGCTTTGTCCCCAGGGTGGTGTCTTGGGAAGTCATGGGGCCTTTAGGAGATGGGGCTTAGTGGGAGGTCTTCAGGTCCCTGGGAACATTGGGACCACAGCTCTTCCTGGTTTTTCTTTTACTTCCAGCCATGAGGGGATTGGTTTTGCTTTGCCACCTGCTTCCACTGTGATATGCCACCACAGGTACAGTGCCATAGGGCCAAACCAATCATGGACTGTGTTATAGTTAGATGTAAGACGTCCCCTAAAGAGCTCATTTATTATTATTCAGGGTTGAAATAATTGAGTCATGAGAGTTGTAATCCCAGCGGTGGATAAATCCATTGCAATGGACTTATCTGGGTGTGGCTGGAGGGGTAGGTCCCTGGGGTGTAGTCTTGGGGATTGTATATGGATCCTCCTCCCGGTTCTCTCTTGCTTCCATCCTTCATGCAGTGAGGAGCACAGCCCATGTGCTCTTCCTCTCTCCGCCTTCCACAGCCATGTCCTGAGATCCCTGGTCACCCACCTCACATGGAACGAGCCGGAAACTGTAAGAAAATAAATCTTTTTTTCTAAGTTACATGATCAGTCTTTTAGATGATAGCTGTAGAAATGCTGATCATTACAGACCAAAATCTTAAAAACTGTGAGCCAAGATAGACCTTTTCTAAGCTGATTATCTCAGGCACTTGTTACATTAACAGAAAGTTGACAAACACAGTCACTTACTGCCAGAAACAAGTAGTTGGAACGACAGGGTGTCTTTTGGCCTAAACTAGAACTGAGGGAGGGACTAAGAGATAAGAGATTATGTAGGTTGTCCTGGAACTCTCCGGTTATATTTTTCTCAGATGTCCAAACCAACAAAGAGAGCAAGCAGCATAAGAAAAAACTAATGCTAAGCACTCCAGAAGGAAGAGAGACCCAAGTCGGCTTCCTAAGGCTCAATTCCAGGAATTCGTCTTTATTACAAAGGAGAACACTATTACTATTTCAAGGAGCTGGGCCAAGAGTCTGGGGCTACCAGCTGCCATTTTGCCAGGTCTCTTTTTTTTTTTTTTTTTTTTTTTTTTTTTTTGCGGGTCTGGAGATGGAACTCAGGGGCATTCGACCTCCAGGCTGCACCCCCTGCCCTATTTTTTTATTCTTTATTTTTGAAACCGGGTCTCACTGAGTTGCAGATGGCCTCACTAAGTAGCTGAGGCTGTCCGCGAACCACAATCCTCCGGTCTCAGCCTCCCGAATGCTGGGATTACAAGCGTCCCACCACGTCATGTTTTTTGCCAGGTCTTGGAGCATGGACCAGGCAATGAAGTCGTGCGGAGGAAAGCACTCAGGGAGCCGGACAGCGACCCCGTGAGGACAGCATCGGTACTCTTATCTAATGCTTCATAAAGAGCCACTGGGAAACAGCCGTTTGGAACTGCGTGCAGGGCCGGCTTAGCCGGTGGTTCTGACTTGGATTCTCTCTCCTGTGACTGCAGGCCAGGTGTTGACCAGAATTACTGTCATCTCGAGGCTCCAGGGCAGGAAGAACTGTACTCACATGGCTGTCAGCAGACCTCATAGGAAGGCTTCTAAGCTCAGTAGGTCAACCAGGGTTAAGGGCAGGACACACAGGCGCCAAACCTCATGCCACCTCATGCAACACCCTGATGTGCCCAAGGTTCAGCCAGGAACTCTGCTCCCAGCAGTGCTCCTTTGCTATGAGAGAGATGGGCAGAACCACCCCTGACAGCGCCCTGACAGTCTCAGGGCCATGGGCGGAGGGGTCTGTGTAACTGAAAAGCACATCGCCCTCAAACCCAATAACCTTCACCCCAAGAGAAGAGCAGGCAACCTCAATGGGTACAAGGTCATGATCTGCATCCTGGCGCACCCCAGACCCCGAGCTTCTCCCTCCCACACCATGTGTGTGCTCTCTCTCTCTCTCTCTCTCTCTCTCTCTCTCTCTCTCTCTCACACACACACACACACACACACACACACACACACACACACCTTGCCCATACATGCACGGCAGTTCCCCACAAATCTGTCCCAAGTGTACTCTGTTGACAGTTTATGCAGGTGAACCAATTCTTTGCTCACAAGTTTCAAAGTTGGACCCAGCAAATGGCCAAACATTGCTGTATTGCCTGATTCCGCCATTAAGCAGCTGAAAGGCCAAGCTCCATGAGAATTTCCCTAGTTGGACAATCTGACCTACCCCAAATGCTCCCATGGACAGTTCCTCATCCCTGCCCACCTTCCTGAATCAGAAGGAAGGACCTGCCTAGAGGCTCCTGCCTGGTGCCCTGTGCACGGCATCCTGTGTCCCGCGTCCGGGTCCTGCCGGGTGCCTGCGGCTGGCTGATGACACTTAGCTGCCCAGGCCTGTGGATCAATTCCCTCACCACCCTGACAGAATCCACAAGCTGTGCACAGGAGGATTGTGAGAACGACACCAAGATGCTCCAACTGGCTCCTGCAGACCCTGTGTGCCTCTACCTCAATCTGAAGGCCTTGTCTTTGCAAGAAGATGATGCTGAGTGCAAAAAATTTCAAGGCGTCCCGTGGCTCAGACTGCGAACTGGGCAAACTGGCTCCTTGTTTTGACCTGGAGCAAAAAATCATCCCTTTGAAGCCTACAACACCTGGGAGTTCCCAAGACCCCTGCACAGGGAAAGCTGTGGTCAGAGGCCTGGGCAAAGAGCAGGAAAGGGAGGCTGAGCAGGGAAAGACCTGGTAGTCCAGGGGGCATTAGGACCATCAGAGAAGGGGCCCTGTTGGACACAGTCTGCCGTTAGGCCCCTAATTCATGGAGGCCTGTCTTCCTGCATGCCCAGGCCTGGGCCCCTGTAGAGAAGCCTCTATTTGAGAGCTCTAGGAAAAGCTAAGGATTCCCAGGCCTCCTGTGTGTTTCCTGCCAGCGACAGAATCCCATCACAAGCTCCCACACCGACACCGAGGATGCTCACAGCTGAAGAGGAGCTCCGGCCTCTCCATACTCCGGGCTGCCCTCAGGTGCCACTGGAGAAGAGCGAAGAAGGGCTCCCATTCTCCCCCTGCAGCCTCTGAGTTTCTCCTGAAGAAGGCCCAGTCTGAGAAGGTGGCAGACCCAACAGCAGGGCAGGCGTGCCATCGAGGAAGTGCGAGCTCCCTCCCTGGACAGTGCCAGGCCACGAAATTCCTCTCTTGCCCAAGATTCCTCTGTTGCCACCACATCCGGAGCTGAGTTTTCAAGTCACCCTTAAAGACCTAGACCTGGAGAAGGAGGCGGCATTCTGGTGCATCACCAGCACATTGGGCTGTGAGGTCCAGGACTGCATGCCCTGCAGCCTTCTGGCTGCCCCCCTTCCTGCCTAAGGACAGCTCCCCCGCCCAGCACAGCAGAGGAGGGGCAGGAAGGAGCAGGGCTTCCTGGGCCCAGGGACCCTCCTGGAACCCGCAGCAGTGGCCTCCTCTCAGACCCCATTTCCAGCAGAAAGTGCAGCTGCCCTGCACACAGCTTTTCCTCCTCAGAGCACCTTCCAGGCCCCTCTTCAGACTCCCCCACCTCAGCTGGTCACCTCCCTGACCCACTGCAGGCAAGAATGGTATTCACAGACTAACCCTCCCTCGCCTGCCAGTGCGTCCTTCTCTAGACCTCTCTCTCCCATGGAGTCCCCATCCCCTATGTGTGTGGACTCTTCTGTTCCTCCCGAGACCCTAGCTCTCCCCCAGCCTGCCAGCTGCCAACTCTGCCCTCGTCCTACCCCTCAGCTGGCCCTGTGGCAGGCATGTTGACTCCATCCCCAGCATCCCACCTTGGGGTCACTCCCATGGCACTACTTCCCCTTCTCAGGCTCTTCCTGAAGCCTCCTGCTGTCTCCAGTAGAAGCATCCTCCCCTCTGTCCTGCCCATAACCCCCCAGAGCAGAACCTCAGCCTCAGAACCTCCAGCAGGCAGGTGTTGAGGATCTGAAACTCCATTCCAGGATTAAAATATCCTGCCAGTCCTAGGGCCACCATCCAAACCACACCTGGGGCACCTGAGGGGCAGCAGCACAAAGTCTCCACCACTGCCAACTCTTTCCAGTTTGGAGATTTGGGGTTCTAGCTCCAGACCCAGCCTAAACTGTGGGCCAATGAGCTTTGTACTAACCAACCAGTCAGCCCCTGGGGATTCCTTACCCATGAATCCCACCTTGGGCACCCAGAAAGCCACTGATGCCAGCCGAGCTGTGTTTTCCCTGACTCAACCATGACCTCTGCCTCTACATCTGCCACCTGCAGGCCCAGTGCTGCTGGACAGAACTCTGCCCCCAGATAGGCCCCCAGATAGGTCAACATCAGCCAGCCAAGGCCCCGCTCCCTCAAACCTGGCAGCATTGGCAGGACCAATGAGATCTGGGAGGACACAGCTGCTCCCAGATCTCAATCTGCCTTTGAGGTACTGTCTGTATCAGCAGAAGTGGGACCCCAAGCACCAAACACCATTATGATGGGAGCCTGGGCCTGAACACCTGTGGACCCCTAGCCAAAGCACTCCACAGTGAACAGGGGACCCCACACTAAGGGTAACTCTGCTTAAAGCCAGTGGCACCCCTACTTTTAGTGCAATCCCCAAGGCCCATCCAAGTAGAAACCCCAAATTTCAGCGTTGGAGTTAAGTAACATTGCAAGAAAGGCTGCCTCTGGGGCATATCTGTGCCCTCCTCTAACCCTGGAAGCTCTGCTTCTCATGGAGGCATAGGAGGCTCCCTGACTCTAGGGCCTCCTCATTAATCTCTGGGCACAGAACTAGGATGACCAGCCACCAGCTCATCCTCCTTCAAGGCAAGACCCACTCAAGAGGAGTCTAAGAGAACATCCACTCCCTCTCTCCTGTAAGCCCCATCTGGATGTAATCAGAAGTCTTGCCATAACCTCTGTGATCCTGGGGCAAACACACTTTGCCCTCAACTGGGAAGTGCGGGTCTGTGATCTTATTGGATCTCTGTGGTCCAAGTCCTCACAGCTATAGACAGGGGCCCTTGGCCTGGTTCTTTCTTGTTTTTCTATTTGAGCTCTTTTAAATTATTTGAGCTTAGCTATTTGATTTGATGAGAAAATTTGAAATTTGCAGATTTGGGTTCCAAATAGAAAAGATATAAGACACACAGAGGAACTAGGCTATTTGGGGGCTCTCTGTTGCAATTTGTAACTATGGGAAATACCAAGTCCAGACTATCAGCTTCCTGGGGAGAATTTTAGGGGACTTCTCTGCTTGTAGCTATGAACCTGTAACCAATAAAAATATTTTCTACTGCCGGGCGTGGTGGCGCACGCTTGTAATCCCCGCGCTTGGGAGGCGGAGACAGGAGGATCGCGCAGGTTCGAAGCCAGCCACGCGTGCTGGTTTAGGAGACCCTGTTTCTAAATAAAAATATAAAAATAGGTCTGGGAGTGTAGCCCAGAGGTAGAAGGGCTTCCAGGAACCCCAGTACCACCAAATATATATATATTTTCTACTGTGGAACAGTATGGCTTCTGCATATGGTAGACCCCAAGGAAAGACTGCCTTTAAATGGGTCACTGAATTATTAAACTGTTTTGCAGCTAGAGTTGTTTTGTTAAAGATTAGGGTAAGGGGACGAAATGCCATGTGTTCAATCTTTCATGCTTTCACACAGTCTAGATTCTTCTAAAAACAAGACCAGCCAGATGTGGTGGCATACACTTGTAATCCTAGTACTTGGAAGGCTGAGACAGGAGGATTGCAGGTTCATGGCTAGCCTCAGCTACTTGGTGAGGCCCTTTGCAACTCAGCGAGACCTGGTTTCAAAATAAAGAATAAAAAATAGGGCAGGGGATGTAGCTTGGAGGTTGAATGCCATTGGGTTCCATCCCCAGACTCAAAAAAAAAAAAAGAAAGAAAGAAAGAAAAAAGAAAAAAAGAAAACGGTGGCATGGTCCAACTAGACCCCTGTCCAAGTATATGATGAGAAAACTCAGGCGGGGGCCACTGAAGGCAAAGTACTTAAATGAAACTCAACAGCTTCATCCGGAGGCCACTGAGGACCCCTGAGCTGGCTAGAAAAAGTATGTCAGACTTAGAAACAATACACCAACTTAGACCCAGAGGCCCCTGAGGATGAATAGATGCTCAGTACAACCTTCGTGGGACAAAGGGCTCCTGACATTAGACACAGATTCCAAAAATTAAAGGAGCCATGGAAAGGAACCCCTCCCACTTGGCAGACATTACCTGTAAGGTCCAAAACAACCAGAAAACTAAAAAGGCCAAATAGAGCCGGGCGTGGTGGCGCACGCTTGTAATCCCCACACTTGGGAGGTGGAGACAGGAGGATCACACAGGTTCGAAGCCAGTCATGCTGGCTCAAGAGACCCTGTTTCCAAATAAAAAAGTATAAAATAGGTCTGGGAGTGTAGCCTGGAGGTAGGTAGAAGGTCTTCCAGGAACCCCAGTACCACCAAAGAGAAGAGAGAGAGAGAGAGAGAGAGAGAGAGAGAGAGAGAGAGAGAGAGAGACATTAAAAGGGGGGGGGGCAAATAGGCCACCCTTTTCATGCACAATATTCAAGGCTGGGAATTGAGAGCCAGAGGCCCTACCCCAAAAAGGAGAAAAGGCCCTCGGAAAAGACGAGCGAGTGTCCTGCGGTGAAGTGGGCACTGGGAGAGAAAGTGGCCCACACTCCTAAATGAAAAGGACTGGCTCAGTAAGGACCAAAAGCATCACACAGAAGACCCTGACGGCCTGAGGCCCGAGGCAAGCCGAGGGCTCCCATGACCCTTTTAGCCCCAACCATTATCTCCCCACAGAGCCCCAGGTACAGTGAAGAGCAAACTATGACTTCTTAACCAATACCGGAGCCGAATATTCTGTCCTAATGACACCCACCCTGACAAAGTCTAATCAGACTGTGTCCATCATGGGGGTGTCAAAGGCTTTCCTGCAGCCTCTGGAACACGGCTCAGGAGACCTACGTGGGGCTCACAGTTTTGTACATGCACCCAAATGCCTGGTTCTACTGTGCGGAGGGGAGGGGCTTGCTATGCAAACTAAATCCTAAGGGAAATTTATCCCCAAATGAGCAGTGACCGCAACACAAATGGTGCCCGAGCAGGCCTTTCACCTCCGCTGATGTTGATCTGGAAGAGGGCAAGTCAGCAAAGCCTAATGGCTGACCAGGAAAGACCACTGCCAGCATTCAGAGTCCCAGGACTGCAGCTACAAGGATCCAGGGGGAGGAGGGTTGGTGCAGAGCATGGACAACCTTGCTATTCCTGATCTTAGAGGAAATGCTTTCAGTTTTCCTATGCAGTATGCTGTTGGCTTTGGGTTGTCATGGATAGACATTCCTATGTTGAGGTATGATTCTCCTACACCTGATTTATTCAGGACCTTCATCATGAAGTGATGTTGAGTTTTATCAAAGGTTTTTCCTTATCTTCTGAGATGATCATGTGACTTTTTATCCTTTATGTTCTGTTACATTTATTGAGTTGTGCACATGGAACCAACCGGCTATACCTGGAATGCAATCAACTTGATCATAGTGTATGATCATTTTAATGTGCTGGTGGATTTGATTTGCAAGGATTTCATTGAGGATTTTTCCATACATGTTTATTGGGAGTATTGGTTTATAGTTTTCTTTGTCTTTATCAGATTTTGGAATAGAAGAATATTGGCTTTATAGAATGAGTTTAGAAGGATTCCTTTTTCTATGTTATGGAAAGGTTTGATGAACATTGGTATTTATACTTCTATAAAAGTCTGGTAAAATTCAGCTGTGGATCCATCCAGAGATTTTTGTGGCTTGAGGCAGTCTGAATAACCCTCGGTGCATCCCCACCTCTCCGAAGCAAGCATGATGGGAATGCAGACCTCACCAAATAATGATTCTCTGTGGGGTTATTTGGGCTGGGCCCTCTGAGAGCAAAATAGATGACGTTTCCCAGGCAGGTGAATGAGTTAGGGCAGAACAAAAAGCTCCCCAAACATTCTCTCTGGAGCTTTCTGAGCTGTAGACTCCAAGGGCTGGATACCAGAAGCTCTGTGGCATGAATCCCTCTACCCTATGAGTGGAGAGAGACTGTAGAATCTCAAAGATCGGTGCTGGGACTGGGGGTGGGGAGTGATAGTAGGATCCACATCATCAGACACCCACTATTCTTGAGTTCCCAGCCCTGGTTCTCCAACAGCCACACGTGACTGCTTGCTCCCCAGGTTCTCAGGGGCCCTGTAATCTGCAGATTGTGAAGGGAACCCCAACCATTCTGCCTGTGCTTCAGCCCCATCACCCACCACATGGAACTTAGTTGTGTCTGTCTCTCCCCCGAGCACTGACCTGAGTTTCTAAACTGCCGCCTGTTGAGTCATGCAGTGGCACTTCCATGGGGTCCCAGAGACAGACACATGCAGAGGCCTTTGGTTTCCAGAACCGTAAGTCTAGTCAACAGGGCCCTTCTCAGGGTGGTTCCCAGTCACTGAACCATGAGATATGCTGGGAAGTGCGGAGACTTTTCCAGGGCTGGTTCACCATGCAAACCCCAGGTCTCTCACTTAGATAATCTTTCTGCACAGGATTCAGATCCTGAGCCAGCAGTGCTCAGTGGGACTCTCTTTCTCTCACCTCTACCCTTGCCACAAAGGCACTCACTCCCCTTCCCCTGCCAGGCTTCCCTGCAATCAGCTCCGGGCTCTCTTTTTCATCCTCTATTCCACTGTACAATATTTGAGATTCTTCAAGTCTCTGTCCATCCTCTTTTCAACTCCAACACTCACCCATGGTCACCCACCTCAGTAACCAGCCACACACCAATTGTTCAGCCTCTACCTATGAAGACGCAGGCAGGTGCTGCTTGACTCTGAGTTACCACTTTGCCCCTCTGAACCGAAGCTGGCTTAACCACTTTTATTCCTGAATATCCAGAAGAAGATGAACGGGGGCTCAAGAATGCAGTTTTAAAGAGTTGGTTTCTTCATCCCACTTGTAGGTAAATCCTCATAGTCATTTTATTACTGAGATGTTTATGTTTCTCACAATTGACTATATTCATCAAGCCTATTATTGTGGCGAGATATGTTTACTGAGTTTGACAGATCATACTTCAGAGGAAGAGGACTGCTCCATGGGAGAAAAGAAGGTTACCCAAAAATGCCAACTCTACAAAAAAAAAAAAAAAAAGAAGAACCTCAGAACAAAGAAGCTGTCAAAAACTTGTGGGACCAAATATTACAGGCAAAATCCTTTTGAAAAATGGTTAAGTAGACTTCACCCAAATGCCCAAGAATGCTGGAAACTTTAAATTAAAACTTAAAAGGTTTTGGTGTTGAATTTTCTAATTGGGTCTATGCATATCTCACAAGAACAGGAAACACCTCAGGAGTGCTTTGAGTCTTACTCTAGACGATATTCCCACATATAGTGTACCTGAGTCTATACAAAGTAATAACAGCCCTGCCTTTGTTTGAAAGTGAAGCAACAGGTGATTAAAACTTTGGAAATTCACTGGAGACTGCAAGATGCCTGGAGAACTCAATCAATATGTAAAATGGAAAAGATGAAACATATTAAAGAATGACTCTTGCCAAAATATGTCAGGTAACTAGTCTAATGTGGGAAAAGTTATCTATTGTCCTTTTCCACCCACGTGGCCCCCAGAAACGAGCTACAACGCAGAACTAGGAGATTATATATGCTAAACTCTTTCAGACCCCTATAAGAGAGATGTTTTCTCCACACTTAGCATATGAAAATAGGACCAAACACTTTGTACCACAGCTAAAACAAGTCCTAACCTCAATACATAGGTTTGCTTCCTCTAGAACAAGATCCCACCCTGAGGACTCTCCACATCCTTTTCAACTGGGATACTGAGACCTGTTAAAGACAGGGAAACCAGGGAGCAAAGGATTAACTAATGGAAAATGGACAGGTCCTGATGAGGTACTTCTGACTCCTTCTAAAACTATCAGGTATTAAACCATAGATTCAACACATTTGAGTAAAAAGGGCACCACCAGAAGATGACGTCTCGGATCACCCTAGGGACCTCGGTCTCCCGACTGGATCACAACCCCTCTGTAGAACTTCAAATATCTTTGTAAAAGACAAATCCTAGCTAAGACACTTTAAACAATCATGTGCTATATTGCCATTAGTCTTTACCTTCTCTATCTCTTTTTACTCCCAAGTCAAATGTACTCCAACCTCTTTACAGTTTGGGTCCTTGCAGTTTCTGAAGGCCTCATCGGCCTGGTTGCTGGGTGTGCAGAGAACTCCCTCTCTCAGCCACTGCAGACTGCCTTGGAAAGTTCAGGCAGTCTGACTGTACAGAAGCAATTTTCTTTTCTTTTCTTTTCCTTCCTTCCTTCCTTCCTTTCTTTTTCTTTTTTCTTTTGTGATACTGGAAAGGGAACCCAGAGGCTTTGTACCTCTGGACTATACCTCCATACCTCCTTTGTATTTTATTTGGAAATAGAGTCTCACTAAGTTGCCCAGAGCCTCACTAGGCTGCTGAGGCTGACTTCAAAGCTGCGATCCTTTTGTCTCAGCCTCCCAAGTACTAGGATTACAAGCATGCGTCACTATGCCTGGATAATAGAAGTTTTCTAATCAGCTCAGGAACTGAAGAGAATGCATTTTCCCATTCATAAAAGAAAATGCTTCCTCCTCCCTTCTAAGAGGATCCCTCAGACGTTCAAATCCAAAGCTAAGACTAGAAAGATCATGTGTTTGGTAGTTTGAGAACAAGTGAAGAGCACTCTAGGTATAAACTATGAAGTACACAATAGAGTTGAAAGGGTAACTACAGGATAAGTTCAGTTGGATGAGATAATTGCTTTATATATTGATAAACTAAGTGATTTTTGTGGGGGTCTCTGGATAATAAATTGTACTCCCCAACAGATGTGTAAAACAAATATCACTGTAACTGAGTCTATGTGGTTTGGCCTTAAAAGCAATTCTTGGAAAAAACTATCATAGCCTGTGTTATAGGGATGGCTATGAACTCATGGGATTCAAGAGTAGCCTTTACTGCAACTCACAGGGCAGAGTACCAGACTACGTTAATAATAAATCAAACCTGTGTTGTATTTTGCACCTGGTGACACCCATACCTCCCAGGATGGATTGTTTCCCATTTACCTGCAGCCCCATATCACTGGGATATTGCTAAATCCAGACACCATATATTAAAAAAAAAAAAAGCTCCTGGTGGTTTTATTTATATGTGTGTGTTGAACACAGGAGCATTCTACCTCTGAGCTACAGCCCCAGCCTTTTTTATTTTATTTATTTTTTGGTGGTACTGGGGTTCCTGAAAATCCTTCTACCTCCGGGCTACACTCCCAGACCTATTTTTTTTTATATTTTTATTTGGAAACAGGGTCTCTTAAACCAGCTAGACTGGCTTCGAACCTGCGCAATCCTCCTGTCTCCGCCTCCCAAGGGCGGGGATTACAAGTGTGGGCCACCAGGCCTGGCTAGCCCCAGCCTTTTTTATTTTTTGTTTTGAAACAGTGTCTTTCTAGGTTGCTTCTGGTCTTGCTACTTTGATGAAGCTGTCCCCAAACCTGTGATAATCCTGTCTCAACCTCCCAAGCACTGGGGTCACAAGTGTGCACCACCATGCCCAACTTTTTTATTCTGGGTGCCACCTCTATTTTTTTTTAATTTATTTTTTATTGGTGCAATGTATTCATACATCATAGTGGTATAAATAAGATACTTTTGTAGACATACATGCACACATCGCCCAGTTAGCCCCTACCCGATCCCCACCCCATTCCCTCCCCATCCCTCCTTCCCACACTTGGCTTAGTGGTTGACATCTAGTATTATAGCAATTTATACAATATTAACATTGATAATCTCACATAACAGTTTCATTTGTCTGGTACCAAACTTTTGATGACTTAAAGATAACATTTCAATATTTCTTTTTGCTTTCTTTCTTACCAGAGAATATTTTTTTTTCTTTTTTTTTTTTAGGTGAAACTATCATACATTTATTTATTTATTTTTCAGAAAAAAAATCTATCCTGATATGGAATATGGGCTCTAGATACCCAAAACAGTCTCAAAGAAGAACAAAGCTAGAAGATGTATATTTTCTGATTTCAAACCATATAAAGCTACAATAATTGAAACAGTGTAGTACTGTTCTAAAGGCAGATATATAAACCATTGGAGCTAAATAAAAGCCTAGAGATAAATTCTTCCATACATTGTCAAGTTATTTTTGACAAGGTTTCCATGAACTTTTGGTGGAGGAAATACTAGTCTTTTAACTAAATATTGTTGAAAAATAATAATAAATGAAAAATAATAAAATTGGACCCTTACCTAACACATATACAAATATTAACTCAAAATAGATAAAGGACCTAAATATAAATCTTAATACTATCAGCTTTTAGAAGAAAATCTGGGTCATAAAACCTCACAACATTGAAATTGGAAGTGATTTCTTGGATATGATTTCAATGGCACAGGCAACAAAAGGGTAAATAAACTCCCTTAAAAATAAAAAAATATTGTATATCCAAAGACAATGTAAACAGAGTTAAAAGTTACTGATGCTCTTCCAAGAGTTCCTCCTATGACCCATTTCTCCCTAACTCTCACATATTAGGGAAAGCATCTGATTTCTTATTTTTTGTGCCTGACTAATCTCACTTAGCATAATGTCCTCCAGCTCCATCCATTTCCCTGAAAATGATGTAATTGAGTTTTTTTTGATGGCTGAGTAAAATTCCATTGTATACATATCCCACAGTTTTGTAATCCATTCATCTGTTGATGGACATCTTGGCTGGTTCCATAGTTTGGCTATGGTGAATTGTGCAGCTATGAACATAGATACACATGCATTAGTTTGATAGTTTGGTTTCTTTTCTTTTGGGTAGATACCCAACAGTGGTATTGCTGGATCAAATGGTAGATTTGTTCCCATTCTTCTGAGGATTCTCCATACTGTTTTCCAAAGTGGTTGCACTAATTTGCAATCCCACCAACAATGTCTTAGAGTTCCCACTTCTCCACATCCTCGCCAGCATCTGTTGTTGTTTGTGTTTTGAATGATGGCCATTCTAGTTGGAGTTAGGTGAAATCTCAGGGTAGTTTTGATTTGCATCTCTCTGATTGCCAGTGATGTTGAGCATTTTTTCATGCATTTATTGGCCATTTGAATTTCTTCTTTTGTTAAGTGTCTATTTAGTTCATTTGCCCATTTTGTTATTGGATGTTTTGTTTTCTTAGTGTTGAGTTTCTTGAGTTCTCTGTATATTCTAGATATTAGTCCTCTATCAGTGGTGTAGGTGGCAAAAATCTTCTCCCATTCTGTTGGCTCTCGATTGAGATTCTTGATAGTTTCCTTTGCTGAACAGAAGCTCTTCAGTTTCATGCAATCCCATGTATTGATTCTCCTTTTAATTTGTTGTGCTTTTGGGGTCTTGTTGAGGAAATGTTTGTCTGTGCCTATGTGTTGTAGTGTTGGACCTATGCCCTCTTCAAGGAGCTTCAAAGTCTCTGGTTTAATTTCCAAGTCTTTGATCCATCGTGAGTTGACTTTTGTACAGGGTGAAAAAGTGGGATTAACATCCAATTTTCTGCATATGGTTAACCAGTTTTGCCAACACCATTTGTTAAAGAGGCTATCTTTTTTCCAGTGTGTGTTTTTGGCCCCTTTGTCAAAAATCAATTGGCTGAAAGTGTGTGGACTTGTTTCTGGGTCTTCTATTCTGCTCCATTGGTCTATATATCTGTTCTTTTGCCAGTACCATGCTGTTTTTATTACAATGGCTTTGTAGTATAGTTTAAAGTCAGGTATTGTGATTCCTCCTGCGTGGTTTTTGTTGCTGAGAACTACCTTGGCTATTCTGGGCTTTTTGTTATTCCAGATAAATTTAAGGACTGATTTTTCTATGTCTGTGAGGAATGATCTTGGTAGTTTAATGGGCATTGCATTAAATCTGTAGATCAGTTTTGGGAGTATGGCCATTTTAATAATATTTATTCTGCCAATCCATGAACATGGAAGGTCTTTCCATCTTCTAAGATCTTCTTCGATTTCTTTTTTCAGTGTTTTATAATTTTCTTTGTAGAGATCTTTTACCTCCTTGGTCAAGTTTATTCCTAGGTATTTTATTTTTTTGTGGGAGATCCTGAGTGGAAGTGTTTTCTGAATTTCTTTTTCAGTGGATTTATGGTTGGTGTACAGGAAAGCTTCTGATTTTTTAAGATTGATTTTGTATCCAGATACCTTGCTGAATTTGTTGATCAGTTCTATAAGCCTTTTGGTTGAGTTTGTTGGGTTTTCTAAGTATAGTATCATGTCATCTGCAAATAGTGAAAGCTTGAGTTCTTCTTTTCCTATTTGTACTCCTTTGATTTCCTTTTCTTGCCTTATTGCTCTGGCTAGAGTCTCTAGTACTATATTGAAGAGAAGTGGTGATAGTGGACATCCTTGTCTCGTTCCAGTTTTTAGGGGGAATTCTTGAAGTTTTTCCCCATTTAATATGATGTTGGCAGTGGGCTTATTGTAGATTGCCTTAATAATGTTGAGATATGTTCCTTCTATTCCAATTCTCTGCAGTGTTTTTATCATAAATGGATGTTGAATTTTATCAAATGCTTTTTCAGCATCTATTGAGATGATCATGTGGTTTTTGTCTTTGATTCTGTTTATATGATGAATTACATGGATTGATTTTCGTATATTGAACCAGCCTTGCATCCCTGGGATGAACCCTACCTGGTCATGGTGAATGATTTTCTTGATGTGGTTTTGAATGCGTGTTGCTAGTATTTTGTTTAATAGTTTTGCATCCAAGTTCATCAGAGATATAGGCCTGTAGTTTTCCTTCCTTGAACTGTCTTTATTCGATTTGGGTATTAGTGTGATGTTGGCTTCATAGAATGTATTTGGGAGAGTCCCGGTTTTTTCTATTTCCCGAAATAGTTTGAGTAGTATTGGGATTAGTTCTCCTATAAAGGTTTTATAGAATTCACTTGGGAAACCATCTGGTCCTGGGCTTTTCTTTGATGGTAAGCTCTTTATTGCTGTTTCAATCTCTTTGATTGTTATTGGTTGGTTTAAGTGTTCTATATCTTCTTGACTCAGTTTAGGAAGGTTGTATTTATCTAGGAAGTTGTCGATTTCCTCCAGGTTTTCCATTTTGTTGGAGAATAGTTTTTCAAAGTAGTTTCTGATAATCCTCTGGATTTCTATGCTGTCAGTAGTAATGTCTCCTTTTTCATCCCTTATCTTCATAATTTGGGTTGATTCTCTCTTTTTTTTAGTTAGGTTGGCTAATGGTTTATCAATCTTGTTAATTTTTTCAAGAAACCAGCTTTTAGTTTTGTTGATTTTCTGTATTGTTTTTTTATTCTCTATTTCGTTAATTTCTGCTCTAATTTTAATAATTTCCCGTCTTCTGCTGGCTTTGGGGTTCAATTGTTCCTGCTTTTCAAGGGCTTTGAGGTGTGTCATAAGGCTATTTATTTGAAGATTTTCTGTTTTTCTTATGTGAGCACTCAGTGCTATAAATTTTCCTCTTAATACTGCCTTCAAAGTGTCCCAGAGGTTTTGATATGTTGTCTCTTTATTTTCATTTGTTTCTAGAAATTTCTTGATTTCACCTCTTACATCTTCTATGACCCATTCTTCATTCAGAAGTGTGGTGTTCAGTCTCCACATGTTTATGTTGTTTCTCTGAGTCTTCTTATAGTTGATTTCTAGTTTCATTCCATTATGGTCTGAAATGACACAGGGAAGTATGTAACATTTTTTAAATTTGCTAGTGCTCATTTTGTGTCCCAGGATGTGATCTATTTTGGAGAAGGTTCCATGAGCAGCTGAGAAAAATGTAAACTCTGCTGTAGTTGGGTGAAATATTCTATATGAGTCCAACAGGTCCATTTGGTTAATGGTGTTCTTTAGTTCTGAGACATCTTTACTGGCCCTTTGTCTGGAAGATCGGTCTAGTATTGTGAGAGGTGTGTTGAAGTCTCCCAGTATTATTGTGTTGGGATTTATGTGTGACTTCATATCACAAAGAGTTTGATTTATGAAAGTAGCTGCCCCTATGTTTGGGGCATAGATGTTGATTATTGTTATTTCCTCTTGCTGGACTATTCCTTTTACCAGTAAGATGTGACCTTCTTTGTCTCTTCTAATAAGTTTGGGTTTGAAGTCTAACTTGTCTGATATCATAGTTGCTACTCCTGCTTGTCTTCGAGTACCATTAGCATGGATTACCTTGCTCCAGCCCTTTACCTTGAGTTTGTTCCTATCTTTACTTGTAAGGTGTGTTTCTTGTAAGCAGCAGATGGATGGATTCTGGCTTTTAATCCATTTTGCCACTTTATGTCTTTTTATTGGGGAGTTGAGGCCGTTTACATTAAGTGTGATTATAGAGAGATAATTTTTAATTCCCAACATGTTAAGATCTTATTTCTGTTTAAGATACTGTTTATTCTTCTTTGCTTAGTTGTCTGCTGGATGGGAATTCTTGTTTCTTTGGTTCTGGCGTGTATTACCCATTTCCTCTTTGCAGTTAATCTCCTTGAGTATTTTCTCTAGCGCTGGTTTTGAAGACATAAATTCCTTCAGTTGCTGTTTGTCATGGAAGCTTCTTATTTCCCCATCTAATTTGATGGATAGTTTTGCTGGGTAGGAAATTTTTGGCTGGAAGTTGTTTTCTTTCAGAGTTTGGAATATGTTACTCCAAGCCCTTCTGGCTTTCATAACTTGGTTTGGGAAGTCTGGAGTGATTCTAATTGGTTTGCCTCTGTATGTCACGTGGCCTTTTGTTTTTGTTGCCTTTAAGATTCTCTCCTTGGCTTCCACATTAGTCATTTTGACAATTATGTGGCGTGGGGATCCTCTTCTCTGATCCTGTCTAAAGGGAGTTCTATAAGTTTCCTGGATCTGTGTATCGACCTCTTGCTCTATGTTTGGAAAATTTTCTGCTATTACTTCCTTGAAGAGATTGTTGATCCCTTTGGTTTCACCTTCTTTTCCCTCCTCTATTCCAATTATTCTTAGGTTAGCTCTCTTGAAATGGGCCCATATTTCTTCAATGTCAGATTCCTGCTGTCGGGTTTTTTTTTCTAAATTAGAAACTATGCGTTCATTTTTAGAATGATCATCTTCAAGGAGCGAGATTCTATTCTCCATGTGGTCTAATCTGTTGTTTATACTTTGGATTGAGGCCTTTACTTCATTAATTGCATCCTTTATCTCTTTTTGACTCTCTCTAAATTCTTTTCGAAAGTCCTCTATTATTTCTAAAGTTATTTTCCTAATTTGATCTTCTAGAGATCTTTGGATTTCTGTGTTATCAGATTCTGATGTTGTGGGGTTGTTGGCATTCACTGCTCCATTGTTATTTCTCTTTCCCATGATTTTGGAAGTTTGTGCCTTCTCTGGGTTCTTCCCTGAGTCACTACGAGTTCACTTAAGATGCTCTGGATCTCGTGTCTGTGGTATCTCAGTCACCACTACTCCTTAACTGGTTTGTATCACAAAGTCTCAGACCCAGGGAGTCAATCAAGGCTGCTTAGACCGTGGGGAGTGCCAAGTTGGGCGTTCTCCAGTGGGGAGTTGTGACTATGGTATGATATCTCTGCCACTGCCACTCCCCCCCTGGGCTGCACTGCTAAAATCTCCGACCCAGGGAGACTATCTGCGCAAGTCCCTGGGAGCGCAGTACTGGGATTTCTTCCCTAGGGGTCACAATTTGACTCACGGTTATTGAGTGCGCTGATGGAGCTGTAGTGAACTTGGTGGATTCGCTGCTGCCGCCACTGGCAATATGGCACCACTGCCACGCCCTTGGCCGTGATGCGGCGTATTTCTTCTCTGGTTTTGAACTCTGCTCTGAGTCCCTGCCAGTTGTGCTGTGCTCGGCCCTTGGGAGCTTTAGATGTTCCCTGCACCAACAAAACTGCTGACTGCCGCCCGGCTGTTCAGCACCTGCTCACCTCAGCTCGCTGTCCACCGCTCCTCTCAGGCTCCTGGTGGCTGGTTGAATGGATTGGTCTAGGGCCGTCCGGTGAACTCACCACTGCCGCCAGCAGTAAGACGCTGCTTCTGCGTCCTAGGCCGCGAGGCCAAAGTACCTCCTCTCTGGATTTGAGCTCTGTTTTGAGTCTCCCTCCTCTCTGGAGCCTGGTGCTGCTAGGGGCGATGTAGGCCGCTCCGCTCCGGCCGCTCTGCGCCCGGCTCTGGCTGCTCTGCACCGCGGGTCTGGCCACTCCGGCCGCTCCGGCCGTTCCACAACGCGGCTCTGGCTGCTCCGGCTGTTCTGGCCGCTCCGCTCCGGCTGTTCTGGCCGCTCTGCTCGGCTGCTCTGGCCGCTCCGCTCAGCTGTTCTGGCCGCTCCGCTCCGGCTGCTCCAGCCGCTCCACTCCGCGGCTCTGGCCACTCCGCACGGCCGCTCCAGGCAATCCGCGCTGCGGCTCTGGCTGCTCCGGCTGTTCTGGCCGCTCCGCTTGGCTGTTCTGGCCGCTCTACTCGGCTGCTCTGAACCGCGGCTTCGGCTGCTCTGCACCGCGGGTCTGGCCACTCCGGCCGCTCTGGCGGTTCCGCGACGCGGCAGGCCGCTCCACTCTGCGGCTCCCCCCAATCCGCGCTGCGGCTCTGGCCGCTCAGCGCCGCGCGGGCGCGGCACTTCAGGCTGGTTTTTTTCTGGTGTCTTGTTTTTCCAGCCCTTTTTCTCTGTCCCTTGTAGTTACCGTTTTTATTTCTTTGCTGGTGGTGTTTTCTGGCTCTGAAAGGCGTTGGTTTTGTGGTAGTAGAGTTGGATTGTTAGCGGGACTTGTAAGTGCCGCTTTCCTCCGTCGCCATCTTCCCGGAACCCACCTCTATTTTTTATGTGATACTGGGGATTGAACCCAGGGGCTTTCTACCTTTTAGCTACACCTCTAGCCCTTTTTATTTTTTGTTTTTGAAACGGGGTCTCACTAGGTTTCTGAGAGTCTCACTACTTGTTGAGGCTATCCTTGGACCTGTGGTCCTCCTGTCTCAGCCTCCCAAAGACTGAGATTACAGGTGTGTGCCACCATACCTGGTTTGGGTGCCACCTATATTGATGTAGAATTAGAAGTGGAAGGTTTAGGTAAGCATAAGGCAGGCCCTTTTGTGTGTGTGTGGTATTGGGGATGGAACCCAGGGCATTCTACCTCTGAGTGATACCCAGCCCTGATTTTTTATTTTTTATTTTTGAAACAGGGTCTCACTGAGTTGCAAGAGGCCTCACTAAGTAGCTGAGGCTGTCCGCGAACCACAATCCTCCTGTCTCCACCTCCCGAATGCTGGGATTATAAGCATGCGCCACCAAGCCTGGCTAGGCAGGCACTTTTAATCAGACCTAACGTGCAATCACCTTCCTAAATGGTGAAAACACACAAATCCAGAAGGTGGTCCTCCAAAACTGGGCAACCTTAGATATCTTGACTGTAGCCCTTATCAAAACAAAATGTTGATAGCCCGGCATGGTGGCCCACGCTTGTAATCCCTGCGCTTGGGAGGCAGAGACAGGAGGATCGTGCAGGTTCGAAGCCAGCCTTGCTGGTTTAAGAGACCCTGTTTCCAAATAAAAATATAAAAAAATAGGTCTGGGAGTGTAGTCTGGAGGTATAAGGGTTTCCAGGAACCCCAGTACCACCAAAAATGAAAACCACCAACAACAAAACCAAAATGTTGATCTGGGTGTGGTGCCACACACTTGTAATCCCAGCATTTGGGAGGCTGAGACAGAAGGATCCAGGTTTGAGGCCAGCCTCAGCTACTTAGTGAGGCCCTTTGCAACTTAGTAAGATCCTGTTTCAAAATAAAGAATAAAAAAATAATAGGGCAGGGGGTGTAGCTCAGAGGCAGAATGCCCCTGGTTTCCATGCCCAGCATTACACACACACACACACACACACACACACACTGAATGTTGTGTTTACATTCACAATTATTCAAATAAATTAACTCTATAAACGATGTGGAAAACCACTATCACTATACCACTACCCTTGCCTTGCCTTGGTAATAGATTTTTAAGCAGTTAGCTAAAATCAATTTCATCTAAATGGAAACATCTGATGCTGATATCTTCCCTTCTCTCCTTCTCTAGATGCCACTTAATTTGTAAGACTGGTGCTGACACTGTTTCTTCCAGCTTAGATATGTCTCTACTACACTCCTCAGGAAAGACCCAAGAATGGGAGCTTTCTCACCCTGTTAAAGCCTTCCATTTCCAAATTCCCAGGTTGCCCCTTCTCAGCAGGAAGTAGTTACAGAAGCGATGTCCTTCGGCCCTTCTCCTGTAGAAACTGAATGATGATTTGACAGTGGAGATTTAAGTAAGTGGAGATTTTGAACCCAATCCTTTACCCAATTAGCTTTTTACCTGTCTCTGACCTGTTCTTCTTTCAAGCAGTTAATCTTAAACTCCAGAATCACAGGTCTGATAAACATCCTGTGACAGAAAATGAAACAATTTCTTTGCTGCTCTCAAGACTCTGCGTGAGCAGGGTAACACATGTCGACCAGTATCACTACTCTGCCAACCCCTTGACTCTCACCCTTGTTCTTTCCCTACATAACTCCAAAGTTATTGCTGACACCCTAAGACAGAACTTATCTGTCTTTCCAATGTGGGTGAACTGAGAATAAGCTCCTTTCCTGCTTCACAAACACTTTTGCCATTTGGGGGGGGGGGGGTATGGCCGAGCCTAGTCTATTGGGACTCCCCCAGAGCCAGGCCTTTGGCCAGGACTCTAGTAACAATTCTAGTCCTAGAGCAGGCAGGAAGTTCTCTGCTACCTGAAGTTGAATCTCCTCCATTTCCCTCCATACACACACACACACACACACACACACACACACACACACACACTTCATGTAACTCTGAATAAAGCTTTTCTCTATTTTTTTTTTGTTTTTTATTTGATGTGTATATGGTAGTGATATTGAGTTTCCCACCCAGTCCTTGTCTTATGGAGTTGAAGAATGAAATCTGTAGACACCAGGAAAATGAAAGTAGGAAGCTTATTTTAAAGGAGCAAGCTAGCAGAGAGGCAGCTTACTCCTGAGGTCTTGGCCGACTCTAGAGTGCAGTGGGGCCTTCTGGCACTGTCTGAATGTAGCCCAGGCTGTGTGCCATCAATTGCACACCGCCTTTCCCCAAAGTCCATTCAATCCACCAAAGAGAAGCAAAGTTTAAGCTCTCATTCAGGGGAGGGTCCTGAGAGGGGAGCCAATATTGGTGCACAACATAGAGCTTTATATAAGTTTGAAGCCCCTGTGTATAGGCATTAATGAATAAAGAAAGTCCTCATTTTTCATCTTGTTTTTCTTGACTTAGTTAATTTATCATCTATGGCCTTTAGTTCCCCGAAGCCCTGAGACTTTGGTCTGCATGTTTATCCCCTGGTCTATATGTAGCAGCAACCCATGAGTCTAAGGTTGATGCACATAGATCTTTGGAGCCCCTGACATCTGGGCTCCACTCCTCCTCATTTAACTGTTCGTGTTCAGGCCTGATGAACAGCACAGCGCCATCTTCCTTCTGGGGTGAAGGTCTGGATTTTGTTTTTCTTAACCCTTACTTCCTGGGCATCCCATTCCCTCACTGCCTACTCAATACCTAACTCTTCAGCAGCAAGGATTGAACTCAGAGGCATTCCACCTCCAAGCTATACCACTAGCCCTTTTATGTTTTGTTTTGAAACAGGGTCTCTCTAGGTTGCTGAGACTCTTACTACATTGCTGAGGTTGTCTTCTAACCTGCAATCTTCCTGTCCCAGCCCCCCAAGTACTGGGATTATAGGCAGGTGCCACCATGCCTGGCTGTTCTGGTTCTTTTATATTGTTCTCTTGTATCTATGCTCATTAGAGCTAGAATGAGAAAGTACCATTGAAAGGTCTCGAGCCCATGCCTCCTGGGTCTCTCCACAGGGCAACTAGCAATGTGGCAACTTGATTCCCAAGACGGAGGCCTCTGTGAGGGACAGAGCGAGTAACAGCAAGAGAGACCCAAGTTACGGTCTTTTTTCAACCTTATCTTGGAAATGACATCCCTCCCGAGTTGCTATATTCTATTTGTTAGAAGAAAATCTCCAAGTCTGCTCAAGAGAAGAGGATAACACAGAATGTAAAGGTAAAGCTCACCAAGAGCTATTTTAGAGACTGCCTAGCATAACACAAGGAGCCCCTGGAGCCAGCCATGCCTGAAGCCAGGTCTTTCTTGGTCTTTTTAGCCATGAGGGGTAAGACATTCCCTCTTTGCGGAAATCAGATCAGGTTGGGTTTCCGTTATGTCACATGTAGTCCAAAGAGTCAACATGTTGGTACACACAATGATGGTTAAGACCACCACAGTTAAACCAGAGTGGTGAGGGTGAAGCAGGCAGTACATGATTCCCCTGGAATGAACGTATAAACCAAGGCGGGATTCTTAATGTGCTCTGCGGTGTTTGAAGCTATTTTTGGATTTATTCTGCCTAGTTATAAAAATTCAGTATTCCAAGATTCTTCTCAGCTAATTTAGCATGCCTGTGTCAATGTGAAAGGATGCCAAATGCAGAATTTTACTGCCAAAAATGACAGTGAATAGAATTAGACCATCAGGAGTGCAATTAGTTTAGACATGCTATTAACACCCCAGCCATGAATGCAAAAGGGAAAGCTGGAAGGGGGAAAAAAACAATAACTGGAAAGCTAAAAGAAAAATAAGCTTAGCTCCATTAATGGCAAACAATAAGATAAATTTTTACCTAAAATTTGAATTTATGTGTGTGTTTGCAATGTTAATCAAATAAAAATACTACATACCAATGATGCAAATTTTTATAATCACTTGCATAATATTAGAAGACAGAAAGACAGCCTACCATATGTCTCTCACTGATAAATTACACTGTGGATGATTCTGAGATTTGAGAATTTCTCCTTCTTCAACTCATCCTGAAAAATGTATTCTCCTCAGCACCCAATCATGGCAGATGGTATAGCTACTTCCCAGACACTCAGATCCACAAGGGAAAAAAGCTGAATGCATTGAGTGCTTTATGAATATATTACCAACGTATTTCCTGTCTAAAATATATTATTTTAAAGACTTTTCAGTATATTTATACTTTTATTGGTGCATTGTAATTATTCCTCATAGTGAGGTTCAAAGTGATACATTCATACCCACACACACACAGCACTGGGCCTGTTTCCCTCCAGATCCCACCCCGCACCCCGTCCTCCCTCCCACACGTTAGTGAGATTGATAGTGATTCCTACATATATGGACATAGCAGTATTTGAACTGTTCCCTTCCTCAAGCCTTGTTTTTCCCCTTCACACCCCCTTCCCCATCCCCTTCACTGGTCACCTGGCCTCTCTGCTCCTTGGGTCATTATGTTTTTAACAGAGCTTGCTCACATGTGCCATGATATTCTACTTTTCTCTAGCTCAGAGCTGCCAAGCCTGAGGGTGCTTCTGCAAGGGTTGAAAGCTGCTGGCCGTGCCCTCCCCCCTGCTGACCCCCATCATCCGCATGTCTAAAAATCCCAGGTGATTTTTCTGTCAGACAGTCCTCCAAAGTTCTAAAGCAACTCACCCTTCCTGGTCTCCTTGACTCAGGCCCGGGGCCTCTAAACTTACTTCTCTCTGGCACTGCTGGTCGACCCCACATCCTCCTCTTACGCTTTTGACACATCCCCCAGCTACCACCAAAGGCAGCCCATGCCCGTGTTCAAGCTCCTCGGTACATTTCAGATTGCCCAGTCACCGTGTGAAGGACTTACAGTTTCACTTTTTAAAAGTGGGCGTGCAGATGCCAGCAGGCCTCCCACTTAACACAATACATAATAGGAACTAGAACACTCACAGAGCGACATTAGCAACCAGGCAACTTTAATGGATCTACTATACTGCCTAAGAGAATTTCATTACCCACATGATGTACAGGCCCAGCAAAACCTGGATCTGCGCCTTCCTGTTAGCCTCTATGGAGGGGCCTTGAGAGAGGAAACCAAGGACAGAGGCCCAGCGTGTCCTTGGACCTGTCCCCCTCCTCCCTCTCCCCTGCAGCCCAAGGGAAACTTACTGAGCACCTGTCCATGCTGACAAGGAGGCACACACCTGTCATCCCAGCTACTCGAGAGGCTGAGATAGGAAGATCACAGGTTTGAGGCCCACCTCTGAAACTAGCAGGACCCTATCTCAAAATTAAAAATAAAAAGGGCTGAGGATATAGCTCAGTGGTGGGGCAACCCCCTGGGTTCAATCCCTCAAAGGTGATAAATAAATAAAAAATAAAAGAGTCTGTCCTTCCAGAAGGTGCCTGGTTCTGAGCACCAAGCTCCGCGGGTGAGGCTGCGTGCCTTCCTGTCACATCACTGCAGGAGGAAGTGGCCTCCTACTAGAGCTGGCCATTACGTGACATTTCCAGTCCCTCCAGGGCACAGGGCCAGACGCCAGCAGGGATCAGAAGAGGCCTGGAGGACATAGTGTCAGCAAGACGGGTTTTCAGTGTTTTCAGTATTCTCCTAGGAATCTCAGGATCTGGAGGTGGGAGCAGAGCCCGCTGAGAGGGAGGTGGTGGCTGACTTTCACCCACACTGCTCCCCAGGGCTTGTTTATCCACATTCTCATCAGCTGGCTCCGTGGACTACAGCTCCTTAAGGTTGTCAGTTCTGGCCACCTGTGTTACATCTGTGTAAAGATTGACAAATATAAAATTCAGAACTTTGAGTCTTGGTTAGGATTCTAATTGAAGTCAGAGGTTGCATATTCCAAAAATAGCTGTTAGGGAACATTAAGAAAATACAAATAAAGCTGGGCAAGGTGGCGTATGCTTGTAATCCCAGTACTCAAGAGGCTGAGACAGGAGAATCACAGGTTCGCCGCCAGTCTCAACTACTTAGTGAGGCTCTCCACAACTCAGTGAGACTCTATTTCCAAATAAAGAATAAAAACTGGGGCAGGAGGTATAGCTCAGAGGTAGACTCCCTTTGGGTTCAACCCCAGCACCACAGAAAGAAAGAAAGAAAGAAAGAAAGAAAGAAAGAAAGAAAGAAAGAAAGAAAGAAAGAAGGAAGGAAGGAAGGAAGGAAGGAAGGAAGGAAGGAAGGAAGGGAAGGGAAGGGAAGGGAAGGGAAGGAAGGAAGGAAGGAAGGAAGGAAGAAAGGCCAGGCATGGTAGTGCACACCTGTAATACTAGTGATGTGAGGTTGACACAGGAGGTTCACTGGTTCAAAACTAGTCTCAGCAACTTAACAAGACTTTGTTTCAAGATAAAAATTGGGCTGGGCGTGGTGGCGCACGCTTGTAATCCCCGCGCTTGGGAGGCAGAGACAGGAGGATCGCGCAGGTTCGAAGCCAGCCGCATGCGCTGGCTTAGGAGACCCTGTTTTCAAATAAAAATATAAAAATGGGTCTGGGAGTGTAGCCCGGAGGTAGAAGGGCTTCCAGGAACCCCAGTACCACCAAAAAAAAAAAAAAAGATAAAAAATGAAATAGGGCTGGGGATGTGGCTTAAAGGTAGAATGTCCCTGACCTCAATCAGAAAGAAAGAAAGAAAGAAAGAAAGAAAGAAAGAAAGAAAGAAAGAAGATACACTTTGAGGATACCAAGCCCAGGTTTAGTTTCAAAGATACCAAAAATATAAATCTTAGTCAAATTTGGGTGAAGGGCTCCTCAAGTCAGTTCAGAAAAGTGGGTCCTGTATTTTCCACAAGCTGCATGGAGAAATTCTCTTTTAGCGGCAGTGATTTACTGTTACATAACCCTTAACACAGCACTGACACTTGTTTTAGATTTTGCTGTTGAAAATTGAATTTACTCATGGTACATTTGTTATGAAAAATTCAATCATCATAAATTTTGCATTACTTAACTCATTATCTATGACTCTTCTGGTCTTACTGCGATTAACCAAGCCAGGACTTTAAAAAGTGATGTAATTAACTTGGTTATTGCAATTAACCAAGCCAGGACTATAAAAAGTGATGGAGACCCACTTGGGGTTAGAAAGGGTAACAGGGCCTTTCCTCTTCCCATAAGGCATATGAGGAAGATTTTTGTTCTAGTGCCCTGGGGCATTGTATGTCTGAGCTATACCTCCAGGTCTTTCAATTTTTTTATTTTAAAAAAAGGATCTCACTTAGTTACCTTGCCCTGGCCTCAAATTTACAATCCTGTCTCACCCTCCCAAGTACTGGGATTACAGAGGCGTATCACCATGTCTAGCCGTTTGCTTTTTAATGATGACATCAGGATAGTTTGTGTGTGTGTGTGTGTGTGTGTGTGTGTGTGTGTGTGTGTGTGTTTTACTGGGGATGGAACCCTGGAGCATTCTACTTCTGAGCTACACCTCCAGCTCTACTTTATTTGTTTATTTTTAAAGCATAATTTATAATTTAACTATGTCGCAGAGGCCCTCACTAAGTAGCTGAGGCTGGCCATGAACCTGTGATCCTCCTGTCTCAGCCTCCCAAGTACTGGGATTACAAGCGTGCATCATCATGACTGGCTCAGAATAGTTTTTGAAATATGATGCAAGGGCTTGAAACCCTTGCACCCAGATCCTAGGTACATACAAGAGTGTGTGGCACTTGATAGGTGCTCATTAAATGTTTGTTAACTTACTCATTGGCATCTCATTATCACGGAGAGGAAAGTGTTTGTTAGACTAGGGCTCAGCTATGCTGAGACAGACACTTGTAATCCTAGTATTTGGGAGGTGGAGACTGTAGGATCACGGTTTGCGGACAGCCTCAACTACTTGGCAACACCCTTCCCAACTCAGTGAGACCCTGTTTCAAAAATAAAAAGAGTAGCCAGGTGTGGTGGCATGCACTTGGGAGGTGGAGACAGGAGGATCGCATACGTTCAAAGCCAGCTTCACTGGCTTAAGAGACCCTGTTTCCAAATATAAATATATTTTAAAAATGGGTCCAGGAGTGTAGCCCGGAGGTAGAAGGGTTTCCAGGAACCCCAGTACCACTAAAAAAACAAAATAAAAAAAATAAAAAGAGTAGCCGGGCGTGGTGGCGCACGCTTGTAATCCCTGCGCTTGGGAGGCAGAGACAGGAGGATCGTGCAGGTTCGAAGCCAGCCGCGCGCGCTGGCTTAGGAGACCCTGTTTCCAAATAAAAATGTAAAAATAGGTCTGGGAGTGTAGCCTGGAGGTAGAAGGGCTTCCAGGAACCCCAGTACCACCAAATAAATAAATAAATAAATAAATAAATAAATAAAGTAAAAACTAGGGCTGGGGGTGTAGCTAAGAGGTACAGCACCCCTGGGTTCCATCCCTGGTACCGCAAAAAAAAAAAAAAAAAAAAAAAAAAGAATAGGGCTCAGCTAGAAGTCAAAATGTTAAGAGTAGACCTTTCCTTGAGTTCTCTATGCTTATTTTCATTAACTTCCTTCAAATATTCCATTTAAATGTTGAAGCATCTTAGAACACATTTGATGTTATAAAGGAGGCTAAAATCGAACAGAAATGAAATGGAGTCATTAACCATACAGTTTGCAACATGTTGGGCCCAACAACTCCTTCCAGCACACAGTGGGTTAACGTGGAGGTTAAACCTCTAGATGAAGCAGTGAATCAGGAGGCCACTAGAGGGCAACAAAGGGCCGGGAATTGACTGCAGCCCAAGGAAGTCTAGTGAAGGGCTGGGAGTGGATCCCTTTCAGGCCCGGTTTGTGTGAGCCAAGAACAGAGGTGAGAACACTGTGTTGCAAAGAACTGGTGAAGATAGAGCTGGGGGAATAAAAGAAAAGGGAAGGGGAGGAAAGAAAAGGCCTTTAGCCCAAAGAGCAGAGAACAGAGATAAGGCAGTAAACACCAGGCACAGATGTAGATATCAGAGATGTCCAGGAGTGTTGAACATAGAGTTGAAAATTGCAAGGGACACAAAGACTATACAAGCTGACGAGACATTCAAGAATCTGAGTCCTAGCCAGGCATGGCGCACGCCTGTAATCCCAGCATTTGAGAGGCTGAGACAGGAGGATCCAGGTTCACAGACAGCCTCAGATACTTAGTGAGGCTCTTTGCAACTCAGCGAGACCCTGTTTCCAAATAAAGAATTAAGACTTCCGGGAAGATGGCGACCGAGAAAAGCGGGGCTTAAGAGCCCCGCTAACAACAAATCTCCATTACCACAAAATCAGCGCCTTTCATAGCCAGAAAACACCATCACCAGTGAAACAAAAAATCACCAGGCTCCAGAGAGAAAGCGGACTGAGAACAGAGCCACAGAGGAGATACACCGGCCTCGCGCCCGAGGACAGGGCAGACGCGGCAGCAGCGCCATACTGCCAGCGGCAGCGGTGAATTCACCAGACGGCCACAGCAAGCTGAGGTGAGCCACTGCGGAACAGCTAGGCGAGATTTCTCCGCGCAGAGAGCATCTACAGCTCCCAGTGGCCGAGCTCAGCACACGCTGCAGGGATTCAGAGTAGAAATCAAAATCAAGAAGAAAAACCCCAGCCCCACAGCTGAGGGCGTAGCAGCGGCGCCATATTGCTACCGGTGGCAGCAGCAGAGAATTCAGCGAGGCCAGTACAGCTACATCTGCGTACTCAAGAACAGTGAGTCAAATTGCGGGCCACAGAGGAGAAATCCCTGGGACTTGACCCAGTGGGGGAGGGGCGGTGGCAGAGATATCACACCATAGGAGAACTTGCAACCTGGCACCCCCCACAGTCTAAAGCAGCCTCTATCAACTCTCTGGGTCGGAGAGTCTGTGATACAACCCAGTAAAGGAGTAGTGGGGTCTGAGATACTACTGACACGAGATCCAGAACACCTTAAGGGAAGTCATAGTGACACAAGGGAAGAACCCAGAGAAGGCACAAACATCCGAAATCATGGGAAAGAGGAATAATACTGGAGCAATGAATGCCCACAACCCCACAACATCAGAACCCGATAAAACAGAAAATCAGAGATTTCTAGAAGATCAAATCAGGAAAATAACTGCAGAAATAATAGAGGTGCTTCGAAAAGAACTCAGAGAGAGCCAAAAAGAGATAAAGGATGCAATTAATGAAGTAAAGGCCTCAATTCAAAGCACAAACAACCGATTAGAACACATGGAGAACAGAATCTCGCTCTTAGAAGATGAGCAATCCAAAAATGAACTCATAGTTTCTAATCTAGAAAAAAATATCCAACAGCAGGAATCTGATATTGAAGAAATATGGGCCCATTTTAAGAGAGCTAACCTAAGAATTATTGGAATAGAAGAGGGAAAAGAAAGTGAAACCAAAGGGATCAACAATCTCTTCAAGGAAGTAATAGCAGAAAATTTTCCAAACATAGAGCAAGAGGTTGATACAAAGGTCCAGGAAACTTACAGAACTCCCTTTAGACAGGATCAGAGAAGAGGATCCCCACGCCACATAATTGTCAAAATGACCAATGTGGAAGCCAAGCAGAGAATCTTAAAGGCAACAAAAGCAAAGGGCCAAGTGACATTCAGAGGCAAACCAATTAGAATCACTCCAGACTTCCCAAACCAAGTTATGAGAGCCAGAAGGGCTTGGAGTAACATATTCCCAATTCTGAAAGAAAACAACTTCCACCCAAAAATTTCCTACCCAGCAAAACTTTCTATCAAATTAGATGGAGAAATAAGAAGCTTCCACGACAAACAGAAACTGAAAGAATTTATGTCTTCAAAACCAGCACTAGAGAAAATACTCAAAGAGATTAACTACAAAGAAGAAATAGGTAACACACTCCAGAACTAGAGAAACAAGATTTTCCATCCAACAGACAACTAAGATTGGTTATCTGTGGAGATTCATTATTTATGTTAGTCTTTTACCTATCTCTAAAGGGTATTGTTTGCCTTTATTGTTGTTAATTTTTAGGATTTCTAGTTGGAATATTAATATACCTTCAGATATAGCATTTGGAAATATTTTATCCCATTCTATTAGTAACTGTTAACTCTGTTTACATTGTCTTTGGATATACAATTTTTTTTTTTTTAGGGAGTTTGTATACTCCTCTGTTGCCTGTGCCATTGAAATCATAACCAAGAAATCACTGCCAATTTCAATGTTGTGAGGTTTAATGACCCAGATTTTCTCCTAAAAGTTTATAGTCTTAAGATTTATATTTAGGTCTATTATCTATTTTGAGTTAATATTTGTATATGGGATTAGGTAAGGGTCCAATTTTATTCTTTTCCATGTAATTATTATTTTTTAACAATATTTAGTTAAAAGATTTTTATTTCCACCACCAAATGTTCGTGGAAACCTTGTCAAAAATAACTTGACAATATAGGGAAGAATTTAGCTCTAGGCTTTTATTTAACTCCAATGGTTTATATATCTGCCTTTAGAATAGTACTACACTGTTTCAATTATTGTAGCTTTATATGGTTTGAAATCAGAAAATATATATCTTCTAGCTTTGTTCTTTTTCAAGATCGTTTTGGGTACCTAGAGTCCATATTCCATATTAGGATAGATTTTTTTCTGAAAAATAAATATATAAATATATGATAGTTTCACCTAAAAAAAAAATAGAAAAAAATATTCTCTGGTAAGAAAGAAAGCAAAAAGAAATATTGAAATGTTATCTTTAAGTCATCAAAAGCTTGGTATCAGACAAATGAAACTGTTATGTGAGATTATCATTTTTAATTTTAGATAAATTGCCATAATACTAGATGTCAACTACTAAGCCAAGCATGGGAGGGAGGGATAGGGAGAGAATGGGGTGGGGATTGGGTGGGGGCTGACTGGGAAAAGTGTGCATGTATGTCTACAAAAGTATGTATCCTACTATGATGTATGAATACAGTGCACCAATAAAAAAAATTAAATTAAAAAAAAACAAATAAAGAATTAAAAAAAATAGGGCTGGAGGTGTCACTTGGAGGTAGAATGCCTCTGGGTTCCATCCCCAGTACAAAAAAAAAAAAAAATCTGAGTACAAGACAGGCATGGTGGCGCACACTTGTAATCCCAGCATTTGGGAGGCAGAGACTGGAGCATCACGGTTCGAGGATGGCCTCAGCTACTTAGGGAGGCCCTTTGCAACTCAGTGAGATCCTGTTACCCTGTTTCAACAACTAAAAAATAAAAAATAAAAAAATAGGACCGGGGGTGTAGCTCGGAGGTAGAATGCCCCTGGGTCCCATACCAGTGCTGAAAAAAAAAAAAAAATCTAAGCACAGAGAGCAGGGGGCGTATGATTTGCTAAACTTGGGCTTACCCTCTCGGCCTGAGGAAAGAAACAGCCATAATCAGGGGCAGCAACTCTGCATCCCCGAGCCCCGTCCTGTGGTGAAGAGAAAACCTTCCGAGCAGTGGATAGAGAATCCTGTAGCTTCCAGCTTCACCACCCACCATTTAGAAGGCCGCACCCACTGACCACACTCTGAGTCTCATTTTCCTTAGCTGTTATTTGAAGGTCAGAAGTGATAGTGCAAGTAGTTGCTGTTTACATGAAGGATTCACTACAGACTTTATTTTTAAAAACTTAATAATTTAGGATAATCCAGACACCCCCCCCCCCAAAAGTCAGGCATCTGTCATCAATCTGGCATGCTTCACGAGGCACCCAGTCAACGAGGCTGCAACCACTCCTGTAGCCTTGAACCTGTACGGTTCTTGACAAGATCTTGATGGGTAGAGGGAGAAGGGAGATGGAGAAATTTGCTTTATTTCAGGGTTTTCACACAAATTAAGGCGTTATTAGTATTTTTTATTGCATGTTATCCAATTTCCGTCACTAAACTTTTATTAAGTAGATGGTCTTAGGGATTAAGCATGTTGTGGACATGCAAGGCCTAGAGGAGACTTTAATAAATATCAGCTGTTTGTGCCGGTTACCCCGAGCTCGCGGGCTTCAAAAACAACCATCCCCTAATTCTCACCCATCTGTCCATCAGCTGAGGAGTTGGCTAGCCGGTCTCCACATCAGTAGCCAGCTGGAGATTGATTACCTAGGCTGAATCTGGCCTAGCTCCACCTCTCTCTTTAACCCCCCGGGGCACAGCAACCTACTCATGGCAATAGCCAAAAGGCAAGAAAGTGCAGGCAGCACACAGGCACCATGGAGGCCCAGGCGCCACTGGAGCGTCCAAGGTTCTGCCTCATCCCCAGGGCCGACCCAAAGCACATGAGCAAGGGCAGGATATAAAATCTGCTACCCGACATATACTATGTGTCTTGTCTTTTAAGTCTGTTTCTCACAGCCAGAATGTGATGCCCTTAGAACAGGCTCATCCCCATTTTACCACTGAGAAAACAAAGGTAGTGAAGGAGGGAACACAGGAACGAGGCATACAGGCAAGATCTGAACTCAGACCGTCTGGCTCCAAAGTCCAGACTATGAGCCACTGTACCCTATGACCTCTTCTAATGAGGTGTGGGAGCAAGTGGAGGCTGCGGAAGATTGTGGCCCTCAAGTAGGCCTCTGGATCATGCTTGCTTCCTGAAGTCAGTGCATCCAGAAGTAGCATCAAATCACAGTTTATTATCAGAGCCCATGGTGACACAGAAGAGACACATGAAGGAAACTGCATTTAAAAGCACAGGAGCCGTGTGTGGTGGCATACACCTGTAATCCCAGGACCTGAGGACTGAATGAGACAGGAGGATTGCAGATTCGCCTCAGCAATGTGTGAGGCCCTCTGCAACTTAGTGAGACAGTGTTTCCAAATAAAGAAGAAAAATTGAGCTGGGGGGTAGAGCTCAGAGGTAGAATGTCCCTAGGTTCAATCTCCAGTACTACAAAAAAAAAAAAAGAAAAGAAAAAAAAAAGAAAGAATTTAAAAGTGGGTCTTGGGCATGTAGTTCAGAGGTAAATTGCTCATGGGTTCAATTCCCAGTTGGAAAAAGCAAAAGACAAAAAACAAAAGCAAAAATAGACAAATGGGATTTCATCAAATAACTTCAGCACAGCAAAAGAACACAACAGACTGAAGAGGCAACCTGGAGAATGAGAGAAAATATTTGCAAACTATACATCTGAGAAAGGGTTTGTAACCAGGATACATAGGAAATTCAAGCAACTCAATAGCAAAAACTAATCCAATTAAAATGGGCAATAGATCTAAATAGACATTTTCAAAGAAAGATATACAAATGACCAAGCACATGAAAAAAAATGTTTAACATTACTTATCAAGGGATCACAAAGCAAAACCACAATGAAATATCACTTCATTCTAGTTAAAAGGCAATTATCAAAAAAAAAAAAAAGACAACAAGTGCCAGTGAGGATGTAGAGAAAACTTTGCACACTTTCTTTCTTTCTTTTTTTTTTTTTTTTTTTTTTTGGTGGTACTGGGTGTGGAACCCAGAGGCTTTCTACCTCCGGGCTATACTCCCAGACCCATTTTATATTTTATTTGGAAACAGGGTCTCAATAAGCTGCTGAGAGCCTCACTAAGTAGCTGAGGCTGGCTTCGAATCTGCACGATCCTCCTGTCTCAGCTTCCCAAGCGCAGGGATTGCAAGCGTGCGCCACCACGCCTGGCTCTGTACACTTTCAATGGGAATATAAATTACTGTAGCCATTATGGAACTAAATATAGAGATGCCTCAAGGAATTAAAAGTAGAACTGCTAGAATCCTGCAAAAGATTTTTCATAATTGCCTTTTATTATTGTAATGTCTTTGGCACTTATATTTCTATTTCCTTTTTTATTGCTCTTATTATTTGTATCTTTTCTCCTTATTTATTATTTTTTATTTTTATTCTTTATTTCTTTATTTATTCATTTTGTGGTAATGGGGATGGAACCCAGGGGCATTCTACCTCCAAGCTACACCCCTGGAAACAGGGTCTCACTGAGTTGCTGAGAGCCTCAGTAATTAGCCGAGGCTGGCTTCAAACCTACACAATCCTCCTGTCTCAGCCTCCCAAGTACTGGGATTACAAGCATGAGCCCACACGCCTGGCTTCCTTTCTCCTTTTTAATGGTATAATTTCACCTGAAGTCTATTTCACTGGTGTGTGTGTGTGTGTGTGTGTGTGTGTGTGTGTGTACATGTGCATGTATGTATGCATGTGTGTTTGTTACTGGAGATTGAGCCCAGGGGTTTTCTACCCGTGAGCTACATTCCTAGCCCTATTTTATTTTTTATTTTTAAGCAGAGTCTTGCTAAGTTGAGAAGGCTGGCTTCAACCTGCTATCCTTCTGTCTAAACCTCTCAAGTACCAGGATTATAGGCACGCCCCACCATGCCCAGTTTTCTACAAACCAATTCTCAGTTTTCTTTTTCTTCTCTATTGTATTTTTATTTCCTATGTTAGCAATATTACTTGTTATGTCTAAACTGCTATCTGTCTTTAGGTATGCCATGCTAGCTTTATTCCTAAATTTTTTTTTTATTTTTTATTTTTTTTTTTTTGCGGGTTTGGGGATGGAACCCAGAGGCATTTGACCTCCGAACTATACCCTCTGCCCAATTTTTTATTTTGAAACAGGGTCTCACTGAGTTGCAGAGGGCCTCACTAAGTAGCTGAGGCTGTCCGTGAACCGCGATCCTCTGGTCTCAGCCTCCCAAATGCTGGGATTACAAGTGTGCGCCACCACACCCGGCCTTTATTCCTAAATTTTTGAAATTGGAATCTTGGCTTGTTGATATTTATCTTTTCTCTTCTGCTCTAAATACTTAAGTCATCAGTATTAGATGCACCTCAAAATTTTAACTTGTAATGTTTTACTTAATAACTTACTTATTTTACTAGGGATTGAACCCAGTACATAGAAGGGCTTTCTACCTTCAAGCTACACCTCCAGCCTTTTTTATTTTCTATTTTCTTTTTAATTTTATTATTATTATTATTATTTGTGAGTCTGGGAATAGAACCCAGAGGCATTCTACCTCTAAGCTACACCCCCCTGCCCTATTTTTTATTCTTTATTTTGAAACAGGGTCTCATTGAGTTGCAGAGGGCCTCACTAAGTACCTGAGGCTGTCCGCGAACTGCCATCCTCCGGTCTCAGCCTCACGAATGCTGGGATTACAAGCGTGTGCCACCACGCCCGGCTATTTTCTGTTTTTTAAACAGGTTCTCACTGAGTTGCTCAGGCTGGCTTCAAACCTGCTATCTTCCTGTCTAAGCCTCCCAAGTATAAAATTAATAGGATAACCATCAGGCCCAGGGTATAATGTTACACTGGTCAATTAAATTTCCTAAAATTTACATTAGACTTTTCCCCTTTGGCCCTTTAGTTGTAGTGAATTGGTAAGTGAGCACTTACCATCCATCCCAACCTTTGTCTGTAGTGAAGAAACTCTGCAGAGTCTAGAACGCTAGAGACCTCATTTATCAGAGTCCCTTGCAGCTATAGTTTTGAATGTGGAATTTGTTTCTCCCCCCACCTCGGGATCCCAGGAATTTGTTTCTTGATCAGAGGCACTCGCACATGATTCGAAAAGTAGAACAGAAGTAAACATCATCTTTCTTCTGAAAAGCAAGGTCATGGTATATTTAGTTTTCCTTCAAAAGCATTCTCTCTCTCTCTCTCTCTCTCTCTCTCTCTCTCTCTCTCTCTCTCTCTCTCTCTCTCCTCTCTCTCTCTCTCCTCTCTCTCTCTCTCTCTCTCCTTAACCCCCCTCATTGAGAGTTAGATTTGACTGTAGCACACTGAATTCAGAGTTCTCGTGTCTTCTGGTCACTTACTTGGTGCTTGCAAGGAGACTGTGGTGACCACAGCAGTATCTCCTTCCTGAACCCTGGTACCATGGTATGTTTGTGCCCCCTTTCTCAAAATTCATACCTTGAAACCTAATGTCCAATGCAATAGTATTAAGATGTAGGGCCTTTGAAAAGGGGTTAGATCATGAGTGCAGGACCCTGATAAATGAAATTAGTGCCCTTATAAAAAGGGCAGAGAAAACCTGTTCACCCTCCCAAGACACAGTAGAAGGTCCCATCCATGAAGAATAAGCCATCACCAGACACCGAATCTTGACTTTGGACTTCTCAGGCTCCAGAGCTGTGAGCAATAAATTTATGTTGTTTATAAATTACTCACTGTAAGGTCTTTTGTTATAGCCGCTTGAACAAACTAAGAAACTAAGATCTCAGTCACAAATACAGACTCATTAGTATCATTATTTTCTTTTCTTTCTTTTTTTTTTTTTCGGTACTGGGCATGGAACCCAGGGGTATTCTACCTCTGAGCTACACCTCCAGCCCTGTTTTTTATTCTTTATTTTGAACAGGGTCTCTGAGTTTCAAAGGGCATCACTAAGTAGCTGAGGCTGTCCGCGAACCACGATCCTCCTGTCTCAGCCTCCCAAATGCTGGGATTACAAGCGTGTGCCACGCCCAGCTAATATTATTTTAAATGGTCAAGACAAGTACACTACACTACACACACACACACACACACACACACACACACACACACACACTGAATATACTTGTTTTTTTTTTGTTGTTGTTGTTTTTTGTTCTTTTTTTTTTTTTTTTTTTTTTTTGCCTCCTGGGAAACTTTTCCCCCCTAATGTTCAATCTCGAATTTTCTTCTGGTAAGAATCTGTTCAACTCTCAAATTTGATTGCTTTGAAAATATCTTTAACATGTCTTGATACTTAAATGTTTTCTGCCTATAGCATTCTTTTGAAAATTACTTCCTATTAGCAAATTGAAGTTATTATGCTACTATCTTCTAGCTTCTATTTTTGATATTAAGAATAAATTTTCCCTAAGTGAAGCTGTGTGTGTCTGGGCTGCAGATTGAACCAAGATGCATTCTACCTCTGAGCTACACCCTCAGCTCTATTTTATTTTTTTTGGAAACAGGGTCTTGCTAAGTTTCTGAGAGCCTCACAATACGTTTCTGAGGCTGGTCTCAAACAAACCTGCAATCCTCCTGTTCAACCTCCAGGTACTGGGATTAGAGGCGCGCACCACCACGCCAGGTTATTCTTCCCCAATAGGCCTATTTTAAAACATCTCGTCTTTGTATTGGGTTCCATGGTTTGCTTACAGTGTGGCTTGATAGAGTTCTTGTTTTCTAAACTCCTCAAGAAATCTTTGCTTCCTTGAATTTAAGGATTGGTTGCTTTCAGCAGATTTGGAAAGTTCTCAGCCATCATCTTTCTAAATCTAGCCTTAGTGACAACAGCATCTCCTGAAACTGGTTTTTCGTTAGAGCCGACTCTCCATCCGCTTTCTCATATCTGCATCTTTATTTCTTGTATCTGATCTGCATTATGAGTTATTTATTTATTTATTTATTTATTTATTTATTTTGTAGTACTGGGGGTGGAACCCAGGGGCCTTCTACCTCCATGCTACACCTCCAGACCTATTTTATATTTTATTTGGAAACAGAGTCTCACTAAGCTGCTTAGGCTGGATTCGAACCTGTGATCCTCCTGTCTCAGCCTCCCAAGTACTGGGATTACAAGTGTGCGCCACCACCCCCAGCGCTAATTATTTTTTTTATATATACTGATGACTGAACCCAGGAGCATTCTGCCTCTAAGCTACAGAAAAAAAAATGTAAAAATATATTTTATTTTATTTTATTTTTTGAAACAGGGTCTCTCAAAATTGCTGAGGGTCTGGATAAACTTCTAAGGCTGGCCTCAAACCTGAAATCTTCCTGTCTCGGCCTTCCAGGTACTAAAATAAGATGTTTAATCTATCACTGGAATGTGTGGGGGGGGGTGAAGGAGTACTGAGGATTGAATCGACAATCATTCCATCTCCAAACTACACCCTAGCATATTTTTCTTCTTCTTTTTTTAATTTTTAAAATTTATTTTTTTTTTAGGATCTCACTAGTTTGCTGAGAGTCTCACTAACCTTCTGAGGCTCCTTTAAAGCGGTGCTCCTCCTGTCTCAGCCTCCCAAGTACTGGGATTACAGGTATGCGCCACCACACCTGGCTCATCATTGGAATTTTTATTTTCAATTATTATTTTTGTCTTGCTAGTAGTCTTATTTCTTTTCAAACTTTCTTGGTCATTCTCAAACAGTCCCCTTTTTGTTACTTTTTTTTTTAACCTTCTCCTCTCACTTATGTGGAAGTAAAGATTCCCTGTAAAACCTCTCTGAAGCTGCTGTTGGGTACATTCCTCCGAAAAGGCTATGTTTGCTTCTGCCATTTCCATGGGAGCATCATCAAGCCAGAACCATTCCAAATTTAGCTCTTTGTGTCTTTTTCAGGGTTGTTGTTTTCCTGTTTAACTGCATGAGTTACATAAATTGGGACCACAACTCTACAAGAGTCAGCTTGTCTTTACAAATTCTCCTAGAGATCCTTTTCTTCTCTTCCCTCTGGTGTCAAGGTTGGAAAAAGAGGTCTCCCTTCTGTCCTTCTCAGCACACCCGGCCTGCTTCCGGTTCACTCCCATGCCCCCACCGCCCCCTGCGGGGCTCTCATCCTAGTGTGAAGGGTATCTTGATAGACACCTGCTGGGGCCTGTCCTGGCCCCGTGCCCAGCCCCATGACTCCCCCTGAAACTATCAGAGAGGAGCCTCAAGTCTTTGATCTTTAGCAGAAACCCTCGCTAATACTTCACAAAACTGCTTTCCTCTCACTTCTTGACCTCTGAAGATTTTTTTAAGGAAGCTCAACAATACATTTTTTAAAAAAACTGTTAGTTGACTGAACATTTTTCTAATTGGAAGAGCATTTAGAGTATTTAATTCAATATATGGACCCAAACAACTATCCCTCTACACAAAGGGTGCATCACCAAGGAGACAGGAAGTCTTCTGAGTCTGGGTCCACAAGTGGCCAGTGGCAGAACAAGTCCTGGGTCAGCGTCTCTGGGGCCAGTTAAAGCTTTGCAGGGTCATGAAAGAGCTGACTGCTGGGGAGTCAGGCCTAGGAGGATGCTACTGTCCCAAGACTGTGTAAGATGCGTAGCCCCGTCTTTCTCTAAAGGACCACTGCAGCTGGGCACAGCGGCACATTGCCGTCATCCCAGTACTTGGGAGGCTGAGACAGGAGGATCGCAGAGGTGAGGCCAGGGGGGAGAAGCACTGCCATACTGCCCTGAGAAAGCGTCTCCTCAGAGATGAATTATAACTAATAAATGAAAAAAAGAGATGGCTTTTTATGAATATTGCCATTTTCTAATAGCCTTTGAGTTAGTGTGATGCAGGAGAAAGAAGCTATAAAATGAGCCGGGTGCGTGGTACACACCTCTTTTCCCAGTACTTGGAAGACTGAGACAGGAGGATCGCAGGCTTGGGACCAATCTCTGCAACTTAGTGAGACCCTGTCTCAAAATAAAAACACAAAAGAGGGCTAAGGATATTTCTCAGAGGTAGAATGCCCCTGGGTTCAGTCCCTGATACAGAGAGAGAGAGAGAGAGAGAGAGAGAGAGAGAGAGAGAGAGAGAGAGAGAGTGTTATGAGATGGAAAATATCCTTGCCACCTAGCGTCTTACCAAAGGGCTCAGCCCTGAGTGTGAGCAGCCCTGGGCCCAGCTGAGGAGCTGCAGGGAGCGCAGAGCAGAGCACCCCCGGATGGACATGCACAGGTGGCTAGGAGAACCAGGCTTCAGGCCCAGGGGCCCAGGTTTTTTGGCTGATCAATTGTAAGGAAAAGAAAATGATGAAGGGGAAATCCGCAAATTAAAAGTGACTTGAGGACACCTAAGAAAAATTTAAAAGGAAGAGCAATATTAAACTTGAGTGTCCAGGACCACAAACTTAGATGAAAAGCTAGAAAGAAATGTAGGAAGTCATTACTATAAAGTTAAAATAGTTGTTATTTAAGGGGAGGGAGGTACTTGTGATTGGGTATCCACTTTATTATAATTCTTTAAGCTATATTTTGTGTGGTTTTTTGGGGGGGTTTGTTTGTTTTTTGGGGTTTTTTTGGTAGTACAGGGGGTTGAACCCATGGGCTTTCTACCTCTGGGCTATACTCCCAGACCTATTTTATTTTATTTATTATTATTATTATTATTATTATTATTATTATTATTATTAGTGGTGGTACTGAGGTTCCTGGAAACCCTTCTCCAGGCTACACTACCAGGCCTATTTTTATAGTTTTTAAATTTGGAAACAGGTTCTCCTAAGCCAGCATGGCTGGCTTCGAACCTGCACAATCCTCCTGTCTCTATCTCCCAAGCGCAGGGATTACAAGTGTGTGCCACCACGCCCAGCTCCCAGACCTATTTTATATTTTATTTGGAAACAGGGTCTCACAAAGTTGCTGAGAGCCTCACAAAGTAGCTGAGGCTGGCTTGGAATCTGTGCGATCCTCCTGTCTCAGCTTCCCAAGTGCTGGGACTGCAAGCGTGCGCCACCACACCCAGGGTGTATGTGTGTGTGTGTGTGTGTGTGTGTGTGTGTGTGTGTGTGTGTGTAATAAACCCAGGTGCATTCTACCTCCAAGCTACACCCCTCTAGCCCTATTTTTCATTCTTTATTTTGAAACAAGGTCTCATTAGGTTCATGAGAGTCTCACTACTTGCTGAGGCTGTCCTCGAATCTGTGACCCTCCTGTCTAAGCCTCCCAAGTACTGGGTTTACAGATGTGCACCACCATGCCCAGATTTTTGTATGGTTTTCTATATGTGGTTTTATTTACTAGTAAAAAGGGTTTTTAAGTATGGGGAAATTATTCCTATCTTAAAGTATTAGCATACTTCCAGTCATTATTGGTCCCTCCCCATAAGAAGGGTTCAGTCAGTTTTAGAATTAGGTTTTAAGAAACCCAAGAAAACCTGAAACATTCTTTTATAAACATATGGTCACAGATATAAAAAGACTGCTCATGCCTTTTTGCACGCACATACACACACACACACACACACACACACACACACACACACACTCTGTTTTTCTTCCCCTGCTCTCTCCTGGCGAGGATGCTCACACCTCCTCACAGGGCTGCTGCATTTACCCCCCCCCACCCTGCCCCCTTCCCCTGATCTCTCGAGGAACCTGAGCTCTCCTTACTCTGAGCCCCATCACTATGCTACACTCACATGGAATTTATTTTCATCTGTCTCGTTTTTAATTACTTCCCTCTTCCCATGTTATATAGGTATAAACTCACTGTAAGCAGAGAACTTGTCCCTTCCAGAATGACCCCAATATCTTGATAGAGCCATTGATAAACATTCCTTTCTTCGTGTGTATGTGTGGTGGTGGGAGTTGAAGGAGAGGCACTCTTCCCCTGAACTATACCCCCCCCACCATCCTTTTCTAAAATTTTAAGGCAGAGTCTTGCTAAATTGGTGAGGCTGGTTTCAGAGTTTCAATCCTCCTATCTCACCCTTCTCCCAAATACTGGGATTATGCCACCACACCTGGTTCTTTTCTTTCCAAATATGAGGAATTTATATTTAATTTTTAAATACAAGAAATTTTAAATATAAAAATTTAAATATAAGAAATTGAGGTGGAGATAAAAATTACCATTTTTCCTTTTTTTGGCTAGTAATTAAGTTAAAAGGCAACTGATGGAGACAGTCATGTAATTCATCCTGTGTCAATAAAGTTATATTTTATTTAGCATTCACTTATAAGTCACAAAAGCCCATGACTTATTTGACAGCTTCTCTCTGCTCGAGGGACCAGAAAGAAAGGCAGTATCATTCATCTTGGGGGGCTACAGGGAAACAGGAAGAATTGGCCCAAGTTTGGAGGACAAACGCTGATGGTGCTGGCAGCAGCATTCCAGCAGAGGGCAGCAGAGGGCCGAGAGCCGGGACGCAACCCTCTGCAGCGCCCCTTGCTAGGAATAGGAATTTATGAGCTTTGGACCCAAGGAAGTCTCTAATTTGAGGCAGTTTTCCAGAATTAGAGAATAAGTAAAGCTAGACTGTGGCGTGAAGCTCTTGGATCTCAACCGTAGTCTTAATGGGATCTGCATTCGTTCAAAGTTCACTCCGCCGGGGGTCTGAGGGCTCCATTGCTTTTTATGTAACACCATGAAGCAACCTCCTCCTGACTGAACCTTTCCTCCTGGGAAGCCACCTTTCTTCTGAGGACTGTCTCCCAGAGTTCCCCGCCCGGCGGCTTCGGCTGTTCTGAATCAAAGGACTCACTCAATCGCCTTTTGAACGAAGCCATAGTGCAAAACCATTTCAAAGTTTAGGAATACATATTTAAAAGGGAAATCCCGTCAGTTTTCCACTAAGCATTTTTCTTACAAGAAGCCCCCCTGTGGCCTTTGGGAGCGTGGAGTCTCACTGCTCAAGGGTTTCCCCACACAAATGCAACTCATCAAAAGGCGCAGGGTCCCCTCTACATACTGCAGGGTCAGGTATGTCTGTGATTTTAGTGACTCAAAAAAACACCAGTGGACTCAAGCGCATGTGGCTAGAAGGAGCTATGGGAAGTGACAAGCAGGAGCCATCTGTGTCTGTGCTAGTTTCCCACCCATCGTGCACCTGAGACAACTGTTCCCAGGCTGACAGAGGCCTGCCCAGCAGCAGACACACTCCAGGTGGTTCAGAGTGAACCTGGAGGGAGAGCCTGGCTCCCCCACTAAGGGACTCTGTGCTACTTTGCTTTTCTGGTTTTTCAAAAAATCCACCTTGATTCCAAAATATCTGCAGCACTTACAAATTACAGACTTTTCTGTAAAGAACAGAGCTTCTACATCATGTGAAACTACTTATCGCCTGCCCAAGGTCTATCTGTTCTTCTTCCTCATTTATTAACAGAACTCTGGGCAATGTTCCAACCTAAAAAAAAAAAAAAAAATGCATTCCAAACCTCTTGTGCAAATTGGTGTCCCTGAATTTGAAGACAAGCCATGGAGTGAGGCCCTTTGGGAGGTGCGTCCGTCCCTGTCTCCGTGTCCCTGTCCTCATTAGTGTTGTCAGAAACAGGGACACCAGAGGTGAAGATCCAGAAATTGTCTAGCAAGCTCAATACCAGGAACCATCAAGAATAGTGGGGTAGGCACCGGGTGTGGAGGCGCACGCTTGTAATCCCCGTGCTTGGGAGGCAGAGACAGGAGGATCACGCTGGTTCAAAAGCCAGCCTTGCTGGCTTAAGAGACCCTGTTTCCAAATATATATGGTCTGGGAGTGTAGCCCAGAGGTAGAAGGGTTTACAGGAACCCCAGTACCACTAAAAAAAAAAAAAAAAAAAAAATAGTGGGGTAGAGCCGGAAGTGGTGGTGCACACTTGTAATCCCCGTGCTTGGGAGGCGGAGACAGGAGGATCAGTTCAAGGACAGCCTCAGCTACTTAGTAGCCTCAGCTACTCAACTCAGTGAGACCCTGTTTCAAAATAAAAAATAAGCCGGGCGTGGTGGTGCACACTTGTAATCCCCACACTTGGGAGGCGGAGACAGGAGGATCACGCTGGTTCGGAGCCAGCCTCGCTGGCTTAAGAGACCCTGTTTCCAAATAAAAATATAAAAATAGGTCTGGGAGTATAGCCCAGACATAGAAGGGCTTCCAGGAACCCCAGTACCGCCAATAATAATAATAATAATAATAATAATAATAATAAATAATAATAAAGAATAAAAATAGGGCTGGGGTGTAGCTCGAAGGTAGAATGTCCCTGGGTTCCATCCCTGGTAAGACACACACACACACACACACACACACACACACACACACACACACACACAGAATAGTGGGGTAGACACAGAAGGAGCTGGCCCTAATAACATTTTGACCACCATACCAGCCCCAGCTCTTCCTGCCTATTACTTAAAAGTTATAAACAAAACGTTTTCTCCAATTTTCTTGAGTCATTGATAATTAGCCACTATCAGTGGCAGAAGGTAACCTGGACTTATGCCCTGCGAGAGTCTCAACAACCTGCTACATCACAGAGGAAAGCCAGACCCGCTTACCTTTCCCCAGTCCAGGTAGACAACTTCTGGTTTTA